>NC_069800.1:52543751-53168751 GCF_027406575.1 Nycticebus coucang | reverse complement strand
AGGACAGCCCCCTGCCACCCTATCCTGCTGCCGCTTTGCTCTCCACGGCACCTCTCACTCCCTGGCACACACGTATGGGCCTTTGGCTAACTGCTTCTTCTCTGTCTGTGTGCCCTAGAAAGTAAGACTCATGAAGATAGAGGCCTGTTGACTTTCCATAGTAGTGTCTGGCATAAAGGCGCACAATAAATATTCACTACAAGAAAAGAAAGAGGGAGGGAGGGAGCGAAACAGTGTCAGGAAGCTGGCAGAACGGAGAGTTCTTCCGAGAGGCTGCAATGCTCCGGAACTTTTCTCCAGGTCTCCTATTATCCCTGCTTTACAAAGGAAGAAACTTACGCTCTGAGAGCGTGAACCAGGCCCACCTCATTCTGAAACCCACTCTTTCACTCACTGTGCTCTCCCACCTGGACCATGGATTAGGAAATTGAAGTCCAGACAGGGAAATTTACCTGTGCAAGATCCCGCAGCCTGTTAGCTGACAAGCTGGGATGCGGATCCAAGTCCTGTGACCTGGAGAGCAGTATGCCACTCAGCAACCCTGTGGCTCCTAACGCAGAAGTGCACAGCCTGTCTGCCTGAAGGGCCACCGTGGGAACTTTAATCCTGGGTGATCAATATTCTTCTGATTGTCCAACAGACCCAGGGTATAGGTTACAACTGATAACCATCAGCCAGAATTCAGTTGCAGAAAGCAGAACCCTGCAGCTATAGCCAGTGTAAGCAAGAGGGGATTCAGTGAGGCTAGTAAATGACGTCAGGAGTTCCCAGGGGGGCTGAGGGTGCAGGCACTGGGATAAACGGTAGGGAATACAAAGCTACCCCAGACAGCCACCACGTCTTCTGTGACCAAGAAGCTCAATGGGGTGTAGAACCAATCCCACCATGACAGGCACATCGTGGCTCCCTCCATCAGGAAACCACTCATGCTCCAGCCCCAAGACCTTCCACACTTGCCAGAATCCTCACAAGAGAAAAGGATGCCCTGTGCCCTAGGTAGCAGAGACTCATGGCTTTGCCCACATCCCTTTCCAACTTCAAAGAGCCAGCCAGTGCAACGTTTGGCCTGCGTGCTCTCTCTGGCATATGAGGTCAGACAATGCAGTTTGCAAACTCATTCTAGAAAAAGTGCTTATACCTCATTGCTGAATAGCACTACAGCCATCTTTGAGTTGCTCCCCTTAGGAAGCTATGCATGGACACCAGAGCCTAGGCTACCCCCTTCAAAGCAATTTTGGAACTCTTTTCCTGGAACAGCCATCAGAGCTGTCGTGGTACCAGAGGAATAAATACTCTGGCTCCCTCGCCCCAAGAGAGGGATAACTCCATAGCATGGATTAGAAACCATTTTCCATCCTGGTTAAGTCCTAGACACCCAAGGAGTAACCTGCTTGATCACACACTCTTGGCACCTGCCTCCCTTCTTATTTCCTTCATCATTCCCCTCCCAGTGTTTCTTGGAGTAACCTCTTAAATGAACTATTTGCACTTGAATGCTTATCTCAGGGTCAGCTGTGGTGGGACTGGTCCTTGGGGCTCCTCCTAAAGCTGTACAGCAATCCAGGGTCCTCCACGCGGTGCTCAGGGGCAGAGGCAGGCCGACGCCCGAGGCAGTTCCAGTTGGACCTCCGCCTCCCAAAGAAGTGCACCTGCCTGCCTGAAGTTAATCACTTCTAGAAACTTCGCAGCTAGGAGGACCAGAAAAGTCACTGTTAGTTTCCCACCAGCTCAGTTGAGGCAGGCCCGGAAGGAGGAGCGGGGTGGCTGCAGCAGTGTGACCCCTCAGGCCCCTCACCCAGCTCCCACACCCCAGACCACGTGCAGTTTTGGGAACTCAGAGCCCAGCCATAAGATCTTCAAGTTCACGGGCATCAAGTTTCAGAATCTTAGGATGTCAGGGCTGGGAGGGTACTTGGAGACTGCTCGTTAGGGTCATGAAAACTGAGTCTCTGTCGGAGAGGGGGCACAGCTGGAAGTTCCCACAGCAGATTAGGGGCAGATGGGAAACAAGAATTCCATTCTCCCAGATTCTGGAAAAATGATTATTTTTTATATCGCTCAACTGCATGCTTCATTAAGCCTGGGTGTCTTCCTGGGAGAAACTCTTGCCATGTCCTGCTACCATCTTTCAACAAGAGGGCATCAATAGCTCTTTCGCTGTGGAGTGCTTACTGAGTGCTTATGCTGTGGTAAGCACTTTGCACGTATAGTGGAGAAAAATTCTGGAAGCAGAATGCCGGGGGCTCACCCAGCTCCACAACTCACCTTGCACAAGCAGCTTGGCCTCTTTGTGTCATCCTGTCTTTGTGTGTCATGTGTATATGCCATGATAGTACCTACTGTAGGGCAGCTGCAGATGCGGAAATGAGGTTGGGATTTTCGCCCAAGTCACACAGTGAGTAAGTGGCACAACCAGGTGTTGCAACCAAAGCAACGCGCTTCCACTGTTAACCTCTGTGCTAAACGTAAGTAAGCACAAGCCTTCAAATGGTCATCGACCTAATCCCGAAGCAAAAGTACCAGCTTGTAAGCCAATTCTGAGCAGTCTATTCATTCAATAAAGATTTACCAAGCACCTACTGTGCACCTACAAGAATGTAGTGCAGAGCTACCCCACCACCTAGCTCCACATGCAGTCTAAGGATAAAGCCAAAAGGTGGAAACAAAATCAAGTCAAGAGTCAGAAAGCAACCAGCGTCCTGACTGCACCAGCAGCCCTGATCCAGCCCTACCTGGAGCAGGCAGAACCCTGGACTCGCAGTCTCTTGAGCCCTTACATCATCATTACTTGCTAAATCAATCTGAATTGTGTTTTCTATTATTTAGACCTACAAGTCTTGATTGTGAGAGTAGGTTTGGCTCAACCCATTCTCACACTCAGCAGGACAGATACAAAAGCAGTAAAAAAACCCTCCTCACTTCCTGGTCTTGACCAGTAACTTCAGATTTTCCTGTAAAAGGAATTGGGTCATGAACGTGTTTGGTATCACTTCATGAAGCACAACATGGGACCTTTCCAAGTGGACCCCTCCACTGCCAACAACATTTATTCATTTATTTACTTATTGAGACAGAGCCTCCCTCTGTCACCCTGGGTAGAGTGCTGTGACATCATTATAGCTCAGAGCAACCTCAATCTCTTGGGCTCAGGTGATCCTCTTGCCTCAGCCTGGGATTACAGGCACCTGCCACAACGCCCGGCTAGTTTTTCTATTTTTAGTAGAAAACTATTTTTTTTAATCTATTTTTTTCTATTTGTTCTTGCAAGGTCTCGACTCCTGAGCTCAAGCAATCTACCTGCCTTGGCCTCCCAGAGTGCTAGGATTACAGGCATGAGCCACCACACGCAAGCACCTACGGCATGTAAAGACCGTATGCTTGAGGGGTCCCTGGTATGTGGTGGCATGTCCCAGAGGCAGTGGCCTCCTGGGGAGAGACACCTGTTCCAATCCTGTCTCTACTAATCATGAGCTGCATGACATTAGGCACATTACCCTGTGCTGCCACCCCTCATCGGCACAATGGGAATAACATTAGCACCGACCTCTGCAATTTTTGAGAAAATTAAAAAAGATAGTGTATATAAATCACTTGACACAATAAACAGAAACTATATGGGTATATGCATACATACAATAGCCCAGATAATGAACTACCCCAAGGATAGACTTCAACACTATATTTATGGAGTGAACATCTCAAATTTGAGCGAAAATAGAACTTGCGGAGGAGCGAGTGTAATACTTGTGTCTTTAAGTTCAGAATCCACAATTACTTGGAAGGCAAGGTCAAACTTTTAAGAATTCAGCAATCATGTGTGTGTCTTGGACAGGTTAGCTCTTCATAGGAAAAAAAGGTGGAGAAGGTTTTTGATTGCTTCTTTCAAATATTTATTCAGCACTAAATCTGTGCAGGACACTGAGGATAAAGGCGATGACAAGAAATATGAGGCCGTCCCATTATGTAGCTGAATGTCATTCATGTTTTTCAAACTGTAGAGTCACACCCATCAGTGAGCTCATCAAATCAGTTTAGTGAGCTGTGACCAGTGTTTTTAAAAAATGAACTAGGTTAGATCAAGGTTGGCCATGCACAGCCTATGGGCCAAACCCAGCCTACTGCCTATCTTTATATATAAAGTTATTGGAACACGTTCATTTGTTTACACATTGTCTATGGATATTTTCATGCTAAAACAGCAGAAGTAAGTAGTTGTCACAGAGACTGGGTTGGCCAGCAAAACTGAAAATATTTGCTATTTGGCCCTGACAGAAAAAGTCTGCCAACTCCTGGGCTAGACTAACATGGAATTTATAATGTTATAAATTCACCCTCTGGGTCCACAGTAGGACTTCACTTCTTCACCTTGTTTAAAATTATAATCACGTGGCTCAGCGCCCGTAGCACAGTAGTTACAGTGCCAGCCACATGCACCGAGGGTGATGGGTTTGAATCCGGCCCAGGCCAGCTAAACAACAATGACAACTGCAACAAAAAAGTAGCCGGGTGTGTGGCGGGTGCCTGTAGTCCCAGCTACTTGGGCGGCTGAGGCAAGAGAATCACTTAAGCCCAAGAATTTGAGGTTGCTGTAAGCTGTGATGCCATGGCTTTCTACTGAGGGCGACATAGTGAGATTCTGTCTCGAAAACAAAAAAATTATCACATGTAGTAAGGGTAAGTATTGCTTCTTGAAACTTTCAGTCAATGAGGATGTGTGTGTATGTAGTTTTTTGTATGGCATTACAGGGGTGTAGTATAAAATACCTTTCTTATTGAGGATCATGGTCAGAAGTGTTTAAAACAGTGACCTAGAACTTTGGAAAAAACTTAACAGTCCAGAGAATAACATCTAACATATTTGAAAGGAAGGGGTAGTTTTAGTTCTCTTCATGCCTAGGGAAAAAAAGGCTGGTTTTTAGCCAATAATTCTCCAAGTCTCTAGGGCAGAGGTCAGCAAAAATTTTCTGTAAAGGACCAGATATTTCAGGTTTTGAGGGCCAAGAAGTCTTTGTTGCAAATACTCAACCCCGTCATGGTAGTGGGAAAGCAGCCATAGAGAATACAGAAGGGAATGAGTGTGGATGTTTGCCAATAAAACTTTATTTACAAAAACAGGCAACTGGCCAGATTTGACCTGTGGGTCTTAGTATGCCAATCCCTGAAACTGTAGTAAGAAGGACTTAGATTTCAGATGTGTGGGAAAACTAAAGAGAAGTTCCTGTTAGAAGAACAACGCCCTATTGAGTGTACATTGGGGGGGAGGGGGTGTCAGTAAACCATGGCCCATGGGCTAAAATCTAGCTGCTTTCATAAATAAAGTTTTATTTGTTCATGTGTTGTCTATGGCTGCTTTCATGTGATGACAGCAGAGTTGAGTAGTTACAACCGAGGCCATCTGGCACACAAAGCCTAAAATATTTACTCTCTGACCCTTTACAGAAAATATTTGCTGACCTCTGGCCTCCATGGCCTCACTCATACCCAGGCTTATGTTCAAAAAGTGGTGGTTAAGGGCTTAGGGTGGATCCAGGGCCATATCCAGAAAAGTCCTTAGAACAAAGGAAGCCTCAAACAGACTGATATTTGCAATAAAGTAAATAGGGCAAAAGCCAAAATAAGAATCAAAGTAACCCCTGGCCCTGCACCCTGGAGAGATTTGGACCGCAGTGACGCTCAAGAAATGAGTTCACAGCTAAAATGTGCTCCATAAATGTTACAATAACAAGAACAATAAATAGTAATAAAACACAAAGCCATGTACCCTGTCTCCAAGGGCAAGACCTCCTGGGGTTTTGGGCCTAGAAGTAGGGAGGGGACAGCCCTGTAACAATGGCCAGTTTGGGCAGAGCGGCTGATGGTCCTGTAAGGACCCAGTGGGTGAAGTCCAGAGGAGGAAGTTCAGATGCAAGCAAGAACTGGGGAAAGATGTCTCACTCCAACTGGGAAGAAGGTCAACCCTTATTCTCATGAAGAGTGCTGAGAGTCTTTGCCAGACCCAACCGAGTTCTGAGTGTCCCCTCATCCCAGGCACATAGGACCCTAAGTGCCAAACTGCAAGGCAGACTGAGACACCTTGGTGTCTTCTGCACCAGGAGGCTTTGCCAGTCCCACAGTCAACAGCTGATAACTTGGACAGATGGTCCCAGTCCCTCCACCTTCTGCAGAAAAAATGCAAGATAAGGTCCAAAAAGCTAACCTGAAAAGCTAACCCAAGCACAAAACTGTCGAATCAAAAGCTTGCCACAAAAGCTGACTAGGCAGATCCAAGCAATGATGTGTTCCCTTCTTGCAACACGCCCAGAATGGCCCAGCAGGCCGCAGAGGTGAAAGGCAGATCCCGTCCAAAATCATCAAATGCCCTAAGGATGACCGGAGTCGTGAAAAGTCTAAACAAACCCAAGCTTCCCAAGTCTCCAAAGAGCACAGGAGAATGTGGATTATGGTAATAGCGTTCACAGCAGCCTGCATTTCTGCAGGCTCCGAGGGCTTAGAAACTCCGTGCAGGGCGTCTGTGGGAATGCCGCAGGTGGCAAGCAAAATAATTCCTCTTTACAGGACAGAAAGGCTGAGGTGCAAGAGAGCTCACTCCACTTCCCGAGGTATCTTAGAGCTAGTTAAAAACAGGGAGCACGAGTTTTCCAAAAATCTGTCAGATGGTCAGCGTGCCCAGCCACTTTGCCTCAATGTGACAAACTCTTAAACAGCACTTATGAAATGCCAGGCACTGTTCTAAGCACTTTATATCAAAGATCTCACTTAGTCCATGATGCCGCTATGACACAGGAATCCCCAGGTGAGGAAACTGAGGTCTACAGAGGCCAAGGCCACCCAAATAGAAGAGGGACCTTGCTACTGCTAAGTGCAGGAGGCCTGCTCTTCTTTTTGAAGAATGAAATGTGTTGTCAGGAGATGGTCAATGCAGCATCTTCTCCTTTTTTCTTTTCTTTCTTTTTTTTTTTTTGAAACAAAGTCTCACTATATTGCCCTGGGTAGAGTGCCCTAGCGTCACAGCTCACAGCAACCTCCGATTCTTGGGCTTAAGTGATTCTCTTGCCTCAGTCTCCCAAGTAGCTGGGACTGCAGGTGCCCACCCCAACACTGGGATTTTTTTTGTTGTAGTTGTCGTTGTTGTTTGGCAGGCCCGGGCTGGATTCGAACCGGCTAGTTCTGGTGTACATGGCTGACGCCCTAGCTGCTGAGCTACAGGAACCGAGCCTCGTCTTCTCCTTTTTCACCTGACACCTCTTCTCAGTACACGGCAGGCACGATTAGGTGAGAAGTAAGACACAGACATACCGAACATTTCCAGAGCACAAACTGCGTGCCAGGTTCCCCTGGGGCTTTATCTCCGACTCCTCGAGCCGCGCTCTCTGCGGATGCACTTTCTCTCCCCAGCTTGGAGGTGAAGGTACCGAGGTTTAGGAAGTCTCCTGAAGAGGCAGTGATATCAGTGGCTGATGTCCCAAGCACCTGCCTCGAGTGACAGGCTCCAGGCCACTCCACATCCACCTCCTCACTGACTGCTCATGCCGAAACTCTGATCAGGCCCCCTCATTCTTCCCACTGCCCCGTCAAGGAGACTGAGGCTGCAACTGGCCTGAAGCTGCAGTCCTAACAAACGTGCCATGAAGTCAGAGGGGAAGAGACCTTTGAGGACCCAACCCTGTCCTCAAGGCTGCAGCCAGCATCTCCCATCACATATAGGGAGCTGTGCACACGAGTATTCCCACGGGACCTTTCTTGCTTGGTCGCATGGACCACAACATCCCCCCTTTCCCAGGAGAAATCAGGCACTTGCCTTCTTCAGACTCAGCCATTCGTGGGGCTCTCTGAAGCCAGCCAGAGGTGACAGAGCAGGGAGGGAGGATTTTTGAGCGGCCTGGAGCCCGCTCAGGGTCCAGTTTGGGGAGGCTCCCCGGCTAACCTCGGGGAGCTTTCAGCATCCACCCTGCTTGTTTTTGGCAACTTCCTGAACTGGTGCCAAGAAAAGGAGGAGAGAGGGAGAGATGGGGAAAAAAAGAGAAAGCCCAGGAACAGATAAAAATAGAAAGGGGGGATTCAGGTCGTGGAGAAGTTCTTTTACAGAATAGCATTTTGATGAATTACACGCAGATGAGGCAACAACACGTGGATTAAGTTTCCCTTAATATTCTCACAGCTTTGGAAATTAGTGCGGGGGAACACTGCCCCAAAGTTGATCCTAGCTTCCCCTGAACACTTCACCGCCACTCTCTTCTGTTGGGTCTATGTCACACTTGAAATCCTTCAAGGAGAAAAGAGTTTGAGCTGGAAGGTGAAAACGCTGAGCCCTAGCTGTGTGACCCTGGGCAAGGCGAGCCACCTATCCTCTCTAAGCTGGGTTCCCTGATCTGTAAAGAGAACTTCACTTACAGATTTCACCCCTTGTCTGGGTGAACTTTTCTGCCCAAATCCCAGATCTGAGACTCCCTGTACCCTGTTGCTATAATATTCATTCAATAGCCAAGCACAACTCCTGGGCTCCAGAAGAGGCCCCCAGCAAGCACTTGAGTTATTTTTCTCACGAATCTCATGAAAAATCTGGGAGGTATATGTATTCTCTCCCCACCAAGAGAAGGTAAGACTTGGTGAGAGCAAGTTCATTTAGTCATTCGACAAACACGAGCACCTACTTTTACTGTCAGGATTTCTGTGGACACCACTGACATTCAGAGTGGGTCATTCTTTGTTGGGGGGGAGGGTGCTGTCCTGTGAACTTGAAGATGTTCAGTAGCCTCTCCGGCCTCTACTCACCAGATGCCTTCAGTGCACGCCCCTGCAGGTGTGACAACCAAGAATGTCTGCAGCTTCTGTCAAATGTCTCCCTGGGGGCAGAGTCACTCCTGGTGGAGAACTTCTGTTCTACCTAGGTTAAGTCAGGGAATCTTCCCTCTGAGGTGGGGGTGTTGGTGTCCTCAAACCTGGCTTGGAAAGGGTAAGTGGTTCGTCCTGCCCAAAGTCACGCAGCCAGTGTCAGAGAGGGGCACAAACCCAAGGAGTCTTGCTCTAGGGTCTGGGTGTGTAATTCCTCTCTGGCTTGGCGGCCCAGGTAAGTAATGTCTGCACAGCGGACTATTGGAGGCCTTTGATGTGTTGCCTTTGAGCCTGGGTTTAATTTACTATGCAGCTACACACACAAAAAAAATATCCCTAAGTAATGCCACTGTGCCTGGCCTTACCCCATCTCTCATCTTTTCCCCAAGATGGTCTTTTTGCTATAAAATGGTACTTTTCCTTAGATTGTCCACTACCTTCTCTTTGGTGAAGCACATTAGTAATAGGAAAAAAAAAAAAGCTAATAACAGGGACCTAGTCACAACCACTTCGTGATTGATAAGCACTTTTGTAACATTGAGAACCATTGTCTATCATGTACTCACCACCTGCTAAGCTCCAAGGGCTTTCATACTATTTCATCTAATCCTTAGGGCAAACCTTTGAGGTATGGGTGTGAATATCTCCATGATACAGATGAGGAAGCTGAGGCACAGAGAGGGGAAGTAACCTGCCTGACATCACACAGCTGTGCTCTCAACCACAGCAATAACCTGCCCCTCTTAACAGTGTTACACAGAGTAATGCGTTTAATCTCTGGCAATGGTCTTGGCAGACAGATATTACAACCTGTATTTTACAGATGTACAGACTGAGCCCCAGAATGATGAAGAAGCTGCTCTAGGCCACACAGCTATGGAGAGGCAGAGCCAGGACTTGACTTAGGAGTTTGATGTTCTCTTTGTTGGTTTAATCCCCTGCTGGACCTTGTGGATAACCTAAGCTGTCTCATCATACCTGTCCAGCTCCTCTGTGGACTGGGCTGTGCCTACTTTATAGAAGAGCTACATGATGGGGTGGGTGACTTGCCTGATGCCAGGCAGCTGTTAGGAATGCAGTTCTCTGGGACTCCAAGACATGGACCTTCCCACGGTACCATCCAGCAAGGGGGGGCTCCTTGCTAGCACCCCCCAAACCAGCCTTCTCAGTCAATACACCCTCCAGAGCTGGCAGGCTTGGGCTTTGGAAAGATGGGGTGTCTCCCATTGCTCATTTTTTAGTTGTCTCCCCATTCATGCCAAAGGGAACCACCCAGAATGGCATGACAGATGGCTGGTCAGGAGGCTGGGGAGCTGGCAGGCAAATCTTTCACCCTGGGGTCAATGGCTCTGCTCTGCAGGTCACCCATATACAACAGACCCTGTTCCCTCTGACAGCTGTTGGGGTCTTGCCCGCAAGAGGCCTGGGGGTGCTCAGGCCTGGTCAGCAGGAGACAGCTGGCCACAGCCCCAAGGCCACCAGCTGCCTGGCGCTTTTGCCACCCCTCTCTCAGCTGGCCCATTGACTTCCCCTCCCAGAGTCCTGTGTTTGGTCCTTGCCACCCTCACAGAACAAAGCATTTAAGCCCTCAGGGGCAGGTCACTGACAGACCTGGGTCTGAGTCCTGGCCAGATGGGTGAACTTTGTGCTACTTCTTTTAAATCCTTATCCCCTAGAGTTTTGTATCTGTGCCCATAGCTACACGGCCTCAGTAATCGCTGTTGTTAGTAATACAGTATCAGCAGGGGGGTAAGAATGTGTGCTTTGGACCTAGACACCTGGGCCTGAATCCTGGTTCCCTGCTTAGGACCAAAGCGACTTTGGGCAAATGATTTGACCTCTTTGTGCTTCTGAGTCTTTATCTGGAAAACTGTTCATCATGATACCAACCTCCAGGGCTATTAGACAAGCTGACACGTGAGAAGCACTTACATCCCCACCTGGAATGCAGTATGTGATCAATAAATCCACGCTATTACTATTATTGATTTGTGCTTCTGCCCATTCTGTGAGGGACATCCTCTTCTGTTAATTTACTTACGTTTTTAACTTTGGGTGAATCTTTAAAGGCCAGATCAAGGCTTTCCTCTTCCTAAAGATTTCTGAGATACCAGGAGGGCCTATTATACTTCTTGTGTATCTCTCCAAGATCTTTGTACAATGTTGGGCACATAGTAGGCCCTTCATCTAATAATAGTTATGAATGGCTATTTTAATTTTATTTTTAGAGACAGGGTCTTGCTCTGTCACCCAGACGGGAGTGCAGTGGCAGGATCTTAGCTCACTGTAGCTGTGAAGCAACCTCTTGCCTGAGCCTTCTGAGTAGGTGGGGCTACAGGTGTGCACCACTGTGCCCAACTCATTTATTTTTATTTTTTGTAGAGATGGGGTCTTACAATGTTGCCTAGGATGGTCTTAAACTCCTGGCCCCCTGGATCTTTCTTCCTTGGCCTCCCAAAGAGCTGGATTATAGGCATGAGCCACTGCGCCTGGCCAAATGGCTATGTTTTCTTGAGCACTTACTATATGCTGAGTAATATTACTATCCTTAACACACATTATCTTTACTGTCCTCTCAAATTTACATCTTAATAATAGATCTGTCCTATAAATGAGAAAACTGTTGCTTAGAGAAGTTCAATCACTTACCTATCACAGTAATAAGTGGCACAATTGAAACTTGAGGAATTCCAGGGGTTAAGCAAATCTGTCAGAAGGTAAGAAGGCTAGCATTTTTGATGTATCATTTCTGAGACTCTTACAGAGAACCCCAAACAACTCTGATTTCTAAGAATATCAGTCCCACTTTCTCATAGCAAGCTTCTGCTGCAAACAAATTAGTTTTCGTGGTAAGGATTTACAGTAAATCATTCTCTTTCTCTGGAAGATGCAAGTATTAGGACCCTTTCTGTTGCAAAATAACAGGAAATTTAGCTCAAATTGGCTTAAATGAAAAGGAACTATACTGACTCACATAACTGGAAATGCGAGGGATAGTTAGCTTCAGACATAGCTTGATCAAGGAATCTGTCCTCTCTTTTCCAGTTTTGCTTTCCCTGACGTTGACTTCATTTGCAGGCATAATCAAAGAGAGGCACAGAAGAGAAGAAGAGAGAGAAAGAGAGAGAAAGAGAAAGCACACAAGCTGTTGGAGAAGAGGCTGCCAGAACCTTCAAGCTCACCCCACCAGAGGTGAGATGGTACCTTTTCCCTAACAATACGGGCTAAAATCCAGGAATTATTCTGATTGGCTCAACTTGGGTCATGTGCCCATCCCTGAACCAATCACTGTGGCCAGGGAGGTGCTATGCATTCATGCCGGGATATGAGCCACAGCCTGTCTAAGGCTGGGGTCTTGGGATGAGCTTCCTCCTGAGCCAGGTGGACCAAGAGTGGCAAAGGAGTGTTTCTCAAAAGGACAATCAAGGTGTTTTTACGTGAATAATGGATCTAGATTGATAAAAAGGCATTATTGAGACAACTGGGAAAATCTAAATACAGAGTGGATGAAGGAGAGTGGTAAAGTGTGAATAATAAATGTCCCGAGTGACAGCAGTATTGTGATTTTGAAGGAGAAGGGCCTGTTAGGAGATGCACACTGTGGTAACCAGCATTCAAGACACTCCAAAGGTCTCTGTCTCCCGGTCTTCACACCTCTGTGTAATCCCCTCCCACGCCGTACCAGCATTGGTCTGTGTGACCGGTAGACCAGTAGAATATGGAAGAGTGATGGGATGTCATACTGAGATATGCCTATGAGGTACAGGTATGATGGGATGTCATACTGAGCTATAAGACACTATGGCCTCCATCTAGGCTTCTCATTCTCTCTTTCTCTCTCCTTTCACTCTCTTCACTTGCTTTGGGGAAATCCAGCCAAGGTGTCATGAGAAGCTCTATGAAGAGAGCTATGTGGATAGCAGAGGCCTATAGGGGAAGGCATTGAGGCCTCCAGCCACGTGGGTGAGCTCCACCATGCTGGACATGAATGCAGCCCCGCTGACACTGTGATTATAGCCTTGTGAGAGGCCCTGAACAGAGGAAGGACCCAGCTCAGCTGCTCCCAGATACCTGACCTACAGCAGCTATGATATAATAGATATTTGTTTTCTTAAGCCATTAAACTTTGGGGGTAATTTGTTACACAGTAATAGATAACTACTACATACGCTGAGGTCTGCAATAGCTCTCAACCAGCTTTACAAAAGTTCACAGAGGCAGACAGGGATAAAGGAAATGTGGCAAGCTTTTAACAATTATTGAGTCCATGGGATGGGTATGAGATGTCCACTGTGCTATTTTTTGTAGGTTCGATATTTTCCATATTAAAAAACTGGGGAGAAAAAAAGAGAAGAGTATAGACTTTGAAGCCGGGCCACCTGCCTTTGAATCTAGACTTTATTTACCTGTGGTGTGTCTTTGGGGTTACTCAACCACTCTGTGCCTCAGTTTCTGCATCTGTATACTCGGAATGAAAGTAGCTCCTATCTCATGTGGTGAGGATTAAAAGGATTAATGTATGCACAGCTCTTAAATCGGGTTCTGGTTCCCCTGTGCCACATCACACTCCCTTTGAACCTCTTGAGCCTGGCACAGAGACTTGGCAAAGAGTAAGCCCACAAGAAATATTTGTAGAATGAATGAATGAATGAGTTGATTTTCTAACCCATGGTATGCAGGCTTCTCCTGGTTTTGAAAAGTTCCTCTGTTAGCTAATGTGGCCAGAAAAATCTCTGTGGAATTCAAGAATTCCAAATGGCCTTGCTGGAAGCATGGCCCGAAAGGGTGGATTAAAAGGGGGTGGGGGGAATCAAGGCATGATGAAATGTGTGCATTGGAATACCAAGCTAGAAAACCAAGGAGAAACAATTATGGGTTTCTGTTGCAAAACAGCAGGGCTGCTCTCCAGACTGGCTTTCCTGTGTGCCTGGCAGAAAGTCATCACCAATCTCCAAACAAAAATCTGTACTGTAAGGTAATAGTAACTAACCCTTACCAAGTGGGGCTGTGTCCTAGGCACTGTTCTAACTGCACTGCATCTAGTAATTCATTTAATCCTTACAACAACCCCAGAAACTAGTACTATTATTCTTTCCATTGTACAGATGAGACACACAGAGACGTGAAGTAACTTGCTCAAAGTCACACAGCTTAGGAACTTGCGATCTCAGGCAGACTCAGATCAGATCTTTGTAAATTAAAAATGTCTGATGATTATAAACTCCTTATTCTTCATGAAGTTCCTCCCACAGATTCATGTATATGAGTTCAATCCCAGTGCTCCAACTAGCAGAGATTTTTTGTTCTTCCCTTCTGAAACATGAGCTAGATGTGTCTGTAGATTTTATAGACATGAAGGGATTTATTACTTTGCAATCAAACTACTCCAGGGCAGTGTTATCTTTTCCTTCACAAGGCAAGATTATCATAAATTAAAAGGCTTCCCCATTCCGGTAGGCACTTAGCTCGGCCGCGGAAAATCACTCTGGACTTTGCCCTCACCTGACCTTTCTAAACCACTTTCCAGGCATCACTACTTCCGGGACCTGAGCAGGGTTGATCACGAGAGCTTTGCTCCTGCAAATGGGGCCACAAATTATTCCAGGCATAAGAGAGAACAGAAGTGCCAGCTGGAGTCACATTCTGGGAGCTATAGAACTGTCAGGACTGGTGGGGGACACCCCTCTCCTCACCCTGGAGAAGTGGGCTGGAGGGGAACCAGCCTCTTCCTCTGGTCCTGCTGGGAGATGGGCTTGGGCACTTCCCCCCCCCGACCCCCACTGAAGTCATTTCATTCCACCAAAGGGGTAATATCTTATACCACATATTCTGAGAGAAGGACACCTGCCTCTATGGGAGGAAACAGTGGCCCTTTTGTCCCCCAAACCAAATGGCATCATTGTCCCTCAAACTGTCAGATGGGATGATGATGGTGATCCTGAGAATAGCCACCATGTAACAAGGCTTTATTAAATCATAATCTCAATTATCACCAGAGCCCCTACTCGTTCATGATATACTACAGGTTGAGTAGCCCCTATCTGCAATGCTTAGGACCAGAAATGTTTGGGATTTCAGATTTTTTTAGGATTTTGGAATATTTGCAATACACACACACACCCTCTCTCTCTCTTACTGGTTGAACATCCCTAATCTGAAAATAGAAAGTCCAAAATGCTCCAGTTATACTTCGTCTGAGCATCGAGTTGGTGCTCAAAAACGTCTGGATTTAGGAGCATTTTGGAGTTTGGATTTTTGGATTTGGGATGTTACTATTAGATAATAATACTTATTTTTATTATATTGCAAAATAATATAATCTACATTATTATAATAAATTAAATTTATTAATTTAACAATATATTGCAACGAGCATTATAATTCTATTAAAAAGTAATTTTTATTTGGCATTTATTGAGATCTTACTATGTGCCAGAGACTCTTCTAAGTACTTAACATGATTTAATTCTATAGAGCAGCCCTGTAAGCAGGAACTGATATTAGCCCCATGTTTTCCGGTAAGGAGTCCAAGGCACAGAGAGGTGATGTCACGTGCCCAAGGTCACATGGCCATTAAGTGGTTCACCATTCCATCAAGGTACATGCTATCATGGTCCCCATTTTCCAAGAGAGGAAGATGAGTGCTGGGAAGTGATGTGCCATGGTAAAAACAGTAATTAATAACATCGTCATTTATTGAGCACTTCTGAGGTGCCAAGCATTGTGCTGGACACTTTGAGAACACTGTCTTATTTAATCCTCACAAGGTAGCGCTGTCACAATGCCAATTAACAGAGGAGACAAAAGCCCAGAGTGGTGAGGCCAGTCACACAGCCAGTATGTGGGCCAGCAAGGATCAAATATAGGCTGAGTAATTCATTGGTGACAGCCTATTCAAACAGATGCTGCAAAATTGCTCTTAGCAGGATGTCCTGATGGGGCATCAAACAAGAGCCTACAATTCTGCTTCCGGCACACACGCTACATAGGAAAGGTCTGGCTCTGAGTAGAGCTGACACAAGGTGAACATGCTTCACACCCCAGCTCAGTCTTATCCACATGTGTGTGGTCTGGTGCACCAGCCTCCTCCCTGGCCTCCCTGCCTCCAGACTCCGCATCTCCAGTCTCATCTCCTATTATTGCCCTGTGATATTAACAGAATTCAGAATTTGTTTATTGACATAATAGATGCTCCGTAAATATGTGTTGAATGAATGAATGAATTCTAAAAAACAAATCAGACCATAACTCTTTCCTCTTTGAACCATTTAACGAAGGACTTTGGTCATCTGGCCTCCTCTCAGTTCTCCAACCTTAACTGCCTACTCATCTCCTGGCCCAACTCCCCATGCTCCACTCACATTGATGCCTTGTAGGTTTTCTAAACATGTTATTTTAGGCCTCTGGTCCTTTGCTGCCTCAGATTCCCTTCCCTACCCTGTCCCCCCGATGAACTCCCATTCCATCCTCACAATCAGGCTCAAATGAATGTCTTCTTGGTGGGTCCAGTGGACACCTGCTGTCTGTACCTGCCCAGCAGCCATTTCCTTTTCTTGAACAGAGTTCCTCCTCCATCCTTATCCTTTGGGTGGAGCTGATCACCCCCAGGCCCCACAGTGCTGTTTAGGGAGGGATGGGCCCATGACCCAACTGGACCAGTGAGAATCACATCAGCAATTGATCTTTCTGGGGGGAACTGTTGGGGGAAGAAGTGCCCTCTCTGCCGCCACTGCCAGTCCTCAGGATGATGAACCCCTGGAGCAGCTGGAGACCACCATGATGAGAAAGGCTGCCCAGAGGGAAACCACACAGGAAAACAGAGCCAAGAGACGTGGGTGAGCTAGACAAGGCAGGAGAGAGAGAAACCACGTTGACACGGTTTGAACACCTGGGTACAGCCAACCTTCAGGTGGACTTTTCAGTTCTTTGAGCCAATTAAGTCTTGTTTTTTTTTTTCTCAACTACTTTGAGATTTCTTCCAATTGCCACCAATAATGCGCTCATGAACAGAGACATTACTGACTTCCCCACAAAGTGGGACCTGCCCTATCCTCGGAGTGTGGCTTAGTTTTATAGAGCCCTCAAGATCCTCCGGTAATAATCAGTCCAAGTATTCATCTCCTGCACTTTAACATGAGGTCTTGAGAGCACAGGCCAGGTCTTATTTATCTCCAAATTCCCAGGAACAAGGGCAGAGTCTGCTCCAGGCAGGGGCCATTAAATCCCTTTGGGTAAATTCATTCATGCATTCATGCAACAGTTACTGAGCACCTACGGTGTGAGCACGAATGCCCTCCTGCCTCTCCCGTGACTCCCTGGTGACCTCGTGTATCTTCACAGAGGCCACCTAGGCAAGGCACGACCAGAGTCCAGCCCAAGTCTTGACGGAACACCGTGGGCCCTCCTGGGGCACAGCCAGAGCACAGCCCTGCGAGGAGTCAGAGCAAGGTCATTTCTCATTGGCCCTCTTGGTTCTGGCGGTGCCTGGCACGTTCCACCTGGCCCCCTCTTCAGTACAGCTGCAGACTGCAAAACCACTTAGCTGGTGTCTAGGGTTGGTTCCTCAATGACAGAGTGACCCACCACCCATGTCACCCGTCATCTGGTCCTTCTAGTTTGGTGTCACTCAGTGGGACTAGGACGTTGGAGCTGACATCCACCTGATCTTGCCTATGCTGCTGTAAAGTAATAACCTATCTAAGCCATCTCGGTGTGCTGTCTCCTTACAGCCCAAATCTGCAGAAGTCCAGCCAGTCAATTGCTGTTAGGGGCCACGTGGCCACTCAGCCCTTCCTCCAGCCTCTTTAGACCTGGTGCTGTCCTTCCACCCCAGCTGTGTAGGAGGGGCCTTTAGAACTCAACCTGCCCTGACCTAACATGATGGAGTCCTTACCATATGCCCAGCATGGTGCCAAAAATCTAACTGGCCTTGTCTGGCTTAAATCTCGAAAGATCCTATGAGGAAGGCAGTAATCAACAATTAAAACCCCGTTCTGTGGGGACAGAATCTGAGGTCCACAGAGGGTAAGTCCCTCAGCTACACTTAGCAGAGCTGGGGTTTGATCCCCATTCCAGCGCACCCAGCCTTTCAAGCCATGCACCACCTGCCGGGGTAGGTGAGGTAGTGGCACTATGCTTGAAGGAGGGTGGTGCCCAGTCATGCGCAGACTGGGAGGTGACATGGGGGTGAAAGTGGATGTACCAGGGGGAGGAAGTAGGTGGGCAGGCGCCTGAAAGTGGGAACCCCAGGAGCTATACCATGATCCTGATTGTGTAGTTTGGCTGAGATGTGGGAGGCCAGAAAGTCGGCTTATGGGGGGTGGGGGGCGGAGATGAAAAAACAATCAAACTACTTAATCTCATCCCCACCCTCGGAAATTCCTGAGAGGTCCCTCAGCTACGGGCGCCGGGCAGCTGAAGGCGGCCCTGTGGCTTTTCTGGCTGCCGAGCTGGCACCCTGAGTAAATTTCAGGGGATACTAGATCACAGCACTGAGGACACAGTGTTCGAGCTATTTGTGACCACATGAATTAATCTCTTCCATGTGCAAAGACATTTCCATAATTCTCCCGAGACTCCTACTGGTGGGGAAGGCAATGCTTGGTCAGCTTCAATGGTTTCTCCTCGGGACATTCAAACCAAATCTGGCTGCTCCTGTAGCCCAGAGGTGACTGCTCCGTGGTCAGCGAAAAATTGAACCAAATTGCAACCCCAGAACTCAACTGCAAAGAGGAAGAGTCAGCCACCAGAGAGATGGTGTCCTAAAGTATGTCACTGGGATCTGTGTCCAGGTCTGAGCAGATGAAATGGATTTTAAAGCTGCCAAGGAAGAATCACAGCCTGTATTTGTTGATGTTGAATATCTCCCCGCCAGGCCCTGCTTTTCTCACATTATCTCATTCAATCCTCACACCTGCCCAGTGAGGAGGTGGGACTATATCAGTCCCGTTGTACAGAGAAGATTGAGAAGCCGAGAGGTTAAGTGACAGGATAGGGGGTCAGAGCTGGCAAGGGAAGGCATTTGGCTCCAGGGCACATGCGTTCACTCATGACACTGCCAATTACTTTTCAAAAACTTAAGGAAACACCAGGCCCACCTCTAAGATGTTGTCTGCATACAAAAGAACAGACACTTCTGTATTTTAATGTTAGCAGGAGGATAACTGTTGGGTCAGGACCTGGATCCTTTTTAGCTGGTTCTGTAAATTCAGCATCGAACAAACCTGGTTCAGTTCTCAGCTCTGCTGCTAATAATCAGGTGACACCTTCCCTCAACCTCAGTTTCTTCATTTATAAAATGGGCATCATCGCAGCTGGCCGGTGGGATGATTAAAGATGATATTCTGGACATGCCTAGTCCCATGAGGCTAGTGGTTCTCAACCGTGAGGGATTTTGCCTCCTTGAGGACACCTGGCAATGCCTGAAGCCATTTGTCAATGTCAGAATTTGAGGGTGGGGTGGAGTGCGCTGGCAGGTAGAGGCCAGGGATGCTGCTGAACCCCCACATTGCTCAGCCCTCCCACAGCAAAGAATTGTCTGGCCCCAGACATCCGCAGTGCCGAGGTTGAGAAACCCCTGTGGCAGGCATTCCAAGTGACCTCTACGGTAATACCGTTTCCCAGCATCACGGTGAGATGGCCTGATGTTTCCCTGAGGTTCCTGGCACAGAGTAAAGGCTTCACAACAGTTGGCTTTCTCCCACTCTGCCTCCCTCCTACCAAGTTCAAAGTGAGGAGAGAAGGCAACAGGTATGTCCCATGCAACTGTTTAACAGTTTCCATTTTAGATTGGATGAAGCCACAGAATTCCTCAAGATATACAATCCAGAAACCAAACATGACACGCTTTTTTGTCATCTTTCTTCCGGTTGTCTTCTGGTCTTGTCTGCAGCAGTACCCCACCCCCACTCCCATCCTGTCCCTCTCCTCAAACCTCACAGAAGTCCCGCCCTCGGCAGGGGACAACTGAACATCACGACTGACTTGGATTCTCAAGTAAAGAACAAAAACAAACCCTGACAGTCACCCTGTCTGTACAGCAAAGTAAGTAACTTCATCTCTTTGAGCTATTTCCTCATCTCTAAGATGGAATTAATCAAATGAAATATGAAAAAGCTCTTAGCACAGAATCGAGTAAAGGGCAGCTATTACTGTCTGTCTTTTATTTTTTAAAAGTGCATAGTTTGGATCAAAGGTTATATAATACATGCATGTTGTTTTAAAATTCACATAATAGTACAGAATTGATGCTTAACATCTCGCCTCCAGCCCTGCTCACCAGGGCTCCACTGGCAGCTTGCTGACTGCTCCTCCTGGTAATTAACCCGCATCTCCAAATAGGACGCTGACACTGACAGGGCCGTTTCTGATGTGTGAGTTTTAGATTTCGTTTTACACTTGGTTCCTCCTATTCCCTTTCATTTAAATCAGAAGCATGTTTTTCTAGAATCACAGAATTTTAGCAATGGAAAAGACTAGGACATTCTCTAATCCTGGTATTTCCAGACTTTTACATTTGCAAAGTGGTCATTTTATAAGGGACATCTGAACATGCAAATATAGGAAGGGCATAGTCCCAAAGGACAGTCCTTTTGACAAAATGTATTTCATTTCTTGGGTTACAGCCTCACTACTCAATGGACAGTCCTTTCAATAAAACCAACTCTATTTTTCAGATGAAAACCTCACTTCCCTATTCTTTTTGTTCACATTTCACTGTGGATGGGTGTGAGAACTGGCACAGAGCTGCCCCTGAATGTGAACTAGTGTTTGTGAACCTCTGCTCAAGGCCTTTGTTCTGTTTCAAGGTTGGAATCCCTGTGTCATTACCCAGGCGTGCCTTGAATGCTTCTGGGGATGTCCACTCACTACTGCACAAGGCAACCTCCTGTGGATTAGATGCTCTATCTAGTGTGGGGTTGGAACCATTCTTGCATCCTTTTATCCTATGGCTGTAGCTCATCCCCAAGAATTTTCATTTCCTCATAAAAGGACGATTTCTCAGCCCACAATGTTTTGTTTTGAGATACAGTCTCATCAGTCGCACTCAATAAAGTGCTATGGCATCGTAGGTCACAGCAACCTCAAACTCTTGGGCTCAAGCGATTCTCTTGTCTCAGCCTCCTAAGTAGCTGGGACTACAGGCACCCACCACAACACCTGGCTATTTTTAGAGATGGGATCTTGCTTTTTCTCAGGCTAGTCTCAAACTCCTGAGCTCAAGCAATCCCCCCACCTCAACCTCGCAGAGTGCTGGGATTACAGGTGTGAGCCACTGGGCCTGGCCGTAGTCCACAGTTGTTTTGTCCTGCCTAACATCTTCCGTGTCACCAAACATTAGTCCATCGATGGCATTATGCATCTTCCGGTCTTAAGATGGGATTTTCCCTCTCCAAACATTCCCGGCTCCTTCAGAGAGAACTATGGGATTTCAACCCTTCTGAAGTTAGTTTTGCTGGCCCTCTACTCCTTTCAGCTTTAAAGAAAAACTTTAACTTTTCTCTTTTTTTTTGCACAACTTATTTGTGATGGCAGAGCACGTCTCCAGGCCTCTCCCACCCCACAGTTCCCTGAGCCCGCTCCAAACCCTCAGGAACAATGCTTTCATTTTGCTATTTTCTTGTAAGTTTCTCTCCTTCTGATAGTCTGCCCTTGCTAAAAGTAGCTGTTGGCAGAAGGATCTGCATTTAAAGTAGGCTGGGTGGGAGAGTGGGGCCAGAACACAATGTGCTCTTGTTGGAGGGGAGAATTTGCTTGTAGTTCAGAGGTAGAGGCCTCCGACATCAGCTCAGCAGCACTTCCGGGCCACACAACCTTCTAGAACCCTGTCCACAAAGCGGTCCCTAAAAGCTGCCCGCATTCACATCTGCATCCTGACACAGCAGAAGAGGGAAGGGCGATCCAACATGGGCAAGGTCCATTTTGCATGAGCCAATGGAACCGGGACACCCCAAGCACTGGTGATGCTGCACACCGGTACTGGGTAGGTGCAGCGCCAAGACCAACTCTAATCTTCTAAATGGTTCCCCAGGGGCACAGAGTCCAAGGGTGGGGGTGGGCCCAGGCTCTGGAATCAATCAGACTCGGCTTCAAAATTCTGTCTCTAGCATGTACCAGTTGCCTAAGATTTCTGAGCGTCTCTGAACCTCCGTCTCCCCATCTTTAAAATGGGCATAACGGTATTTACGTCAGAGGTCTCAAGTGCGGATGAAGAGATGGGTAAAGTGCTCATCGCAGTGCAGCACCCAGTGCTTGGCAGGTGTTCAGTGAACAGCAGAAGTTGTTCCTATGCTCATTCCATTTATATGAAGGAAAGAAGGTTCATGAAGCTTCAAAGGGTCCAAAGCAGTATTCAAAAGGTCAGAGATTCACTCCCACAGCAGACCAGACTTTGCTGAGGGCTTCAGGTTCCCATTTCTCATTTTTCCATTTATTCCGATTCATGTCCCAGAATTCACTGAATAGAGTGATGAAGCCCAGGAAGTGCAGTCTCTGAGCCAGACTGCCAGGGTTCAAATCCTGCCTCCTCCACTGCAGAGCTGAGTGATCTTGGGAAGGACATTTACCCTCCACATCCCAGTTCCTCCCCTGTAAAGTGAGAACAATTCAAGCGCCTACTTCACAGAGTTGCAGGGAGAGAGCATACGTGGGAAGGGCTTTGAACAGTGTCGGCAGCACAGTAAATGCTACATAAGTGTCACCTTGACAAAAACAGCAAAGTTTGCAAAACAGACTCTGCTGGTGAGGCTGTAGAGAGACAGATCCTCTCATCTATAGCTGGTAGGGCAGTTGGATATGGTCTCTCCAAATTATAAGTGTATCCACTCTTAACTCAGTGTGTTTCAACCTTTTTTAATCTCATGACACACTTGAATCTCTAGCTAAACTTCTGTGGCACACTTACGTTGATTAAAGAAAAGAGTAAAAAAAAGAATATATTTTTATGCTTTGAACTTCTTTTGAAAAATAATTTCATGTATGATCTTTAAAATGTTTCAGGGCACACCTGAGATCCTCCCAGGGCACACCGGTTGAAAATCACTGCTTTAACTTAGTAATCACTTCTAGGAACCAATTGCAATTGTGTATGTGCAAAGTCGCATACATAACATAGTTTGTATTGAACCACTATTATTTTTTTTTCTCGGCAAAGTCTGTCACCCTGTTTAGAGTGCCATGACATCATAGTTCACAACAACTTCAAACTCTTGGGCTCAAGTAATCCTCTTGCTTCAGCCTCTTGAGTAGCTGATAGTACAGGTGCCTGCCACTGTGCCTGGCTAGTTTTTCTATTTTTAGTAGAGACCAGATCTCACTCTTGCTCAGGCTGGTCTCGAACTCCTGAGTTCAGGAGATCCATCTGCCTTGGCCACCCTAAGTGCTAGGATTGCAGGCATGAGCCACCATGCCCAGCCTTGTAGCATTGTTTGTAACAGTGGAGTTTGGGAGCTTTCTGGGTGCTCACAGAGAGTAGAGAATTGGTTAGAGGTTGAGAAGTCCTATGATCTGCCATTTGCAGCCTGGAGACCCAGGGAGACCAGTGGCATCATTCAGTTCTAGTCCAAACACTCGAGAAACAGAGGAGCCAGGGAAGTCGATCATAGTTCAAGGATAGATGAGATGAGATGTCTCAGCTCAAGCAGTGAGGCAGAAAAAACAAGTGGCAAATTCTTTCCTTTTGTCCTATTCAAGCCCTCAGTGGGTTGGATCATGCCCGTCCACATTGGGAAAGGGCCTCTACTGTACTGAACCCACGAAGTCAATGCTTGTGCCATCCAGGAACACCCTCAAAGGACACACCCAGGAGTATTCTTTAATCTGGACACCAGGTAGCCTGTCAAGTTCACGTATAACATTAACCATCGCACTGACGAAAGTGGCTGTGGAGATAGAAAGGAGACTTTTTCACTGTATTCTTTTACAATTTTAATGTTTGAATCATGTGAATGTAGATTTATTTTAAATTAAGTTCAAAATAAGTGCAAGGCCTCAGGTGTGGAGCGAGGCTGCCTGGGTTTGCTGGTGGCAGCACATCGTTCCTTTGCATGTCCCGATTTCCGTATCCTCAGGGTGCTCCTACTCAGGTATCCTGGAAAATAGTGGTTGCCAAGGGATACCTGGGACTAATAAATAAATGCTGGCCACTGGGGGCCCACAGTGGAGGGATGAGCTGGTGTGGGGTGCTGTGACTTGGGAGAGGAAGTCGGCTGTTCTTTCTTTCTTTCTTTTTTTTGAGACACAGTCTCACTTTGTTGCCCTTGGTAGAGTGCTGTGGCATCATAGCTCACAGCAATCTCAAACTCTTGGGCTCAAGCGATTCTCTTGCCTCAGCCTCCCGAGTGCATGGGACTATAAGCGCCAGCTACAATGCCTGTCTGGTTTTATAGACGGGGTCTCCCTCTTACTCAGGTTGGTCTTGAACTTCTGGGCTCAAGCAATCCACCCTTTTCAGCCTCCCAGAGGGTGTCAGCCACTGTGCCTGGCCAGTGGGCAGTTCTTCATAGAATCCTTCTCCTTCACTGGAGCCTAGAAGTGCCTTGGGACGGGAGCCTCATGCTGGTCTCATCCACTCTCATGCTGGGCTCATCCGCCCCTCATTTGCCTTGGGAGGGTCTAAAGTTTATTTAAGTGTGTGGTAGAGCTGATGCCATGTGCTCAAGCTTGGAATCTGCAGAAGCCCCTTCCCTCAAATAGGAAAATTACCCAGGTCACCTCTGGGCCTTGCAGAATAGCAAAAAATGTGAGATCTGAGCCATCTGAGGTCTCCTGCTACAGTGGGGTGAGGCAGTGTGAGACAGTGTTTAAGTGGTCCAGTTTCAGAGCTGAATTCACAGTATGGCCTCCCCTCACCCACTAAATGTGTGACCTCAGCCAAGTCACTTACCTTTTAAACCCTATCAGATCTGTCATCCAAAAAAATGGGTGTAAGGATCAAACCTAACTACATGGGTTTGTGAGGCTAGAATGGGGAACTACAGTAACATACTCATAGTAACCCCACCCTCACCCTCATCCATGGAACACTTACAGGTGTTCCGGAAGGTGTTTCTATGGGTGGGTTTTAATTGCATATTTCTTAAGTGAGATTTGGCAACCATCAGAAGCTAGGAAGAGGCGAGGAAGGATTCAACCTAGTTTCAAGGAGAACAGCCCTGCTGACACCTCGTAGTCTCTCTGGAGACTTCTACTTTTAGAGAGAATAAATTTCTGTCATTTAAAGTCAACAAGTTTGTGGTACTTTATTATAGAAACCTCAGGAAACTAATACTGCCTCCTTCCTGTGAATTTCCAGCCTCACCCCGCTATACCT
The DNA here is from genome assembly GCF_027406575.1 of Nycticebus coucang. Taxonomy (NCBI): domain Eukaryota; kingdom Metazoa; phylum Chordata; class Mammalia; order Primates; family Lorisidae; genus Nycticebus; species Nycticebus coucang. The sequence goes on along the minus strand of NC_069800.1, from coordinate 53,143,610 downwards.
CATTCCTACAAATTCTGAAAATTAGGGATGAGAAACATGATGGAGATATCATGTGTTGGAAAGAGAGAGAGTCCAGTTATTCTGACTGCTCCACTGACCAGCCATCCCCCATCTCTCTCCCTCACCTGGGGCCTCTCTGTTCCTTAAAACACAACGATATTGAAATGAAGTCAATGAATAACTGGGCAATGGCCTCTAAGTGTCCAAATGAAAGGAAGAGTCACACATCTCTCACTTTAAATCAAACGCTAGAAATGATTAAGCTTAGTGAGGAAGCCCTGTTAAAAATGGAGGCAGGCTGAAATGGTGGGCCTCTTGTGCCAAACAGGTAGCCAAGTTGTGATGCAAAGGAAAAGTTCTAGTTGGAAATTAAATTGAACGCTCAAATGATAAGAAAGCAAAGTAGACTGATTGCTGATATGGAGAAAGTTTGACTGGTCTGGATGGAAGATCAAACCAGCCATAGTATTCCCGTAAGTCAAAGCCTAATCCAGACAAAGGTCCCAACTGTCTTCAATCCTATGAAGGCTGAGAGAGGTGAGAAAGTTGCAGAAGAAAAGTTTGAAGCTGGCAGAGGTTGGTTCATGAGGTTTAAGGAAAAAAGCCATCTCCATAAAATAAATGTGTAAGGTGAAGCAGCAAGTGATGAAGTTCAAGCCACAGCAAATAATCCTGAAGGTCTAGATAAGACTATTGATGCAAATGGTGACACTAAGCAATGGATTTTCAATACAGATGAAATAGACTTCCTTTGGAAGACAATGCCACCTAGTAATTTCATAGCTAGAGAGGAGAAGTCAACACCTGGCTTCAGAACCAAAGGACAGGCTGACTCTCTTGTTAGGGACTAACATTGGTAACTTGAAGTTAAAGCCAATGCTCAGCCACCATTTCAAAAACCCTAGATCCTTTGGAATTATGCTAAATCTACTCTGCCTGTTCTCTAGAAATGAAGCAACAAAGCGTGGATGATGGCACATCTGTTTATAGCATGGTTTATTAAATATTTTAAGCCTACTGTCGAGACCTACACTCAGAAAAAAAAGATTCATCTCAAGATACTACTGCTCATTAACAATGCACTTGCTCAGCCAAGCGTTCAAGGGAGATATATGAGGAGATTAATGTTGTTTTCATGCCTGTTAATACAATATCCATTCTTTAGCCCATCAATCAAGGAGTAATTTTGACTCTCAATTCTTACTGTTTAAGAAATACATTTTATAAATCACTGCCCTAGACAGTGATTGATGGATCTGGGCAAAGTAAATTGAAAACTTTCTGGAAAGGATTCACCATTCTAGATTCCATTAAGGACATTCATGATGAACGGGAGGAGGTCAAAATATCAACATTAATAGCAGTTTGGAAGAAGCTGAATCTAACCCTCATGGATGACTTTGAGGAGTTCAAGACTTCAGGGCAAGAAGTCACTCCAGACATGGTGGAAACAGCAATCTAGAATCTAGAATTAGAAGTAGAGATTGAAGATACAGCTGAACTGCTGCAATCTCATGATAACACCCCAACGGATGAAAACTTACTTCTTGTGGATGAGCGAAGAAAGTGGTTTATTGAGAGGGAATAAACTTGAGGGGAGGATGCTGTGAACATTGCTGAAATGAAAACGAAGGATTTAGGCTACTACATCAACTCAGTTGATAAAGCAGTGGCAGGGTTTGAGAGGATTGACTAACTTTGAAAGAAGTTCTGCCGAGAGTAAAATGCTATCAAACAGCATCACATGCTACAGAGAAATCTTTCATGGAAAGAAGAGTCAAGTGATGCAAGAAACTTCATAGTTGTCTCACTTTAGGAAACTGCCACATCCACCCCAACCTTCAAAAAAACCACCCGATCCGTGAGAGGCCATCGACACTGAGGCAAGGCCCTCCCCCGGCAAAAAGGTTATGACTTGCTGAAGGCTCAGATGATTGTTATCAAAGTCTTTTAAATTAAAATTTGTATATATTTTTAGATCCATTGCTATGGCATACTTCTTTGACTACACTATAGTGTAAACATAACTCTTATATGCACTGGGAAACCAAAAAATTTGTGTGACTTGCTTTATTGCAATTTGGGGTTTTTTGTGGTGGTCTGGGACCAAGCCCCAAACATCTTTGAGGTATGCTTGTAGTTTTCTTTTTGCAGTTTTTTGGCGGGGCTGGGTTTGAACCTGCCACCTCCGGCATATGGTGCCACTGCCCTACTCCTTTTGAGCCACAGGCACCGCCCAGTATGCTTGTAGTTTTATAAAGCTCCACTATGTTTTCCTCATTTTGTGATGGGCCAGCTACCATGCTCTGACATGAGTCCCACGTAGTGGTCTTTGGCAAAAAGTTCATAGGCCTTGTGCAGCCTGAAAGCCATGAGTTTGAATTTCACCTTGACTGTATCCTAGTTGACATATCTGAAGCAAGTCACTTAGCACCATTAAAGCCCAGTATTTCTTACCTTGCTGGGCACCTGTGGATTCATTTTCTGGTATCTCTTGATCACTTACTGTGTGCCTGGCCCACAGCTAGATGCTGGAAACACAACCTTGAAATGCCAGACACAGCCCCAGTTGAAGAGACAAAGTATGCAAAAGGTTACACAGTGAAGTATATAATGACAAGTTTAAACGCTTTGAGGAAGAACAAAATGTGAGGAAAGTTTACTGACTTAGAGGTAGGCTGACCTCCCGCCACTCTAAGCATTGTGAAGTTTAAATTACATCAATCATTCATGATTGTGGCACATCAACAAACCTTTCGTATTGTTTACACACATTTTTCTTGGATTCATTTTCCTCCTTAAATAAATGAAGCCTCATTCTAAGAAATACCCTAAATTAGGTACAGGGGATATATATACATCTATAGATGTATTTGAACATTTTATGGGGGATACATATATAGGTACAGAATATGTATTTTTTTTTCCTGAAGCATACACTATAATTAACACATAAGTATTAAAAGAAAGTTCCAAAGCTCACTTTGGACAGTAAGCAGATAACCTTCACACTGATTTTGGGAGCGCAGAAGGCATTCTGAAAGAGTTAGTCCCTACCCTCTGGTCACTTACCCTGGGAAGAAAGTGATAACCATGTTTAAAACTTAGTATCCCCAACTCTTCTCTCCACAAGCCTCCCAACAACAGGAAGGAAAGTCAACTTTAACTCAGCCTTAACCAAGCTCACTACAATAGCATCAAAGCAGGGTTAAACCCAAGTTGATATTGCACCCTGTCTTATGTCCATGGTAAAGCACAGAGCCAGAAAAAAACATTTTTGCCGAATTCTATTGGGTGGAAATCCTATAAATCAGAACCCCTCACATATGCACACTCATCTACACACTGAGACACACACACTCATCAGCGACATGCTTAGACATAGACACACATTCACATGCATTCTCTCACACACTCACAACACACCTGCTATGCACACCCGTGCACACACACGCACACTCATGCACAAACTAACATATTCTCACACATTCTTGGAGTAGTTAAAGATTATTTCGACTTTTAAAAACGTCTTAATTTGGTTTAATAGCATTTCAAGTTTCAAGAGAAGTGGGGCAGATTTAGGTCAAATCAGTCTAATTCTGCCTTAAAAAAGTAAGTGGAAACTATAGCGTTGGCACGTGAGGATGGCAGACGTCACGCTGGCAGAGGCGGGAAAGGTAACCTCAGAGGGTGAAGGGGCCAGCTATTTTTGACACTGAAGTATTCTGTTCGCAAGTTAAATTCATAGACATTTTTTGCCCTGCCACAAAGAAATGAGGCCCCGTATCATTCATTTTTAAACAAGTGGTCATTTTGGTTGATTTTTTTTGTTTGTTTATTTTCTTGTTTTTGATAAAGATGCAAGTTTCAAGAATGATTTTACTTTGCTCTGAACTGCACCCCATGCAACTCGGAGGGAAAGGTCTGTGATGGCAATGGACACTGAGCCCCAGTGTCCGGGGGATACTAGAGGGACAGGTGGAGATGGCGGGAAACTGAAGGGGACATGTTCTGGCTAAAGGGAGCGGCTGTCACCGAGATCCTCAATTGTCACCATGCAGGAATGCAGACCTCATTTGGCAGATCTCCCAATGGTCCCAGAGAAGCCAGAACTCTGGGTTTTTATGCTGCTGATTTTTAAATGCTGGCAGCTCATCAAATCAAAACACTCTTAGGCCAAAGAAAGCACATCTGTGGGGTAGAGGTGGACGCAGGCTGCCCGTTTGTGACCTCTGACTAAGGGGGAAGAAAACACGGGCCTGAAATCAAGAGATCTGGGTATGACCAAGGCTCTGAGACAAACTTAACAGTGTTGGGGGGGGGGGGCATTCCTCCTTGGTCTCTCCAAGCCTCAGTTTTCCCATCTGTATAATGCAAGGGCTGGCCGAGGTAATAACCCATGCTCTGCCATCCAGGCCTGTCTGGAAAGCGCTAAGTGGAAAGAATGGCGTATCCAGGCCATGAAAGTGGGGCATAATTTGACACCATTTCAAAAACCTGTAATTCAACGAGAAATGTTTCTCTTCCCCGGCTGAGGTTTTGGGAGGCAGTGGGAGTGTTTTTAAAAAAACACAACACACCAAGTCAGGAATTTCATCAGGAAAAACGTGGCAGCCCCGAATGGGCTCACATCTGGGGATTGGCTTTTTGAGAGTACATGCTGTTCTACCTCTGACAAACGACAGCTCGGGGCAGGACATGCTGGGAGGCTGAGGTCCCTGCCTTGGGAGCCCAGAGATTAGCAATTCCCCAGGACCGTCCTCCCAGTAAGTGCCGCAGACACACAGAGAGAGGCCTCCAAGGAAAAAAAGAACAGGAGAGAGAGAGAGAAAAAAAAAGGCCAAACTGCAAAGCATTCCAGCACGATTTGCTCCATAGCCCCTCGATCTCACCCCAGCTTTGAAGGCAGCTCAGCCTTTGTCTAAAACGAACTCCACCTTTCTAATTCCTTCTCTCAAACAATAATGGTCATGGTGCCGTCCAAGTGCCACCGGTGACAAGGGGCCTGGCAGAGTGCTGCGTGCCTTACGTGCAGAACTGCGTGGAATCTGAGAGGAACTCTTACTGTTCCAGCTCCAGAGATGGGAAAACTGAGGCTCAGCCTGGAGAAGCCATAAAGTAGTGGAGCCTGGATTTAAACCCACATCCACACAGAAATCAAAGACTTCTGTGCTACTGATTTTTTAAAAGTGTGAGCTCTCCTATGAAATGCTAATCTTTATGAGGTTAATCCAAGAAATCTGTCCTAGACCGCACTTCCTAAACAAGGGAGTCTTGGTTCCTCCTTCCCCATTTCTGCGAAATATAAAGAAATGGGACTGGGAGGGCCAAGGCAACATGGTAGTCCTGGGCTGGCCACCTGCCATCCTGGGCCACCCTGGGCCATCCTGGGAATGCTGTTTAACCTCCTCAAGTCTCGGTACTGTTCACTCTAAAATAGATGTGATAAAATAAATCACCTGTGAGGACGGAATGGCACGGTCCTACATTCTAGCATCCGGCTTCTCTCCCACCTGCTTCTCCCACCTGCTCTCTCATCTCAGCAAATGGCAGCTCCCTCCTCTCAGCTACTCGGGACAAAAGCCCTGGAGTCACCTCTCTCTACATCCCTCCCTGGAGCCAGTCACTCAGCAAACCTCATCAGCTCTGCCTTCAAAATATATCTAGAATCTAACGACTTCTTACCCACCACTGCCACTGCCCTGGTCTAAGTCCCCATCACGTCCGTGCCCGAACAGTCTCCTAACAGGTCTTCTTCTCCACTCTCTGCCTCCTGTAGTCTGTTACCACAGCAGCCAGAGGGACTCAGCTCAATCTAAGTCAGATCCTGTCCTGCCTCTGGTCATAGCCTACCAGTGGCTCCCACCTCGTTCAGAGTAGAGGCCAAAAATATGATGCTGGCTGCAGAGGCCTTATATCACCTGCTCCCCTGGCTTCTCTGACTGTACACCCTGCCCCTTGCCCTTCATTCAGCTTTAGCTACGATGAACTCCTGGCTACTCCTGAACACACCAGGCATAATTCTGCTCAAAGCTCCTGTGTGCTGTTCTGCCAGATGGTTTAAGGGAGGCCTTCCCCGCCAGTGTGTGCTGAAGCCATTGTTAAACTTGCATGAGTTTTGCAAACTGGCTGTTAAACAACTGGGAGCTTGAAATTGGCCAGAGTGGGAGTATTTACACCAGGATGAGTGGCAAAGGCTGTATATACATCAGGGCCTTTTATTTCCAGAGGCCCCGTCTCCCAGCATGCCACCTCTGTAACCTCTCTATTTTAAATTTAAAAATATATATATTTTTAAAATCATTCCTCCCTATTCTACTCCAACTTTAATTCTAGGCCCCACTTTAATTCTCTCCAAAGCACTTAATACTCTCTATCATACTATATCTATTTTCTTATGTGCTTTTTTAGGGTCCATCTTCCCTGTACTAAAAACAAAAGCTCCATGAGGGCCAGGGCTTTGCCAGGCCTGACACAGCTGCTTGTTCAGTGCCTGGAACAATGGCTGCCTCACAGAGGTGTTCGATAAATAAGTGTTGAATGGGTGAGTGGTAGCTATCATCGTTATTATGGGGAACCTTAACATGGATGGTATTTCACACACTCAACAGGTTTTATCACACTGGTGAGAGGCCAAACAAATTAAAAAGAAAAAAAGTGTCACATCATACATAGTACTGGCCTAGGGAAAAATGATATCTCTCCTTGGACATTCATACCCTTGCGTTTCCACAGTAGGGAATGGTTACCAGCTGCAAAGATGCAACAGGCAACATTTTGAACCAGTCTTGGGGAAATCCACTCTGAGCCACAGCTGGAGGAGACCTCAGAGACATCTGGAGGTCATTTCATCCTTCTTGTCACTCTCCAACAAGCCCTCGTCACTGCCCATGATCTAAAGTAAACCCCTTTATTTGCAACATTTTTCTAGTGTGCATATTTATGGGGCACATGGATATTTTGATACCTGTATACAATGTGCAATGATCAAATCAGAGTATGCAGGAGTCCACCACCTGAAACATTTATCATTTCTTTATACTGGGAAACATTTCACACATTCTAGCTATTTTGAAATATACAACACCTTGTGGTTAACCATAGTCTCCCTCCTGTGCTGTCGAACAATAGAACTTATTCCTACTAGGTAGGCGCATGTTTGTCCCACCCTCTTTAGATGCCCAGCCCCCTCCCAGCTCAGCCTCTGGTATCATTCTAGTTGTGAGATCAACTTTTTCAGCTCTCACTTAGGAATGGGGACACATGATATTTGCTTTTCTGCGGCTGGATTATTTCACTGAACATGATCATCTCTAGCTCTATCCATGTTGCAAAAATTTTGAAAGCAGCATCCACCCTGGCTCTTTTGCTAAATATTAACAAGTTCTCCAGAGACTTTTAAAAATTGTTTAACCTCTCCTTGAACACCAAATTCCTTCTATAACATCTTAGATAGGGAGTCATAAATGGTCTCAATGGTTGGCAAGTCCACCTGGGATTAAACCAAAATCAGCCAACTCATAACCTCTCTTGCTAATCCTGAGTCTGCTTGGGCACCACGCAGAGCAAGAACAGCTTTCCTTGGTTATGGTAACTTGGGTAACTCTTCTTACAAACTGGGGATGCGTGCCTGGAGCACAGGGTACCTGTTTGCTTCTGAATGGTGCCCACATGGACATGTTCAATGCCACTCTGTAGGGCACAGAACAGACCTCCACCCTGGAGAATTGTGTAACCACAAGTATTAACAGTGCCAAGTTGATAGACCTTGATTTACCTGAAGACAGATCCTTTTCCCCATTTTTTAAGGCCAATGACCAACTTGGTTGACCCTTTGTTTTCATATTTTTGATGGTGACTTGGATAGAGGAAAGATCTCCTTTCTCTCTTAAATCCATCATATGACAGCTGACAGCACCATCCCACTGGTAAATGGTAACCAACCCTGCTGGAGAGACTCCAGGGAGAGGTGGGATTGGGATGAACTAATTTATCCATCGAAAAAGGAAAGCTGTTTCCTAGCCCCAGTCAATTGAAGGCATGTGGAAATGTAGACGCAGTGTTGAAAGATCTTGTGATTTTTGCTAATGGAAGCCAGAAATCTGCATTTTTGTGTGAAATACCCAGATTTTCACGTGTTGGCTCCATTCTCTTTTTTAAATGCTTCACAGACCAAAGCACATCTAATGGTGTCAGTTTGCAACTTCCGTGCATATTGGACGTTACTGCAATGCCCTAGATGGAGCATGAGAAAGTCCAGAGGAGGAAATAATGGAGGTAAAGCTCAGAGGAAGGAGGAAACATAGGCCCAGGGACATAAGCATAGCCAGAGTCACCTTTTTCTTTTTCCTTTTTTTCATTGAGAGAGAGTCTTGCTCTGTTGCTCAGCCATAGCTCACTGCAACCTTAAACTCCTGGGCTCAAGCAATCCTCCTGCTTCAGCCTCCAGAGTAGCTGGGACTACAGGCTCCTGCCTAATTTTTGCATATTTTGTAGAGAAACAGGGGTCTTGCTCTTGCTCAGGCTGGTCTCAAACTCCTGATCTCAAGTGATCCTCTCACCTCGGCCTCCCCACCTTTTTAATTCTAGTGATACCGACTCATTTCCCACCTTTCTTCAGAGGACCAGGGCATCTCCCACGCTCGGCTGGAGGGTCTCAATTATTGAGTGCAAATTTTGTATGCAATGCTACAAAAAGAAATAACCCACCCTGAACATCGTTACCTGAAATCAAAGAAAATTCTTTAGGCCTGTGGGAATGAGCATGTGGAGGACAGAATAGCAGCACTTCTGTAAAGTACTAAGCTAATTAAAGGAGCACAGCACAGCGCCTGGACAGAGTGCCAGTTTCATAACCAGCTCTGGGGCCCAGGAGAAGGGTGGAGACAGCAAAGACACAGGCACGTCATCATACAGTTTTGGGCACCACAGGAACCATTCCAGTTCCAGCAAATGTTGCTGACTCCACTTGGAAATTCACCATTGTCCCCTCCATCTCCAGTTGCAGGGGTGGCACAGTACAGAATCATCCTGAACAGGGACTGATTACGAGACAGACACAAGACCTACATCTGAGCTCTGGAACCAGGGCTCCCCAGAACTGTTCATTTCCCAAGTCAATAAGTTTTTTTTTTTTTTTTTTTGCTTAAACCAGCTTGGAAGCAAGTTTTCTGTCACTTACATCCAGAACAATCTCGACAGCTGTAGGGACCCCTGCCTGGGTTTTTGTTTAAGCTCAGCTTTGGGGTGGGGAAGGTCGGTGATGACTTAAGTGTCATCACACTGGGCTTCCCAGATCTTAAGAAGTTTTGAGAGCTGTCTTTACTGCCCCCACCCTGCCTCCAGTTAATCACTTGACTTTCCAATCTCCTAGTATGGAAGCCTTCAAAGCACCCCTTTCCCCCCTTCTGTCTGTAGCCATTGGATACGATCACCCCTCGCGACGTGAACATCATGAGAAGTTCTTTGCCATTCGAAACAGTGGCTGACAACCATTTACGAAACCTGCAAACATTTCACCACTTTTAAATCAACCCCAGATGACATAATAGTAATCATCATGCAACTAATGAAAACCCGAAGGAGGATGGATTTGGACCATCTCGCCATTACCCATGATGAGCGGTGATCAGGAAAAAGTCCCGAGAAAGACATAAAAATGAAGCAAACTGATTGCTCCTTGGACGGAATCTCAGCCCCATCCTCAGGAGAGTCAAGTCCTACTTTTTCCTGGAAACAATTTTTAGCATCTCTTGACACCCTTTCGGGTCAGGAATTGGTAAAAAGAAAAGAGAGAGAGCAAGCGAGGGGCTTGAAATTAGATTCTCAGGGTCTGTGGCAATATTTGGGAGAAGGTCACAGACTATGACCCTGTAGGTGCGTTTCTGGTGGTTCCCCACGGTGATTTAAAAATCAGAACATTTCTCCTAGAAATCAAGATTTGGATGTCTTTTGAAACACCAGAACACCTGGAAACAGAGAATGGGTTTTGGAGTGGCCCTGGAGCCCGGCTGGTTAATTGTCACACCCACCTCATTAACCGTTACCTGTCTGGACTCTCTCTCTCTCTGGGTCTCTGGGTTTGTAATTACTGATTACAGATTTAGGCTCTGTGTACTTTTAAAGATAATTTTAGAACTGTAATAATTTTGACGCTGGACAAGGCTGCCTGGTACACAATGGAGGTTGGGTTCTGGCCCCCCGTCATGACCTCATGTCCCCAGCCCTCCTTGTTCACAGGCTCCGGCCACACTGGCTTTTGTACATGCTGCGTCTTTCTACAACGTTCTGCCTCACTGTTCCAGCACCTCCTTCCCCTGGGTACTTTCTATCCACCTTCTCTGAGTTCTTCCCCCACAGACTTATCACCACTTGACACTCTGCCTACTTTATATATTTACGTGTTTATTTCCTGCCCGTGCCACTTACTTGCAGCTCTATAGAGAGGAGATTTTGGTCATTTTGTTCTTGACTTGTACTCCCCAGGTCCAGAGTACAGCCTGGTATCCAGCTGGTGCTTAATACATATTTTTGAAAGGAGTACAGCTTCCATCTTCAAGAGGGAGTGGAGGCTCGAGGTGCTGTGGGTAGAGGGAAAGGTGAAAGGAAGCAAAGCCGGAAAGCCTGCTCCCCTGGTCATTGCAAACCAGCTAGATGCTTCTCTGGAGAAAAACACTTTCCACAACAGAAGGAAAAAAAACAAACAAGAAATAAGATGAAAATCCTGACATTAGAGTTTACAGCCAATGTCAGTATTTGCCCAGTTGCTCTAGGGTCACGCTCCATTTTACGTGTTCCTCTCCGCCTCTGCTCCATGCCAGGAGGGGCCCTGATTCCTCTTGAAATGGGGCTAGAAGGCCCCCCTCTGCCACAGACTGGCAAGGTAACTGTGGGCAGTTACCTGCCCTGTGTCCCCCTTTCCTTCTGTGTTCAGATTCCAATCTCCAAAGTTCTACCTTCTCAGCTGCCCGCTGAGGACTTAGCTGGGTAACTTTTCATGTGTGGATGTGGACAGCCAGTCTCTTTGGCTCTTTCTTAAGTCATCTGGAAAAACTGAACTGTTTTCCAGCTTGGACCCTACATCTCAGGCACTCTTCCACTCCAAGGTATACCAAACTGCATTTGTACCCCTTCCATCTGCAGCCATTGGAAACCATCGCCCCACTCCTTGCTCTGTGAACAACATAAGAAGTTCTTTGCTATTCTAAACAGTGGCTGAAATCATAGGGAGACATGATTTCTATACTTAATTTGGCCCCAACAGGTAATACATCGCTTTTAATATCATTGTGTGTATCAGACGCTCTCCAATTCAAGTCACTTCTGCTAACTCCTGTAAAGTAGATTCCATTATTTTCACTTCATAGATGTAGAAACTGAGGCTGTGAGAAGTTAAGCAAATCTCAGCTACTAAGTGGCAGACTTCTGGATTTGAACATGAAGAGACTGGCTCTTAATACTTGCGTTATGCTGCTCCTGAAGCTAAAAGAAATAAATATATCCTGGTAAAAACTGAACATAACCAAGGTTTAATGTTCCTTTTAGTTCCTTCTCATGCCTGCCCTTAATTTAATTCATTGTGCAGTTATGTGAAGGTCAAGGACAAAATAAATTTAAATCTTTTTATGGTGGTTAAGGAGGCAGGGTAGTGCAAGAGTTACGAAGACAAAGTCTACAACCACACTCTTGCATGCAAAGCTTGATTCTATCCCTTAACAAGCTGTGCGATCTTGACAAGTCACTTAACCTCTCTGTGCCTTACTTTCTCATCTGAAATGAGATTAGTTAATAGGACTTCCTTCATAGAATTGTTGAGGGGAATAAATGAGTTAGTGCTGATATCATTTAGAACAGATCCTGGCATACATTTAGCACTCAGAGATTGTTTTTACCAACATTATATTCATCTGAAGGTTAGGTTAGCCATTCTTTTTTTTTTTTTTTTTTGAGACAGGGACTCACTCAGTTGCCTAGCCTGAAATGTGTACAGTGGCACCATCATAATTCACTGTAGCCTTGAACTCCTAGGCTCAAGCCATCCTCCTGTTTCAGCCTCTTGAGTAGCTGGGATTCCAGATTCACCACACCAGCTAATTAAAAAAAAAAAAATGTAGAGATGGGATTTTGCTATGTTGCGCAGGCTGGTCTCAAACTCTTGACCTCAAGTAATCCACCCCAGCCTTCCAAAGTGCTGGGATTACAGGTGTGAGCCCTCAGGCCAGGCCCTAATGCCATTCTTCTTTCAAAGACACCAGACACAAACTAAATGTGCCCAACATCCATAAGAGACCTCATTTGTTTCATTTTATTACACTACAGAGAGCAGAGTTGCAATTCTAGTTAGTAAAAGATTCTAGTTTGGGGGAGGGAATTTGTTGCAAGCAGCTCTCCGTGATGAGTTTTAGAAGTAAAATATTTCAGTTTTAATCAACAGATTGCAGGGAGAATTTCAGTCCATCAGATCTGCGTTTCTGAAACTTCACTCATGAATTCTCCCATACCTGTATTCCACTTTTGTTACTAATTACTCGATGGAGTTGGGGTTTTTTTTTGCACACCTTGTAATTTATTGAGAGACTACCGAAAATATTTTAAAAACCCTCATTACTTTTTAGATACCAGTGGACTTGATTTTAAACTCTTTTTGTCTTAAGTAATAAAAACTTGTGAAACCATTTGTTTGGAAGGCTTGTTTTATCTTTTCCAAATGCGTAAAAAAAAAAAAACAGAACTCTAAAGAAAAAAATGTTCACGTGTGTTTCAAGTTAATGTGGGGAGGGTACACACCCCATTAAAAAGAAGAAGGCCCTTCAGAGACTAATAGATTCCTTCAGAGCTTCAAAAATCCCCAGACCGTAGCTTCCTGGAGAATAGTAAGGAATATTTCCAGAGGCAAGTAACTTTCATTTTCTGTCCTTTCATTGAATACTTCTGGGGAGCACTTCCCATCCTATAATACCCTAAGAATGCCACCAGTATTTAAAGTTGTGTAACAAATCTAACATAGATTTGCTCCATGAACTGGTGAGGAGATTGGGGCTCAGAGGGCTCATGTGATGACCCCAAGAGACACAGCAGGTTGGTGACAGAGTGGGGAGTCCACCCCATTCTTCCCCCAGTACTGCCCAACCTCTGACAACTCTGCCTATAGCCTCACATCACAGCCTAGCCTGATCTGAGGAGGAAGTAACTTCACATCCTGGTTGGCAAGAGGCCGCAGGATTTCACCAAGAGAAGGACTTTCCAACCCACTTCTAATACTTTCTTCGTTTTTTGTTCAAGATAAAAAATATAAAACCTACCAGCTCTCAATGGAAAGGGGGTTAAAGGGCCACAAAACTTAGGCTCACTGAGGATGGAGGAAGCTATTGAAATGTAAGAATAGACCATAAATAACCTGTCGGTCAGGGAAGCCTCCCAGAGTCCACTGCAATTGTACTTTGGGTCAGACAGACCTGGAATGTAGAGCCACTGGGCAGCCACTTAACCTGCCCGAGTCTCAGTTTCCTTATTTATTAAGTGGGCACACCTATGTCATGGGATTTGTTTTGTTTCCAGAGAGGATTAAATGAATTTTGTGAAAGTGTCTGGCACACAAATCCTGTGAGAGATTTTTGAATCTTCCTCTTCCCTTCTCAACTCCCCTGACTCCAGGAATATTGAAATTATTTTGGTTCATAACTCTCGGAGGCATCCCTGTATACTTTAATTCTTCAAAGTCCCCAAAGTCTGGGGAAATTTCATTCATTAGCTAATAGCAGAAGGTTTAAACATCCATAGTGGTGGCTCTCACGGATGCCCACTAGGGCCCTACGCGGCAGGTGTATCATCTCCATTTTGTACATAGGAAAACAGAGGTAGAACTAGGATTTGAACTTGGAGTTGGGCTCCTGCGTCTGGACTCTCAGCGATGTATTCCACTATCTGTAAAATCTGGGGGAAGAATACAATTTAGACTAGTTAGCTCACACAGCATATCAGAGTGGGTACCATTCAAAGCTGGGGTTAGGAGTGGGCCATGCGTCTTTGGCAGACTCAAGTAGCAGAAGAAAAATGAGAAATCTTTTGTTTTTCTTTTTCAATTCTTAGGCTTGTTGTGGAGGGGGGAGCAAGAACCTCCTTTTTTTTCTTCCTGTGACTTCTCCTTTATTTTAACAGGGGGAAACGTGCATTTCAAAGACTGCTCAATAGCAGCGTTGAAGTCTCAAGTTCAATCACAATGTTCCCATTGTGGCTGGAGGACTCCCTGGCCTTTAAGCTTGGGTTATAAAAATTTGGTCTCAGCCCAAAGTCTGGCTTTAATAGAATATTTTAATTTTGTTTAATGAATGCTATTTTAAATCTGTTTGGCAGTTTTTAAAATGTGCTCTTTTATTTTCAAATTAAAATTTACTAATGTTCAGCACTTTCTTGGGGGTGGGGGTGTAGCAAGGAATAGGGGCGATAATAATACAAGCTACCATTTATTGAGTGCTTACTATGTGCCAAACACCCTGCCATGCACTTGATGTGGGTCACCTCTTCTAAACCTCCCAGCCACCCCATGAACAGCAAGCATCCTCTCTGTAGTCTGAGAAGTTGTGAGGGTCAGACCCCTGCCTGAGATGGCATAGTTAGTCCGTGGTGGCCTGCAGGGCCCATGCTATTGACCACTGCCCTACTTTCTTTTGATACTTACAAGGACTCAATTCCCCCATAGAATAAAGACACCTCATGGCCCAGTACGTAATTTCCTGTCTCAACAGGGAATACTAAGCGCCTTGGTGGAGACCAGCACCGTAGCAATGCTAAGTGTTTCCCATGCCTTGCCTCATTTAAATTCTCACAATGGCCCTAGGAAGGAATCACTTTTATTGATATTATTACTATTGCTATTATTATCATCTCCATTTTATAGATAGGAGATACCAAGGCCCAAAGAGTCTGTTGCCTCAAGTCATGTAGCTTTTTTGGTTGCAGTTTGGCCGGGGCCGGGTTTGAACCCTCCACCCTCGGTATATGGGGCCGGCGCCTTACCGACTGAGCCACAGGCGCCGCCTAGTCATGTAGCTTTTAATTATTCATCATCATCATCATCACAAGAGTAGCTGACACTGGCATCAGAAATCCAGGGGTGTCCAACCTGCAGCCCGTGGCCCACGCACTGATTTTGCCAAGACTTTTTAACTTCTCTGTGTGTCGGATATCACAAAAGGTATGCACAGACCTATTTTTTACTCATCAGCGTTTGTAGCGTTTGTGTACTTAATGTATGTCCCAAGACAACTCTTCTTCCAATATGCAGCAGAGGGGAATAAAAGGTTGGACGCCCCCTTGCCAGGGACCATTCTAAACATTTTATATGTGTTAACTCCATCTTTACAATCACCCTCTGAAGAAGATGCACAATTTTCCATCCCTGTTTTCCAGATAAAGAAACTGAGGCACCGAAAAGAGCAGGATGTCCCCAAGTTTAGCACAATAGCTGGATAATACGGAACAGAGATTTCAACCCACGAAGCCTGGCTCCTGGGTTCTTGCTCTTAATCTCAAGGCTATAAGTCAGCCCCAAGGCTTACGTTTAGGAAGTTGGGTTCTCCACATTGCTGCCCATCCTGTACTGCTTTGGGAGGGAAGCAGAGAGTTGTATACAGGCCGGGGCACGGGTATGACCCATAGGCGAGGCTTCAGGTGCTGAAGTCAGTTTACTGCTCTTACTGAATGAGGCCTGGCTTCTCAGTGGGAGGATCTGCAGAGTTGGGCTCTTTCCTGTGTCCTGCTGTTTGATTAATGGAAAGGTCAAGAAGCTGTATCAACACCCTCTGTACCCTCATCGTACTGTCAGGGAAAAGAGGCCGTGGGATACTGTTGAAAACACACTGGAATCCTTCTCTCAGAGAGACTAGATTCGGTTCCTCTAGCCTCTGCATCTCCGGGAGTTAGCACAGAACACAGGTAAACCAGTATGGTTGAATAAACAGATGAAAGAACGAAGGCATCCTGATTCCCCCATCGCTG
The DNA here is from genome assembly GCF_027406575.1 of Nycticebus coucang. Taxonomy (NCBI): domain Eukaryota; kingdom Metazoa; phylum Chordata; class Mammalia; order Primates; family Lorisidae; genus Nycticebus; species Nycticebus coucang. The sequence continues at coordinate 53,127,614 of NC_069800.1, read as the reverse complement.
TGCAACGTGTCAGGCCCATAGGAGGCAGTGAGTAAATAACAAGTCATTGAAATGGTATCCAAATGGCCCAAGAGCATGTTCTTTCTTGTCAACAAAGATTGTCTTGCCATATTGCAATAACTTAGGAGTCAGCAAACTTTTTGTGTGGAGGGCTGGAGAGTAAATATTGTAGATTCTGCAGGCCGTTGGTGCAACTCTGCTGCTGGGGGACAAAGATAGTCATGGGCAGTTGCTCAGGCCGGCTCACCGGGGTAATGCCACTAGCGTTTCAATAGGTTCCAACTCCAAACATTCATTAACTTTTTGAAGGACAGCTTCTGAGAACCAGCTGATGTTTCTTACCTCTTCAACCTGGCTTTTGTACCTACCCTTCCCCAATATCCTTAAGACAACACAAGTGGTGAGAATAACTATAAAATCTAGCTTTCCAGGACAGAATGGTAATTCTTATCATACCAGGCAGAGGTTTCGGGGTTGGAGGGAGGTGGCAGGTTGGATATCCAGGTGATGAGGAATCAAAACTGAGTTTAATCCTGGCTGTGACCCAAGCCCTATGACCTTGGACAAGTTACTGCATTGTTTTGAGACTCAGTGTCCACATCTATAAAACAGGAATAATAACAACAGCACATTTCACCTACTGATATTTGGAGACTGAATAAAGTATTTGCATAGCATGGTGTCTAGCACATGCAAGTGTTCCATAAATATAGGCAACTTCCAAATAAGTCTCACAACACTGTGTTTTTCTTCATTGTTGTTTGTTTGTTTGTTTTTTGCAGTTTTGGGCGGGGGCTGAGTTTGAACCCATCACGTCTGGCATATGGGGCCAGCTCCCTTTGAGCCACAGGCACTGCCCACAACTCTGTGTTTTTTTAAAAAACAAAAATCCAAAAATTGAGATGACTAAAAATAAACACAGAGAAATGACAAGAAGGCTGTTGGAAAAGACAAAACTTCCAAAGTCAGGTTCCTGAAGATACTCCGGGGGCCCCAGGGTATCAGAAAATTCTCCACTCTAAGATCAACCCACTAGCAATCTCCTCCATCTCTCTGTCCCCCCCCCCGCAACCCCCATCCCAAGCCTGATTCTATGTCCTTTTATCACTTCGTCTTTCTTGTGGGTCCCTGAGCAAGGCTGAGACATCCCAGGTGTTTCAGACATTTGCTGAGTTTAAGATATTCTTTCTCCCTCCCGCTCCGCTTCCCTCCACACCCTGACCATTAGTTCCTCCGGGGGTATGGTCTATTTAGCAAGAGAGCTCAGGCCTATCGCAGACCGGAGGTGAATAATCTTTTCGGCTTCATTTTTTTTTTTTTTCACAGCTGGATGGGGCCCAAACTCTGTTAACAACTCAGACACAAGTCACAACTTGTTATACCACACGACACGACACGGTCCAAGCAGCGCGTCAAGTCTTCCCTCTACTGTCCCAGGCACAGGAAAGGCCAGAAGAGTTGCATGATCCTCCCCCAGACCCCTTCCATTCCACCTTCTTCCATCCGAAAAGGGCATTTAGGCCTTTGCTGGAGAGAGAAACATTTTCGCAACACCTTGAAACAAAAGTCCTGAGATGTGCAAATAATACCCGCAAAAGAAAACAACTCCTCTGTGCTGAGGCCCTCTCTTTCCATCTCTCTGAAGAGGAGGTTTCTCCCTACACAAAAGTTACAGCAGCACCTGGGTTGGTACCAAACTTAGGACTCAGAGGACACTCTCTGTCTCCCTGTATTTCAGGAAGCTGCCGATGAATGATGATTTAAAGGTCTGTACATTTACCTAGCACCTTAATTACTAAGAACACAGTAGGGACAAAAAATTATTTTGGAAAACTATAATACCGACACGACAACATGACAAAAGGAAGGGGGTAGGGGGAGAAATTGTCCGGAAGGAACACAAAACACTTTGACCTCTAACTTCAGCATATCTAAGCACCAGATAGGCAGCATCTGCTTTAGAATGAGGGGTGACCCCAGACCGCTGCTTTTTCTCTGGGACAATGAGAGGGAACAATCTGAAGGAGACCGGAATTCTTGTCTTCTCACCTCCCTTTACCACGAGAACGTCTTCAATAGTTCCCGGCACCCAAATCAAATCGAGATGTTTCAACCATGAGCTCAGAAACCTGCCTTCTGGGTCCACTTCAACCAAACATGTCTTACAGGCAGGAATGAAGAGTTGGCCAAGGTAACGAGAGCTAGTGGTTTTTGCCCTGTTTGGGTGACCTTCATCGGGCTCATTTATGCACTTCAAGCTCATGACCTAATCCATGTTGGTTTGGCTTCCCTTCTCATAATAGCAGCCTGTAAAAAGCTTTTGAGAATTCCCCGTGTTTTCTCATTTTGGGTCAAGAAAATAAAATCGATATCTAAGTAACCTTAAAAAAAAAATGGCCTGTGCCCTCTAAAAAAGCGGAATGTTTCCACGAGGACTAAGGCTATCTCTAAAAGCCTCAAAGATCATCAACATGAAGACAAACATTTACCATTTTTAAGGTGAGATTTTTGGTAAAGGAGTATGTGAGAATTAGCTAAGAGGGGTTTTTTTTTTTGACATAAGTCAAACAGTGACATTTAAAACTCACGTTAAAGCAATTACCGTGTGGAATTTTTCAGTGTTTTTCCCATTTCTTAAACAGAAGTGTATATGTTTTCAGCATAGTTTCTTGCCGTAATTTTCTTTCTTGGCAAACCCACATCTTAACCATGAAACCCAAAGTATGCACGCTGCAGAAACAATAATGATTGAAACAGACCCAGCTGCCTGTGGCATGATTTTTCTTTAGAAAATTAAAATGTCTTTTGGCTAATACACTGTATATTTCAGTTGTGAAAGACCATTTGGGGGAGATGAATAGGAAAGAAAAGAGAACTGACAGATTTAGGTGATGCAAGACAAAAGTAAATTTCTGTGTTCATACAGTAGTCGGACCCTCCCGTTCCTCACTCTTCGGGGAAAATTATGTTGATTTTATCATTTTTCCTTCAGTTACATTCACAGAGAGCTGACAATTCTCTGAACCAGTGCAAGGAGATATGTTCGGATCTGTTACATCTGGGAACGCAGACTTTGAAAGAAATGTAACTTCACTAGATACTCGAAAGGAAAATAGAGGGAAGAAAACTCCAGAGCCATTGAAATCACACACGATTTCATGTTACTGTCTCAATGGTATTGGTGCTAAATGACAAAATCGTTTCTAATCTCTATTAGATACTTTGTTCATTTTTAAAGATGTTTAAATTGGCATTACGGGGCATCTAAGTTCTTGTTTTAAACTTCTGCCTATATGTGAGAGCAGAGGAAGGCTTTTCAAAAAAAGCATAAGCAGGCACATCTGTACTCTAACTGCTGTCATCAAGAGGTGATGACAGAGCTGTGGAAGCCCCCAGATCCTGCCAGGTTTTGTCACAAAGCCATGCCTTTCGGCCCCCACTGACCTGCAGACCGCCTGTCCCAGATTCAGGCAACCAATGGCCCCCTTGATGTTCAAAGTGGCAAAGATAAATCATTCCAGTTACCTGACTCTCGGGACCACCTGTTCCAAATTATTCTTTGCTTTCCAAATGTTTATAATCTAACCTCCAAACAACACCCACCCATCGCGATTCAGTGCCTTCCCATAAACTTGACTCGGGTTGTGCCTACCGTAATGTTTTAGGGCCTCTCCACTGCCAGTAATTTTATTGACTCTTTTTAGGAACTGAAATGCATAGCATTAGTATCAAAGGAATAAATCAAATCATCCTTTGATAATAAACAGGCATTTTCCTTTATAGACCCGTACCCAACCCGATAAGCATCATTGGCTCACAAAGGTTCATATTTGTGTTTTCTAAATAGTTAATATGATTTTTCTTCCATTTAAAATTGAACAATGGCAAAAAGCATCAGGGCAGGTTCAGAAAGTAATTGCATTCTGCGAATTTAAAACCGCCCAAATTCAGTATCTCGCTCCAAGGAAAACGATAGCAGCCCAGGGGTAAGGCAGATTCTGCAGAGAATTGAAGGCCTAGGTTTCATTTTCACTCACTCTGTGGCCCTTGTTGGGCCTTTGACCTGTGACTCAGTTTCCTCTTTAACACAGTTGGGATGATAGCAATCATACTCAAAGGGCTGTGGTGAGAAACCACCCTGAAAACACACGTTCAGAGCAGACTTCAGGCCTGGCATACAAGTACTCAATAAACAGTAGCTATTTTCATCATTATTATAAAGGATATAATTTTCAAGTGAAAGAAATTACACAGGGACCCAATATGATGAAAGTGAACAAAAAGAAAAAAAGTAGAAAAATATGTTTACAAGCTTCCAGCTTCCTTTGCAGCCTTCCCCCTATATACACCTGGCGGGTACTTTCCTACCTCAAAACTGATTTTAAATCTCACATGCTGCAGAGAGATTTGCCTCTCTAATTCATTTACAGAGAGGCCAGTGTGTGTGCCATCTTAGTCATTGTTACCCAGGGTCACTTTAAGTATTTGCCACCTGAACAAGGGGGCTTATCTTCCTTGGGGATTAGAAGAAGGTGTTAGTCAAACACCATTAGACCAGTTAAGATCTTCAAACAGTGAAAATGAAGCATTGTCTCCAGTGAATTCTCCTTTAATTGTTTTCCTACTAGAATCTTCTTTTTATTTTTGTATATGTTTGGGACTGTTTGTAAATAATGGGGAGTGGGCCATTCGGGAAGCTGTTATGATATGGGAGGTGAAGACTAGGGAAGAGCTGGGAGTGAGAGAGGAAGTGTGTGTGTGTGTGTGTGTGTGTGAGAGAGAGAGAGAGAGACTGTGTGTTTTCTGTCGACAGGCTGTGTTTTCTCAACTCTGGGATTAATTCTCTGTAAAGAGATTCCTTTTCAGCGGAGTCCACCAACTCCTTTTCAACTCCTTCAGAGCAGCTAGCTAAAAAAAAAATGCTTCCTTCCACCAATAAAACCCAGTCTTGGAAAGAGTCAGAAAGTTCAGCCTTTGGAGGTAACTGACTAGCCCTTCATCTCCACAAACCCCAAGGATAAAGAGAAACAAATACTTGGGTAAATCCTCCCCTGTATCAAAAGTCTTTGGAGGAGCAGTTTCTCCTCTCCCCGGAGGAATTTATATCAGGCCAGACAGCCTTGCTTTTTATCTTGTGCCCAGGTGAGAAGCAGGTAAGTTTTTCTCTTGCTTGTGACACAAATCCCTCTCCCCCAGCCTTTGTGCAGAAACACGCAACACACACACCTCAGACATGTGGACACTAACACGTGAGGGTTTTTCTTCTCCCCTAAGCATCTTTTGTGTAAGGGAGGCCTGCCCAGCAAACAAGACCCTACCCCAGTTGCAACGTCCACCATCCCCACAAAGATAATGTGCGTGGAAAACTAGGAGCAGACATGTGTCTAAACAAGATATTTCCACTCCCTGCCTTTTCTCCTGACAGCCCCCAGCTCTCTCTCTCTGCCCAGAAAGACGTCTGTCATGAGCAGCTGGGAACCTCACTTATTCACCCTAACGGCCTGCGATTTTATTATACAAGGAGTTTACTGCTGGCCTAATTAGTTTCAAACTGGGCATTCCAGCTGAGGACACCTAAAAAACATCTGGTGGAAGGAGCGAGCATGAGACCTCGCTCTGAGCTGGTTACGGTTGGATTTCTGCATAACTCTGGTCTCTAGTGCATGACACAAGTTATCTTTGGAAAAGTAACTGAAAAAATAAGGAAACGATTTCTTCTTTGTGGGAACACAGTCATCATGTCATGGGGGATCCAAAGATATCTTAAAGTGGACGCGCTTGGACTGTGTACACTTTTTCACAAATAGCCTGCTCGACCTCAGTCAAAATGTACTTAGCTATACCACAGAACCTTTTTGCTGAAGGTTTTTCCGTTCTCCCATCAGCAGCCAGCATTTTATCAATTTATCCGTCTGGGACAAGGCTTACAATCTCTTACATGCAATTTAAAGCAGAAGTAATACCGCATGTTTGAAACAGCGTATTTTGGGTGTTTTTGCCAAATGGTAATCCTATAACAAGTCAACAAATCCTATCTCTTTATGACATGTTTAATATAACACAAAAGGCATGAAAACAAGATTCTAAAACTTAAGTGATTAGAACATCTGCTTTAAAATCCCAAAGTATTAGCATATACATATTTTTATCTTATCGACATAGTTCCTTTAGTTTTTGATATTAGGAAAGTGATTTATGTGTTGATAGTGTATTCTTACATACATAGCCGCGCTACTAGGTGAAAACATGTCAATTTATTTAAGATAAAATAGTAAATAATACCGTGAAGCTAAAGTTACCAGAGAAGAATGGAGACATATAAACTGCTTTCAAATAAAAAGTTTGGGTTCTTTCAGACCTAACCACATTAGTCTTTTCACAATTACAAAATATTTAGAGTTCCCATCAAAGGCAAGGAGACCTTTGAAATACAAACACACACTAATGCTTAGTCAAAAGCAAGATTCAAACCATTATCATTTGTTATATAAATTATCTATTAATGTGTCCCAGCTCGAGGATGTCTAAATGCAAGAAAATGTAAAGTGTAAAAGATTTAAGTGATAAAGAGAGAAAATTGGGGGAATATTTCTTGAGAGAATGAACATTTCTTGAGTAAAACTGAATGATTCTTTGACAAAGATTATTTTGAAAAGGAGGTTCTCTCTCCCTCTCTTTCCCAAATTCTCTCTCTCTAAATATGTACCCCTTTTTATCTCAAGCAGCAGGGTCTTAATGTGTATGTTAGGTGGTAACCAAGGGGCCATAGGCTGGTAAGTGACTGGTAGCTCAATTCCCATTTTCTGATCATACAAATTGGACTCAAGCAAGAAGGGGCTCATGACTTAATAGATTGGGTTTGAAATAACAATTGTCCACTGGTTATAATTTCCTTTGGAAGGGATCTCTCTAGCTCAAACATAATTCAGCGCTCAAATTCTTACCCCATGTTTGTAAATCATTCTACTTCCCCTCCACCTTTACTATCAGCTCCCCACCAAGTATCCACGGCACCTCATAATTAAAAGGTACCTCTAACCAGGAGTGATTTATATCTCGACGTTAAAAAATGTAATAAATGATTACAAAGCATTTCGGGGAAATGAGAAAGAAAAGAAAATGGTATCCATAAAAATGTAGCATCAGTCTTGCTTTTTAAAAAGAATTCAGTACCCAGCAGGGTGTACGGCTGTCAACTTTTCAGCCCGCGGTTCAGGGAAGTAGGAACCTCAGACTGCAGAAAACGCTTCCAGTTCACATCTGAGAAAAGTGCACGGTAGAGTTTGCGACTGGAATATTTTCACCACTCACGCTTTCCTAATATTCCTTGAAGTTGTAAACTATTTATCTGGGGGGAGGGCAGGAAATGTGTTTAAGGAGCTAGGGCCAGCAGGGCCATTTAACCTCTAGATCGCATGGCTAAAAGCAATTCCATCTCTCACTTTCTCCCGTTACAGCAAACCCTCACCTCTTTCTACACCCTTTTGATGTGAAGTTTTCTAAGTTTCAACTCCAACTTCAGGAGGCTCCAGGACTGCCCGCTACCCTACAAAGCCGTAGAGCGGTACCAGCGCGGGCCGAGCGCGAACGGACTTTTCAAAAGAGTAGCTGAAAGGAGAAGGCAGCAGCCTGTTCCAGCTCCTTCCCGGGGATTCCAGCAGTTTGCGCCGCTCTTCTCGATCACCCCAAGAACACCACCGGAGGGCTGGGGTTTGTCCGACTCGGGTAGCACCCAGATCAGGACCCTCCGGGAGGTAAATGGAACCAAACGCCGAAACCCCAGCTGTATCTATACCCACTGCGCGCGGTGCACTTGTCCCGCGCGCGGGAGTATAAACTACAGAGTCCTTGTCCCCCCAAGCGTACGGGGAAACTGAGGCCCAGAGCCCGGGAGCGACTTTCCCGAGAGGGGATCTGCCCGCTCTCCCGGCTGCCCTTGTGTCTGACTGGTCCTGGGAGGCCCGTGTACCCCCCGAGCGCCCCGACAGCTGCGGAGGCCCGGCTGGGCGAGTGCCGGAGAGAAGCGCAAGGCAAGGGTGTCCCGGTCAACCCCGTCCCGCGAATCCCGGCGGGCGGCCCGGGGCGGGCGCCGCGGGCGTACTCACCGGGCGCAGTGGAGAGGGCGCCCCGGCGCGGTGCGGGTAGGCGGACGCGGGTCCGACGCGGCCGGGCTGACTGCGGCAGGCACGTTGCTGTCTATGCCGCTGCCGCTGCCTCCGCCTCCTGGGCTGCCGCGGCCGCTGCCTGCGCGGGGAGGACCGGCCCCTTCCCCTCCCTTGGCCGGGCCCTCCCTCTGCCCCCGCCCCGGTCCCCGCGCTGCTGCGTGGCGCGTGGGGGCGCCGAGGCGCGGCGCTGGGCTCCGCGGGCGCACACAGCCGGCGGCTGGACGCGGGGCGCGGGGCTCGGCCCTGCAGCTGCCGCCGAGCCGCTCCCAGCGCCTGCAGCCTAGCGGAGCGCGCTCGCTGTCGCGGGTCCTGGAGGAGGCCGGGGGCCCAGCCTCCTCTCCACCCACCGACACCCACACCTCCTCCCTCCCTGGGGCAGCACACCCTCCCTGCAATCCAGGCAGGGCCCCTGAGAAAGGAAAGACCGCTTGGAAGGGACCTGACAGTGACTCTACATTCATTCATTCGACACACACCGGGCGTCGGCCGTTCCAGGTAGAGAACCTGGGAGATTCAACTAGAACAAGACAGACTAATTTTCTGGCCTCCTGGAAGCTGCATTCACACCGAGAGACAGGCCATAATGAAGGAGCAAGACAAGTTCAGAAAGTTATAAATACCACGGAGGGGAAGGAACAGCCACTGTTGGGGGGGAAAGTGGTGGTAACGTTAGGTGGAGCACTCAGGGAAGACTTTTCCGCGGAGGGGACGTCTGAATCATTACGAAGTGCTGTTGGCGGTGACATCTGGTGGGGAGAGCTCAGGAATGTCTCCCTGTGATTCACCCATTTTACAGCTAAGGAAACTGAGGCTCCAAGAGCTTCACTAGCTTAGAGAAAGTCAGAAGTACCCGCCACCCACAGGCCCTAGTTAAGGCACCTTGCTCACTCCATCCTCTCATGGCCACACCCCTTTTTAGTATCCAGACAACAAACTGTGTTAAAAGGAGTCTCTGCAGCCTTTCTGTGGCCTTCACCCACTCTCCGACGTGTATCGGTTTCCTTGTGGGACATCCAGGATGCTTCAATCCCAAAGCAATACTAACCCCTGTCATTTGTTAATGACAGTAAAATGACAGTAAAAGCCAGCGCTCCCAGGTAAATGTGAATTTCCGAGAAACAAAATCGGTTGTAGTAGTAAAAACATGTCTGATGCAATAGGTGGTATATACTTATACTAAAAAATTATTCCCGTTTCTCTGAAATTCCAATTTAACTGGGTGTCCTATATTTTTATTTGCTAAAGCTGGCAGCCCTAAGCTCATCTAATGTGCTTAACTCTTCCCTATCTCATTTAATTCCCCCAAAGAGGACCAAAGGTAGCAGCTATTAGCATTTCATAAATGAGCAAGTCCAAGTTCAAAGAAGGCAGAAAGTGGCTGAGCCGGGAATGAAATTCAGGTCTGGCAGACTCCAAAGCCCCTGCTCTTGGGATGTAATATAGCCTTCAACTCTCCAGATGCATGGTTACTGGGAAGCTAATGAAGGTTGAGTTTCTAGGCCCCTCACTTGTCGGGGCGCCTTTCTAAGGCATTGAGAGGGACCTAGAGATGTGTTCAGATGGTCACCTATTCACATAAAATTTACAAAAGTTATTAGCTTTTGATATTTTGGCTGCGATTAGTAATGATTACTCTCTTTTCACTCTGATTTCCCACTTGCCCTTGTGTAGGGTTGTGTGAAGTGCTTACCTGGCCTTTTGGGGACCCAGCTGAGGGAACATAGAGTTGGCAATTTTGTGATGTTTGCAGTGTTTTTCAGCTTCTTAAAATGTGAATGTGTTCTAATTTCTTTTCTTTGCTTTTTTCCCCCCTTTTTCTTTACCTTTCTTTCTTTTCTTTTCTTTTTTTTTTTAAATAGAGTCTCACTTTGTCACCCTGGGTAGAGTGCCATGGCATCACAGAGCTCACAGCAACCTCAAACTCTTGGGCTAAGCTATTCTCTTGCCTCAGCCTCCCAAGTAGCTGGGACCACAGGTGCTCTCCACAATGCCCAGCTATTTTGTTGTTGTTGTTGTTGTAGTTGTCATTGTTGTTTAGTAGACTTGGGCTGGGTTGGAATTCACCAGCCCTCGTGTTTGTGGCAAGAGCACTAACTACTGAACGTGGACGCTGAGCCTGCGATTTATTTTTTTTAATTTGAAGAAATATTCACTTGGTGTCTCATAATTTTGTATTCTTTTTCTTGAATGGGGACCACAAATTGGGTATATTTCAGCCCCGGCACTCCCAGCCCCACTTCTGGTCATAGCTTCTCCAACCCCTTTCTACTCCCTAAACTTTAGACAGAGGAAAATTTGTTCAGTAAAAATGATGGATGTCTTTCTATGAGCCAGGTAAGCATTAGGCCTGTGGCAACAGGGATGAAGATGACTCCTCTTCTGCTTTCTAGAAGCAGAAAGTACATATGTATATGTACTTGGCCTTAACTTTCTCATGTCTAGAACAGAGATAACAGTACTCATTTGTATTATTATAGTGAAAATTCACTGAGATCATGCTCGTAAAACACTTTCTACTATGACTGTAGCTGGCACTAGTGATTGCTCAACAAATATTATTACTGTACACACAAGTTCACTTCCCATAGCATCTTTGTAAAGCTCGCCACGCTGTTATAAATTGAGCATCTTAATGGCCTCCAGAGGTGTTTAATTTATCTTGGCCCAGGAATCTTAGTCGTTTTTACCCCAAAGAAACAGAATGGAACAGACTGGAATAGAAAGTATCCATTGAGTTGTGTATATCTCCATATATATATGTATATGTATATATTTATACATACACAGACAAGCCCTGATTTATGATGGTCTGACTTAAGATTTTTCAACTTTACCTTGGTGCATAAGTGTATTCAATAGGAACTTCACTCTGAGCACTCACACAAATGTTCTGTTTTTCACTCTCAGTATAACAGTCAATAAATTCCATGAGACATTCAATACTTTATTATAAAATGAGATTTATGTTAGATGCCTAACCATAGGCTAATGTAAGTGTTGTAAGCAAGTTCAAGGTAGGTTAGGCTAAGCTATGATGTTTGGTGGGACAAATGTATTAAATGCATTTTTGACTTAATGATGTTTTCATCTTATGGGCTTGGGCTTGATCCTACTGTAAGTTAAGGATTGTGTGTATATATATATATATATACTGGGCTGGGATATAAAGTATGTTTTTTTCCTGTGAATCATGGGGTAAAATGTTGACTAAAAATGTTGACGAAATGTTAACTAAAGGTCCCCCCCCATGGGATACAAAGGGTTAATCTATTTCCTTCTAACCATTTTACTCCTTTACCAGAATTTGACCCATTATCTCATAAATTGCAGCCACACCCCAGTCCCCCTGGAGAAAGAAGCAGGAGGCAGGTGCTTATTAATTTTATTTTTCCTTCTCTTAGGGCAGCGAGTCTCAACCCTGGGTGCACATTAGAATCTCCAGGGAGAGCTTTTAAAAATCCCCTTGGCAGGGGCCCCACCCAAGACCAATTAAACCAGATCTCTGGGCAGTCTTTAAAGCTCCCCAGGTGATTCCAATATACAGCACAGGGCAAGAATCCCCACCTTTGGGAGAATGAGGCCTTGACTACAGAGTCACAGCAGATGAACAGGAGCTGAGATAGGATGTCAGACCCCCAGTTCTTATGTAAGACCACTGAAAATTCAGCCACCTCCTGCATAGAAGCCCCCCCTTCTTGTCTCTTCCCTCAATTTCTCCTACCTAAGTATTTGTTCTCATTTTATTATAATAATAAATAATTCACAAACAAAATCTGAAAGGGCTAAGCCATCAAGCATGTTCTTTGGGGTGTAGACCATGGGCACACCTACCCTGGAGTAAAATACATTTTCCTTACCCCCCCCACCGAATCTTCCAAGTAAATCCTCTATCTAACGCCAGAAAATCGTATTAACTTTTGACAACTACAAACTTCACAATGTATCCAACGTGTATCTACATACCCTATAAACACATGTGTATTCTCCATGCCAAATCATGCCTTGTTTCTATACATATTCTTTTCAAAGATTTCCTCTACAGAAAACAAAAAAACAACCTTCCATTTCTTTTCTATGCATCATTTAAACCTTGGTTCTTTTCAAAAAGGATTTGAGGTAACATGCAAAAACACATATATGGCAGCAGAATAAAGAAAACTCGAAAAACAGGTGGTGGAGAAGCATAGGGAAGAAAAGTCAAGTTCAGGGTGAAGTTTGCAGGCAAAATGTGAGCTAGAAGTTTCTGAAAATTTGTCAGGGAAAAACTGAATTAGATGCTGAGTTTCTCTTCTTTTGGTGAAGGGGTATTTTTTAAAAATATTTTTTATTAAATCATAACCTTGTACATGGATGCATTTATGGGGTTCACGGTACTACTTCAATATACAATGTGAAATGCTTACATTGAACTAAGTAACTCATCCATCACAATTGTTTTGAAATGCAGCATTGTATCATGTACATTAGCTGAGGTCTCCCCAAACGCCTTCCCTCCTCCCTTACCTTCCCTCCCCTCCCCTCTCTCACCTTGAAAGTGTATTTTGTATCTCATGTGTTTGGGATATGCAAAGATATGTTTGCAGCCAAGGCAAAGAGGGAAACGCGCGATAGATTACATCAGGCTTTTAAACTTTCTTTTGTTCAAAATCTAGCACGTATAGAAGTTCAGGGGAAAAGGAGGCAGAGGATCGCAGCCATAGCCTCATGCCACAGACCTTTCTCCAGTGGGCACTTGTAAAGGGTCTTGAAAGAACTCCCCAAACTCTGTGGAGTCAAGCTTGAAGATCACAGATTTTGAAGTATTTCTTAGTGTTCATGATTATCGATTCTAAGCGAAACACACAAAGCTACGTTGGGGAATCAGCACTTTGCCTGATACTGATACAGGAGAGAAGTTTCCCCGGGGGTCCTTACAAAAGAGGCAGTGCATGACACAGTGTGTATGTAGGAGTGGGGCAGGGGCTTATCCCCAAAATATGAGATACAAATACCCCTTCCCCAAAAGAAGAAAAAGAGAACGAGAACAAAAGATTTCACATCCTCCCTAACCCAAGAAAATATATACAGACATACTTCAAACGCCTCTCTAGTAAAGTTTCCCAATAAAATGAATTTATTTTTTTAATGCCCAAACTTCACACAAGTTATACTTCTCACAATGAATATTTATAAGAAAACCAATCTTTGTGTCTCCCAAATGCTATTCAGAATCTCTATCAAAATAACGGGAAAATTAGCATTCTATCTACCGTGGAGAGACCACCAGAGTCACATTTTGAAAAGTGCTCCAAGAAGCAAAGAAAGGGACATGCAATCAGATGTGCCCATTCTTGGGAGGAACCAGAAAAGAGCTCAAGATAAGATCAAGCTTTTCTCCTCTCTCTCTCTCTGAAAGCTCCTCCCTTCCTATTTGTTCTTCAGTGAAGACTCTCAGGATGAGGAATCAAGAGGAATCCAGAAGGGCCATTCTTTCCTTTGAGACTAGTTTGGAGGCAACAGAGAAAGTACCAAGAGAGAGGACACTCATGCTGGTTGACTGTGAAATACAACAGTGGAGCAGCAGGATGGATGTTTGAGTCATGACCAGCTTTCCAGTCAATTCAGTATGAAGGTCGCTGACCTGGCTCCAAGCAGATTCTTGCAGCCAGGCTTGGGGAGCAGGTTGGCTTTCTCTCATTAACCCCAAGAGTCTCTACCCTTCACCTCTTTGCCATTTCCTTCAAAATCTGTTGCTTTTTTGCTTTACCTTGTATTTCCTGGAGAGAAAAAGGTAATAGAATGACAAGATTTCCAGGTTGGGAATACATTTGACTTGTCTTTCTTCTTGCTTTTAGCTGAATGTATTATCCTTGGTGGTGAATGGAGCCAACTGGTCCTTGGTATACATCACGGGAATGATCTTGGAAACAAGGACTGAGAGACATCAGAGATCTCCAGAATCCATCCCGGACCCGCTGAACAACAATGACAACAGCAACAAAAAAAATAGCCACCCACTGTAGTGGGCGCCTATCGTCCCAGCTACTTGGGAGGCTGAGGCAAGAGAATCACTTAAGCCCAAGAGTTTGAGGTTGCTGTGAGAGGTGACACCATGGCACTCTACCCCAGGGTGACAGCTGGATACTCTGTCTCAACAACAAAAAAAAAAAAGAAGAAGGAAAAGAAGATGTATAAATGGCTAACAACCACATAAAGAAGTATGCAACATTATTAGTCATCAGGAAAATGCAAATTAAACTATAATAAAATACCACTACACAGACATTAAATTGGCTGAAATTAAAAAGATTGGCCAGACCAAGTGCTGGCAAGAATGTAATGTAACTAGAATTCTTGCTCAATGCTGGTGGGAATGTAAAATGGTGTAACCACTTTGGAAAACAGCTTGACAGGCTGTTTCCTTCCTTTCCTTCTCTTCCCTCCCTCTCCCTCCTTCCTTCCTTCTTTTGTTCTTTGGGATTCATGGAAGGTACAAATAGAACTGATTGCATTTGTTAGATAAAGTCCCTCTTATAACTGTATCCCCAGAGGTGTTTGACAAGTTTCTAAAAAAGTTAAATATCCCCTTAACATCTGACCCAGCCATTTGACACCCAAGAGAAAGGAAAACACAAATCTATACAAAGACTTGTGTATAATTGTTAATAGCAAGTTTATTTGTAACAGCCCCAAATTGGAAACAGCCTTAATGTCCATCAGCTGCTAATAAAAAGTAAATTTTAGCATATCTGCGCAATGGATTATTATTCAGCAATAAAAAAAAGTCCAAACTATCAATACACACACGACATAGATGGATGTCAAAATCATTATGCTGAGTGAAAAAATCACAGCCTTCCCTGCTAAAAAAGACTCATGGTTCTGGGCGGTGCCTGTGGCTCAACGGAGTAGGGCACCGGCCCCATATGCCAGAGGTGGCAGGTTCAAACCCAGCCCTGGCCAAAAACTGCAAAAAAAAAAAAAAGACTCATGGTTCCATTTATGTAAAATTCTTGAAAATGCAAACTAATTTATAGTGACAGAAAGCAAATCAATGGCCACTTGTGGCTGGGGGTGGAGGTGAAAATGCATTACAGAGGGGCACAGGGGAACTGCTGGGGTTGATGGAAAGCTCCAGAGTTGTGATTGTGATCATGGTTTCATGGTACGGGGGGGAGTGTATGTGTGTGTGTGTGTGTGTGTGTATGTGCGCACACATATATGGTATCAATTTATGAAAAATGACAGAAGTTTAATTCTCTAAATATTTCTAATTTATAGTACTTTAGTTATATGATCAACAAAAAGATTAAAATATTGTGATATAGCCAAACATTTATTCATGTATTAAATAACAAGGTATAGTAGTAGACCTAATAACGTCCATAATTTCCAAGTTGCACTGAGTATAAAAGATACTTTGAAATATTTGCAACACCTATAATGTGATATAAAATATCTATTATTTCTATTGGTGACCGAGTCACAAGTCCTGCTCCAACTTCTGTAGTTTGATGCCTATGTTCAGGTCAGAGGCCAGTCAAAATAAAGATACTTTTTTGTCCTACCCAAGTTTGCAGTCTCCATGAATTCTCTCCACAGACCCCAGGTTAAAAAGTCTAGTTGGAAAAAAGAAAAGGGGGCCACGCCTGTGGCTCAAAGGAGTAGGGTGCTGGCCCCATATACCGGAGGTGGCAGGTTCAAACCGGCCAAAAACGGAAAAAAAAAAAAAAAAGTCTAGTTGGAAGCAACCTTTAGCTACCTAAAAAAATGATGCTCTCTCTACAAGATAAGCATCTTTAAGCTCCAGGAATATTCAAAGTTATTTATAGAAATATCCTACATGGAAAGGCGATTTTTATCAGTAAGCATATTATACTTGAGATGAGATTGAGAAATAAATGTGACAATATTTGACTGGGTCAACGTCACTACATTAATAATTTTTAGTTTAAAAAAACCTCACATTTAATCACTTACATACTTTTTTAAGAGACAGGTTCAAGGGGCATAGGCTTATTAGAGTAACATATTGGTCAAACTTGTCAATTATAATTTCAAATGAAACTAAATCATTGTTTACATGTGCAGTTTTTAAATAGGAACCTTACTAAGTTGGTATGAAATCACTGGAACGTTTAAGAGAATTTGAGATTTGTTATACAAGTGTGATTTATTATATTTATAAGTACTTATTTGAGTCAGTAGAAATGTTGGACAGTTGAAGTACTTGAAAATCTAGACATGCAGTTTAAAATGCTTGAAGGCATTTAAATGTGAAATATTTGAAGGCTAAATTTATAAATGGGACCAAATATTATCCAATGACTTCCTTAAAAACAATGACTCACTTTTGTTATTCTATTCTCATAAATAGAACAATAGATTTGAAAAGAAAACTTTAAAACTCAAGGGGAAAACTAGGTTTGGTAAATAACAACGTTAGTAATTCAAAATTATTTCCTAGAATTTGTGTACCACTTATTCTGTATACAAAAGCTACCCCAAAGCATGGATGATTGAAAATGGAACAAGCCACAGGAAATCCAAGATCCTTTTCTCCTCCTGTGTTTATTTTTGACCTAAGAAGCCTCGGCATCTCTCCTGTCCCCTATTTGGGCCTCTGCCATTGAGGAATTAGCCACAAACACAAGAAAATTCTTTTCAGTGACCTAAGCAGAAGAAAGGTCATTTGTTAGACTGGGCTTAGGAACAAATTTAAAATACTGAACCACTTAATTTTTTAAAACAGAGGAATCTAAACAAATGCTCAACTTGTGAACAAATGTGCATTCATTGCCAAAACCCCAGTTGGTTTGGACAGCACTTTTTTCCTGGTTCCTTTAGCAGAGCTGAATCCCCTGGCCTTCCCTCTCCAATAGTGAAGAAAAATCCAAAAGGGGGGAAAAATAGCTGTTCAGTAAGCATTTTTAACAATCTAGAACATTAATAGCAGTTAAATACTAATATATAAATTTTCCTTCTTGCAGAATTGTCGAGAAGATCACATAAAACGATCTTTTTATGATCTCCCCGATTTGAAAGATTGCTTCCTTTATCTGTTAAATTATCATTCAGTCTTCAGTGACCCTATTCGTTAGGGTATCAGTTTGGCTACTGTGATAGAAACACATCTCCAAAAGTTGGCTTTTATCTGCTATGGTTTGAATAACCATCCTTTCTAAAACTCCTGTTGAAACTGAATCCCCAGTGGTCAGTACTGAGAGGTGGAGCCTTTCGGAAGTGATTGGGTCATCAGAGGTCTGCCTTCATGAATGGATTAATCCATTCATGGATTAACGGATGAATGAGTTATCATGGGAATGGGACTTGTGGCTTTGTAAGAAGAGAAAGAAAGAACAGAGCTAGCATGCTCAGTCCCCTCCCCATGTGATGCCCTGTGCCACCTTGGGACTCTGCAGAGAATTCCCACCATCAAAAAGACCCCTGACAGATGTGGCCCCTGGGCTTCAGACTTCTCAGCCTCCAGGACTGTAAGAAATAAATTCCTTTTCTTTATAAATTACCCAGTATCAAGCATTCTGTTATAAACAACAGAAAACAGACCAAACATACAAAGGCTGTCCAGAAAGTATCTAACCATTGTTAATGCTATTTTTCATAGTACATGGCTGGATACTTTCCAGACAGCCCTCATATCTGATACATTTCTTTTTTCCCCACTTAATAGTCTGGATAGGCAGTGATGACTGGTTTGGTGGCTCCATGATCATCTGGCTCCCAGGGTTCTTTTGTTTTGTTGCCCTGCCATTACTAATAAAAGGCTTCTATTTTGCAGCCCAAGATGGCTGCCTTAATTCCAGTCATCACTCCTGCATTCCAGCCAGACTTGACTTACAAAACACAAATTCAAAGAAGGAATTATTATGAATTTCAAGACAGTGATTGCACAGCACAAATATTCCTTCTGTGTACCAGGCCCTGAGTGAATACACTAATCACACACCCATGAGGCTGTTCCTGGCTTATGCCTACCAAACCAATATACTACAGGCATCATTTTGTTCTCTCCCTTTACACAGTTATAACTATCTCTTCTAATAGTGAGAAAGCTGGACACTTGATGTATCTACGTACTACTTTGCTCATTCCCTCTTCTTGCAATCCATCCTGCCTGGCTTCCTGGCTTCCCTCTATTTGGAAGCTGTGCTCACTCTGTGGAGGTGCTGGTACCTTGGCCAGGAGTTGCCACTCTCCAACAGATAGGCCCACCTCATTGGTCTCAGGTGCTGGGCACCCACCCTGAGCTGGGCACATCTCTGCAAGGCCACCCTTCACACCCCAGGGCTCTGACAGCCTGTGCGAGGCTTTGCTCCTACCTGTCCTATGGGGAAGCCACCTCCTGCCTCTTGGGCTCAGGTATTTTATGCTGGATCTCTGCCCCCTGCTCCCACCATGATGTCTATTATCCTTTATGGCTTTTGGATTGAACTGATCAGGAAAGGAAGAGAAAAGAAGAAAGGGAAGGGGAAGGGGTAGAGAGGAAGAGCCTAAAAATATTTTTTTGAATATGCTAAGTCGATTCTATAATTCATTTGAAAGAAGAAATACCTGACAAGAGCATCGTGAAGATAAATAGTGAACTTCCTTATCAGATAGCAAAATAGATAACAGAGCTACAATAATTAAAATGGAAATGTCACTGGCTTACCAAGTCAAAAAATTCAATGTAATAGAACTTGGAGTCTAGGAACAAACACAGTATTTATGCAAATTTGTTTTGCTTAACTAGGAAAAGCATAGATTACCCAATATAATGGGCTCTCCCTGAGAAAGGTTCATTCTTACCCCACTTCAGTCATAAAAACAAATGCCATGTGGAATGAAAAATACACAGAAGCAAAAACACAGAAAACATACAGTTACCAGGAAAAAACATGGAACTATTTTTATAACACTCAGACAAGGAAGACTTCTTTGAGCAGGACCAAACAACAACAGGTAAAACACAACAAAATAAAATAAACAAAACAGCAAAATCCATAATGAAAACTATTGACACAATTGACTACGAAAGGTTTACAACATTTTCGTATAGCAAAAGACATCAGAAACCAAATTAAAAAATAAGGGACAGTTAATAGCTTAGGATACATTTACTAAGAATTCTTGCAAATCAATAGAAAAAGACCAACAACCCAGTGTAATAGTGAAAAAAGAGTATGAATATGCAATTGATAAACTGTGAAATAAAAATGGCCAACAAATGTTAAAAGAGATGTTCAACCTCATTAAGCCAAAGTATAACACAATGGAGATATTCTTTTGTACCCCAGGATTGGGAAACATGAAAAAGATGAATAATAATCAGTCTGGGTGAAGCTATGAGAAAAATGGTTGTGCGTGTAAAGGATGGAGGTATGAAGAAATTGTTCAGTCTTTTTAGCAAATTCAACAATAAGAATGTATATGTAATCTGTGTAACCTGGTTTCTTGTACTCTCAATGAATCCCCAAAACAATAAAAAAGAATATATGTATATACATTTTTAAAAAATTCATTTATATTTGTATTCTTTTATGCTTTACATTTACATATATTCATATCAAGTAAATGTGCAAACTCTTCAGCCCAGAAATCTAACTTCTATTTATCTAGCTTAGAAAACTAATCATGTCAGGGCATAAGGAAACACACCCAATGCTCTTCATCAAAGTAATGTAATGCCAAAAATTGGAAACAAGTTAAACCAATAGGGAATTGGTTAAATAAACTAGAGTATAAAAGTGCTGGGCAGCAGTCAGAAAGAATGAAATAGAGGTGTATTATGTTTATAAAAATCTTCCTTGGAGGTATCACTAAATGAAAAGGAATTACAAAAACAACATGTAAATATGGTCCCATTTATATAAAACACACACACACACACACACACACAACTCTCTCTCATTCTGTCTGGTCTCTGGAAATGTCCACAGAAAGCTGATACCAGTGGTTACCTGAAGGGAAACAGCTTGACATGAGAGGCAGAGTGCAGAGGAACTCGCTCCTGGCTTTGTCACTAACTTGCCCCATGACTGTTCCCATTTCTGATTTCCATCCTCATCTGTAAAACAAAGAGGTTGGACCAAAAAGTCTTTCTCAGCATTAAAATGTTATAATTGGATACATTTTGCAAAGGTACTTCCAAATGAATTTTGTATTACTTCTCTATTGCTGTGTAACAAATTCCCAGAAACGATGCAGCTTAAAACAACACACGCTTATCGCCCAGATCCCATGGGCTGGGCATCCAGGCTGGGTCCTCTGCTTAGGTCCAGCCAGAATGCCATCAAGCTGTGGGGCCAAGATGCTTTCTCACTTGAAGGCTTAGCTAGAGCAGAGCTCACTACCAGGTTCATTCAGGTTGCTGGCACCGTCCGTTCATGTCCTCGTGGCTGTGTGACTGAGAGCCCAGCTTCTTAATCATTATCAGCTGGAAGTCACTCTCAGCTGCCATCTATAGTTACCTGCCATATGGTCCTCACGATAAGTGCTTCTTCAAGGCTAGAATCCCTCTTACTCTAGTGCATGCTAGCAAGTTGGAGTGTGTGTGCATGTATAAAATCATATATCTATAAAATAATAAATTTTCTATATCATTTTTCTATTACATGTGATTATATATACACATACATGTGGATATATATATAATAACGAGTACAACCTTTCACATTTGCCCTATAAGGCAATCTAACAAAGGGGGGTGCCATGCCTTGACTTTGGCCAAATTCTGTTGGCTAGAAGCAGGTCACACTCAAGAAGGCAAAGATCATTAACACCCAGGAATACAGGTCATGCAGACCATCTGAGAATTCTGCCTGTCACAACATCTATCTCTAAGCTACAGTTATTAAAAACCAATCCTTTATTTTTCCACTGATAAAATTATTTGGGGAAGAGAGGAAGAAGGGAGCAAAGGGGGGTTCCCAGGAAGGTAGAATTTCATTTAAAAAAATGGAGTTTTGCAGCAAAGAAATCACAAAACTTCACTGCCGGAGCTTTTATGATTCAGAGCCTGATATACACAAAATTTAAATTGTTCCTTCAAGCCATGGTGTACTGAAAAATACATATTCAAAGAGCACGTGAAATTGAATCACCTCTAGACAATTATTTTGAAAAATTAATTTCTGCCTGATTATTTTATAAAATCAAGTCCATTGTTTAGATTCCATTTTCCCTGTACTTCTCGGTACAAATATATTAAAAACTGAGGCTCTGGTGACTCTGGCATGCTTGGAGGGCAGAGTTAAGATGGAGGGATCAAATAAAAATAGTGCCTTTGAAACGTGCATTTAGGCAGTGGTTATTTGCATGAAATTGCGTGAAGCAAAGAGGATAAGAATTAATCTGATATCCTTTCGAAAATATGGCAACGTCAACCAACCTGATAATAAAGGTGAGTGAAAGAGGAAGGGAGGAGAATTGGTCCTCACAGGAGGGGAACTTCCGCTGTAATTATCCAGGGTTCCTACGCTCACAGGCAGGCACCTTTCCATTGCAGGACGACAGAAACAAACAAACCCGCAAAGCCCTTCCTCATCTGGCCTGCAGAAATGCTTGTGGGGGAAAGAAGGCTCGCCTGCTCTTTTTTATTTCTCACAGCAAAGAGGATTTGCCAAAACAGTGAAAAGAAATGTTTCTGTTAAGAAGCCACTTCCCAGGCAAATAAACATCTTCCGCAGAAGTAAATATAACAGGGGATTCGGACGGGGCAAAATAAAGAACTTGCCAGCAAATGTTGCCAGTGATGTTATTAAAAAGACAGTTCATGCTGCAATTAATGTAACCTGGTTCTTTGTATCCTCAATGAATTCCCAACAATTAAAAAATAATAATAATACAATTCCTGCAGGTAGGTGTTTTAAAGCAATGGGTCCCAAATTGGCTTCAGGAGGATGATGTTTGTTCAATGCAGTGTTTCAAAAAAGAGTTTTCAAAAAACTAGATGCCATCATTAATAATAAGGACATTTTATGCACCATATTGTTGAAGGCCAGCAGCTACTTAGAGACCTCACAACACTTGTATGAGAAAAGAAGAACCTGATCGAATGACCTTCTGAGGTGGCTGCCCCTGGAGAGGAGGCAACTGAACGACCCCTGCAGGCGATAGGCCTGTCCCTGTTAATTTGTAAGACCCAGGGCAAGAGTACCAATGGAGGCCCTGTTACCTTATGACCGATACGTTGCATTAAACATCTTCTAGCCCCCTATTCTGCACAGCTTCATAATAACTGGGAGAGTCAGGCTCAGAGGTAGAATTCTTGACTTTCTCCCTGTTCTGGATGAAACGATTGCAGCGCACAACCCCCTTCCCTTTTATTTCTGCCTCCAGCTCTGTCCTTACACAGGTGTTTGCAGGAGAGCCAGTGGAGAGTCCAAGCTCTGTCACAGCCCTTTGACCTCCCTGTGGACTGCAGGGTGTGCACAGATAGATGAGGTCATGTGGTCTGGGGAGGACAGCCCTGGAGAAGAGGTTCACACAGTCCTAGAAGGAAATTTCAGGATCCCAAGATCTGAGACTGAATGTGGACTATGGGCATATACAGCCCCTTACTTAGCCTTGTTGACTCCTCTGCCATGGAGAGGGCCTAGCAAGAAGAGGATCAGATGGTGACTTCACGGTCATTCCAGTTTTAATTGAACCAACTCTTCCCAAATGGAAAATGACAAGTGGCCAAAGAGATTCCTTGGGAGGAGATGACAGGAATAATGCCCACACCAGGCAGAAGGCAGTTAACATTGCTCTCAGTCCAAGGAGTTGGTCCACCACACGCTTATTCAGGGTCCTCAAAGTAAAGGTGACACTTGAAAATGAGAGAGAAAATAATTGCGGTTTTTTGGCCGGGGCCATGTTTGAACCCACCACCTCCAGTATATGGGGCCAGCGCCCTTCTCCTTTGAGCCATAGGCGCTGCCCGAAAATAATTATGTTTTAAAAGAAATCTGGGCTATGGAAAGGAAAGAACATTTTAAAAACAGATGTGTGGGGCGGCGCCAGTGGCTCAATGGAGTGTGGCGCCGGCCCCATATGCCGGAGGTGGCAGGTTCAAACCCAGCCCCCGCCAAAAACTGCAAAAAAAAAAAAAAACAGATGTGTGGAAATGTTCATGTTAAGGGATTATTTTTAATATATTTACATTATTCAAAATAAGGTAAATTCTGAATATAAATGCTCCAATCTGCAGACATTTTAAAGTCCCAGAAATCAAATTTTCTAATATAATTTAAAATTTATTCCAACCTAGTCTTTCATATGCCGAAAGTGCAAATTTTAAATTTTAAATTCATATGCCGAAAGTGCAAAAATTCAACACTTCTTAATTAGTTTTCAAGAGCAACCTCAGGGAAAAATGGAAATCACTAGGCAAATTTCAACAAAAACTTTTGCAAAATTGGCGTATGGGATTGAAAGATAAAAAGGCCCTAAAAAGATAAGTATGCCAAGTGATATCTTTTTTCCAGTTAAAAGACATAGCTTCATGAGGTTTTCATTTCTGACAGCCGTTAAAATCACATACTGATATGCAACATGCCACATAATTTTAAACCACAAAAAATAAACCAAAAATTTAAAAATAACAATGGATAATCAACATTCAAATAATAATAATTTAGAGGGGTAAAGACATTTTTATATTCTTGCATACATTTTTTATTCTTTATTACTTCCTCTGTCCAGTTTTTCCTTGAATATGTTTTACCATCCACAGAATATGTTAATCCTGCTGTAAATATATCATTCATAAGGAAATAAATAAATATTACCGGAATTGTTTTAAGATGCTTTTCTGCTATGTGTGCCTGATCAGAAGTTTGGAGACCACTGGCATAAAGGAGATTGTGATGAAACCAAACGTGGGGCCTTTGTCATTGACAGTCGTGCGGGTCAATCCATGCTTCCTTCTTTTTCCTCTAAAACCTTTTCAAATAAATTATGCCATCTGCTGAGGGAGGGGGTGGGAGGGGGCGGGGCTGTTAGTCTGTTGCATTCTGCGCTCAGGAGCCTCTGGTTTCTATTTTGTAATGGAAGTGATACAGGCAGCCAGGAGGCACAGTTTGCTTTTATTTAAACTCTTTGTCTTGTAGGACTGATTTGCAGAATCCGGTTTACTCAGTCCCAAACAGAAGAGTCACTAATGAGGGCAAGAGTCAGGGAAAGCTACCAGGCAGCAGTCAGCTCCTGGGTGCTCAGCCAGCAAGAGTTTGATAACAGAGACGAGGAAGCTAGCGCTTAGGGTTGCTGTTGTCAATAGAACATGTGTCCAGTGCTGTACTGTGAACTTTATGGGTGTTTAATATGCATCCCGTCCCTACACAGGAAGAACTATTGTTCACTCCAATTTTTAATTTTGCATTTTGAAATAATTTCAGACTTTCCGAAAAGCGTACAGAAATATCAGTATGGAAACTTCCTATATATCCTTCACCCAGCTTCCCCGATGTTAACAATTTACATAACCCTGTTACAAGCAAGTATCAATCTCAGGAAATTAACATGGGTGCGATGCTACTACCCAAGCCGCAGACCTTATTCATATTTCGTTAGTTTTTCCACTCATGTCCTTTTTTTGCCCCACAATTCAGTGCAGAAGCCCATGTTGTATTTAGACATTTTGTCTCTTAGCTTCCTCCGACCTGTGACAGTTTCTCTGCCTGCCCTGCTTTTCATGGCTCTGACTCTTGTGCTAAGCAGTGGTCAGCTATTTTGTAGAATGTCTTTCAATGCAGGCTAGTCCAGTGCTTTCTTATGATTAGACTGAGACTGTACATTTGTGCCTAGAACGCTGTAGAAGAGATGGTGCATCCTCGGGGATTAGATCAAGGGCCACATTATGTCAACATGTCATATTACTGGTGATGTCATATAACCTTGATCACTAGGTTAAGGAGGTGTCTGCTGAGTTTCTTTTTGTAATTAGTAAGTATCTCAGGGGTGATACTTTGAGACTATGTGTGTATCCTGTTTCCCCACAAACTTTCACCCTCTGATTTAGCGTTCATGGGTGGATCTTGCCTGCAACAATTACTACTGTGGTTGGTGTTGGCCTCATGGGCATTCACCTCTATTTCACAGGCAAGGCAAATGAGGCTCACGGAGCTAAAGTGACTTGCCCCTGGCCACAATACTATGTCCCTC
Organism: Nycticebus coucang; assembly: GCF_027406575.1. Lineage (NCBI taxonomy): Eukaryota > Metazoa > Chordata > Mammalia > Primates > Lorisidae > Nycticebus > Nycticebus coucang. The sequence goes on along the minus strand of NC_069800.1, from coordinate 53,102,325 downwards.
CTCTGCTCAGAAGATGGCCCTGGCTCTTGTCTCACTCAAGGGAAAAGCGAAGGTCTTGACAAGGACTCCCAAGGGCCCCCACAGTCTAGCTCCACGACACCTCTGATTATTCATAGCCCATTCTTCCCCTCCCCCACTTTCCGTGGACCACATTGGCTTCCTAGCCCTTCTTTGAAAACGCTCCCACATCTGAACCTTCTTACTGGCTAGTTGCTCAGCCTAGAACCTCTCTTTTTCTCCAATATCTGCTTTCCTCACTTCTTCACTTCCTTTGGTCTCTGCTCAAATGTCATCTTCTGAGGGACACCTTCCCTGATGACTGTTTTTACCCCACCCACATCTCTATCCCCTAGTCCTGCTTTAATTTCCTCCCCTTGGCGTATCACGTACGCAGGCATATAGATGTAGGCAGGCATGTAGGTGTTACAAAGATTATAAAGTAGGGAGATTTGGCTCCCATAAGATGTGTCTGGAATGTGCTCCAATTCAGAGGAAGAACTTCTGGTACTTGACAGCTCATAAGCCAGCAACAGCTGGTATGTGTGAGATTTCCTCATCAGCTGGTAAGAGGAACTCCTCCAAGAGCTGAAATTCAGGACTAAGCAATATGAGATTCTCAAAAGGATCAAGGAAACAAGCATCAAACTATAAATCTGAAATCCAGAGTCCAGTGAAGACTGAATTACCTTCCACAATGCCAGAGAAAGGGAACTTTTTCGAGCACAGTAAAAAGTCCACGTAGCAAAAGTTGGAAACAAAGGAAGCAGGAAAAGAAAAAGTGCAAACACACACAAACAGAAAGCCTCTTGTTTTATCTTTGCGACAGAAATAAAAGCAAACATCTCAGTTATGACAATATGGCCCAAGCACTGGATAATAGAAATAAACTTTTCAAAGCCTATTTAATCACATGGGAAAATCCTCTTGATTTCATAGTAAGTCAAAAAGAAAAATAGTAACTTACAGAAAAAAAATTTCTCTCTATGGTTAGAAAACATACCAAAATATTAATAGTGATTATCTTTAGGTAGTGAGATCTGGGAGATGTTCATTTTCTTCTTTCAAACTTTCTGTAATTTCCAGGAATTCCACAATAAGCCTGCATTTGCATTACGTATAGCAGTAAGCGATGGAAAGTCAGACCTTTGGTGCCTTAAAACATGAGGATATTTTCATTTATTTGTACATAAGAAGTCTGAAGGGCAGTGGCCTGAGAGTTGGCCTGGAACCTCAGCAGCACAATCAAGAACCCAGGCTCTTTCTGTCTTTCTGTTCCATCTTCCTTACTGTGTTTGCAACCATTGTCAGGTTTGTTGTCTGGTGAACATAAAATGGCTGCCATAGCTCCAGGCATCACAGTCTCACTCAAAGAGGAAGGAGAAGTGCAACTAGGGCAAAGGCAGAACTTCTATCTTGCTTTTTACCAAAGTGCAAAACCCCTTCCCCAAAGTTCACTCATCAGACTTATTTACTTTTAATTGGTCATAGCTGGGTCATCAAATTACCCCTATACATTTTCCACAAGATGATGGGAATTCTGACCCATACGTGAATAAAAACAAGGTTATGCTAATAAGGAAGAAGGAGGAATTGCTTCAGACACTTGGGACTGAGTCTGTCCCAAGTGATAAATGAAAAGGCAAGAATATAAATATTAACTGGGAAGATATTTCTCATAGATATAAACACACACACACACATGCACAAAGTATGGGTGAATGAATATTGTGAGAAGAAAGACCGAAGGGAAAGTCATGAAAATGTTAGTGGTGTTTTTCTTGGGTAGGGAGATTTGGGGTTATGTTATTTTATATATATGTGTGTGTGTGTCTGTGTGTATATGTGTGTGTGGGTATCTGTAATGTTCAAGGTCTCTATGATGAGCATAAGTACCAAATTACTTTTTTAATTAGAAAAATGTTAATTTCAGAGAGTCCTGAGACTGTGGCTTTATTGTTACCTCTTTATGGGTCCGGTACATAAAAGCCTTATTGTAAATACACCATTGATTTAGCCAGTGTTTAACATGTCATTTCATTTCATGCTCACAAAATCCCGAGGAAGATGATACCATTATTGGCCCTATTTTTGGCATAGGAAGACTAAAGCTCAGAGAAGTTAAGTGACTTGACTAATGTCATAGAATAGAAAAGACCCAACCCAGGATTCAAATCAAGATCTGTCTGGTTTCAAAGTCCCCTTTCCTAACCACGACATCCCATATTGTGGTTTTTGCGCTGGTAATTCCTTATTTTCATAATTTTACTACATCCATAAGCGTCTATACAAAATGTATAATGTTATACATATACTCTTACAAATGGTATATATGTATCTTTCTGAACACTATGAATTTTAGATGTGTCTCTTGATACAAGGCCCTTGCTCTCTGCCATATAATGTTCTCTCGCACATGACGGTATGTATTTTTTCCATTCTCTTGGACATTCAGAGTCTCCTCTAACTTCCCGTCTTTCACTATCATAAACAATGTTGCAATGAACCCCTCACGCAAGTATCATGGGGCACATGTGGGGTACATGAGGGAATTGCTGGGTCCTAAATACTCGATAATGGCAGATGGGTCTTCCACCAGTAGCTTACAACAACTGCTATTGCTTTGCTTCGTGAATACTCAGTACTGTTAAATAAATTATTTTACACTATTTTATTTTATTTTATTTTTATTTTTGAGGCACAGTCTCACTCTGTTGCCCTGGGCTAGAGTGTGGTAATACCAGCCTAGCTCACAGCAACCTCAAATTCCTGGGCTCCTCCTGCCTCAGCTTTTTGAGTAGCTGGGACTGACTACAGGCACCCACCACAATGCCTGGCTAATTTTTTCTAATTTTTAAAGATGGGGGGGGGGTCTCACTCTTGCTCAGGCTGCTATTGAACTCCTGAGCTCAAGGGATCTTTCTGCTTCAGCCTCCTAGAGTTCTAGGATTACAGGTATGAGCCATTTAATTTTATTGGATAACTTTAGAGTTAAAAGGTAATCCTGAGGTTTAAAAAAGAAAACAATTTTAAACTCTTTCCTTTAAAAATATTAGGGCCTTTCATATCATTGAATTATGCTTAGATAATCAAGATGAGCGCTTCTCAAGGCAGGTGATTGTTTTAACAAATTGACTTTAAAGAGATATAATTTACATATGATAAAATGCACCCATTATAAGTTGCAGTTGAGGGCAGCGCCTGTGGCTCAGTGAGTAAGGCGCCAGCCCCATATACTGAGGGTGGCAGGTTCGAACCTGGCCTCGGCCAAACTGCAACAAAAAAATAGCTGGGTGTTGTGGCGGGCGCCTGTAGTCCCAGCTACTTGGGAGGCTGAAGCAAGAGAATCAGTCCAAGAGCTGGAGGTTGCTGTGAGCTGTGTGATGCTACGGCACTCTACCAAGAGCAACAAAGTGAGACTCTGTCTCTAACAAAAAAATAAAAAGAAAAAGGAAAGAAAAAAATAAGTTGCAGTTGGGTAAGTTTTGGCAATTGCCTACAATCTGCATAAGCACCACCACAATCAAGATATGGAACATCCACCTCAGCCCAGAAGGGTCCTTCATGCCCCTTCTAGCCAATTCTCAGCCCCATTTCCCCAGACCCCATGGTCTTTGTCAGTACAGAATAGATTTGTCTTTTCTAGAACATCATATAAATAGAATCATACAATCTCTACACTTGTGTGTCTGCCTTTCTGGGTTCAGAATGTTTTTGAGGTTTATCCATATTATTGTGTGGACCAGAGGTTCTTTCTTTTTAATTGCTAAGTGGTGTTCGACCATGTAGCTATAACAGTAGCTCCTGTCCTCCCACCCCCTCATCTGTGGCTTCACTTTCTGAGGTTTCAGTTTCTTGGGATCATCTTTGGTCTGAAAATATTAAATGGAAAATTCCAGAAAGAAACAATTCATTAATTTTCTTTTTAAATTTCAGATTAATACGAAGGCACAAATGTTTAGGTTACATTGTTTTCATTTCCAAGGTAAAGTTCAAGTTGTAGTTGCGCCCTTCACCCAGTCGTGCTGAACACCATCGCTGGGCACGTTCGGTGAGATCCCACCAACTGCCCTCCCTGTTCTTGCCAATCAGCCTTCCTCCTCCACACTGCCCCTCCCCTCCTGCTTGGTAGACTATTTTGTGTTTTTTCTTCCATGGGGGTATGTAGTTGTTAATGTAATGGTTTTATATTCGTATTGAGTACATTGGATGCTTTTTTTCTCCATTCTTGAGATACTTTACCAAGAAGAGCGTGATTCAGCTCCATCCAGGTAAACACAAAAGATGTAAAGTCTCCATCTTTTCCTGTGGCTGAGTAGTACTCCTTGGTATCCATATACCACAGTTGGTTAATCTATTCATGGGTTGATGGGCACTTGAATTGCTTCCACATCTTGGCCATTATGAATTGCGCTGCAATAAATATTCCATTGCAAATGTCCTTGTGGTAAGATGAATTTTTTTTCCTTCTAGGTAGATACCTAGTAACGGGATTCTGGGAACAAATGGAAGGTCAACTTTTAGTTCTTGGAGAATTCTCCATACTTCTTTCCATAGAGGTTGTATTAGTTTGCAATCCCACCAGCAGTTCAAAAGTGTTCCCTTCTCTTCACACCCATGCTCCCGCATCTGCGGATTCGGGATTTTGTGATAGAGCTAATCTCACTAGAGTTTGGTGATATCTCAGAGTGGTTTTGATTTGCATTTCTGTGATGATTAGGGAGGATGAGCATTTTTTCATGTGTTTGTTGGCCATTCCTCTGTCTCTTCAGAGAAGTTTCTGTTCAAGTCTCTTGCCTGCTTATAAGTGGGGTTGTTTGCTCTTTTTTGGTTGATTAATTTGAATCTCTGCAGCTTCTAGTTATCAGCCCTTTGTCAAATTCATAGCATGCAAATATCTTCTCCCATTCTGTAGGTGGTCTATTTGCTTTAGTTGGGGTCCCCTTAGCTACGCAGGACAATTCATAAGTCTTCAATGGTGCAGCATTCTGAGTAGCATGGTGTAAGTTTGTGCCATCCTGTTCTGTGCCCCCCAGGACCAAGGAACCATCCCTTTATCCAATATATCCATTTGCAGACACTCCTCATCTATTAGTCGTTTAGCCACCCTCTCGGTGATCAGACTGACTGCCGCGGCATCTTATTGCTAGTGTTCATCTCACCCTTATTTCACTTCGTAATGGGCCCGAGTTCAAAAGCAGCGATGTTGGCAATTCAGAGATGCCAGAAAGAAAACAGTGCTTCCTTTAAATGAAAGGAGAAAATTCTCCTCTTCATAAGGACAAAAAAAAAAAAAAAAAAAAATCATATGCTTGCGTTGCTAAGATCTGTGGTAAGAATGAATCTTCCGTGAAATCATTAACTGTATATTGTCATGATTCTATTTCGTTATTCATTATTGACATTAATCTCTTACTGCGCCTAACTTCCACATTAAAGTTTATCATAAGTATGTACATTTAGGAAAAAGCGTGGTGCACGGAGAGTTCAGTACTATCTGGGATTTTAGGAATCCAGTGGGGCCTTGGAACGTATCCCCTGAGGACAGAGGGGCTACAGGGCCACTTGTCATTTGTCTCTTCACCAGCTGATGGACATCTGGGTTGCTCTACTTTTTGCCTATTATGCATTTCATGGGTGAGCCTTTGTACCAACATGTTTTCATTTCTTTTGGTAAATCTCTAGAGACAAAATTGTGTCATCAGGGAGGTGTGTGTTGAAAACAAGGACTTTGTAACATTCATCTTAGTAGTTGCATGGCCTCGCCCAGCACTTGCGTGGTGGGTAGACAAGTGAATCTTTTCCCAAGAGAAAGAAGAGAGGGATGAACACTTGGAGGAAAGACAGAAGGAAGAAATGGAGGAAGAAAAAAGAGAGCAAGAGGGAGGAATATAGGTTTTTTCTCTAATAGGAGGGCACATTCAAAGAGAATTATTCGAAGATGCAATGAATTCCCTTGAAAGGTTTTAAACCATTTGGTGGAAGGATGTTATGGGAGATGGTCAATCCTCAGAAGGTGGCTGAGTTGCAGAATATTTAAGATCACTTTCAGCCCCTATCCCAAATATCTAAATCATAACTTTCACAGATGTGTGGCCAGGGTGGGCAGTCAACTGTTCTGGAGGGCCATTAACTGTTCTGGAGGGCTGTTGGTTGTTCCAGAGGGCCGTTGACTCTTCTGGAGGGCCATGGACTATTCTGGAAGGCTGTAGACTGTTCTGGAGGGCTGTTGACTCTTCCGGAGGCCTGGTGACTGTTCCGGAGGGCCATCGACTGTTCCAGAGGGCCATTGATTGCTCTGGAAGGCCATGGACTCTTCTAGAGGGAGCTAGACTGTTCTGGAGGGCTGTTGACTCTTCCGGAGGCCTGGTGACTGTTCCGGAGGGCCGTCGACTGTTCCAGAGGGCCATTGATTGCTCTGGAAGGCCATGGACTCTTCTAGAGGGAGCTAGACTGTTCTGGAGGGCCGGCGATTGTTCCGGAGGGCCGTGGGTCATTCAGCTGATGTTCTTGATGGTAAGCCCCAGCACCCCATCTCCGTGATCTTGAGTAAAGGAGATTTCTTAGTGAAGATATAGGACTCGTGGAATTGTCAGGAAAACTGCACAAACAAGGAGAGAAACAGGCAGAACTGAGAAAGACGCTCACCTGCCTTTCAGTCTTTTGGTCACTCTGAGCTCAACTTCCAGAGAGGGGACTCTCAGTTGTCCTACCTGGGGTCACTCCCACGCCAAAGTAACAACCCCCCTGAAGTCCTTAAGATACATACAATGGGCAAAGAGAAGTTGTAGATTTCTTGGGTTGGATATGGAGGGGGAGGTTAGAAAATCATTCATTCATTCATCCAGGAAATGTTTATTTTTGTGTCTCCTAGGGGACAAACTCTGTGATGGCCATCTGTGCCAGCCCCAGGTAAGAAAGGCGAGAAGAAATAAGTCCCAGCTGATGTGGATCTGCTCCTGAGTTTGTGCACACCTCAAGGGAAGTAAGGGAGTGCAGTGGGTGCCCAGCAGACAGGCAGACTGGAGTTGGAATCTTGGCTCTGCTCCTCTCTAGCTGTGTGACCCAGGACAGGTCACCTCACTTCTCTGAGCCTGTTTTCTCATCTGCAAAAAGGGAATAAGAATCCTTTCCTCCAGCCATTTGTGACGCCTGAAACTTATATAATTTGGGGTTTCTTTTAAGAATAAGGATAGAGGGCGGCGCCTGTGGCTCAGTCGGTAGGGTGCCGGCCCCATATACCGAGGGTGGCGGGTTCAAACCCAGCCCCGGCCAAACTGCAACCAAAAAAATAGCTGGGCATTGTGGCGGGCACCTGTAGTTCCAGCTACTCGAGAGGCTGAGGCAAGAGAATTGCTTAAGCCCAGGAGTTGGAGGTTGCTGTGAGCTGTGTGAGGCCACGGCACTATACCGAGGGCCATAAAGTGAGACTCTGTCTCTACAAAAAAAAAAAAGGATAGAGGCTTGGCACCTGTAGCTCAAGCGGCTAATGTGCCAGCCACATACACTAGAGCTGGCAGGTTCCAATCCAGCCTGGGCATGCCAAACAATGACAACTATAACCAAAAAAAAAAAATAGCCGGGCGTTGTGGCGGTTGCCTCTAGTCCCAGCTACTTGGGAGGCGGAGGCAAGAGGATCCCTTAAGCCCAAGAGTTTGAGGTTGCTGTGTGTTTTGACGCTGTGGCACTCTACCCAGGGCAACAGCTTGAGAGTCTGTCTCAAAAAAGAAAAGAATAAGGATAGAAATAGGTCTTACCCAAAAATCACATCATAACAAAGATATTTGTACCAGAATGTTTATTGCAGCCCTATTCATAATTGCTAAGTCATAGAAAAAGCCCACGTGCCCATCGATCCACGAATGGATTAATAAATTGTGGTATATGTACACCATGGAATATTATACAGCCTTAAAGAAAGATGGAGACTTTACCTCTTTCATGTTTACATGGATGGAGCTGGAACATATTCTTCTTAGTAAAGTATCTCAAGAATGGAAGAAAAAGTACCCAATGTACTCAGCCCTACTATGAAACTAATTTAGTGTTTTCACATGAAAGCTATAACCCAGTTACAACCTAAGAATAGGGGGAAGGGGGAAAGGGAGGGGAGGGAGGGGGGAAGTGGGTAGAGGGAAGGGGATTGGTGGGATTACACCAGCGGTGCCTCTTACAAGGGTATATGTGAAACTTAGTAAATGTGGAATGTAAGTGTCTTGGCACCGTAACTGAGAGAATGCCAGGAAGGCTATGGTAACCAGTGTGATGAAAGTGTGTCAAACGGTCTGTGAAGCTAGCGAATGATGCCCCATGATCATAACAATGCACACAGCTATGATTTAATAAAAAAAATAGTAAAAAAAAAGGAATAGGTCTTACTGTTGCAAATATTGCAACATATGACTTCAAGAGCTTATTTTAGGGGTCTGCCAGCACTTTGAAAGAGGTTGTGAAAGTGAAAGCCCCGAAGCTTCACTCCTCTAATAGCATCCGCGTAAATCCACCTCGGCCAATCCGCAGCATTTTCCTCTTTATTTATTATTTATTTATTTATTTTGCAGTTTTTGACCAGGGCTGGGTTTGAACCTGCCACTTCCGGCATATGGGGCTGGCGCCCTACTCCTGTGAGCCATAGGCGCTGCCCCTCTTTATTTATTTTTTAATGCAATCATGCTTGTTAAGAAATACACACCATGCCCTGGCACAGAAGTGCTCATGAGGAACAGCTAATGTGTAAATAGTGCTTTCTGAAAGCCAGGCACTGTTCAAAGGCCTCCATAGATATTAACATACTTAAGAAAGTAGGTGCAGCCATAGGCTCCATTTTACAGATTAGAAAATTGAGGCCCAGAGAGTTACATGATCCTTGCCATGTCCCCCAACTTGTGAATGATCTGGCAGTTCGGCTCCAAGGTTTCTGCTCTTAACTGCCGGCCTTTACGGCTCTTGTTGAAAGGCAGGGGTTTCAATTATATTTTCTTGAATATTATGAGCATGTCCATTGCTAGAAAGTCTCTACAAGCAAAATGAGACCTTTATCCTGTAATGTAGGTGAAAGGCCCTTGAAGCCCCAGAAGCCTGTTTCTGAAGACTGCACTCCTGGTGAAAAAGACATTTCTCCCCCAAGGAGGTTGTGTGAAAACCCTACATCTCCCCCCAGCCACCCCTGAACACGTGTCAACACGACCGGCTTGCCAGAGCCCTAATTCCCTGACATCACACTGCGGACTCAGGACACAATCAATTTCCGCCCCTACTTTATATTATTCCTAATGGGAAAACTGGGGACAAATCCAGTTGTACTTTTGTATAACTTAACTGCACATAGAAACAGACTTACGGATGTTGATTTATGAGGGAAACTGGGGCTTGCCCCAAATAGTTCCTTCCAGGGCGGGATTCCCCTCTCTTGGAGGATGGCTGCGGCCTGCCGGTTGGGTGAGGGCTGAGGCTGCTGAGGGCTAACCCTGCCCATTTTCTAGATGCCCCGTGCTTGAGGCTGATGGTTGGTATGTGCCACGAGAAGCCCATTTTGTAAAATTGTAGGACCTGGAGTTCAGTGGCACAAGTAATCACTTCTTTCAACTGAGGAATGAAATCACTTGGCTGAATTGCAGCAAAGAATGTGATAACTCCAAGGCCATCGTGTCCTGGAAAATCAGGCTGTTACACTAATCAGAGGAGCATGTGTAAGCCGAATGGGTTTCAATGGAAACTGTGATTGCCGAAGTGCAAGGTTTGCCTTCACAGGGGTATTTTTCAAGATCTAATCTTGAAAAGTATGCTCTTCCTTCTCTGCCCACATCCCAGAGGCTTCTCCTGAAATGGCTTCTCCCTGACCTTGGGATAAAGGATCATCTCTGATGTGGTTAAGAGGCCCTGCCCAGCCTGCCTCCTGCTGGCCTCCTGGATTCACCTCTTCCCCTCCACATCCAGACAGATGGGGCATTTAGTATCCTGAACATTCCCCCTGATGCATCATAGCTTCTGTTTGGTCTTCAGGGCCTCTGGCTGGAACTCTCTTGTCCTTCCTTTTTCAAACAGAGATGGGGGTCTTTTCATTTGTTGTTTTTGCTGGCCCACAATGATCCCCTCTTCTCCTGGTAAAAGCGTGTCGGTCTCCTTGGGGTCCACTCTATACTCATAATTTGGGTAGATGTGATCAGGCTCCAGAGGCAGAACAGGACTGTGGTTGGGCAAACTAGAGTCAGCCTCAGGATTTTGCTGGTACTAATATAAGGTTCTTTACCACCGGATTTTGAGCAGATGGGAAGTTAGGCTGGAAGTACTCAGGGGCATCTTTGCCACCATGGGTGAATAATGTGCTTTCAAATAAAGCTGCAGAGAGGAATGCAGATCCAAGAGATAGAGGCAGATTCCTAATGACATCACTTGAGCACCTGGATCCAGCCATACCTGAAACTAACTACCCTGGAGTTTTCTAGTTACATGAGACAATGTATTTCAGTTACAAGTCCTATTTGTTTAAGGCCACTCGACCTAAGTGTCTATCAGCTGCAACTAACATGTTCCTCAAGAATACGCTTTCCCCTTTATTTGGTTAACTCCCCTTTATTTGGTTAACTCTTATTCATCTTTCAGGTATCAGCTCAGAGTCCTCCCTGATTCCCAAATGTGTTTCTCCTCTGTGCAGACACAGGGCCCTGTATTTTCCACACATTAGTGCTTTTACCAGTATGTTGTTTCCGTTCTTTGATTCCCTGACTTGCCTCTGAGCCGCAAACAAGAGTCTTCCTGTAGTGTTTACCTCTATGCCTGGCTCTGTACTTGGCACGTAATAGGCGGTTAGTAATATTCATTGATTAGATAAATTAGTTCATTAAAATCACTGAACCTGTATGTATCTAGAGGTCAACATCTATCAATTTTGAGAAATTAAGAGTAGATGTCTGAATCACTATGCTGAGTATTTTGAGGTTGAATCCAGATTCATCGAGTTGAAAAAAGAATGCTCTGATTGATTACTAATGCCTGCCACAGGTCCAGGAATGAGGAGCTGTAGTATGTGCGCCATGTGCTTGCCATGTTTGGTCTCTGTCATCACCGAATTCTTTGTTCTGTATTCACTGTGTGAGGGAATATCTTGTCTCTTCAATTAGATTGCAGTCTCCTTGAAGGCATAGACCAGAGTTTTGGCTTTTCAAGTATTACAAACCCTTCTGGATTAGACATCCAATTGCTCAATAAACACTTGTTGGCAGCCAGATCTACATCCTTTCAGTGACAAATGGGAGCCTTCACAGCTGTAACCTCCCCCTGAGCCCCAACCACTCCTCCACAGCCAAGTAAGGGAAAAGCCATGAACTGTTTTTCACATTTCATATATTAGGAAATAAAGAAAGAGAAAGGTGCAGAGCAACATCTCCCCACTCTCTCCACTTGATGCTGGCACTTAGGAGCACAGGCTATTCTACTAATCAAAGGGTCGCAGCATTTCCTAAGCGTGAACTGAACCACGGGGTCCAAGAACTCCTAGGCATGACGTCAGTGACTAAGCCAGACAGGGCAGGCTAGCCCATGTTCTACTCTTCTCTACCACTGGGGCTGGAAAGCTACAAACCACTTATTTATTTATTTTTTATTGTTGGGGATTCATTGAGGATATGAAAAGCCAGGTTACACTGATTGCATTTGTTGGGTAAAGTCCCTCTTGCAATCATATCTTGCCCCCAGAAAACAAACCACTTTTCCCAGACCCCTGCTAGCTGGCTTCCCGAAAGTTTTACCAATAGGAGGTGTTAGAGGGTTAAAGTGGAAGAAGCCATTTTCTCAGCTCCCTGTGATACTTCTAACCAGTCAAAAGCACCAGCAGTGGTGGCAGGGGGTGTGACATGGTGTTTGGCCTCCGATGCTGCTCAGGTGTTCTGTTCCCCTCAGCAGCACCCTCAGAGGCAGCACCCCTGAGGACTCTGTGCAATCTCATGGTCCCCCCACCCCATTCTTTCTCCAGCCCTTCTCGCACCTTAATCGCCAATTCCCTGCATCAAATTCCCTCTGTGAAATTTGAGATTGGATACTTACTGATAAAATAAATCAATGTAATGTGCACCTCCGGGGTTATCTACCTAGCCCATGATCTCGATTGCTGAGAACTGCCTCCAAGTAAGCCCCACAGGCTGTGTTAATACCATATGACTCTTTCTCCTTGTCCATTGCTGACTCACTGATTTGAGCTGGGCCCATCAGATCTTCTCTGTGGGGAGTTAGACCAGTGAACACACAGTCGCTGAATGTCATCTCTGCCGTTGCTCACACTTAAAACAAGTTGGTATATATAGAGCAAAGGTCTCACCTGGGGCATTCTTCCCCCCTGGCACTATCTGGGAATACTATCTGTCACAGCTGGGTAGGGGGTGCTCTTGGCATCTGGTGTGCCCAGGCCGGGGATGCTCCAAACATCCCCCAATGCTCAGGACGGTCTCCTACAGCAAAGAACGATCCCATCTAAAATGTCTGTAGTGACAATATTGAGGTTAGAGGTTTGGAGGAGGCTATACTCCACCACATGCCTGTAGGGGAAAGAAAAGCAAAGCAAAAACAACACAGGTGCACACAGGGGACGGGAGGTGACAGGCCATCAGTGTGGTGGACAGAGACGTTCTATTTCTTTATTGTCTGCTTAACTGGTTCCTTATGAGCCCACCACCATGGAAAGAAAGTAACTCCCACCTTAGAAACTTTGTCTAGTGAGAATGAATGAACCACTCCTGCAGGAAACCACAGGGATCCAACTTAGAAATATAACATTAAGTTTAAAGCAAGTCTCTTGGAACTACATGCAATATGATACTCTCTTTATAAAGTCCTCACAGAAGCAAAATTTTACAAATATTGCTCAGGGATGCATACATATTTGATAAAACGATATTTTATTTATTTATTTATTTTTCGATATTCAGGGCACGGGGTTGGCATAAGGGGAGGAAGGGAGGCAAGGGACAGAGAGAAAGAGGGAGACAGAGAGGCGGCGAGACAGACTGCAGAGCTGAGAATATTTCATACAGATGGATTCCCAGAGACAGGTGCTCAGGCAGAAGGGACAGAGCTAGGGAGGCAGATAGATGCAGAGACGCATGGGGAGAGAAGAAAGAGACGCAGAGAGGGACAGAGACAGGCTTATACAGTGACACCGAGGGAAAAAGAAACAACGTGGAGATGATCAAACTGTATTTTCAAAAGAGCTGAACCCAAAACACAAAATTGGAAATTATGTTCCCTTTGGGGCAGGGTGGTGGGGGTGGCAGAGTGACGAGAGACAAAGGGTCAGTGGTATTAATAATGTTTGGGGGTTGAAATTGGGTACTGGGTTCACAAGTTTCGGTTTATTCTTATGCTTTATAACGTACCTGATGGACAATTTTTTTGTATGAGTCGGTTGTACAGGGAACGGCAAATTATGGCCCACTGGGCAGATCCACCCTGGGGCCCGTTTTTGTGCAACCTGCAAGCTCAGAGTGGTTTTTACATTTTGAAATGCTTGGAAAAAATCAAAAGAAGAATAGTTCGTGACACATTCAAACGTCAGTGACAGTAAACGTTAGGAGAACATGTTCTCGTCTACAGATGTCTGTGGCTGGTTTTGTACAAGAGCACAGCTGAGTATTTGCAACGGAGACCATAAGGGCTGGAAAACTTAAGACATTTATGATCTGGCCCTTTATGGAAAAATTTGACGAGCCTTTAAATGTTGTACTAAAGAAAAAAACTTTTTAAAACTGTCTTTAAAAAAGAGTAAAGTCCAGTCATCCAAACAGTTCTTCTAGGTAATGCTCGACCTCTGGGTTAATAGGGTCTCTTATTTGTGCGCCTACTCTGCCGAGATGACCCCAGGTGCTTGGGGGTGGGTGAGCTCAGGTGTTCTGAATCGTGGTCTGGAGGAAAGGTGTCCTTGTTCCTGAAGCTTGTCCTGGCTCAGCTTATCCAGACCCTGACCACCAACTCGCTCTTTCCTTAGCTTTGGGCCTCTTTGAGCCAACACCCACCCACCCCTGCCCCTGGGCGGCTGCCACATCCTCCACCCTCTGTCCTGAGAAATCCTCCTAACACCCTGAGTTCTGCAAAGGGCCACAGTGCCCTCACTGCCACCTGCCCCCAGCGAGAAAGTGCTAGATTTCAATTTAGCCACCTTCTGAGCCCTACTTTTCAAGGCCTCAGGAACTGCTAGGTTATATCCTTCACACACTGGAACCAGTCACCCTGGGACTTGTCAACTTGCTTCTCCACGTTCAAGTCCATGTGACCACCTCGGATGTAGTCAAGCCAGCCAGAGAGAAGGGTCCAGAGTCTTAAATGGGGTCGAGATCAGGGAGCCCTTCTTTCTTCAGGCTCCCCCACACCTGTCTGACACAGTGCCCCCATCTCCTGGCCAAAACCCAAGGTGAAGTTAAGACACAAACAGATTCCTGCTTTTTTTTCCTCCTTATCTCGGTTAAATGAGTACCTGCCATCTATGTGAAGTCTTGAGGCTTAGATACAAGGAAGGGGGCTGTACATAGCGCCTGATTTAAGGGCTGAAATTAAAATGCACCTGCTTCTGCAGGGGGATTGCAGAGAGGAGACTATGCTGCCCCAGAATGAGAGAGACCATGGTCTTGGCTCCAATCACTTTTCAATCACTGTCTTGAACCTGCTGAGGTGGGGCTTGTCATTTTTGGTCTTTGGATTCCTGCTGACCCCTTATAGCAAACTCAATTGTTTTGCTTAGAAGGCTCCATTGCAATTTTAGTGAAGTTTCTCTTACTATCAGTGAAGAGGCTACCTAACCTAACCCACCTCTTAAAAAATTCTACAGTGCATTTGCATATTTTAGTAGGAGTTGCCTGGATCAGAGAAGAGGAGACAAATCTTGCCTGAACAAATATTTCACTGTTGATTATGTCTTGAAACGCCCTCCCCTCCGCACACATACATATTTACTCAGACGTTTAGTCCAAAAATGAAAACTAGCCTCTCTCCATCCTCAATCCTGCAAGGGTGTTGAATGATTTTTAAAGTAGACAGTCTGGGAGAAATAATGAGGCAGATTAAAGTGTATTTACTCAATGGACTAGCACGCAGACAGATGAAAGACGAGCAGGAAGGCCGGTCCACGGTAGCAAGTAGCAACAGCCACCGTAGCTGCAGATTCTCCTGCTCATGGGATGGGTGGATTCAGACTCAGCTCATTTAATCCCATCAGCACTGCGATCTTGCTATTATTAGTCCCATTATACAGATTAGGAAACTGGGGCAGGATGAGTTGCACGGCTAGGTCTCACAACTAGTGCTGGAACATCCCAAATCGGAAGCCAGGCAACTCTGGGACCAACCCCTCAGCCCCTAACCATGTGACTGCATTGGATACTTAGGGGTCTGAAAACTATGACCCTCAGCCACCCGTTACATATAATCAATCTATGGTGGCTTTTGTGCTACAGTGACAGACTTGAGTGGTGCCACAGAGGCCATCTGGTCTGCAAAACCTCAAATATCGACTACTTGGCCCTTTCCATAGAAAGTTTGTTGACCGCCCCCCCCTTGCATCCAATATTTTATCAAGTGTAAAAAACGAACTCTGTACCCATTTTGCTCCCCTCCGTAATACACACGGATAAAGGTTACACAAAGAAATGTGTATATATGTTTAAGCAAATAAATTAAAGCTGTCATTTTTTATGAGGGATGGAGAGCTGTTTTAATAATAAATAAAATTTTAAATTAAAAAGTTAATCGATTGAATTACTTTAAAAACCACAACCTACATGGGGCCATCTCTGCTGGAGATGGATGGTGTCTGTAGGGCACAGAAGTGTTTTCTCCTTGGGCTGAAACCCAGCCCTCTTCGGAGATCAGTTGGTTTTTAGGAACTTGTTAGGACAGAGAAGAATTCAGGGTGTCTCGAAAGGCAAATCACTGCAAATTGTGGGAAACAGATCAAAATCTGTCCACTGGGAGATTTGGAAGCTTCTAGCGCCTTGGAATTAGGCTCTTTGGGTTTCCTGAGTATAATCTGGGAGCAGGGCTGGGGTGGGTAGCCAGGAGCAGAGGTGGGCACACAGCCCCCAAGGCCTTTGGGGTACTTCCTTCATAGCCTAGATCACTGTAGCTTGAGAGAAGGGAGAGGAGTGTAGCTTGAGAGTCAACATAACACAGGGCTGAGAACACAGATCAGCTCTGGAAAGTAATGTCTCTATTGTTGCATTAGAAAAATAGAGGAAGGCTGGGCATGGTGGCTCACTCCCATAATCCTACCATCTGGGAGGTCAAGGTGAGTGGATCACCTGAGCTTAGGAGTTCAAGACCAGACTGAGCAGAACGAAACCCTGTCTCTAATAAAAATAGAAAAACTATCTGGGCATTGTGGTAGGCATCTATAGTCCCAGCTACTTGAGAGGCTGAGACAAGAGGATCGCTTGAGCCCAGGACTGTGAGGTTGCTGTGAGTTATGATACCATGATGAACTCTCTACCCAGGGTGAAAGAGTGAGCCTTTGTCTCAAAAGGAAAAAAAGAAGAAAAATAGGGGAAATAATAGGGCTTTCTTGCTGAGTTGCTAAGGAGGAACAAGTGGAATCATGCTGGTAAAACATCCAGAACAGGGAAGGGGCAGGTATTTCTTTTTATTCCAGTAGAACCTCCATAGCTGTCAACCTTCAGTTGATTTTCACAGACGGACATACACCACACGTATTCAATGATAATTCTGAACCCGCCACCTCAGGCATATGAGGCCCATGCCCTACTCCTTTGAGCCACAGGCGCCGCCCTCAATGATAATTCTGAAAAGTATTCCCTCTCGATTCTCCCACAGCCCTTCAAGGACAAGGTCTCCCTTGAGTGCTCGTCTGTCTCTAACATGTCCCTAACACTTACTCATCTCTTTCTGTACGAGGGAGGACAGGTCACAAAGAGGCGAAAGTTCTCAGCCAGAGCTTCACAGCATTGCTCGACTCTCATCAAATATCATTTTTACAGTTACCTTCTGTTCAAGGCAATGAACACCAGTTTTCCATTTTTATTAGTGGCATGAAATTCCCTTAAAAAAATAACTCTGCCTAAATGAAAAAGTAATAAGAATTTAAAGAAAATATTAGCTAAATGTTAGACTAGTTTGTGTATTCTCATAAAACATTAAGTATGTGAGGTAGTGTGTGGTTAAGGTAAAATCTTGAAGTTAGGGCTGCCAGGGTAGTGAATAAAAATACTAGGCATCCAGTCAAATTTGAATTTTAGGTAAATAACAAATAATTTTTTAGTGTAAGTATGCCAAAAACATTGAGGAATATGGGGTGATTGAGGAAGAGACAGACGAAATAGCCCAGAAAAGCTTGCTTGGTTCATTTCTTCTTAGCAATGTTGTGGCATACTTATACTAAAACGTATTTGCTATTTATTTGAAATTCATATTTAACTGGACATTTGACATTTACCTGGCACCGCCACTTGCAGGTGGTTTGCAAACAACTCAAGTTCAGAAACGTGCTAAATCTACCTTATTTCCAGGCTGAGCCCTGAGCCTCTGTCATGGTTGGGGCTAATTGGGCCCAGACTCCTGAGTTGTACCAAGATGTTAGGTTCTGGAAGTTTAGGTAGTACTGGTTACTGGTACTCACTGGTCACCCAGAAGAAGCCCATTCTGTCAATTCACAGGGTCCCTTCAGACACTGAAATCCCCTTCCATGCCTGGGGCAGGGAATCTTTGCTAAGACAGGATGCTAAGGTGGCTGGGAAGGGGGCAGGCTCCTTTGAGCCCTACCACACCCTCGGGGCACTGCCAGGGAGCAGGGAGCAATGCACAGAACTCTCTTTTCTTAGCCAGCACGAGGAAATGTCTTCTTGGTCTAGGAAAATCCCAATCCTCTGCAAATGGGTCATGACTTTAGGAAGTATCGAAGCCTGGAGGTCCAGCCACAAAACCATCGAGAAACAAAGTCTCACAGAGACTGAGCTCCACGGGAATGGGGAGGAGGAGGGGGGAGAAAAATGGTGAAGAGATGTAAAAGAGACAAAAATTAGTACCTGGTGCAGCCAGCCTCCCAGAGCCAGTGGACCTTCCTGGTCCCACCGCTAGCCACCACCAAATAACAATCCCCCCCATCACAGCAGAGCAGGGGACCACTTTTCCTGCTGCGTCCATCTGTCCCAGGTGTCTCTCTGGATATATCTGTCATAGAGATGGTGGCTTCCTCTATTTCAAGGGGTCAGGGCTCAGGAGCCAGATCACCTGGGTTTGGGCTCCAGCTCCATCATTTGTTAGCTAAGTGACATGGGGAAAGTTCTCAGCCTCTCTGGGACTCAGTGTCCTTATCCGTACAGTATGCTTCCGGCCTCACACATTGGCTAGTCATGAGCATTGAATGAGTTAACACACGTAAAGGCTTTAGAACAGTGCCTGGCATGAGCCCAAATATTTTATTTGTGTTAATTGTTTTGGTTATCTCCTGTGCCAAAATACTTTCAGCTTACCATCCTAGGGGCCCTGGATATTATTTTACCTAATGCCTTTTGGTCTGTTAGGAATGAACACACATGATTTTTTTTTTTTTTTAACGGATCACAAGCATTTTCACACTCACTAAATTGGTTAGCATGCAAAATTGCTCACCTAGATGGGGACTGCTATTCTCGTTTCATAGATGAAGGAAATGAGGCTAACAGAGGTTTATCTGTTATCTATTATTGTGTAACAAATCGCAAAACTTATGGGCATGAAAAAATGATTTCGCCTTTCTCGGGGTTCTGAAGGTGGACTAGGCAGTTTCTCTGCTGGTTTCACTGGGGCTCATTTATGTGGCTGCATGAAGCTGGGATTGGGCTGAAATGGACCAAACAGCCTTCCTCTTAAATCTGGCTTGCTGTTCACTGGGGTTCCCTGATTCTCCTCCATAAAGTAGTTCATCCCATAGAAGGCTAGACCAGCTGCCTTATGTTCTAGTCTCCAGTTGCCAATAAGGTGAAGAGGCTCCGAGCCTCCTAAGACTCAAGCTTGAGACTCACGCGGTGGCATTGTCACCATCTGACATTGATTAAATCAAGTCACCATGTGAACCCCAGACTCAAATGGGTGAAGAAACAGATCCCACCTTGGGATGAGAGAAACCCCAGAGTCACATCATAAAGGGCGCACATACTGGATGGCAGGAATTGGTGCCCAGTAAACAATCTACCATAAGGGTCCACGACAAGAAAGAGGCAGAGAGAGGGATAGCAAAGCCAAAGCCAGAAGCAGGCAGGGTCTGGGAAAATACTTTAAAGAAGAGGCAGAGCCTTGTGATTCAGACATGCTTCTGAAAGACATGTCTGGGGTGATTTTGGATCCAGATCTGGTGGTTTGCACTGGCGTGGATGCCTGTGTATAATCTCTGCTCTCAGGCCAGAGTCCCAGTGGGGTGATAGCCCCTGCATTCCACTTTCTCTTTGCCTGGGCTGAGAACACTCCTTTAGTTTTTCAAAACACTCTAACTTTTTAGCATTCAAATTTCCTTTTCAATGAAAAGCTTTTATTCCCTCAGCAACCTTTAGTCATTCAGTGAACACTTATTGGGCATCGAATACAATCTTTATGATGACAGGTCTCGATGTTTACCTCCAGCCCAGACTTTTCCTGCTTTCTGGATTTGGCCCCTACTGTCTGCTCCATAGCTTCGATTGTGTGTCTAACAGGCATTTCAAATTTCACGGCCCAAGATAACTCCTGGTTAGCCTCCTCTCTCAATCTCTCTCTCACACACACATATTCATACACAAGCTTCTCTCTTGATTTTCCTTTCTTTTCTTTTCTTCTTCTTCCTATTTATTTATTTATTTATTTGTGAGTGCTGTTGCTTCACAGCCACCTCAAACTCCTGGGCTTAAGCGATCCTCCTGCCTCGGCCTCCTGAGTAGCGGGGATCACAGGCTCCATAACACCTGGCTAATTTTTCTATTTTTGTTAGAGAGAGGGTCTTTTTCTTGCTCTTGATCAGGCTGGTCTTTATTCCTGTCCTCAAGGCAATCCTGGTCTCAAACAATCCTCCGGCCTTGCCCTGCCAAAGTGCTAGGATTACAGGCATGAGCCACCACATCCAGCAGGTCTTCCTCTTAATACATGACAACTCTTTTCTTTCAGTGGCTCAGGCTAGATGCCTTGCCATCATTCCTGGTCCCCCCCCCCGTTTTGTGCACTTACAGCAATTCACCCTCCAACGCCCTTCTTACCACATCATGTGCCCTCACCCTGGCCCAAGCCAACTTAATTCCTCACACGGCTTATTGTGAAAAATCCTCACTCGTCCCTGCTCTGATCCATATTCAACTCAGCTTCCTGGGTGATCCTTTTAAGACAGAACATGATGTTTCTCTGCTCAGGACTCCCCAGTTGCTTCCCATCTTACTCAGAGTAAAACCCAAAGTCCTCACAGTGGAGAACAAGCCTGGAATGAGTTTTCCTTCCTGGCTCCTACCAGCTCCCTGACCTTGTTTTATCCTGCTCTTCCTTCCCGGCTCCTCAGATGCTCAGGGTCACTCCATCTCGAGCTCCTCATCCTTGCTGTTCCCTCTGCTTGAATCCTGAACGCTCCTCCCCTAAGATGACCTGGTCTAAGAGCAGCAATCATCCCCGGGGTGGGTGGGGGATTTGAACTTGAAACTAAAATCGTTTGTCACTTGGGGAATAATTAAAATGACGATTTCAAAATTCTCTTATTCAATCTTGAATAAAATTAAATTTATAAGCAGAAGCCACGCATTTTTAATGTCAACGTATGAAAAAGAAATGTTGAACTGTTGACCCTAGTACTTCAAAGCACTGAGCCAGCCACTGGGTTTGTCAAACGAAGGGTGAAAACTGCTGGGTGTTTACAAGTCAGAACTTGAAGACTTCAAGACATTAGGTATAAGTAGGGTGGGTGGAAAGATTCTTTTAGAATGATGTATATCTACAACTTGTCCTCATAAAATTCAACCGAATGCTTTTTAAATGCAAACTTGAGTTTGAAATTACAGATAAGCTTAATATATAAATCAATCAAAATATTGACACAAAATTCTTAAGTCTCTAGGATGTAGGAAGGAATATTTGCTTTTATTCCTATGTGTAAGTTACAAAGGTTAGGAAAAATACATTATTTAGTTAATTAAATTTTTTTTTTTATTTTTGAGACAGGGTCTTGCTCTGTTTCCTGGTCTAGAGTGCAGTGGTACCATCATAGCTCACTGCAGCCTCAAATTCCGGGCCTCACATAATCGATCTGCCTGCCACAGCCTCCCAAAGTGCTAAGATTACAGGTGTGAACCACTGTACCCAGCCAAATTATAGTTTTAACAGAAGTCATCAAAACGATTATGATATCCAAAAGCATTTGTAGAAAGAGGCAGAAAGAGGCAAGGTGATGGAGGGAGTGGCGGCTGGGGGGCCACTCCTACTCCTGTAATCATTCCCATGAAGCTGGGTCAATGCAACAGGAAACAAAATGAATTTCATAGCCAGATGGACTAGGGTTCAAATCCCTACTCCTGCACTTTCCAGATGTGTGATGTTGGGCAAGTCACTGCACTTCCCTCAGCCTTTCTTTTTTTACCTGTAGAAATAATGATCCTTATTTCAAGATGGCCATGACCTGAAAAGGAGACGATGGCTGCAAAGTGTTTACTTACCATAGAGTGTAGGGCATGGCTGTTGGGCTCTTTCCTTCTCCTTAGGTCACCTGATGTCTGTGATCCTTGAAAACTTTCAGAATCCAAAGGAATGATGAGTCCCACACTGGGCGAGGCACGTGCTCAAGGTCACAAAGCCAGTGAGTGGCAGAGCTGAAATTTGAACACACATTTGTCTGATTCCTGCTATTTCCAGAATGAGAGTATTTCTGGAAGCTCAACCTCTCAGTGACCACCTTCGTCTAATATATTTTTGCCAGGTTTGCAATAGTATTTTCTTAAGTATTTCTTTAAATCAACTCATTTTATTATTGCAACACATTTACTTAAATAAGAAACATTACCTCTCTACTCAAAATGATGCAAAACCCGCATCATTTTCACACTTAGATCGTAATTAATATTTCATTTATATGTACATCCGTATATCTAAAAATATACAAAGGGTGCCAAGAAATGTATACACATTGTAAGCATGGAAAAAACCACATTAAAATTGTAATACTCAAGTCTCATTTGACTTCTGCAATGACAAGAGCTACATCATAGAATATACAAGATAACAAACCTTATCAGTATATATTAAATATTACAATTTTAGTACAGTACAATCTTCCTTCCTTAAAATGTCTAACATTTTTTGGCACCCTCGGTATATATTATAACCAAAACAATGGTGTTGGGTCCCACCTGGATGCTGTGGACTGTGGAGAACTCCAAACCTGAAGCCCTCTCAGCCTCGGTTACAAAGGGGGATTAGCACATGTCAGAGAGTGTTGAAGGGAGATCCTGTCCCCAGGTGAGCTGTCCCCCTGGTTGTAATCAGAATGACTGGAGGACCCCTGAACAGGGATTATTAGTGTTATCACTATGCAATGAAGTTTTATTTAATGTCTCATCCCTAGGCAGCATACAACCAAAACACAGTTCCCAAACCACCAGGGGAAAATGCCTCATTGCTAAACATTGCCTTACCCTAGGATTATAAAAGATCTAGCAATATATTATTTTTCAAAACCTTGTGACCACGGCCTATGATAACAAACACCTGTATTCACACCCATCCTGCTGTCTGTACCTTTATCTATATCCTTGTTTGTATCTGAACACCGTACAACACACATATATGGGCGTAAGCATCGTCCTTACCAAGAATCTGTGCTTTGCACACTCATCTTTCCTTTCTTTTCTTTTTCTTTCTTATGCTTATCTATTTACTTTTTAAAAACGCTTGCCAGAACCAGTAAAATAGACCCTGAAGTTTATACCAAAAAGCCAACGATAGATAAAAGAGAGAAGGCTTGAGTGGAAACAGAAACTTAGTGCCTCGAAATCTCTGAGACAAGGAAGCTCAAAGTGACCCTGGGCTCCCCCACATCCTTCCATGGGTCCACCAGACCAGAAGTATTTTTGTTTTGATATAACTATACTAAGACATCATTTGCCTTTTTAACTTTCATCTCTCACAACTGTGCGGTGGAGTTTGCCAGAGGCTTTGCGATATGTGATGACGTCATCCCCCTAATATTTACATGAATCAATATTTTTAAAGTTTCTCCGTTTGAATGTCTACTAGGTAAAAAGCAATGGCTGTAGAAGCCACATAAAGAAAAACTCTTTGGGGTCCTCTGCCATTGTTAGGACCGTCAAGGGTATAACGAGGCCAAAAGCCTTGATAATGGTTTTCCTAAACATTCTCTGTTGAATTTGTGAATGAAGAATTAAATTGTGTAGTGAGTTAAGTGAGAGAAAGAAAAACTTCTCCTGAGCCATGGTTTCCAGAGAAGGTTTCACATCATATGGTGGACACTGTGCTCCACCTGCGTACTGGAAGTATAGATAAATTTGCTTAGTCACGGGAGGCAGTGCGTTCCAGGAAGGTGGTTCAATACCAGAGGCCAGGCGGTGGGCAGGGATGGGGTGAGGTGGATCTGAGTAGCCAGGAGACCACCAGCCTTGCTTGATTGGAAGGTACAGTTTAGCAGAGAAATTCTAGGATCCATGTTAAAGACCCTCCCAGCCCTCGGTGGTCTCTGAAGCTGACACAGAGGCCGCCTTGGCCAGAGAAAACCAAATAGTCTGTTGTGCTCCCTGAACGTTCCCTCCCTGTCCTCCCAGGAGCTGCGACCTCACCCACGGGTCTCCCGTGGGGTGGGAGTCTATAGTCCACCACAGAACTGAGCAAAACCTAAACTGTTTCTTTTCTTTGGAAGGCCTCTAGAAACAGGAAGAGAGGCTATTTGCTAGGATTTGCCAAGAGTTAAGTCATCCCTCGCTGATACAAACAATTTCTCGGGTTACTCTTTGGGGCCCAGGAACATTCATGAACTGTGCAAGGTTTGAACTCTTCAACTCTGAACTTCAGTCCCCTGGGTTGTCTGCTGGGGCTAGGGCATGGCCTCTGGCCCTGCCTGGGTTTTTAGAGACATGGCCAGGCCACAGGGTGGGTGAGACAAGGCCACCTCCTGGGTGAGATCGCGGAGAAATTCTTATCCAGAGATATTGCGAAGGGTAGGCTGACGTCAGTCTTTCTCCCAAGTTCAGTAAATAGATGCCAGGACTCCAGATGCATGCAGCCAAGTCCTTCATAGGTGAAGTAATGCACAAATGTAGAGGCCATCAAAAAGAGTGCACAAAATCAGAGAAGCCACACGTACTAAATGTATGCTAAGTGCCTTTCCCTGTCCTGAGCACCTCGCGGTGTTATATCATGTGATCCTCACAGCTGCCTTGTAGAGCGTAGTGTAGGGCTTAAGAACAACGTCTGCCTGAGTTTGTGTCTGGTTCTGCCATGTGGCAGATCATACTTTCCCAAGGTGGCTGCAACGACATCTTCCATCCCTTGTGTTCTGCAATTTAACCTTCTCCCATCCACAGGTGGGGTTTATGTCACCTTTTTTTAATCTGGGTGACTTGCTTGTAACATGGTAGAAGTAAAACTATGGGACTTCCAAGGCTAGGTCAGAAAAGGCCAGGCTGGCCCCCTTTGTTGGCTGGAACATTCCTGTTAGAGCCCTGAGCCATTGTGTAAGAAGTACCCCGAGACTTCCATGTTGTGAGGAAGCCCAAGTGCATGGAGAGGTCATGGCCAGGTGGGTGGGTGGGCCGTGTTTACCTGCTCTGGTCAGTTGGCAGTCCTGGCTGAGTTTAGTGTTGGAATTATCCGTACCCAGGTGCAGATTTGGGAGTGAATAAATTTTTTTTTTGTTGTTGTTGTTTTTTGAGACAGAGTCTCAAGCTGTTGCCCTGGGTAGAGTGCTATGGTGTCACAACTCACAGCAATCACAAACTCTTGGACTCAAGCAATTCTCTTGCCTCAGCCTCCCAAGTAGCTGGGACTACAGGCTCCTGCCACAATGCCTACCTATTTTTTTGTTACAGTTGTCATTGCTGTTTTAGTTGGCCCTGGCCAGGTTCAAACCCACCAGCCTCAGTGTATGTGGCTGGCCCTACCCACTGAGCCCTACCCACTGAGCTATGGGCGCTGCCTGTGAGTAAATAATTTTAGATCCCAGCTGTTGCCTCATCCCTGGCCTTCAAGTCCTATATGAGGTGGAGCATGGACAAGTCACCCCAACTGTGCCCTTTCTGAATCCCCAACCTGTAGTAAACACGAGGACAATAGAACGGTTGTTTTATGTCACTAAGTTTGGGTGGCTTTTATATAGAAACAGTAACTAGAATGTGCCACTAACTTGACATGTGACCTTGGGTGAGTATCTTTCTGAGCCCAGGGCTGCTGATCAGGAAAGCGAAGATAATTATATTATATACACTCCATGGAGATCTGGGGCAGTTACACTAGATAATGAAGCTTAGATCTTAATACAGTACATGGCACATGGTAAGCGTTTAGTAAGTTTCTTTTTTTCCAGTGGTAAGATAGGACTTTTGTTAGAAGTCAGAAAGGAATACAGAAGAAGTAAAGAGGACGAGAGCTTCTGGAAGGGGGAAAGAACTGAACTTAATACAATTTTTATTATTAACTACGAAGACTCCTTAACAAATAGAAATAAGGGTAGGAAAGATACCGCTTTCCACTCCATTTCCCTTCTTTCTGCTCTAACCTCAGTGCTGGAGTCAGACTGAAAATGTAAATACGTGAACTATATAGGTCACAGAAAAAGAGTGGAAGATATAAATGGATGAATGGAACTCGAGTTCAGCATAGGAGAGCAATAGGGAGGGGTGCTGTCTGTGGCAAACCAAAGTGGGTATGCATTTCTGAGTGCAGCCATCACTAAGCAACCCTAGCCAACTGCTGATATGCAGAAATGGGGTCCCAGCGTCATCAGGTCTGCCAAGTTTTCAAAAGAGCCATGACTCTGTATTTTGTGTGAAATTTCCCAATGCTTAGTCATCAGCAGTGAGTTCAGATTCCTTAAAAGTGATTAGTGGGCTGAATGAGCATGTCAGTGGGCCACTTGGAGGTGCCAGCTTTAGTGCCAGCAGGAGAAAAGCACCCTCTGTCTCACCAGTGCCCCTCTGAGATGCCGCCCATGATGCCATGACCCTTGCAACTTTCGGATCCTGCTGCATAAGCCTCACTGGGGAATATTCCAAACCACCTGTTCAGACCAGAGTTTCTCCACCTTCTACAACCTTTTCAAAATTATTATTCCCCCAAGAAGGCTTTTAAGACATTCTTTTAAATTACTGCCCCATGCAGTGCCTGTGGCTCAGTGGGTAGGGTGCCGGCCCCATATAGCGAGGGTGGTGGGTTCAAACCCTGCCCCGGCCAAACTGCAACAAAAAATAGCTGGGTGTTGTGGCGGGCGCCTGTAGTCCCAGCTATTCAGGAGGCTGAGACAAGAAAATTGCCTAAGTCCAGGAGCTGGAGGTTGCTGTGAGCTGTGACACCACAGCACTCTACTGAGGGTGACAAAGTGAGACTCTGTCTCTAAAAAAAAAAAAATTACTGCCTAATGATGAAATTTTAATCCACATTTTGTACACACTTACCAGTTTAGGCACTGAATGTATGTCTGTGCTCCAGATATAAAAGAATATGATATATTTTTCCACCTCAAGAACGCATGCTCAATGGTAGGGAGGGGTAATATGCCCCCCCAGGGTTGAAAATTAGTTCTTGGGCAGGGGGGACCCAAAACCTACCTTTTATATGTATAAAATGCAAATATTTATTTCATCAAGTGATAGTAAATCTGTGGTATTAAAATTTCATGAGGAGAGGTGGAATTACGGAAAATGTGTCTAAAGAGACTCTGGGTTGGGGGGGGGATTATGCAAACAAGGTGAAGTGCTGGCCTAGACCAGTTCTTCCCAGATACCCTCCCAGATCCTCCCCACCTGGGGAGAAGCCACGCTCCCTCGCCCACCTTCCAGTCTCCAGCACAGCAGTGTCAATCCTGCATGGCCTGTGGCTTTTTGGGGACCATTGTCATGGCTAAGCACTGGGGCCAGGCTCAGCTTCATGGATGTGTGACCTGCCCAGTGACACAAACCAGAGCTTCCAATGATCCTGCACTTGGATTAATGCTCTGCTGTCACCATCGTGAAATTCTCCATGAATTTCTTTTTGCATTAGGCCCTGAAAATTATGTAGCAGGTCTAGCCTGGGGCTTTGGAAGCTGGGTTTGAAGCCTAGCTTTACTACTTACAGACTCTTTGATTTGGGCAAACTAATCTCTCTGAGCCTCAGTTTCTTCACCTGTTAAACTGGCATGGTTCTGTACTTCAAAGGGTTGTTGGTGGCGAGGATGGTGTGGATGAAAGTCTGTAAGGGCACAGCCCCAACCGGACACACAGTGAGTGCTCACTCACTCTAGCTGGGATGCTGTTAGCCTTCCAGAG
Source organism: Nycticebus coucang (assembly GCF_027406575.1). Taxonomy (NCBI): domain Eukaryota; kingdom Metazoa; phylum Chordata; class Mammalia; order Primates; family Lorisidae; genus Nycticebus; species Nycticebus coucang. The sequence continues at coordinate 53,074,882 of NC_069800.1, read as the reverse complement.
CACTGGCCTGGAGGAGCAAGCCGCTCTAAGCAGCTCCTCTTTGGGAGTCGGCTGATTTTTCCCTGGAGATGGCTCAGATTGGCTTGTGGTCTGCATCTGTTCTGATTGGTCAAGGCTGCACCTGCCCTGTTATTAACTAAGAAGACTATTTTCCCTGATTATGCCTCACTTTCTCCAGATGAGCCTCATCTATCCTCAACATTCTGGAGCACGGCCACAGCTGCCTGTGAGGGTCCTGGTCCACTAGCAAACCGTACCACCTCCCAGGGTCCAGGGCTTGTTACATATTTCTTTAAAACATTTCTATAATCCCCTAAGTGTGATTTCATACCAAAGTTTAAGCTTGGGATCTTACATCCATGCGACATGTAAACCAGGTGGGTTTTCAGGGAATTATCTCCTCTTTACTGCTCAGAACATGGAGATTTGGGGTGCCCTATAAAGCCTTTCTCCTTTACATAGAGGAGTATTTCTCACTTCCCCCCTCACATATGCAAAGGAGATCTGGTTCAAGATAAGGGAAAGTAAGAGAGGATTCTAGAATTGTGTGCGTGCATGAGGATGGTGGGGAAGGGCCAATTGTATAACAGAAAAGAAATAGGAACAAACTTTGTCCCCAGCCATGTGTAGACAGCCTGCAGAAACTTGGACAAGTTGCGCCTTCTCTGTTTTCCCATTTAAAAAATGAAAAATATCTCTTCCCTTCCCTTCCCCTCCCCTTCCCCTCCCCTCCCCTCCCCTTCCCTTCCTTTCCCTTCCCTTTTCTTTCCTTCCCTTTCTCTCTCTCTCCTTCTAAACTACAGTGTTATCCATGATGACACTTTTTGGTTTTAAGGGGGGGAAAAATCAAACTGACTTAATTCACAACAGGGATTTATTAGTCAATGGAACTATGTGCAGCTTCAGGTACAGCCGGAGCTAAGGGTCCTACCAGTGTGTACGAAGTCTGTCTCTTTTCATTTCTTGGCTTTGATTTCCACTCTCTTGATTTCACTGTCAGGTGACTTTCCCCAGAGTGGCAGCAAAGAGGGACCCAGCGCCTACAGGTTTACCTCCCTCCAGCTGAACATCTCCCTTTAAGCTCAACTCAAACCCCTGAGTTTGGCTCTGATTCTTTTTACCTGCTCATCTCTCAACCATTCACTAGGACAGGGAGAGGTACCGTATCATTGGCTAGGCTTAGGTCACGTGTTCAGCCTTGACCCAATCACTGTGTCTGGGTGACTAATGCTTTGTTTGGCTGCGCCTGGGTCATATGTCCATCCCTGAAAATAGGGCTGTGATCACAGACCTACCTAAACCACAGGAGCCGGGTGTGGGAATGGGAAAGATTTTCCCAAAGGAAAATTGGACTGGGGTAGCTGAAGGAATGGGAATTTATGCTGAGAAGGCAAAATTACCAGATGCCACTAATGGGGGTTAGAGTGGATCAGTGGTGTCCAGACTGGGTGGAGGGGAGACTTATAGGGAATCTCCAAACATTCAAAGCATTTTATTTATATTAAAAATAATACTTTCACATGGTTGAAGATTCAAACAGTGTGTTCTTGTTACTCTTATCCCACTCTGTCTCTGGACTATTCTCCTCCCTAGAGACAACACTGTAACCAGTTTCTTGAGTATCTGTGTTAGTGTTCTGTTGCGGTTGTAACTGATTGCTACAAATTTAGTAATTTAAAACACTACAAATTATTATTATTTTTTTTATTCTGTAGGTTAGAAGTCTGACAGAGGTCTCTAACTAAAATCAAAGAGCCACCAGGGCTGTATTCCTATTTGGAGGCTCTGGAGGAGAAAATCTGGTTTCTTTCTTTTCTTTTTTTTTCCTTTCCTTTTTTTCTTTCTTTCATTTTTCTTCTTTCTTTCTTTCTTTCTTTTCTTTTCTTTTCTTCCTTTCTTTCTTTTTTTAACAGAATCTCAGTCTGTTGCCCTAGATAGAGTGTTCTGGCATCATTGTAGCTCACAGCAACCTCAAACTCCTGGGCTAAAGCGATTCTCCTGCATCAGCCTCCCCAGTAGCTGGGGGACTACAGGCACCTGCCATAATGCCCAGCTAGTTTTCTTTCTTCCCTTTTTTTTTTTTTTTTCTGAGATGGAGTCTCACTTTGTCACCCTTGGTAGAGTGCCATGGCATCCTATCTCACAGCAACCTCAAACTCTTGTGCTCAAGAGATCCTCTTGCCTCAGCCCCCCAGGTAGCTGGCACTACAGGCCCCCTCCACAAGGCCTGGCTAGTTTTTTCCATTTTTACTAGAGATGGGGTTTTGCTCTTGCTCAGTCTGGTCGTGAATTCCTGAACTCAAGCAATCCACCGGCCTTGGCCTCCCGGAGTGCTAGGATTACAGGAATGAGCCACCATGCCCAGCCTCCCTTTTCCAGTTTCCAGAGGCCACCTGCATTCCTGAAGGCCTGCTTCCATCATCAAGGCCAGCAATGGCCAGTGGAATCTTTCTCATGCTGCATCCTCTGACGCTCTTCTGCCTCCTTCTTTCCTATATAGATCCCTGGGTTACAGTGACCCTACCTAGATAATCCAGGATAATCTGCTCATCTCCACATCAACTGATCACCAACCTTAGTTGCATCTGCAACCTTATTTCTCCCCTTGCCAAGTAACCTAACATTCTCAGATTCTGGAGATTAAGACACGGACATCTTTGGTGGGTGGGTGGGGCATCATTCTGTATCCTTTAAGAGTTAATCTGTGCATACATACACTAATACATATCTTAATTTAAAACTTAATAAAAAGCAGCATTGCTCACTCGAATGTAGCATATACCTAATTTTATCCTACTGGAATGTACAACCTATTAATTGCCTTGGGTCATGACCATTATGAAACAGAACACACAGCACATAATAAAAGTAAGTATTGCTTTGTGAAACATTTGTTTCAGTCTTTTGTGGGTGAGTGCATATGTGTAAACTGCATCATGATATAAAAAGTATTTTTCACAATGAGTCACAGTAAAAAATGTTGGGAAGTTATTATTATATAGTTTAGTGGTTATATGAGGTTTTTCCGGGGTCAGACTGTCTGGCTCCTTCCCTTACCAGCTGTATGACCTTGAATAACTCAATCTCTCTGAGCCTCAGTTTCCTTGTCTGCAAGATGGGAATAACAAGTATACCCTACCTCATAGAGTCTGTGAGCAGAATAAGTGAGCTACATGTGCTAAATGCTTACCACAGTGCTTGGCCGTGATTGACATATGCTTTTATTATCGTTGTTTTATTAACCTTATTCTTTTAAAAACAGAGAAAGGATGTGATTTTCAGGAGAGAAAGAACAGAGGGGCTTTTGTACAAAGGGAAATGTGGACTCAGCTCAGAGAAGTGAAACGGAAGCCAGGTAGGATGGGTATGGGGGTGTGTGCCATGCTAACCCAGGCCAGGGGAGGGAGACTACTCGCACTCTGCCATCTCCAGGTGAAGAAGGTGTCTAATGACATGCAAATGAGTTAGTAATCTGGGGCTGGGGGGACTGATCATTAACCCATCAGAATCCTTCATGTCTGTGCACAAATTAGGTTATCTAATTCATTCATTCATTCATTGTTTATGGAGTTCTTACTCGGTGTCAGGTTCTGTTCTAAGGGTGAGGACATAGCTGGAAACCAGCCTGACAGTATCTTTGTCCTCATAGTGTGCGCGGCACTCAACAGGTGGGTCATGACAGGTGTGTTGGGTGATATTAAAGGGAAATCCAGAATATTAAGGGCATGCAAAATGGGAGACTCTGGTGTACCGTGGTGGGGGTACCTGGAACATTCTCTGTGGAAATGTATTTGGCCAGCTGCCTGAGTAAGAGCTACAAGGTCAAAGTCTTCAGCTGTGGGGGTTAGGAGGAGAACTTCAGGTAGACAGCAGGGCATGTCCAAAAACTTTGATGTGGGAGGTGACATGCCCTCAATGTGGGAGCTAAGTGTCTTGAGAACCTTAAGAAAGAATCCTACAAGAGCCAGGCAGCATGGGACTTGGGACAGGGAGTATCAAGAGTGGGGCAGAGAAGAGAGGCTGAGGTTTTCTGTACCTTCAATGGGGAGCAAGTAGCATCAAGGCCCTGAGGATTTGGGAAGGAGACACCCTACTCCCCGCCCCCCCTCCAAAAAAAAAAAACAAGACAAAACTTGAGGGCTTCCTTAGAAGAAAAGCATGCCAGAGTTTAGGGCAGGGGACAGCTGTTCAGAACAGCAGGCCAGGGGGCTGCAGATTGGAGCCTAGAAGAAGAAATGAGTGGGAGACCCCCCAGTCAGCTGTGGACCAGCTGTCCAAGAAGCTCCAGGCCCTATGGCACATTCTGGAAAATTTCTGAAGGCTCCTCAATGTCAGAATCTGTGAGCGAGAACCAGCAAGCTAAAATTTCATTAGGACCAATGTCAAGGTCATCCTGTGGAGTCATTCAGTTATTCAACAAGCATTTGTCAAATGATGCTTTGAAGTCAGAGAGGCCTGGGTTGGAAGATGGAGTCTTTTATCTATTAAATTCCAAATCAAGTTTCCACTATGTGCTTCAGTTGCCCTACCTGTAACTCAGGGATGGCATTACCTACCTCCTGAAGGGGTGGGAAGCATTAATGTTGAGAATGGACTTAGCATATTACCACTCCCAGGAGCTATTTTGTTGTTGTTATTGTTTGTTTGTTTGTTTGTTTTTGAGACAGAGTCTCACTTTGTCACCCTGAGTAGAGTGCTGTGGCATGATAGCTCACAGCAATCTTAAACTCTTGGGCTCAAGCTATCCTCTTGCCTCAGCCTCCCAAGTAGCTGGGACTACAGGCATCCACCACAATGTACATATATATATTGTGTGTGTGTGTAATGATATTTCTTTTTTTTTTTTATTGTTGGGGATTCATTGAGGGTACAATAAGCCAGGTTACACTGATTGCATTTGTTAGGTAAAGTCCCTCTTGCAATCATGTCTTGCCCCCAGATGGAGTCTTGCTCTAGCTCAGACTGGTCTAGAGCTCATGAGCTCAAGTGATCCACCCACCTGGCCTCCCAGAGTGCTAGGATTACAGGTGTGAGCCACTACATCCAGCTAGACTGTTTGTTTTGAACTTGAGACTAGACTTAGAATAAACAAAAATGAAAAAAGGAAGGTTTCTAATCTCAAGAATCTACAAAATTTGGGGAGAGACAGACAAGAGAAGAAGCAAATTTCCATACAATGAGATTAGGAACATGGTGGTATAAACACCAGAAGCTGTGGAAACAGGAAGGTGATTCCTAGGTCAAAAAATCAACTGCTAATGACTTTGTAAGCTACTCCTCACAAGTACTTGTGCCCCTTGAGTTGTAAGTGACAGGAACTCAACTAAAACCAACTTGCTCATACTATGGATAAATCCAGGGATAAAGGCTTCAGACCTGGCAGGCAGCAGGTGCTCAATTGACATCCTAAGGACTAGTTCCCACTGCATCTGTCTGACTTGATGACTTCTGTACTAGATTCATTCTTAGGCTACTGGTGGTCTGGTGGCCTCCAGTAGCTCCAGCCTCATTTCCTGCCAGCTTACCCACTCAAGTGCTTCTCTTCCCCCAATGTGGAATGGCCATAAAGTTCATGTGCAATTTTAAATTGCACACGGATTTCATGACGACCCTGTATATCTAGTTAAGTTCCGAGGGCGAGTCTTATTCCATTGGTTGAGTCATGTGCCCATCCCTGACCTAATCACTGGGGCCAGGAGAATAAACTATGTTGATTGATTCTGGCTGAGTCACATGCTTAGTCTTAGAGTCAGAGTGGGAGAGTGTCTGGGAAGGGTTCAGGCCTCACAAAATATGTGGCTCTGCTCTTCTCTGAAGTATGCTCTGAAGTATGTTGTTCTCAGTAGGTGGCAAGATGCACCCTATTCTTTATTCTGCTTCCAAAGAGAAGAAAAGACAGACCTACTTGAATGATTTCTCAAGGCAAAGATGATAGTGAGCACATATCCCAGTAGCAGATACTGCACAAAATACTGAGAGGTAGAGTTTCAGGGTGCTAGAGCATAGAAGAACACAGGGAATTTGTGAAAATTGTTATCATTGGCTAAATACACACCCCTCAACCTCCAACATTTCTTTTTTTTTTCTTTTTATTGTAACCTCCAACATTTCTTAAGTGCCATGAGGGAAGACTAATTATTCCTGGGTCGTGTTTGTTTAAATGGAACACTGACTCTTAACTATGTGGGTATATACAAATTTGATATACACTCGAAACTCTTCTCTTGGTTTTTTATCCTATATCATGTGCTTATGACAAATAAAATTTCCCCATTAGGATATATATAGAAGAGAAGATGATCAACAAGCTAGTGAATTGATGACAACACAAGATAAAATGAACTAAAAAGAAAATAAATAAGGCAAGTTCAGTGCTCAGGTACAGAGGCACAGCGTCTCATGAGAGCACATGGTCTGGGCTGGGGGATGCCTATGATGGCCATTGCCATGGTTAAATTATATGTCATCTCAATTGGGCCAGGAGGTGCCCAGATATTTGGTCAAATATTATTCTGGCTGTTTCCATGAGGAAGTTTTTGGATGAGATTAACATTTACATTGATAGACTGAGCAGAACAGATTTCCTTAAAGTGGCTGGGACTCACCCAATCAGTTGAAGGCATGAATAGAATTAAAAAAAGCTGACTTTTCCCTGAGTAAGAGAGAATTCCTCCTGCAGAACTGCCTATGAACTTAGCCATTGGCTTTCTCCTGCATTGGGATTCAAACTGAAACATTGGCTCCTCCTAGGTGTTGACCTCACTGGCCTACGGACTGGAACTGCACCATTTGCTCTCCTGGGCCTCTGGCTTATGACCTGCTCTGCAGATCTAGGGACTTGTCCGCCTCCATAGTCATGTGACTATATATATCTTTGTATATATGTATATATCTATACACACACACACACATACGTATACATACACATGCATACATACAAACAAGATGCACACACACTTATCTCCTGTTGGCTTTGTTCCTCTGGAGAACATTGAGTAATAAAACTACTACCCCTGAGGTCTTACTGTGTGTTAGGAGTTGTGTTAGGTGCTTCTTCTTGTTTTACCTGTGTCAGCATCCTGGGAATGAGGCACTCTTATTTGCAGATAAGGACGAGAGGCTCACCCAGGTAAATGATCTGCTGGGTCCCCTAGCTGGTAAGTGACATTACTGATATTTGACCCTTTCCAGATCCCCGTACTGCACTGATCTGAGAGCAAGGCTGGCTGTTTGGTGGGGGCAGTGAACCAGATAAATACCTTGTGAGCCTTTGGAGAAAAACTAAAGAAAATAAGATGCATTAGGTAGGACAGAGAAATAGAATTACAAGTAACAGTTGTGAAACTCTAGTCTAAGGAATAGAACTGATCTTTAAGCAAAATGTAAACGAATAAAATTAACAAAATAAGAGGTAAGAAATATAAAAAGGCAAATAACCATGGGAAAAAGGAAAACATGATTAAAAATTCATCAAAATGTTATTCAAAGTGTTTCAGTCTACAAAAACTGATGCAAAGGTTCTCAAATCATTTATCAAAGCAAAGAACAATGTCAATGCTCAGGTTTGCCATTCCCAGTACAATTAGGAAAACTCCAGATCATGCTCACTTATGAATAAAGATGCTAAAATTCTAAATAAAGTTTCAGCAAATATAATTCGCTGGCATATTAAAATAATAATATATTACTAGTAATTAGCATCTGTTTCAGGGAGATAGGAATAGTTTATCATTAGCAAATCTGAGAGAATAATTCATTACATCATTACATCAACAAATTAAGTGAGGAAAACCAGAGTTTATATTTTAAAATGCTGGAATGACATTTGATAAAATTCTACAGCTATTCCTGGGGGGGGAAATCCTCTAAGTAAAACCAAGAACAGAAAGAAACTATATAGACAGCATAAAAATATTTACTACAAACTAACAGTAGATGTACTATTATTCCATGACATCTGAACCAGGCCCAGTAAAATAAAAAGTAAGTCAAGATGACTACTGTCTATACTATGTCAGGGTTTCTAGCTAATGCAATTATATAAGGAAATGAAATAAGCAGTATAAATATTCAAAATAAAGAGGTAAAATTATCTATTACTTTGCATATGATATCATGGTAAGATTAGAAAACTCAAAAGTGCCTAGTTAAAATAGTATTCACGTGAGTGTCCGATAATTGTAAATTTTAATTTTATTTAATATTTAAAATATTTAAATATTTACTAGTTTTGAAGAATAAATAGTTTTCTTTTTACTAGGAATAACCTATTAGAAATGACTATAGAAAAGTATTTCATTCATACTAGGAACCAAAACTATAAACACAAAGGAATTTAACAGGAAAAGTACAAGACCCAAATGGAAATGACTGTAAGATTTAATTAGAGCATTTTAAGAAGCCTAAATAGTTAGAGTAAAAGGAAAGATGTCCCTGAGTTACAAGCACCCAACTTACAGACAACTTGCACTTATGAACAGAGGTTATTACAGGTAATAGGTAAGTGTACCTGTTCCAACTTATAAGCAAATTCAACTTAAGAGCAAACCTATAGAACCTACCTCCTTCATAATCTGGGGAGTGCCTGTACTTTCCAATTTCAAATTCAATAAAGACACAAGAACTTTCATTTTTCTTATCATTAAAAATTGTGAAATTTTGAATTTCGCATAATTTCAATCTTGCCCCAAATAATTGTGAAGTTGTATAAAATTCCGATCTGTATCTCAATAAGGATGCTAAGCAATTTTTGAAAATGAAGACTTGGGGTGGGGTGGGAAACAGACTTAGGCTGGACATGTCTACCAGTCTCCAACCTGCTCTACCCTGCTGACCTCTGTGACTCTGCACCCAGCTCCCTTGTCCTCTGTTACCTGTGTATTTGGGCAGTGGGGGTGTTGTGAGGGATAGGACAGAAGAGATTAAAGTCAGACTATTTATTCCCCAGCTCCTTCCCTGATGGGTTCCTGTGGGTTGGCCAAGTCCTCCTGAAGACCACAGTTCTATCAGGCAGCCCTCCCTGTACAACTGTGCTCACCAGATTCCAGAAAACACTTCCCCCCAAAGGTGTTGAACAGCAAGCTCTGGGGGGTGGAAAGTTCTGATTTATAGCATTTGCTAATTTCCTTGGTGTAACTATTCCCACCACGGCTGATCTCAGCTGCTCATGGGACGTTGTGTGTAGCTAACAGCTGGGTCTTGCCTGCCAGCTAATGTGGGCTACCTCCAGCACACTCTAAGGTGGTTCCTCCAGTCACCGGCCCTACACTTTATTGGCTTTGCTGAAACCCATCTATCCCTTCTCTGCTATCCCCCTTGACTAAGACATTTGTTTTTCCCTTCTAGGATCCTGGCTGATATATTACTAGAAAACTAACAAGAGAAAAAGGCATACCAATAAGCAAACGGATCAGTAGGACATCATAGAGACTCCAGAAATTAACCCAGATATGTTTGGGGAATTTATATCTATTTAAAGGTGGTATTTAAATTTAATAGAAACAGAATGTTTTATTCACAAATGGTGCTGATATAAGTGGCTGTCCATTTATAAGAAGGTGGGTTAGACTCTACTCCATACTATTGCACACACTGAAATCATTCCAGATGGATCAAATATCTAAATGTAGGGAAATGACAACATTTGAAAAATATATCAGAGAATATTTATACTCACATAGCATGGGGGAAAATTTGCAACAAAAATGAAATGCAAAGATACAATATCCTTAATCTATAAAGAGCTCCTAGAAATTGACAAGAACAAGATAAATATTTCAATAGCAAATAGATATATTCACAGAATGACCTATATATATATATATATATATTTGTAATCTTGTTTAGGGTCAAAAATACCTAATCAGTAATATACTATTTCACACTCCTTTGTAGCTAAAAATTGAGGAGATCAATAACACTCAGGGCTGGTGAAGATGTGAGGGAACATTTTTGGCAGAATTTAAATAGTCACAATGTTGTTTGAAGTATTATTATTATTATTATTTTGAGACAGTCTCACTTTGTCTCCCTTGTAGAGTGCTGTGGCATCACAGCTCACAGCAACCTCAAACTCGTGGGTTCAAGTGATTCTCTTGCTTCAGCCTCCCAAGTAGCTGGGCGCCCACCACGATGCCCTGCTGTTTTTTTGTTGCAGTTGTCATTGTTGTTTAGCTGGCCTAGGCTGGGTTCAAACCCTCCGGCCTCTGTGTATGTGGCTGTTGCCATAACCACTGTGCTATAGGCACCGAGCCAATTATTTAAAAGTATTATTAAATTAAGGGTATTATGAAAGTATGACTAAATTAAAAATGCTTAGAACCCTTGACCTGGAAATCTCACATTTGTAAATCCATCCTACCTAAATAAAATTATCAACATGGGACCTATCACGAAGGAACTTATTGCAGCATTGATAATACGTGCTATAGGCAACAAATTGGGGACAATCTGAATGTTTCAACGGCATAACAGTTCAATAAACTATATTGCATTCATATCATGATTTCTATGTTGCAGTTTGACTTAGATCTACCCGCAGATGTTAACCCGCAGATGTGTCCATAATGTAGATTGATAAATCAGATTTTAGAAAGGACAGGGAAGAGAAGGATCTTATTTATGTGACTATATGTTGTTCTTTGTATGAGCACTAGGGGTGACAAAGCCCATGGGAAGATTCTCACCCCACTATTAAAGTTCAAGGTGTGAGCTGAGTCTCAGGGTGAGTGAGAGTTGTTATTTTAACCAGTCTCTGTTGCTTGATGTATTTCAAATAGCACACATTGCTTCTGTTGTTAAGCAGAAACGTGTAGTCACATTCCCACAGACATGCTCACCCACACATATGTTCAAAAACTTGAAATAAATGCTGCATCGACTTCTAATATATAGCGCTTTTAGCCTTTTTCCTACATTAGACATTTAGTTTGTTGTCAATTGTGCACTATTATAAACAATGCTGCCACAGATTATCTTTGTACGTGTATCTTTGCAAATGTCATCTCTCCGTTAAAGTTATATTAGTGTGCCTTCTATATGCCAAGCACTGTGGAGAAGGGCCTCATGGAATTGACATGTAGGCTGTGGGGCACAAGGACTACATTATTAAATACTTGTAAAACACAGTATCCAGTAGTGAAGAAAAATAAAACCAGGTAAGAGGGGCTTGGCACCTGCAGCTCAGCAATTAGGGCGCTGGTCGCAGACACCAAGGCTGGCGAGTTTGAATCCGGCCGGGGCCTGCTAACCAACATGACAACTACAACCAAAAAAAATAGCTGAGCATTGAGATGGGCGGCTGTAGTCCCAGCTACTTGGGAGGCTGAGGCAAGAGAATCACTTAAACCCAAGAGCTTGCTTAAGTGGCACTCTACCGAGGGCGACATAGTGAAACTCTGTCTCAAAAAAAAAAAGTAACCCAGATAAGAGAAAAGGTACGGGGACAAAGGTCTGCTCTTTTAGATCAACTGCTCAACGAAGACCTTGATGTCCAGGTGACTTTTGAGCAGAGCCCTGAAGGAGGACAGGGAGTGAGACCAGCATTTATATACCTAAAGAAAAAAACAAAAACAATCTGTAGTCTTTTTTTTTTTTGCAGTTTTTGGCCAGAGCTGAGTTTGAACCTGCCACCTCTGGCATATGGGGCCGGCGCCCTACTCCTTTGAGCCACAGGCACCGCCCAACCAGAGATACTTCAACGCAACATTTTGGTGTTTTCTTTTCAGCTATTTTTCTATGCAGTTAAAAAAAAACACACACACACACAAACAGAACATGAGAATGATATAGTTTATACATTTTTATATACTTTCTCTCTTTCCTTTCCCAGACTTTAATATTGTAGGTATAGTCTCATGCTCCAAATATGTGTTTCTGATGATTTCCTTAGGATACGGAAATTTCCTGAGAGTGAAATTGCTGATTCAGGGGACACGCTCATTTAGCATTTTGATAGTCACACTCCAGAAATAGACCATTGTACTTTCCCACTGGCAGTGCAGAAGATTCCCCCCTTCACGTTTCTGTGATACTGTGCATGGCTCTTTGGAATGTTTGTCACTCTGATCGTTCGTGTTTTTAAAAAGGAAACAAATCTCATAGTTGTTTTCATTCTTTTTAAAAATTATTAGAAGTTAATAACCCCTTCATTAAAAAATAGGTACTGTTACGAGTTCGTTTATTTTTTCAGACAACAAATATTCAGAGCTCCCTTTGTGTTGGACCCTGCGCTTCGCAGAAATCGTGGAAATGCAGCGCTAAGAGAGCACTGACAGATGCTTCACAACTCCTTGGTTTTACAGACAACAAAAAACCCAAGAGTTGAGTGATTTGCCACATAGTGACTTTGTGGAAGATCTGGGACTAGAACTTGGACCTCAATGTTCTTTTTACTATAAAACACGTCTTCAGAAAACCAAACAAAGATAACTGCAGACTATTAAACTGGAGAATTATGATTTGCTTGGGGGCGAAGGGTTGGAAGGGAGGCTGCTGGAGGCAAAGTGGTTTAGGCAAACCTCAGTAGCTGCGGGAACGAGGCTTTGTGGTACAGAGACGCTGCAAATGTGACATTCTGTAGTTGGTCCCCAGAGTTTGGGGAGAAAAGTAAACGTCAGGAAATTAGCTCTGCTGGCTGTTTTTGTCATTCTGAAACCCTTGCCCCACCCCTCCTCCTCCCCAAACCCATTTCAGAAATCCGGTCCCATTTTTCTTGCCTCTGACCCTGGTGGCTGAAGTTTCTCTCAGCATCATAAAACCTGGGGTTGTAAAATTCATATTGTAACTTTAAGAGCCACATCTGTTTTAATCATTTTTTTTTCCTGTTTTAAGAACACAACGGGATTTTAATGGCGGCAATAAAATGGAAAAGTTGAAGGAAATTATCACAGATTTGAAAGCTATAACGCAGGTTCCTGGGCTCATGTGAGCAGTCAAATTACAAACAAGTAACCCAATTGCTTTTATTGCAGGCAGATCTCTGGTTTAAGCATTTCTCAGTTTAATCTATTGATGAGGATTAGCCTTTTATTCATTTCGGCACTCATAAGAGCCTTGGTACATATTACCCCGATGGGCCAGATTGGTGGAAATCACGAATCTCAGAGATGCAGAGAAATCCAGAAAAATACCTTAAGGCAGAAATTATTGGGTCTGGCAAGTCAAACAAACCTGGTTTTAATCCTGAATCCACCATATTTAAACAGATAAGTGGCTTTAGGCAAGATCCTGATTTCTCTCAGCTTTGCCTTCTTTATTTAAATGTGGGGCTATGTGGGCAAGTTTTGCAGTGAAATTATACAAGGAAGCCATTCAGTGTGGTGCCAGGCAAACAGTAGGTGCTTACTAAGTGATGGCTGTCATCTGGTTCTCCTGGTGAACATGCTATTTGGAGCAGCCACTGTTACTGCCCCCTCTCATCCTCTTGCAGTGCCCAAGAAGGCTCACTGCAAACACCTGCATTTCTCTACCTGAGGCTCTTTTTGAGGACCCAAGAGCAGCTTGGCCCATGTTCCAGGGCAAGCCAGAAGCGTTGATGGGGTAATGCCCCCTCCACCAATCACAAATGAGGAGTGGAGGATAAATACCGCCCCTTCCTCTCCCCACAGGCGGGCTCCCTTTGAGGCACTCTGTGCTGCCCCCAGAGTGGCCCAGTGGGATTGCACTCCATTTGCTAGCAGTGGAAGCCAGCTTGGTAATACCCTGTTCGTTGGTTTCCTTCTCTTCTGTGTCTAATGTACATAGAGAGGGAAGAGAAGAGTAGGAGAGGGACAGAGAAATGGCTGCTAGATGCTCTAGGAATTTTTGATTGCCAGTACCTGCATCTTTACCTGGGATTCCTTTCCCTGAAGCTGGAAAGACTTGCTACTGGCAAGTAGCAAGAAGTGCCCCACCCCTAACCCCGGCAGATTCCAACCCGTGGCTCTTCAGAGTTAGCGTATCAATACCCCGGCTCCCTTTCCCTGAGCAGAGTAATGATGAGCGTGTGCTCTGCACCGTTTCACAGAATTTGCCCGAGAGACGAACTGTCTCTGGTCACCCATTGCAGCAGCTGGCTCCATCAGGCTGCCTTCTCTGCCCTGTCTTCTTCCCTGCTTCCCCGTGGCTCATCACCTCGCACGTCTCAAATGATCTACGTACTGCTGAATCCTCATCTCAGTGACTGATTCCAGGGAAACGCAAACGTCAGGCATCTCTGATATTTAAGTGATGAGTCAGGTGTGAAAGGAGTTGGGTGAGAGTGGAATAAAAATGGTGCCTGCATTTTTTTTTTTTTTTTTAGTCTCTTATTTTTAGTTTTTGGTGGTGCTGTTTTCTAAGATGCAGCAGATTGATGGAGAATGGGAAGGAGCTGAAGGGCATAGTGTCCCGGTTAAAGGCACAGACTCTGGAGCCAGACCCCTGCTTTGCTTTCCTATCCCAGCATTGCCACTGAACATCTGTGGGACCTGAGGCAAGTGACGAAGTCCCTTGGTGCTGCCTCCATTTCTTCATCTGTAAAATGGAACTTGAAACAGTACCTCCTGGGGTCCTGCTGAGGACTCAAGTGAGTGATACACAAAGCATCCCAGAACAGAGCCTCGTGTGGTAAACACTCTGTCATCAGCAGGAGCGGTTGTGTTCTTCTTAGTATGATTGCTTTAGACAGGAGGAGATTGAGATGCCTGTTGATGTCTAATTAGATCTGGCCCAAGTGCTCCCAAGTCTCTGGGGACAATGTGGTGCGATAATAACAGACACGACAGGGTCTTGGAAACTCTTTGTTTACCCTTCTGTCTGCCCTTTGAGCTCCAGAGACCATGACGAACTCACCTTGGTCCCAGGGTTTGACTCAGGGCTGCGCAGAGCAGCAGCTCAGGCTACCCACCAACGGAATAAATGAATGAATGGAGGAGCTCTTGCTGGCCACAGGTCAGGGAACATTGATGAGATAATTTCAGCAGAGGTCTCAGATCTAGTCCATCCAGAAGCTGCTGTCGTTGCCCCCAAGGCAACTCTAGGGTTTTTAGACTCTGTCTACCCCAGGGTTACAAGGCTTTCCCAAGAATGAAGTGCTTGGGCTTTGTAGATCTGAGATAAGGCCGCTCCGAGCTTGCCGTAATCTGAGCCTGCCCAGGCTCCAGCAGAGCTTTCTGGACTGTTTTCACAGGGAGTGAGGACAGAAAGCCCTCCCAGGTAGGCACACCAGCTCCCGGCTCCTCACAGACAAAGTACCAGAAAATGGAGATAATGACCTCCTGCCAAAAGCAGTTAAATCCCCAAAGTTGCTTGAAATATGAAACCCATTGCCACTGGGAGTGTCCATGGGTGTAACCCTTTGGAAAGGCAAATTGACACTATACAGCCTTGTCCAGTCATTTTGGAGTCTGAGGCCAAAGGAAAAAAATAGACATCCCTCATATGTATATGTTTTCATGTATTAAATAATTTTTTTCGCAGCTCATTTCTTTTCAGAGTAGATTTCAAAAACATTAGTAATGAGTTTGTTTTCATTAAAGCTAGGAATTGACACAAATTATGTTTTGGGTATAAATAAAGTATTTACATATAAAAGAATGTTGTGAGTTTTAATACATACACATCCTTGCGATTTCTTGATATTTTTTTCAACTATTTTAATGTTCTGGAAGCAAAAATTACCAGCAAGAATACATAAACACGTATACATGAAGGCAGACTTTTCCTTTGGCCAAGAAAGCCAGGATGGATGACCCTGTTGGATCTGGTCTTTAAAATTTTGCTATTAAAGTCATTGTAGATTGTTTTTACCATGAATTTTTATTTTTTTAAATATTGCATTATAACATGATTTGTCTGGATTACTGAGTCTGGGGGGCTCTCTTAAATTTTGTGCCTGAGTACTTCACTAACCTCACCCTGCTGTTGACTCTGGTGGAGTCAAACCACTTGGTACTTCAGCAAACTCGACGCCTAGGACCTGAGGCTGCAGGAGCTGTCACCAAGACACAAAGGTGTGCACTGAAGGGTGTTCACTGCAGCTTGGGGAACCAGCTCCAGCACCCTTCAGAAGAGGACTGTTTAAAGGTGTGATGGTCTGTCATAGGAAGGCATACTCTGCAGCTGTTAAAAAGAATATTATTGTTTTTACTTTGCTAGTACAGAAAAACATCTAAGAAATAGTTTTAAGGAAAAGCAGTTATGAAACAGTATCTGTGCTGTGCACGGTGGGTCATGCCTGTAATCCTAGCACTCTGGGAGGCCGAGGTGGGTGGATTGCCTGAACTCATGAGTTCAAGATCAGCCTAAGCCAGAGCAAGACCTCGTCTCTAAAATAAATAAATAAATAAATAAGGCCCGGTATTGTTGTGGGTGCCTGTAATCCCAGCTACTTGGGAGGCTGAGGCAAGAGGATGGCTTAAGCCCAAGAGTTTGAGGTTGCTGTGAGCTGTGATGCCATTGTACTCTACCAAGGGCGACAAAGTGAGACTTTGCATCAAAAACAAAGAACAAAAAACAAAAAGTCCCCAGTATCTACAATACAGCTAAAATTTCTGTTTGCACTGCTGGAAATGTGTTAACCTCACAACTTTCCCACAAGGTTAAAGATGAGGAAAGTGGAGTACAGAGAAGTTAAGTAGTTTTTCCAGAGACACTCAGCAGGGAAACAGGAGTCAATTTTTTCCAATCTAGCCCCAGAGTCCAACATTTCAGTCATGAGGTTAAATGGTTTATAATGTGTGTATATATTTGGATGCATATGTTATGCAGAAAAAATTCATGGGGCAAAACGTAAAACTGTTATCAATAGTTACCTTAGATGGAGGTGAAATTAGGGTACTTTAGTTTTTAATTGCATATAATTTGATAAAGTGTGAATTCTTAATAGCAAGTAGAATGTGTTACTTTTATAACAAGAAATTAGAAAAAAGTACAAGGTATTTAACTGTTTCCTAGGTGCTATGCACTTTCAAAGCATTCTGTCTCTTAGCTCTTGCAACAGCCCTACTGTTACACCATTTTACAGATGAGAAAATTAATACTGGCAAGACAGAGGGACCAGACCAAGCTCACAGAGTCAGAAAGAGATGGAGCCAGAACTCAAAACCCCAGATTAAGATTACACCGAACACGTGTATCTTTCTGACTTGTTTTTCTTTAGTGTTTTTGTTTTGTTTTTAAACAGCTGAGTGACAGTGCCTTGCAGAACCACAACGCACATTTCCTGGTCAATTCTCCCTTGTTGGGCATTTAGGTTACCAAGCTACTATCCAAAGGGCCTCTTTCTTCTTGCAGTGAGGACGGGGAAATCCTTTGCCTAGGGACTCATAGTGCGAGGCCTGGTCCCGCTGCCACGTGCCATTGTCACCGCGGGCCCCTTCCCATCAGGTTACAAGCTCAGAAAGGAACCGCCCTGTGGTGACACGGCCCTAGCGCTTGTTCTGCCATCCGGTCCCTGGAGGGTCTCCTGGTGCCTGCTGCCGCCGGCCGCACCATCTGCGCCGCGCAGGTGTGCCCGGTCCCCTGTCCAACCTGGGGGCTGAGAACACTGGGCCGATTGTGGCCCCCGCGAGCCCGGCGGGCAGCTGCGCCCGAGCTGCCATCTGTGAGCGCTGGGCGGCCCGGGAGGCGCGGGAGGGGCCGCCGCGACGCGCCCTCGCCGGGCCCTATTCAAGCGCTGCCAAGGCCTAATTGATGAGAAATGGCCCCGAGCAGGTGCGAACCTGTCTCTAGAGGCGGCGGGGCCGGGGTGGGGTCCCGGGGGAGGGGCGGCGGCTTCGCCGGGAGCGCAGCTGTCGAGGGGTCATTACCGTGGCAGTCTCCCCAGGGCTTTCCAGCCCGGAGCTGCGGTGGGCGTGAAGAGAGAGCAGAGGGAAAAAGTGGGGGCGCGGGCCCCCCAACTCTTTCACTGCACCCCAGAGTCTCCACCAGGCAGGAACTTAGAGCACCGAGGAGCCCCTTAGCTCCTGTCGCTGCGCGTGGGAGAAGACCTAGCCAGGCACGGCCAGCCCGTGTGCGCCTGAGGACTCCCCAGGGACTCGCGTCCAGGGCTGTCCCGCGAGTCTCTCAGCAGTCGGGAGCCAGGCCCTCCACCTCCGTTTTCCACTCCAGTTACGTGTAAGATGTAGCAGGGGGTTGAGTGTTGTCCTTACCTGTTTACACCGATTGCATTAACCCTTTGAACAAACCCTCACCACCTAAAAATATCAATCAAAGTGCTAAAATTGTGGGGGGTTTTCCCCCTAAGGTGTTTTCAGTAACGGCACAGTTATAGCTCCCTAGGGTTCAACAGGCAGGGTGCGCAAACCAGGGGGGGTCGGGGTGGGGTCAGGGGTGTGTCCAATCAGAGTCTCCTCCATAGACGGTAAGATTCTTCTTTGTTCCAGCTGCTCCTTAGTCCTTCGACTGAGAAAACGCGCCTTTAGATGCAATTTCCAAAGGCCCAAAATGAGATCTTTGGCAGTAATGAAACTCTAGGATAAGGGCCTTCCTGGTTCTTCGCAAAACACCCCGTCAGCAATGCCCCAGGGGCTGGTTGAACTGAACCCACCTTCTCAGCCTCAGACTGGTTGCCAAGTTTTCCCCTGCTGTATCCCACTGCAGCAGCCAGAGTGATCTTTTCAAAATGAAAATCAGAGCTTGTCCCTCAGTGCTGGAAACCCTCCAGTAATTTCCTATCCCACAAGAATGCAGTTTTGATTCTTACCACAGCCTGTGGCCCTGAGCCGCTTCACTGGAGTACACCTCTCTGCCTGCACTTCCGTATCCCAGCTCCCCACCACATTCAGGCAGCATTCTACAGTAAGGTACCAGCTGTGTGCCAGGCTCTGCTCTAGGCTCCTAGGACACAGCAGTCAACAAAATAGACAAAACTTCCTTCTTCCTAGCCTAGCAGTTCAGTAGAGGAGACACACAAGAATGGGCTCTCAGCCCTTCAAAGTCATGACAGTTGCTTTTTGCCCAGGGCCTTTGCATGTGCTATTTCTGTTGCCTACAGCACCCTTTTCCAGAAATTCCTCTGCTTGGAATATTCGGACCTTTGCTCAGTGTTGCCTTCTCAATGGGTACTTTTGTGACCATACCACTTAAAGGCATGATTTATGCTAGAATTCCCTATTCATTTTATTCAGCTCTGTTTGACCCTATAGCCCTCATCACCATCTTCTTGGACTTTTCTGGCACAGGGGTGGCCATGGATGGTACTGAGATCTGGTCAGTTTGGTTGAGACTATGTTCAGTCTACCTACTTTGAGATATTTTATGTGGCTCACTCATGTGCACGGTTGAGTCATTTTTGTCCCGTAGGTGTAAGAATGGACTCCCAGAAAACACCTTCTGCTCATCGTCAGGATCGCAGCATGACGATGTCCTTCACAAACTGGTTGACGATGTCCATCAGTTCACTGAGATGTGCGATTCATCACTATGCTTAGAAGACTTGAAATGCCTTAAAATCTTTCATCTCATGTGGGGAAGAAACTTGGTAATGGTTTCCCCAAAGTTGACAAAGTAGGCATATAGATATGTGTGTCATGGGCTGAATCATGTCCCCTCCTCTAAAGATCCCCAGTATTTTAGAATGTGACTTCTGGGGGGAGATAGAGTCTTTAAAGTGTAAACAAGGTCATGGTGGTGGGCCCTCCTTCAATATGACTGGTGTCCTCAGGGAAAATCAAGACACAGACCCACAGAGGGAAGACCATGGGACAACATAGGGAGAAGATGGCCATGGTCAAGGAGAAGAGGCCTCACGAGGATCCAAGCCTGCTGATGACACCTTGATCTCAGACTCTGGCCTCCAGAACTGTGAGAAAGTAAACTCCTGTTTTTTAAATTACCCCTCTGTGGTGTTTGTTGCAGCAGCCTTAGCAAACTCATACGTTCTGCAATGTTACAATAATGAGTTAGAAAGCCAAAAGAAATTTCTAAGCACCAAAGGGGTTTTGGTTTTTTGATTTGTTTTTTTCCGATCAACCTTTCCCAACCATTCCCAAAAGAATGAATTATCTTTCTTTTCTCTGTAGAAAATGATATTGATAAGAAAGATGCTCAAGGAGTCTGTGGCCAAGAAAGGGAAAATGGTTATCGAGTTTCTTTCCTAGATGAGCTAAAACATTTCAGGGCATTTCAAGTTTTCTCATGAAGTGATTAATCTTAAATATTTGCTGATTAAAAATATTGTGTTGTTTCAGCTGGATTTTTTGGTATGTGTCAGTTTGTAAAAAATGTAATTGGCTGTTATTTCTTTTTTCTAAATAAATATCTACTTTCATGCCTAATTATGTACTTAGCAATTTTGTCTTCTTCAACAATAGAATAAACTTCAGGCCCATGACTAGACCTCCCTCCCTGCCAAGCCTCCCACCTGTCCCTAGCAGGTCATAATTTTGGGGGGCACTTCGGCCCCTTTGGGGGGCCCTTTCTAGCCTCCCAAACCTCTCCCATTTAAACCCTGTTTTCCTGGGAGGTGAGTGTTGAGGGCAGACGGGAAGGATGCATAATTGATGAGACTCCAGGCCTGGCTGGGCTGAAGAGGTCAATTAATTATTAAATACAGACTCAATGGGGAGGAATTTCATTATGGGGTCATTTAATTAAGTGGCAAGCCAGAGGGACTTTTGAGATGGGATTTCCAAGGCTCTTGTTTCTGCACCAAGTCAGAGGATGTGAGCAAAAAGGAAATGGCCCTTAAACCTGGTACATTTACGTGAATTCATCCTCTGCCCCTTTTCCCTCCCTCCCTTCTTTTCCTTCTCTCCTCTTTCTTTTTCTGCCTTCCTTCTTTCTTTCTTTCCTTCCTTCCTTCCTTTTCTCTCTTCTAAACCTTCATTCCTTCCATCATTTATTTTGCATATATTTACAGAGCATCTCTCACAATCCAGGCATCTGTCCAGACCCTGGAGCTACAGTGCTGGAGAAACAGATTAATTCTGGCAGAGGAAATAAGCAATAGCCAAGCAAAGGACAGAAGGCACAAGAAGGCATCCTCGGGCTTGGCTGTTGCACCCAACTGGAAAGCCGAGTGATGGGCGGCCATCACGAAAGGCTTGAGGAGAAGGTCTCTCTGAGGATGGAATATCTGAGCTAAGTCCCTGAGCCTAAGATGAAGGAAATGGTCATCAGGCAGAAGGGCACTCCGGGCAGAGAGAACTGCAAGTTCATGTGCTCTGAAGTGGGATAGGCTGGTGTGCTCCAGTAAGAAAGTAGAGGAGGGAAAGCATGGTACGATGGGAGGATCCTGACAGGTGATGGACAGACAGGAATTTTATATTTTATAGGCACTGAGATAAGCTGCCTACCACTCACTATATTAAGGCACTTTTCAGCTGTATGGGATGAAAACACAACTCAAGGTGTCACATTCAAAATAGGGGACTTTATTGGTTCATGTATCTGCAGCACACAGTGGTCATGAATGGGCTTCAGGCATGGCTGAATCCAGTAGCTCAAGGATGGTGCCATCATGAATTTTTGACGCTTTCCCTTTCTCTCGCTCTTTCTTTTCCTCAATTCTGCCTCCCCTTTCAAGGAAGATTTTCTCATGTCATGGCAAAGGCAACCTCTGGCAGTTCCTATATTCTGTAAGCTCAGAAATCTTAACAGAAAGAAAATTATTCCTGAAGAGTTCCAACTAAAGTCCTGGGTAAGAAATTTATCATATGACCTGGGTCCATTGCCCCTTGCTGAACCAATCCCTGTGGCTGGGAACGTGGGATATGGAACTGGACCTGGGAAGAGGCGATGTGTCTGAGACTAGGTGTAGGAGAGGGGTGGGTCTTCAGACAAAAACTGTGATGTTATGGTCAGAAGAAGAAGAAATGGATTCAGGGCGGACATAAACAGCAGATGTCCACTCTACCTCTTGGATGGTCTCTTTTTTTTTGCTGGAAAAAGGCTGTTGTTTTGAAGAATCCATCAGGAGGAATTATCCTATCTTAACAACCGGCATGCATGAGCCGCAGGCGCTGACATAAATCCTGATCACACAGGATTAGCAGGCACGAGTTTTGAGTCAGAAAGGCTGCATGAAAGATTGGGCAGAGTTTATGCTCTGGGGCCCGACAAAACAGAATTCAAGGTGATGAGCTCTGAAAAGGACAAAGAGGGAAATCGCTTGTGAACAAAAGGAGAACCCCACCCAAAGAAAGCCTTGAATTTTGGTGCACCTAACAATAGATACTCAAAATGCAAAAAGTAATCAAAAATGGGTAAAACAAAGTTATCTGATGAAAGCGTGGTCTGAAACAGCCATTCTGAAGATCAGACCAGTATTGTTGAGTCTAATTAAGTCTATGCAAGAGTGTAGGACCCAGCTGTTCTTCTGGGTATCAATCCCAGACAGACTTTTTGCTAGCATCTAGTAATAGAACCTAAAAGACCTGTTCAAGGTCACTCATCCTTGTGGTGGTGGTGAGGGGAGGGAGATGAGCTGGATGTCCATCACAGAGAGGGTAGGTGGATAAAGTGTGGATGTACCCTGGGGCTTTCAGCAGCAATTAGAGCAATAGATAAGACATGCCAACCATAATAGGAATGGATCCTAAGAACACAGTGTGAAGTTCACGAAGTAAGAGATACACAGCACAATCCCATTTACATAAGATAAAGGTGTGTCTGTGATCGCATTAATGTACACAGCTATGATTTAATAATAATAAAAGATAAAGGTATGTATTCACACAAATTGTATATGAACACGTGCAAGTCAAAAATATATACTAACCGCACCAGATTGGTTGCCTATGAATGGGAAAGGAAGTAGAGAAAGAGGTAAAGGAATCCATCAATTAATCAATCTATCAAGAAGGGCCCACTGGGACCAATGATGATGTGCCAGGAATTGAGGAGTAGTATTAATTTAACCTGCCCTTGAAGTTAAAAAAGAGAGAGACATTGACAAATCCTAAATCCTCGATCCTAAATGGGAAACAAACACATCGTATCAGTTAGGAACATGTTTGGCTTTAGATAATAGTATCTGACTACTGGTGGCTTAAATAAGAAAGCTTATAAGAAACCTAGAGGTTACAGGAAACAGAATAAGAAATTTAGAGGAGACAGCTGTTGGTGTTCAGCAGCTCAGTGATGTTAGATGTGATGTCACAGGTTTTGATTCTCTTGGTTGATAAGGCAAGCTTCTTGCCTCATGGTGACAAGGTGGCTGCTAAACTCCAGACATCACACTTGACTTCAAGGCACAATGAAAACAGGGGGAAATGGAGGTTGATGTACTTTTTGTAAAGAAAAAAAGATTTTTCAGCCCTCCCCCACTTGACTTCCTTTATTGACTAGTGCCTCACCCTGTGGCCCCCAGGTACAAGTGAGGAAGAAATAACTGAAAACAGGTTCAGACCAGTGATGAGCTAGCTGACACTCAGAATTAGGGAACATTGCTCAAATAACAAAACGCATCGGCAAGGAAGAACAGGGGACTTGGCAAACACCACAGACCAGACATTATCCTCAGTACTTTTTCACATGTCACCCCGTTTACTACTCACAATGAGTTTAAAGGCAAGTTCCATTATTGTTCCCATTGTAACCTGGGGGGACTGAGGCACAGAAGTAAGTCAGTGTCTTTCACACGGGTGCACAGCCAGCATACGTAAAGCCAGGATGTAAACCAGGCAGCATGGCTTCAGAGTTGCTGTACAAGTCCCCCAGGTGACAGGCACACAGCATGCTCTGCACACCACATCTCTCAGGAGTGAAAAGCTCAAAAGTGGCCAGAGTAGCTAAGAACATATGGGGGACTTGAGTAACACAGTTAACATCTGTGATCATACATTATACATACATGTATATATGCCTCAAAGTATACATATGCCCCTTGTATATATATATACACATATACCCATATCAGGGGACTTCACAAAGTTTATGGAAAATACATATTGTAAAAAACTATGCATGTATTTCAATTTTTTTTGCACCAAACTAAACTTGTGCTAACTTATAACATGTTTGAACAGGATCTAGTTTAAGGCACTAAGGATAAGACATCAGCTTGAAAAAAGCCCCTATCAAAAAAGAAAGAAAAGAAAAGAAAGAAAGAAAAAAGGCACTATCAGAGCAGCATGAATTCTGTTAAAATTGAAGAATGAACATCAAATTTATGGTGAAACTTGGGTGGAGGAAGGGTGAAATCATTGATGCTTTATGAAAAGCTTACAGGGACAACGTCCCAAAGAATTCATTCGTTTACAAACAGATAACATGTTTTTTTTTTTTTTTTTTGTAGAGACAGAGTCTCACTTTATGGCCCTCGGTACAGTGCCGTGGCCTCACACAGCTCACAGCAACCTCCAACTCCTGGGCTTAAGCGATTCTCTTGCCTCAGCCTCCCAAGCAGCTGGGACTACAGGCGCCAGCCACAACGCCCGGCTATTTTTTGGTTGCAGTTTGGCCGGGGCCGGGTTTAAACCCGCCACCCTCGGTATACGGGGCCTGCGCCCTACCGACTGAGCCACAGGCACCGCCCCAGATAACATGTTTTAAGAGGGGGAAATGACATTGAAGATGAAGTCTGGGGTGGTAGCCCACCCACATCAATTTTCAAGGAAAAAATTGATATTATTTGTGCCCTGATTGAAGATGACCAACAATTGACAGCAGAAACAAAAGCCAATACCATAGACATCTTGGCTGGTTCAGCTTACACAGTTCTGATTGAAAAATTAAAGTTAAGCAAACTTTCCACTTGATGGGTGCCAAAATTGTTGCACCCAGATCAGCTACAGATGACAGCAGAGCTTTGGAGGGAAATTTTAAACAAGGAGGTTCAAAATCCTGAGTATTTCTTTGAAGAGGCTGTAACAACAGGTGAAATGGGGCTTTATCAGCGCAATCCTAAAGACAAAGCACAATCAAAGCAATGGCTACCAAGAGGTGGAAGTGGTCCACTCAAAGGCAGAGTAGACCCATCAAGAGAAAAGGTCATGCAACAGATTCTGAGGATGCTCAAGGCATTTTGTTTGTTGACTTTCTGTTTCACAATAACATCTGCTTATTATGAGAGTATTTTGAGAAAGTTAACCAAAACTCTAGCAAAAAAAAAAAAAAAATGCCTGGGAAAGCTTCACAGAGTCCTTCTCTACCACGACAATGCTCCAGTCATTTCATTCACCAAACAAGGGCAATTTTTTTTTTTTGAGACAGAGTCTCACTTTGTTACCGTTGGTAGAGTGCTGGAGTGTCACAGCTCACAGCAACTTCAAACTCCTGGGCTTAAGGGATCCTCTTGCTTCAGCCTCCCAAGTAGCTGGGAGTACAGACACCCCCAACACCTGGCTATTTTTATAGATGAGGTCTCACTCTGGCTCAGGCTGATCTCAAACTCATGAGCTCAGGCAATCCACCTGCCTCTGCCTCCCAGAGTGCTGGGATTACAGGCGTGAGCCACCAGGCAGTGAGAATTTTGATATGAAATCATTAGGCATCTACCCTACCACAGTCCTGATTTCATCCCTTCTGACTTCTTTTTGTTTCCTGATCTTAAAAAGTCTTGAAGAGGCACCCATTTTTCTTCAGTTAATAATGTAAAAAAGACAGCATTGACATGGTTAAATTCCCAGGACCTTCAGTTCTTTAGGGATGGACTGAACGGCTGGCATTTCCCCTTACAAAAGTGTCTAGACCTTGATGAGCTTATGTTGCTAAGCAAAGTTTATATTTTTATCTTTTAATTCCATTTTCCATAAACATTTTAAAGTGCCCTCTTATATGAGAGATAACAAATATAATATATGTTTATTGCAAAAAAAAAAAACCCCAGGCAAACCAAAATTTATGTGACTTGTTGGGTAAAGTTTGGTCTGCATCAGGACCTGATACAGGAGGAAGAAGTGAGGGACTCCAGGACTGTCCTGGGTCAGACCATCCCTGGAGTCCACAAAGATTCTCCAAGAAGAACATTTGTCAACTCTGGCAGTCTGGAGAGTACCCTGGATCCAACAAAGCCGGAGGCACTTTGTCGGCACTTTGTTCTTTACTTTCTGAATTGTAAAAGTAATAACATATTCATTACGAAAACAAACAACAAATGCCATGGAAATGTATAAGGTAAAAATCAAGTTCCGTCCCTCCCTTATCTCACCTCCCTCCCCAGTTTCATTGACAGTTTGGTGTTTGCTTCCAAACAAGTCTCCGCGCTGCACATACGTGGGTAATTTGCCTTTTTATAGCTAATGAGATCACGCTCTGTGGCTGTCACGGTCCCTCAGGAAACAGATGGCACAGTCCATCTGGGTAATGCAGGGAGTTTAATGAATGAAATATTTACAGGAGTGCGGAGAGGGGGCAGGGAAGTGATTAAGAAGGGTGCAGTGGGCCTAGAGTGCCAACCGCGGGGACCCATCACCACCCCAGGCCTGAAATGATGCAGAGGAAGAGGGTTTTACCAGAGCCAGAGGGGGACAGGGTGGAGAGATCTTTGTGTAGAAGGAGCCAGGGAATCCTTGGTCCTGGTAGGGAGTGGGTGCCTGCCCTTACTGTGGTGGGGCCTACAGGAAGCTGGAGGAAGAGGGGTCCTGGAGTCACCCCATGGGTCAGCCCCCAGGGTGCATTTGGTGGGGATAGGAGAGACCCCTCATTGTACTGCAGGCATAGAGTGGGGTGTAGGGGCTCCATACTCTCTTAGCAAGACCCTTCCTCCCCCAGCCCTCACACTGCCCACCTTGATCCACCTGCAGACCCTAAGGACTAGGGAAGCCCAGGCCCTGACCCCCTTACCTTATAAGCCTCATCTCCACGTGACTCTGCAGACATGAAGGGAATCCCCGTCCCTGTTTCCTGTTTTCTTTTCCTCCATAGCACTTGGCCACCATCTGGCATGTGATTGCTTTGACTCCGTTTTTGGTCTGTCTCCAAAAAGATGCTTTGGTCTGTCTCCAGAAGATGCTTCTGTCCTCTTTGTTCCCTGTTAAATCCCTAATACCTAGAATGGTGCCTGGCACATAGTAGGTGCACCATACATAACAAAGCATCCAAGCACTTCCTTGTCAGCCCACATGACCTTTTGACTCTTTTTAATCCCACACAGTATTTCAGGACACCAGGGGGACGATCATATGGGTAGGGATGCCCTTGAAATTTAGCTTTTAGGTATGTTCCAGTTTTTTCCCAGGACAGATAATGCAACAGGAAACTCTACTCCACATATGCGCTTACCTTACACTTGTGGGAAGATTTCTGTAGGATAAAGACCTAGGGATGGGGCAGCACCTGTGGCTCAAGGAGTAGGGCGCCGGCCCCATATACCAGAGGTGACGGGTTCTAACCCAACCCTGGCCAAAAACTACAACAACAAAAAAAGACCTAAGAGTGGAAGGATGGGGTCAGACATGCTGCGCTTTTGTTAGAGCTGCCCTGCTTTTGAGTCGTGCTGGGTGAGTTTTGATGCCGATGCAGAATTCTCCATCCACAGCGTTCGTGGAGGGAGAGCTGGGTCTGGACCAGGCTATGTCCTGGATGAGTCTGGAGTCTCACTGAGGAGTCAGAGTGTCCCGGGACATCCACCTCCCTTCAGAGTCAGCTCCAAGACAGGTAGGCCATGGGGCACCCAGAGAGGATGGGAGGGGAGCCCCGGGAGCTGGGAAGTTGGGGTGATTCTTGAGTGAAGGGGCCTCTAATGCACAGCATTAATTCAAGAACGGTTTACTGAGTTCTCACTGTGGTCCCAAGCATCATTCCAGGTGCAGAGAAAGCAGCATGAGAAATATAAGAAATGGAGCCTGTTCTCACACACAGAACATTCTAGTGAAGTGAGGGAAGTGGTAATAAAGTAAAGAAATAAACAACAGGGGGAAAGCTGTGACGGAAATAGGAGAGGGTGGTGTCATGGTGGCTGGCGGAGTGGGCTGGCTCCTTAGACTGGGATTTTCAGGTGGCCTTTTGGGAGGTGGCATTTGAGCAAAAATGTGAAGAGTGAGGAGTGAGCCAGGATGAGGTCTGAGGACAAAGCACTCCTGGGTGAGGAAGGAAGCAGCAAATTTTACCACCGTGAGGTGGGACTAGCTTTGCAGCCATCGGGAGCTGACAGAAGCCCAGGTGACTGGAGTAGGCTGGGAGGAGGGAGAGGCCAGAGAGGAGGGCAGAGAGTCCGTCGTGAAGGGCCTAGAGGCCATCTCCAGGAATTTGGATGTTATCCCACATGCAATGATTAGTCCTTTGGTGGATTTTAAGCAGGGTGGGGACCTGATCTGATTTCTTTTTTAAAAGATCCGTGTGGCTGCTGTATAAAGAGTGGTTTGAAAAGGGGCCAAGAACAGAAGTGAGAACAGTGAGGAGGCAACTGCATTAATTTAGAGATGCTGGTGGCTTGGACCCTATTGGTGGCTGGGGAGGTTCTGAGAAGCAGATGGATGTGTTTTTATTATAAGGGAAGGGTGTGAGGCAGGGGTCAGACACCCTGCAGGCACTTAGGGCAGGGGTCGAGGAGAGAGAAGGCCAACAGGCTAAGAAAGCCACAAGAAAGCAAATAAACTTAGCTAAGACAAATGTCGCCAATAGGGTCCTTACCTTGTTCCGCTTTAGCCATAGCATCTCTATGCAAGGTAAAAGGGGAATTCTTTTAGTTGGGGCACATGCACAGTTGAGATGACAGTGTCCCTAAATGAAACACCCTCACTAACATAGTAAAAATCGCACCCAGCAGGCACATCACAGTTTATAAATACCATGGCAACTCCAGGAAGTTACCCTATATGGTTTAAAGAGAGGAGGAAGCTTCAATGCCAGTGACTCTCTACCCCTTCCTTGGAATGCACATGAATGTCCCACCCTGGCACAGACCCTAACCCTGGGGGGCACTGTTCTTTCTTGGATCAGTTCTCTCCCTAGCATCTTTGAGAACGTATTATATTTTCTGTACTCTGTCTTTACTAAATGTCTCTGCTTCACACATGACCCTATATTTGAATTCTTTCCTTTGTAGGTGGCAAGAACCCTCTCTGCTGGGGAGTATCAGAAGTGTGGTAGGAGAGAAGGAAAGGAAACAAAGATCGCCTTGAGATTGTGGACCTAGGTACTACTAGTTGGATGTCCCAGCCCTCATGGGTTTGATGGCAGAGGCAGAGGAGGGCTGAATCAAGAAAGCACTTTGGCTTGGCTCTTCCCTGAATTGGGAAGCAGCTTCATAAACCTTTTTCTGCACAAACATCTTCACCCAGACTTGTCCCTGACAAAGGTTTAAGAGGGGTTGAAGCTGCCCAGTGAGCTTCCCCCCAAGCCTCTGGGTCATACTCTGAGGATGGCTCACCACGTTGCTTCTCAGAGGTGAAAATGACAAGGTCAGGTGTATAAATGTTGTAAACATTAGAAGAGACACATTAGCAATGACAGGCATAACCAAACCAGAAAATCCTCATTTCTAACCAGATACATTAAGTATCTGTTTTTCATCTCTGCCCGAAAGATGTGCACAGCTGTCTGGCATTTGCGAACTAGCTCAGGCTGCTTAACTCCCACCTGCCTTCCTAGGGTCAGGCCTCTTCAGCGAACTTGGATGTTTATGCTGCTGCTGCCAGACGCGTAGGTCTGCAGATCCAGCAAGAGACTTCTGGCAGGAATGAGAGGGGGCCTCTGTGGAAAGGAGACTGGAAGGGGAGTCTGATTGAGCTGGGTTCACAGGCACACCTGGGGTCCAGTGCAGTCTGATGGGGGACAGGGGAAAGAGCTGCCTTCCTTTCTCCAGCAAGCTAAAGAGGTGGGATCAGATAAAAAAAGGTGGAGTCCTGGGTGGGGAGCAACTGGCAGAAAGAGCAAGGCATTATTATTAGTTTGATCAGTTTTGGTGGTAGAACCAATAAAAAGGGAACCATGAAATAGTCAACAACAAACACTAGTGGTTAAGTTGATTGCCTAACATCCATTCCCTTTTCTTCTTTTCTCATATAAGCCTGATTTTTCCAGGTTCTGGGTGCAACCCCAAGTGATGGATCAGTCAGTTGATCCAAACCAATCATAGCAATTCAGTCTCCCTTGGACAGTGATTGGGCTAGGGGTGAATATGTCACCCAAGGTGTATCCCTGGCTATATTTTCCTCTTAGGAAAAGAAAAAAAGGAAGAGGGAGGAGGAGAGGGAAAGAAAGAGAAAGGAGAGCTGGGTAGAGAGGTATTTGTTTTCTTTGGAATGATGAGTGTGATGCTTGGAGCCATGGCAACTGTATTGCAGCCAAGAGGAGAACCCCAACAGAATCATAGAAATAGGCTCCACACCTTGCTGAACTGCTAAACCACCCCCCAAATCCACTTCCATTTAGTCCATGATTTCTAAACTTCAGCACATTTGGACCAGATCATTCTTTGTTGTGAGCAGCTGTCCTGCATATTGTAATGTTCAGCAGCATCTTCGATCTCCACCCACTAGATGCTAGTAGCACCCACATCCCAGTCACGATAATGACAAAATATCTTCAGACATTGTCAACTGTCTGGTAGGCTAAATCATGCCTGGTTGGGGAGAACTCTCTAGAAATCTTGCTAAATGGTACACTTAACTCTTGGACACTTGGACACTTTAGCCACTGCTGAGTGGAAATTCTAGAACTTAACAGCCAAAGGCATCCTGTTATTTTGAGAGTTAGCTTTACCTGAGGTCCTGTTCTTGAGTAACTTCCCATATATTATTTCATTTACCTCATTTGATCTGCTCAACAACCTAAGAACAAAGAAGAGATATGCCCCAAGTCATTGACAAATAAGTGGTGACAGAGTTAGGATTCCAGTTCTAGGCTGCCCAATTCTAGAAGTTATACTCCCATCCACATGACTAGCAACTTCTGTACCAGAGCTGTGCCCTTCACCTAGGTGCACAAGGCAAGTCAGTTCACAGGGGCATGGGGGATACAAATATTAAAAATTCTATTTTCAGGCCAGGTGCAGTGGCTCACACCTGTAATCCCCCACTCTGGGAGGCCAAGGTGAGTGGATCACTTGGGCTCAGGAGTTCAAGGCCAGCCTGACCCAGAGCTTTAGTAACTAGAGAGGGAGGAGTCTGGGACGGATCTATCCTAGCTCCCGAAGGAAGAGAAGGAACCCACTCGCTAGAATGGTGTCCGTGACCCACCAGAAAAGCTGCAGCTGGCCCAGGGACGCTGCTTGTTACTCTAATAACCATTGGGAGGTTGGAAGGCGGGAGGTGGGGGGCCAGCCAGGCAAGGCAGATAGGGAGGAGAGTCCCCAACTGTTTGCGCCACCAGGGCCTCTGGATCTGACAGCACCTGTCACTAGAAACTCACTTGTGATTGCCCCAAGAGATAAAAATGTCTTTAGGGAGATGCTTAGGGCCAAGCAGAGTGGGTGGGTGGTGTGACCTGCTTGCCTGGTCCTGCACACTCAGGTTCTTAGCAGGGGAAGGAGCTCCTCTCCTGTGGGATGGGGACTCCCTTGAGGCCTCTGACCAGTGTGCAGAGTCACACTGCTGCAGGAGCAGGTGGGATGTCAGGGAGGACGTGTTTGTTGAATGAATCTATTCGTGGAACTGTGGGAAACCTCTTACTCTTGTGTGCCTGGGCTCCCACACCCACCAGCAGAGTCAAAGTTCTGGATTTTAAGCAGTCTTTTTCTTTTTTTATACAGAGTCTCACTATGTCGCCCTTGGTAGAGTGCTGTAGTGACAACAATAACAAGAAAATAGCCAGGCATTGTGGTGGGCACCTGTAGTCCCAGCTACTGGATGGCTGAGGCAAGAGAATCGCTTAAGCCCAAGATTTTGAGGTTGCTGTGAGCTGTGATGTTACAGCACTCTACAGAGGGCAACATAGTCTATACCATTGAATGGTAACTCCCTCCCCACCAGGAATTTACTGAGTTTGATAACTGGCACGGGAGGGATGGGCTGGCTGCAGGTAGAGCTGCACGTGCTCTCGTGATTTCACCTCCCGTGCTGCCTCCCCTCAGTGGATTCTCAGACAGGATTTCCCTTTGGGATGTCAGGATGGCCTGACTCCCTCCCAACACTCAGTCCAGAGAAAGAGACACGGAAACCAACACCCCAGAAGATCAAGCGGAAACCATGATCCAGCTAGAGTTATGTGACTCCCCCATACCAGCCACTGTGGCCAGCAGCACTGACGGCCTGCCTGCTATGTGGACTGGGAGTGGGGAGAATGTGGCTGCCCCTGGGAAAGAAGATTAGGGATTCTGCAGGATGGCAATGGTGATTACAGCAGGGGACCCTGATAAAATGACATCTGAGCAGAGCCAGGAAAGGGGGAGGAAGGGAGCCATGTGGGTTTCTAGAGGAGTAGCATTCCCAGGCAGAGAGAATAGCAAGTGCAAAGGTCCTGAGGCATGTCTGAGCCTTCTGTGTTCAAGGAGTCCAGGGCGGCTGGATGAAAGAGAAGGCAGGGTACAGTGATATAGGATGAAGTCAGAAAGGAAACAGGGTGGGCAGGCTCTGTGGGGACTTGGGTATTATTATTAATTACATTCAGAGCTGCACACATCCTTGATCAAACACTCATAAACCCAAACTCCCATGGACTCACGTACACTCACACCACCCACACTGGCCCGTCTGCACAGCCACACACACACTCACACGCATACATGCATTTCCTTGTACTACTCACTTCCACGCAAACCTGGACTCAGACTCTGTTACACTCACGCGTGTTCCCTCTGACATGAAGTCACGAACACACACATGCTCATGTCCTCACATACGCAGCCTCACACGTGTCAGCCTGTGCACACACACGTTCAATTCAGGTGATCCTGGTCAGTCCCCTCCCATGGCCGGACCCTTTACACACACACACACACACACACACTTCAAGGCATCTGTGCATGGACCCACATCATCATCCACTCTCCCCATCTCCCCACTCACCAGGTTTCTTCTCCCTGGGATTCATTTATCAGGGGCCGAGACAGACATTTGAAAACCACCCTGTGGAGACATTATTTCAGGGAGAGCTGGGGGTGGGGAAGTTTATTACGGTTGGGAAGAATTGCTTCTCTGGGGAAATTTTCTGAAGAAGTAGAGGGGGGAAAAAAAGCACCCTTGACTGATGATGGAAAGCTGGGCTCAGAGCAAGGGATTACGGGGATCAGCCCAGATCATCTCACTGCTTTCATTAAAACCACGGTTTATTTTTTTCCTCTCCTTCTCGACAAGTTCTCGGGAGACTGACAGCCACAGCCGCTGGCCGCCGTCTCCACCTCTGCAGGCAGAGCCTTGTGGAGCCCTGAGAGCTGTGGTTGGGAGGAGAACTGGTTTCTTGCCAGCTCTGCCTCCGTAGTGGGGTGACTAGTGTCCCCCTAAATTCACATCCACCTGGAGCCTCAGCATCTGACCTTATTTGGAAGTAGGATCTTTGCAGACTTAATGACCCAAGGGGCTTGCAGTGAGGTCATCCTTGGAGATAGGGTGGGCCCTGAACCCGGCGACTGCTGATGTCTTTGTAACAGGAAGGAGAGGGACACAGACCAGAGACGGCCCTGTGAAGATGCAGCCACAAGCTGAGGGACGCCTGGGCCACCAGAAGCTGGAAGAGGCCTGAACCCTCAGAGAGAGTATGGTCTTGCCAGCACCATGCTCTCAGATTTCAAACCTTCAGAACGGTGAGAGATTGGATTTCTGGTTTTGGATGCTGCCAAGTTTGTGCTAATTTGCTATGGCAGCCCCAGAAGTGAATATAGACTCTAATTGGCTGTGTGGGCTTGGGCAAGTCCCTTGCTCCGCTGACCCTTGATTCGCTCACCTGTGAGGCGGAATGCGGGGAGCATCAGTTTCTTCAGCAAGTGAGCGTTGGGCTTCTCTGCACTTCCTCCTCTCCATCTCCAAGTTGGGCACTTGACAGATGATCTTGCAGGAAGCCAAAGAGACAGAAACCCCTGCCCCTGTGAAGCTGACATTCCCGAAGGTGGCAGATATTGAACATCTGGGTATGTCAGGACCCAGCAGGTAGAGAAAGGCCTTCCTGAGAAGGTGGCTTCTGAGCTGCCGAGACTGGCAGCAGGGCAGCTCCCGGCGGAGTCAGGGCAAAGGCACAGCCCCCTGGCGGGAGCGCTAGCGGACAGTGAGCATGGACAGAGAGGGAAGGGGACAAGCGAGGAAGTGGGCGCTAAGTCCTCTTGTCAGGCTAGGTTTCTCGAAGTCTCTGCTTCCATCTGGCTGAGATGGCTGCACCTGGTTCGTGCTCGTCATGGGGAATTGGCGCAAATCAGAGGTATTTATGTCTGGCTTCTCTCAGGCAGGGGCTCCTTGCAGCTCCCAAAAACACTAATTCCAACATCCAGGCAGTGGCAGTTCAGGGCAAGGGAAGGGCTGCGGTAGGGACTCAAACACATACATCAGCCTGAGCCTGATCCTCTCCTGTCCCCAGAGGCCACTGCCCTGCCTGCTTTGCTGCTCAGAGCTGGGCTTGAGGAGCAAGTGCAAGTCCTCAACTTCTCTTGGGCTCCAGAGCACACTGAGGACGATCTGCATAAAGTCTCAGACGTTGGACTTGGCCTCAAGTGGACCTGGGGCCAATCCTAACTAGGAAGGCTGGGGGTCGGCTCTCAGCTGCCCCACTTGTGACACACGGGGCACTGGGCAAGCATTTGCCCTCCCTGTGCCTCAGTTGCCCCCTCTGTTAATGCAGTCATGATGTATGTGATATGCACCTGAGGTTGTGCACCTGGGGCTCACCTGGGGCTCTGGGGCTTAGCCAGGATGCTGTGATTGCGGGACTGTCATGGGCTGCTTGCCAACAGCCATTTCTTTGCACTCCCAACCATGTGGGTGTGAGGATGGGAAACAGGAGGGCACAGAAGCTGCTCCCTACTCCGCACCCTGTGTCACTCAGTGAGGCACAGATCAGGCACAGTTGCACCTCAGAAGAGCCCAGACACCTGCTCTTGACCCCTGCAACACTGGGGGCAGGTGGGGTGGGGATGGAGGGCACAGGCCTGTTCTGGCAGGTTTTAAAAAACTCACCTGGATTGTTTAACTATTTTTATGTTGAGAGCGTGTTACTCATTTTTCTTTTTCTTTTTTTGAGATAGGGTCTCACTGTCACGCAAGCTGGAGTGCAATGGTGGCATCATAGCTCACTGCAGCCTCAAACTCCTGGTCTTAGACAATCCTCTTATAGCTGGGACTGCAAGTGCACATGACCATAAGAAGCTAATTCTGTAATTTTTTGCAGAGATAGGCCTCCCTATATTGTCCAGGCTTGTCTTAAACTTTTGGCCTCAGCGATCCTCCTGCCTCAGCCTCCCAAAGTGCTGGGATTACAAGCATGAGCCACTGTGCCTGGCCATTTAATGACTATTCACCATGTGCCTGCTAAGTGCCATGTCCTGTTCTAAGTGCTGGAGATGTGACAGCAAGACCGAGTTCCCTCATGGCCCACAGACTCTAGTGAGAGAGACACCAGAAAACAAACAACTAGACAGTGAAAAGCAATCAAATAGCAGGTGGAGAGAAGTGCTGTGAAGGAAAATGGAACAGGGAAAAGAGATAGACGCATGAGATGGGCAGGAGGCAGAAGGGTCAGGGAGAACGTCTCTGCCCAGTGACATCCGGGCAAAGCCAGTGACTGAC
The DNA here is from genome assembly GCF_027406575.1 of Nycticebus coucang. NCBI lineage: Eukaryota > Metazoa > Chordata > Mammalia > Primates > Lorisidae > Nycticebus > Nycticebus coucang. The sequence continues at coordinate 53,039,387 of NC_069800.1, read as the reverse complement.
CTCAGGCTGGCTGGATGTTGCAACCAGCAACTGCAGGGACCTGGAGGCACAGCAAAGAGGCCAGTGTGGCCGGAGCCAGAAAGGTGATAGGGAACGTGGTAGGAAGTGAGGTCTCAGAGACAGCTGTTTAAATACCTGGCCAGCTCAGGTATTTATGCATAAAAGTAGAATTCTGAACAGTAATTGTCAATAAAATAATCAATAGAGACATTTCTGGGCTTGTGGATGAAGAGAGACATCCCCTTCAAAGATGTCTTCCTTTCTGGTCTCTGAATTTCTCTCCAAGCCTCTTAATCCTTCCACCCCCTACCCCGACACCTTCGCCAATTCCGTCTGAAGCACTGGCTTGCTTTGGCATAGACTGGGGCCCCCAGCTTGGCCTGACCTGAAGGGAGTCACCCCCCAGCTCTGATTCTAAGTGAAATTCTATCCACCCAAGCTGGGCATTTCCTTTGGTTGGATAAATAAACTCAATAGGAGGAAGCTGCAGAGACCACTGAAGGTGTGGTGATGCGGAACAGGGTGGGGTACAGGTCGCCCCCCAAATCTTGCACACAGAGAAATTGAGGCAGCAAAGATGCTTCTTTGGGGACCAAAGCCGCCACGTGTCTCCCCCCAACCCAGGCCTGCCTTCCTCTCTCAGGTCGCAGGAACACTGAGACGGGGGGACATCTGGAGCCCATTAGGATGGCATCAGTCCACCTGGGGATGTTTTGACTGGACCCTTGGAGGGGATTTCTTGTACATTAATGCTGTTTATTTTCCAATAAAGACTCTTAAGATTGTTACCCTTCTGAGGGACAGACGAGCCACAAAGCCTGCCCCTGTGACCTAGGGGTCCTTGTTTCTCCCACTGGGGACAGAGGAAGCTTCCAGACAGGGTATATTATCCTGTAGACAGTCACAAACTGAGGTCAAGCCCAGCCTCATATGATACATGTTACGAGGTCAAATCTTGCTAGGTCAAAATCAAAAGCTTGCACTTCTCGTAAGGCAAAATGTATCTTTCCTGATTTTTCTATAGTACTATAGTAATAATATTCCTAACAGCAGCCAATACATATTACTTTAGGAAATGTGGCTGGCAGGTAGCTGAAGTGGGGTGGATGGAGTAAGGATGACTCAGAAGGGTCAGTGCACAGAAAGATGCCTATTTATGCAAAGCCCTAGAAGTCACAGTAATGACCTTGGCATTGATGTGATCATAGATGGAAGCTGTGGCAGAGGTTGGGGGCAGAGCCAACTTACATTGTTAAAGGGTTATCTGGCGGCCCAGGGTTAATAGACTTTAGGAACAGAGGAGGGAGGCTGGGGTTAGAAAGATAAAGTGAAAACTTGAGATGACCCCATGGCCACTGGGAGGGTAGTGAGTGAAGACTGAAGTCCAGTAGGTGGCCATCATTCCTTTAGACCAGATCCCATACACTCCCTTCAAATACTTGGCACAACAAAAACTCACAAACTCAGAATCCACCTACGGGAAGTGGGGGAGCCTCACCTTGGTGAAACTAAGATTTCATTACTCCTTCAAAATGGGACTCAAGTTAAACTGCTCTAGAGAAATCCAAAGGTATATTTCCATACACCTGTATTTGTGGGGTGGTATTTCGGTACCATTTCCGTCTCTCTAGATTGGAACTCCATGACTAGTTTATTTCCTGTTGTAGGAGGTAAGCAAACTTCTGTAAAAGGCCAGAGAGTAAAATTTTAGACCTGACAAGCCATTTGATCTGTTACAACTACCCCAAACTGCCACTGTAATACAAAAGCAGTCATGGGCAATATGTAAACAAATGGACAAGACTGTGTTTCAATAAAACTTTATTTGTAATAACAGGCAGTGGGCCCTGTGGTATCACCAGGGCTTACCTCAAGATCCTGGACATGATGTGAGATCAATAAATATTTGCTGATTTGATGAATGATTCTTGCTGCTCACTGGCTAGGAGACCTCAAGCAAGTCACTTCTTTCTGAGTCTCCATTTCTTCACTTGTGAAATAAAGAGATCAGACCAAATGAGCTTTTGTATTTTATTAGAGTAAGCTGTGGTTTGAGAGTTTTGAGGTGCCCAGAGTATTTCTATATTTTCTTATCTTCAAAAGTCATGGTGTATATACATATTGTGTAAGGACTTATATGTTTTCTTGTTCCCCTTCTTTGATTCAACTTCATATTGCTATTCCTTTGTTTAAAAGGTCTGGTTATGAATTACTGTAGGTCTCTGACTCCCCCCCCCCAGTTCACCCGGACATCTCTGTACTACCTTCCGCTGGTCCCCTGGTCTGTCTGCCATGGTGACTGTATTATCAGGACTCTTCAGTAGTAAATGAAAGAAACTTAAACTGGCTGTGGCATAAAGAAAATTTATTGACTCATGAAACTAAAAAGACTATGGCATTTAGTACATTTGGGTGGGAAATCCCAGGAGTCCAAGATCTCTAAATTTGAACTTGGCCTTCCAGGTATATTTCTCAAGGCAGGAAGAGAGAGAGAGGAAAAAAAACCTATTTAGCTTTGTTTATAACTTTTAAATATTAGACATTTAGTATGTGGGGTTCCATTTACATTCCCATCCTGAGCCCCACAAATGAGCTGGACCTGGGTGAGTCACCTCAGCAACTGTGGGAGGACATGAGGGAGGCTGTGGGAGGACATGAGGGAGGCTGTGGGAGGACATGAGGGAGGCTGTGGGAGGACATGAGGGAGGCTGTGGGAGGACATGAGGGAGGCTGCAGACAGTTCTGCCACATGGCGGCTGTGAGCCTGGAGCAGGTGGCTTAGATGTGCTCTCTAAAATGGTACTCAAAATAAAATCCCAGTCACAGGGTTAATGTGAGAAGCGAGTGAGATAACGTGTGCAAACGTGCTTTGAGAAATCCTATACAATGGTATGGAATTATTATTATTACTGGAAGTGATTAGAGGCAGACATGGTTTCATCACCCTCCTGAGAGATGGTGCCTTAAGCCTGGAGGACTCTGGGAAATGTCTGCCCGAAGGTGAACAGAGACAGTCTGTGTGCGGACGAGAGATCAAGCAATGGGCTTAATGTGGTGGGAAATCTTAGGAGCTCTGTAAATATTTAGCTTGTCTACCAGACGTCAGCTGAGATCTACCTGTGCTGGAAGGTTCCTAAAAAGGCAGGCTGAGCACCCTGATATCTAGCCTGAAATCCTTGGCCACCCACTGCAAAAGGAGGGAGGGGTCTTCTCTGTTTTGTCCTCTTCCATTCCCAGGAAATCAGAGGCTTCGAGCTGTGTGCATAGGATTGTGGAGAAGGGGACAGACCAGTGGAAAGAGGACAGATGGGGGGCAGGGGGGAGGAAAAGAAATAGGAGAGAAGGGGGTTACAAGAGGAATCAGAGTGGAGATTCCTAGCATTTTAGGGCTGGAAGGAATTATAGATCCTGTCCAACCCCGTAGGAAATGGAGGCTCAGGGATGTTGAACAACCTGCTAAAAGTCACACAGCTAAGTATTAGCCTCAGAAAAGAAAGATGAGCTACCAAGGGAAAATAATGAGGGAGCAGTTAGGGGATTGCATGAGCTACTCCAAACAGACGCTCAGCCAGCAGGCAAGCTCTGAGCTGGGGGGTGAGATGTTAAGAAACAAAGTAAGAACTGACATCTACTCCATGCCGGAATCTAGGCCAGGCACTTTGCTTACTAACCAAGTATTGTTCTGGGTTTATTCTTGGTCCACAAACTCAGGTGTTTTTTGCTTTGTTGTCTTTTTTTTTTTTTTTTTTTGAGAAATAGGATCTCTGTCATCCAGGCTGTGAGTACAATGACACTGTCATAACTCATGGACTCGAGTGATCCTTCTGCCTGAGTCTCCTGAGAGGCTGGAATACAGGTCATACCTTGACACCTAGTTTGTTTTGTTTTTATGAAGCACTTTCCTTCGGTCTCCAAGCCACATGCCAAGTCAGTGAACTGTTGAAAAAGCCAAACTCAGTCCTTCAGGCTTCCACCCAAGGCCTGTGCAAACATCCTGGGGGCTAGGGTAACCCAAGTCATGGTGGGCCACTCTTACCAATGCATAGCGTCTATGTAACATGGACCCTTCAGGACAGGAAGCCCATAGGAAGCCCTAATCCAGCAGTTCTCAACCTGTGTGTCGCGACCCCTTTGGGGGTCTCCTGCATATCAGATATTTACATTACAATTCATAATGGCAATAAAGTTACAGTTATGAAGTAACAATGAAAATCATTTTATGGCTGGGAGTCACCACCACATGAGGAACTGTATTAAAGGGTCGCGGCATTAGGAAGGTTGAGAACCACTGCCCTAATCATTCATGCCATATTTGGGGTACAAAACCTTTGGTGAGGTTAGGGGCCCCCTGTCTAGGGCTTAAATTCCCACAGGCGCACTGTGCAGCTATTAGGCTCTGGAGACAGACTATGTGGGTTCAAATTCCAGTTCTGCCACTAATTAGCTGCAGACCCAGCAATTGGCTTAACCTCTCTTTGCCTATCCAGGAAATGGAGATTAAAGGTTATGGTAAGTATTAGATGACCAAAATTATATAAGGTGCTTAGAACAGGACCTGGCGTAGACTATGCATTCAGTAATTAACCCCTATTGCGAGCAAATTTCCCATCTCTGTTTTTCTGTCCTTGGCTTCTGAGGTCCTCAGTCTTCTGCCCTTTCTCTCTGTGACCCCTACCGATGGGCCACATAAGCTGATAAGGACAAGGGTACAGAAACTTAGCACGGCTTTCCCTACCTGTTCCCAACGTTTTGATATTTGTTATAATCATTAGTACGATTCCCGTTAGACCCAGAATCAAGCTCAGAAGCATTTGCGCTCGTAGATGGGGAAGTGCACAGCAAAAGCACAGGAAAATGAGCTGCAAGACCTCCGGTACAGGAGTAGATGAGGGTGGTGGGTAGGAGGTGAGCTCTCCCTGCCTCCCAGCATCTGCTTTGGCCCCTCTGGCCTCAGCTGGCCTCACCTCTGCCAGTCTGGACCCTCTGGCTGGCTTGCCTGCCCCCAGCATCTCTCTGATCCTCCCCCTCAGTTCTACTCCCGCCGCCTGCCTAATGCTTTTCATTTGACCAAGATCTTCAATGACTTTGGCCAAACTCCTTCAGCCGAGCCGGAATCCAGAGTCCAGCATTATCATGCCCCTTCGACAGATCAGGATACTAGGCCTGGCATCTCAAGTCCCACAGTGAGGCAGGGGTGGCCCAGGAAACTGACTTCCAATGCCAGGAGCCACTTGAGGTGCAAGTGTGTCCTTGGCTTTGTGCAAGAACTCAGGAGTGAGCTGACAGAATAAAGTGAGATTTATTCAGAAACTATAGCAGGTTAGAAAGTCTACTCCACAGACTGAGCAGAGACAAGTTCTCCCTGCAGAAGAGAACTGGCTCCCTGGGACCTGTTGCCTTTCTGTTTAACCAATGGCACAAGGGGAGTAATGGGAGGGACCGTGTTCCTCCACCATCTTGGCTCTAACCGGTTGGAACTTGCCCCACCTGCATCCTGTTTTGATTAGGGCAATTGAAATGTTGTCATGAGATGTCCTGACTCAGGCAATGCTGCAGTGATGGCCTGCCCAAAGCAGTACCTGCCAGTTCTCGGTCTCAGGGGCAGAACCAGGACCATATACTGCGTGTCTTCCCTTGGCAAGAGCACGGCAGTCCAGGGTGACAGGTGGCACAGAAAGCCTAGAGCTGCAGCTCTCTATTGGGGGTGGTTGTGCCCCCAGAGAACATTCACCAGTGTCTAGAGATATCTTTGCTTGTCATCGCTGGAGGCATGGGGCAGCTCTTGGTACCCAGTGATGGAAACCAGGGAATCTGCTAGCCATCCTACAATGCACGGACACCCACCCACCCCATGAAGAATTATCCGACCAAAAATAGGTTGAGAAACCCTGGGCAAGATTCACATGCAGCATTAAACCTCGGATAAATTATTTAACAGATTCCTGTTCTGTGAAATAACAATAATAACACCACTGAGTACATAAAATTTGGGGAGGATTTAATGACTTAATGCGTGCAAAGAACTGAACCTAGTGGCTGGTGGAAGGCGTTTACTCTGTAAAAGGGGAGGGGTGTGCCAGCTGGTGCTCCAGTAGGGGTGGCTCCCAACAGCACCCAATAACCAAACTCCAGGAAGTGCAAGAGAGGACCACAGTCTCCAGGCCAAGCCAAAGTAGCACACGTGTGTCTAATTTCTACCCCACTCCCCACTATCAGCGTTTGAGAATTTGAGCGTTAATTTAAAAGAAGAAACTGCATTACCGGCTCTTCATGCAGATCTGAGCTTCCATTTTAATTTGCCTTCATTATCTCTTTCTCTTATTAAGAATGGTAAATCTGTTTTGTGTTTTCATTATTCCATTAGCTCAAGGAAGCTCATCAGTAATGTAGGCGCTGCCAACATAAATAGCACAATTTTCATACGAGCAAGGCAATAATTGACTTAAATCGCTATTCTGCGGAGGCCGCTGCTCACAATTAGAGAAAGTGGCGTGATTTGAAAACGAGTTACAATTGATTGGATTTCAGAGGAAACCAGGTTTGGAATGTGTTAATTGCATTCCGCCTGAACACCGGGTCTAAATGAAGCAGCCAGAGATTTAGGGAAATAACAAAATCTTCTCCAGAAATGGCCCAAATTGCTTAATAGGATAGGAGAGATCCGATTAAGATGAGGGACTAATGGCCTCACTGAATTTCCAGGGTGACAGGCTGAAATGCTTATCTTAGAAAGTCCTCAAGATAAGAGAGTGACAAACTTCAAGACTGTTTTATGTCCTGGTGAAGTTTTGAGGTCAGATGTCCATGGTGCCTCCTTCCCGGGTCTCTCGTGCTATCCCACCCGCAAATGGTCCATTGGCAAATCCTGGGGGTTCTAATTTTAAAAAGCATCCAGAATCTGGCCTCTTCCATTGCCACCACATGGGATCGGCCACCGTCATTCATCAGCTGGACTGCTACAGTCACTTTGTCACTATTCTTTGGGTTTCTGTCCTTGCCTGGATAGTCTCTGTTCAGCAGCTAGAGACTCCTGTTAGGTAAACACTACCTGTTCTCATTCATATGTGGCAGCTAAAAAATATTGATCGCATAGAAGTGAAAATCAGAGGATACTAGAGGCTGGGAAGGGTCGGGGAGGGAGGGATAGGGAGAGATTTGGTAAAGGATACGAAATTACAGTTAGACAGGAGGAATAAGTTTTACAGTTTTAGCGCTGCAGGATAACTATTATTAACAATAATATATAGTTTCAAATAGCTAGGAAGATATTGAATGTTCCCAACACAAAGAAATGATAAGAGTATGAGATAACAGATACGCTGATTACCTTGATATGGGCACCACACATTATATGTATCGAAACATCACTATGTGCCTCGCCAATGCATGTTAGGTGTTATCTGTCAGTTAAAAAATAAAAACATAAACCTTGGTGGGGCACTGTGGCTCATGCCTGTAATCCTAGCACTCTGGGAGACTGAGGCAGGAGGACCCCTTGAGCTCAAGAGTTCACGATCAGCCTGAGCAAGAGCAAGATCCTGTCTCTACTGAAAAAAATAGAAAAATTAGTATGGCAGGCACCTGTAGTCCAACCTACTCAGGAGGCTAAGGCAGGAGGATCGCTTGAGCCCAGGAGTTTGAGGTTGCTGCGAGCTAGGCTGATGCCATAGCACTCTAGCCTGGGCAACAGAGTAAGACTCTGTCTTAAAAACTACAAACACTAAAATCATAAACCTCCAGCAGTTTTCATCTCATTCTAGGAATGTGATCTGTCCCATGAACTTGCTCACCCACCAGGGATGCTCAAAGTGCTTCAGGACCTGAAGCACTGAGGTCATACTTCAGGACCTGAAGCACTGAGGTCATACTTCAGGACCTGAAGCACTGAGGTCATACTTCTGTTCCCATCTCACCTCCTCCTACTCTGGCCACCTGCAATTTACCTACAGTTCCCTGATGGTTCCCTACGGGTGCCCACCATGATGCCCGGCTGGTTTTTCTATTTTTAGTAGAGATGAGATCTCACTCTTACTCAGGCTTCATCCAGACAAGCTCCAGAACTTGGCTGATGTGTTCCCGCATGTGTTAACTCTTATTTCATTCCATCCTCCATTTCTTTCTCTGCCACTGTCAATGGCCCAGATGTGTCTTCGGTAGTTTTTTATTTTGTATGACTTTACATAAAATACACAAGCGTTGCTTTGTGTGTGTGTGGCATTATATGGTACACTGCTTTCCTGCTTGTCTTTATTTGTGTGTGTTGGTTTTGTTTTTCATCGCAGGAGCAGCAGGCTGAGCCATTCTCTCAGAGTGTGTCCCATCACCACTGTTGGCCACCCAAGGTCCTGCTCTTGAATATAAATGTATTTCGTTCCTCTCTGCTCCGTTCCCAGACGCGTTCTTCCCATGGGCATGCTTCAGTGTATCCTTCTGCATGTAGGTGGGTTGCAAAACGTGTAATTGCTGCGTACACACTTGTGTAAAGCTTCTGTAAAATGGCATCTCACTGTGCTTTCAAGACCTCTCCATATTGCTGTGCGCACACCTGGGGCATTGATCGAAACTGTCTTCTAATACACCTTCATGGGAATCTGGCACATCTTACTGTCCAAGGATAATTTCGAGACATTTAGTTAGATATCTGCATGCTGTTTAGTTCTCACACGAGGAAGAAGACGCATGTTCTTAGATTGTTTCAAGGAAAAAAGACAAAAAGCAGAATTTATAAGTGAGAGATAAGAAAACAAATCCCAGGCGGTCTGGAAACAGTGAATCTCATTTGGATTTGGGGGCAGCTGCCTGTGCTAAGTGGCATCTAGTGAAGAGGGCAGTTTGCAAAACTCAGTTTTTGAGCCGTCAACTAGAGGAGGTGAAGAAAACCATCTTGGCTGTTTATGGATTTTCTGAAAAGTTGGAGCGTGTGATGTGAAGTGCCCCGGCTATCTCTGGGCCATGACTGAGCGTTTCCCAATCAGCACCTCCTTCCACCTGCCGCGGCCAGGCAGGGCCCTTTCCTCCCGAGAACTCCTCCCGCTGCCTCTGGGACACCCAGGTCGCCTGCAGCTTCTGTCAGCTCTAACTGTGCTGCCGTGAACACTCCACACTCGGGTTCTGGGCCAGCATCTCCTGGCTGTTTATTCTCCTTGGGGGTGACATAGCCCCCAAGAGGGTGACAACTGGCTCTCAGAGGGCTGAAAAAACTCTTACTCTGGGTATTCCAATTGTGGCAAAATACATGCTTAAAAATTACAATTTTAGCAGGTGGCACCTGTGGCTCAAGGAGTAGGGCGCTGGCCCCATATACCAGAGGTGGTGGGTTCAAACCCAGGCACCAGCCCCATATACCGAAGGTGTTGGGTTCAAACCCAGCCCTGGCCAAACTGCAACAACAAAAAATAGCCATAAGTGTGGGTGTGTCTTACAAGGGTACATGTGAAACTTACTAAATGTAAAATATAAATGTCCTAACACAATAACTAAGAAAATGCCATGAAGGCTATGTTCACCAGTTGGGTGAAATTATTTCAAATTGTATATAAAACCAACACATTGTACCCCAGGATTGCATCAATGTACCCAGCTATGATTTAATAAAAAATATATAGGGGAAGTTGTGGCGTTGTGGCAGGCGCCTGTAGTCCTAGCTACTCAGGAGGCTGAGGCAAGAGAATCACCTAAGCCTAAGAATTGGAGGCTGCTGTGAGCTGTGTGACACCACGGCACTCTACCAAGGGCAATAAAGTGAGAATCTGTCTCTACCAAAAAGAAAAAAAAAAATTACAATTTTAACCATTTTTAAATGTACAGTTCAGTGACTTTAAATACATTCACATTATTGTGCAACTGTCACCACCCTCCATGCACAGGACTCTCTCACGGCCCGTAATGAAACTCTGGACTCGTGAAACACCAACTCCACGTCCTGGCGCCCCTCTGCTCCCTGCAGCTGCCTTCCTGCTCTCTGTCTCCATGGATTTGACCCCTGTGGGGACTGCACGTAACTGGAATCACACAGCTTGGCCTTTTTGCGACTGGCATAAGGTCCTCAAGATGCATCCTATTGTAGCGTGTGTCAGGATCGCTGTCCTTTTTAAGGTCAAATGGTATTCCTTCGTACGTATACAGCACATTTTGGTTATCCATTGATGATGCTTAAAAATCTTGCTTGTTAATGTATAAAACACAGATATATCTACAGCAGATAAATAGAGTATATGTCTACCGCTGGAAAAATTAATTTCAATTAAAATTTCATCGAGGAGGCAATTAGAAAAAAGTATCTAAAAAGGTTTCTTAAGGGACAAAAACAACTATTAACGTTTTGGACCATGTAATTTTCTGTGGCGTAGGCCATCCTGTGCACCATGGGAGGTTTAGCCATCTCCCCTGTCTCCACCCACTAGATGCCAGTTGGACCCCAAAGCCCCCAGCTGTGACAATCAAGAATGTCCCCAGACATTGCCAAGTGCTCCCTGGGGTACAAGATCGCCTAGATGAGAACCTCTGCCCCACCAGGGAGCCTGCGCGCAGCTTCTTTCCCCAAGTGCTGCCCGGTGACTCTCCTGATGGCTGTCTTCCCACTGGCAGTGCTGAGCAGCCCTTCTGGGGAGGAAGCTCTAGAGGAGGGGGCTGGGCTGAAGCAAGTGGTGGCTCTGAGACTAGCCAGAGGAGGATGAGAGCTTCCCAAGTTCAGCACAAAGACCTGGGGATTCTTGGCACAGAGTCCTGGTGGCCTCTTGTCACCTTACCCAGCTGTGACCTTGATAACCAGGGCCCTTTGGTTGGTTCCTGAGCATTGATCTCTACAGGGTGCCTTGTATGGACAAAGCTCAGGGGTTTGCTTCTAACAGTGCTCCAGCCGCTCCGCCCAGCCTTGTCCCCAGCCTTTGTGAGTATATCTGCCCTCTCGCACCCCCAGTCTTTGTACGTATTCATTCCTTTAATTGACAACTATTTATCGAGCACCTGTTTGGTGCCCAGAATGGTGCTAGGCTCTGAGGTCCTGTGAATAGGATGGGCCAGCTCCCCACCTTTACCCACCCAAGAACATTCGGAAGGCTGCAGGCACCCTGAGGTTCTGTACCACCCTGAGCCCCAGCCTGGGCAACCAGGAATTCTGGACAAGGGACCCCTAAGTTGAAGCCTCAAAAATGAGTCTAGCATGTTCCTATAAGCCTGGAATAACAGCCATGCTTACAACAGTCGTGGTCTCCTCAGCTGCATTCTTATCACATGCCAGCCACCTCCTTCAACCACCGGGAGGGGACAAGGGAGAGAACTCGGCACTGTCTAGAGTCCTGCGTCATTCTGCCCTGCTTTTACCTCTCCTGACCTCACCTTCTAGCACCTTCCCCTCCTCACTTTACCCACACTGGGCTCCTTATCAACCTCTCCATATATCAGGCATGCTTCTGCCACAGGGACTTTGTACGTGCTGTGCAGGTCACCTGGAACACATCTTCCTCATCCTCATCAAGCCATTGTTCAAGTGTCACCTCCGTGTCATACTACTCTCTGTCACAGTATAGTTCTTCTCCCCAGCAAGTCCCACCTGGAAGCTGGGCTTTATTTATCGTCTTCTCACTCAGCACCATCCAACATTTCCCCTATTTGGGCCACACATCTTGTCTGTTTGTCTCTCCATTAAAAAGTAAATTTCTCAGTGACGAGGGTTTCAGTCTCATTTAGATTTGGCGCTGTGCTCCCAGTGTCTGCAGCAGAGCCCGGCACACGTGGGTACCTGGTGCATACGTGTGCAGTCAATGAATTGCACACACTCCTCACAAAAGCCCTACAGAGTTTGATCAGCACTTCCCAACTTTGAACACATACAGATTCCCCTGGAGAGCTTGTAAAAAGAGATTCTAAGGCAGTGGGGCTGGGGGCGGGTCCGAGAGTCTGCATTTCTACAGGGTCCCTGGGTCCCTGGCCACACTCTGAGAAGGAAATGCTGAGCTACTGTGACTACCATCCATGTTGCTGAGAAGTAAGATCAGCTCGGAAGGGAACTTTAGGTTGCTGAAGGCACTCAGTTCTGAGGAATGGGATTGTGCTTGAAGACAGACTCCCAGAGCTGACACAGATGAGAATGTCCACGTCACCATATTGTAGACGCCAAGGCCAAAGTGTCCTCCAGGTGCCTGTGAAACTGAATTCTCCTTAAGCTTTCCCAGTGAGGCTGTTGCGGGTGCCAGCTCAGGGCCTCTGAGCAGCTCCGGGAGGCCTGTCCCGGCTGAGCTGGGCTCCCCATCCCTCCTTCTCTCTCCCTCCGTGCACTTTCCAAGTCTCTCCTGTGCTGGGATTTGTGTGTGTGTGTGTTGGGAACCTTCCAGCACACTTTTCTGGCTTCCTGACAATGAAGGGAGCTCTCTGGGCCAAACCTTGCACTTGGGCCAGCGTGAGCTGGTAAACTTGATAAGCAAATTGGGAGGAAGTTTGCAGCTTCATCTCATTATAAGGTCCAGGGCTTGATCTTCTCACTCCTACCTTCCCCCAGAGTTCTCTGGAAAAGCCCAGAGAGGAGGGCAAAGGTGGCCATTTTATCGAGAACCTTCTAATACCCCAGTTCTATCTGAAATTCAATATCACAGAGACAACAGCTCAAGTTCCCTCCAGCTCTTACTGCCTGCTAATTGCTGAGGCTGCTACCCCCAAATCTAACTACCTTCACCAGGAGGAAAGCACAGTCTCTCCCAGTCGGGTGGATCTATATGACAGTGACTTTGCTGCCCCGGTCCAGCCCAGCTGCCAAACCCTTGAGCCAACCTCACTTCTTCATCTGCTCTCATACTGACTGCTGTGTGGGCTGCCCCTCTCTCCAGCTCAAGGACCAAATCCCAGTTCTGGTTTCTCTCACAAGCAGCCCTCCTGTTAAAGGCAGGTGAGGCCATGTCTGGAAGGCCTGAGAGAAGGTTATAAACCCAACCAATGCCTCCAGGGGCGGAGCAGGTCACATAAACGAGGAAGGTGGATTAGGCTGGAGGGTGGTCCCTGACCGTTGGCTGGCTTCTAAAAAGGCAGCCAAGACTGAGCACCTCCTCTGCCCTCAATAAGAATCATTGAGAGGGAAGAAAGCAAGCTCTGTGTGGCCAGAGAGCCCCTCATTTTTGTTTTATTTTGAAGCCAGAACATCAGAATTTCAACATGAACTCTCCAGTGGTTAAAGGTTGCAAGCTAATTTGAAAGGATTTTCAAAGCCATTAAGCGCGTACAACAGCATAATTCAACCCATGGGGCCACCATTGACAATGTCAGTTTAGAAAACTGAGGAACGAATACGTGAAGAAATGGAGGACTGAGTTAGTTAAGAGCTGAGGAAGAGACAGGGATACAATTAAATAGGGTCATTTGAAGAGATTTTCTATTTACTAAGTATGGGAGGGTGGAGGGAAGCTTGGGAGTGGTGCCCGGACTCAGAGGTTTCAATATCATCTGAAGGGACTTGGATGGAGACCCCTGTGGAGGGGCCGCCTCCCAGAACCATGATCTGGGACTGAAGGACACATCCAGCACAGTAACTCTGCAGGATGGGGCCAGGGAATCAAGTTCTGACCTCGCATGCTATCCGCATCCTCCATTGGGTAACCCAACCAGAAGGCACCCACCTGTGGGAGCCTGTGAGGGGAGTCCACACAGGTGCACCTCCTGGGAAGACAGCAGGTGGGGAAAGGTGAGAAGGTAGAAAGAAGACATCAGCAAGAGGCCCCATGCCCATGGCAATGACCGTCCCCACCTCGTCCACTACCCTTGACCAAATGCATGGAAGCCTCCATGTCCGAGTCACTTCCCAGCATCTTTTATCATTCATTGTCCTGTCACCAGCCTGTTCTTATCCTCCAGATCTGCCGCATGCTGGGGCTCCCTGAACATGACCTTGGATCCTTCTGACCTGCATTCTGATTTTTGAAAATGTCAGAATATTATGGGAGTATAGATGTTTTGGCTGCATGAATTGCTTTTGTACAGTTGGAGTCAAAGTTATAAGAGTTCCCATCACCAAGATAGTGTGCATTGTATTTGTTGGGAGTGATGTTACCCTTCCCTTCCTCCCCACTCCCACCTGTTTGACTTTCATTGAGTTTTATGTCCATACGTGCACAAGAGTGTTGATTGATTTTTATAGTGACATAGAACAGAAATGAGCTTTGGAGTCTGATATTTGGAGTTCAAAGGTTGGCTCTGCTGCCCACTAGCTGTGTGACGTTGGGTGAATCAGCCAGCCTCTCTGATCATCACTTTCTACTTCTAATACAGTAATAGGAAAGGACAGTGATTTTTTCCTTACAGGGTTACTAAAGGCTTAGATGCTGGTCCTGTGGTACTAGGACATTACATGGCACTTCACAGGTACTCAGTAAGAGTAGATGCAATTATTTTAATGCTATTTTTACCCATTCTCCCCCTTATTTACATCTTGATTTATGTCATCTCTCTTCAACCCAGACTCCCACCTGGCTCACCTAGTGGTCAGGTTGCTTCTTCTTCTTCTAATGTATCCTGGAGTCCTTTCTTCCTGGAATCAACCTGAACTTGCTTCCAAAACAAAATTACCTCCTTTACCATTATCCACTTTGCTAATCTGACATGGATTCCTTGGGCTCCCACTTGCAGAAATCTCCTTGATTTTGACCCAGAGAAGGAATCTGAAATCTGGTAGGCAAATTGGGTATGAAGATATTCATTCTGTTTTGTTTATCTTTGTGAAAAATTGGAAACAACCTCAACGTACAAGAACAGGGATGAGCTGAGAGGATGAGGACGCGTCCTGACAGCAGATAATGATGTTTGTGGAGAATTTGTAGAACACAATATAATTATGGGGGGAAAGATGGAAAATTATTTTATGTGGTATGATTGGTGATATTTGCAAGGAAGTTGTGTATTCCATTACACAAATATAAATTTAACTATTTCAGTTGATCAAAAACAGATAAAAAGAAACAAGAGGGGAAAAACCATTTACATGGTACAGATCATTCCTCTAGTTGAATGACTATTTGCCACCTGTTGCATGTGGAGTGGGAAGAGTGTATCTGGGAACCTCACTGGGTCCTCACTCTTCTAAGAGCATCTCCTCCTGCTGAACAACTCTGGTGTCTCAAGATCCACAACTTCATAACTATACTGCTCCTAGAGGCAAACCAGCTACTCTGTGTTTAGATGAAACCCTTCAGGAGCAACAGAAGAGGCCTTTGTGGACATTTTTATTATTTTCTCCATAGACATTTATCTGTATGGCCTAATCCCTGCATATGGGGCAGCTCCACTACAGAAATAAAAATAAAAGCTTTCATACACGGTCTGACAATTAAGTTTGCGAGTTTGCCCCTGTGAGCTTACATTGGCAACACTGTACAAACAATTTGGTAAGGTTGTGTGACCCTGGTATATCAGTGTCTCACAGCTGTGTTCATGTCCACACATGATGGTGTCTTGCTGAGTGGCAGTTTTTATGGTTGTGGAATGTTTTTATGTGCCATTGGGGAAGGTCAGAGCTTGAATCAGAGCAACAAACAAACATTAAATTTCTAGTTAAACTTGGCAAGAGAGGAAGTGAAATCAAAGACATGTTAGTGCAAGTTTATGGGGATAACGCCATGAAGAAATGGCGGTGTGCAAATGGATTAAACGTTTTCCTGAGGAGAGAAAAGTGTCACTGATGAGGGGAGGTTGGGGCGGGCAGTATCCAGCAGAACTGATGAAAACATTGCAAAAAGTCATCGAATTGTGTGTCAAAATCCTCAGCTGACTGTGAGAAGCATAGCAGACCAAGTAAACATCAATAGAGAAATGAAAATCTTAACTGAAAATCTTGGCATGAGAAAGGTGTAGGTCTTGCTTCATGACGATGCTCCAGCTTACACTGCATTGTCTGTGAGGGGAATTTTTAGCCAGTAAACAAATAACTGCATTGGAACACCCTCCCTACTCACCTGATCTGGCCCTTTTTTTTTACCTGGAGATAAAGGAAGTACTGAAAGGAAGACATTTTGATGACATTCGGGACATCAAGGGTAATACAATGACAGCTCTGATGGCCATTCCAGAAAAGGAGTTCCGAAATTGCTTTCAGCAGTGGACTAGGCATCATGGCATAGCTTTCCAAGGAGAGTACTTTGAAAGTGACTGTAGCCATATTCAGCAATAAGGTATGTAGTAGCACTTTTTCTAGGATGAGTTTATGAACTTAATGGTCAGACCTCATGTAATGGCCTCATATAATAAAAAGATAAGAACAAATGCACCGATTACTGCCAATGGTTGAATATGAAGGAGAAATGGGAGTGATTTTTTCCTGCCTCTTTCTTTGCAAATACACAAATTTTTATGGAGCATCTACTGTGTGCCAGATGCTCTTCTAAGCCCTGAAGATAAAGGAGGAATTAAAAATGCAATGTGCCTGGTGAGCGGAGACAGACAATGAACACCTAACTAAGCCAAATATACAGCAGGTTGGGGTCTATGTGTGCGTGAGAACAAAATCAAACTGAGCAGGAGATAGGACATGCCGGGCTGTGGGTGCTGGTGGTGGTGGTAGTGGTGGGGAAAGACGGCTGAGCAAAGATTGGAAGGAGAGGAGGGAGGATCCCTGGGGGGGAGAAGGTTCCATGCAGAAGAAAGAGCAAGGGCAGAGTGTGTAGGAAACGGGGGGGGGGGGCAGTGTGGCCAGAGCTGTGTGCTTTTTGCCTTTTCTTTAATAAGAGTCTGTAACTTACATAATAGATATCACAACCCTTTATTATCTTTAAAGGAAGAGAAAGGGGGAGGGGTTGGAGGGAACATCCTCACTTCTCTGACCCAGTTGTAGCTGACAGTTCCTGAGACTGGCTTCCTGGAGGACAAGGAGTGTCCCCTGAAAGTTGCTTTTTCTAGGTCATCATATGATCAGAGGCCTGTGGGCTGTGCACTTGGTGAAGGGGGTGTTGGCCCTGCACCTCTCCTCCCCACAATGCTCCTCTTGCCTCTCTCTGCCCAGGGCCACAGAGGGAGGTGTGAGCAAACCACGCTGACCACCCAGGCCTCCTGGGAGCACCTGGGGGTGATGCCAGCCCTGGGAAGGAGTCATCAGTGAAGATCCGAGGTGCTAACAAGGGAATGCCAATCCATTAGCTTCACTGGAAGGGAAAACAAATTTTTTTTCAGTTACTGGTAACGTGAAACAAAAGAGTGGGAAATAGAAAATGACAATCTTTTTAAGACAGCCCTGGGGCCACTTCCAGCTGACCCTGTGCATTAACCAAGCAGGGAAATTTTTTAGTTGGCTACTCCCTCCTATATCCTTAATAGCATAAAATAAAAAGATTTTAGATAAGATTTCATTCTGTGAATCAATTGGCAAACCACACCAGGCTTCATGGGGCATGCTGGCCTCAATCTAATGGAAATTATTTTTTAAATGAGAATATCAATACTAAAATGGATCCTACAGCAGAAAGCATATACAAAGGATTTTATTTCAGCTGCCTTCTCTGGCTTCTTCTGTGCTTGACTTAACCCAGTAAGTGCCAGCATCTCAAGCAAAAGATGGGAAAATTTGACAGGGGAACAAAATCCCAAATCCTCACTGTGACAGCCCAGACAGAAAATTCTGGCCGTTCAATAGGCTCTCTAGTGTCGCACCTTAGTCTTTGTTCTGTTCCTCCTACAGCTGACCCCAGGACCTTTGCATTTGCTATTGCTTCTGCCCAGAAGACTTGTTCCCATGGGTTCTCCCCAGCTTTCCCTTCCTCAGATTCCAACTTGTTTAGGGAAGCTGGACTTGACCACCACTCTCTGTTATTCAATCCCTCAGCATCCTTCACAACCCATTACAACCATAATTACGTAATCATTTATTTAATTTATTTCATGCTTCTGCTACTTTTGCCTAGATGAGGGGACATACATGATTTAGTTAATTGCAATCTCCACTTTGATGATGGCCAGTGGTTCTCCAGGGCTGATTGTTTTAAAGACCACACTCCCGAGACAGTGATGTCAGTGGCTCCACTTGGCTTTCTGTCTGGACAGCACCAGAGACTTCACTGACTGACATGACGAATATCAGACATAAGTGATCGAGGGTGGGACTCACAGCTGACGGTCAGCAAAGTGGATGTTAGAAATGTCAGAATTCTCTTCAGTGAGAGGAGTGCTGTAATCCAGGGTCAGTGGACTGGGGAAAAATATCTTAGAACTGCTGCCTCCACCCTGACCCTTGCACGAGTGGCTGTCTAATACAGTAGCCACAAGTCACACGTGGCTATTTTGATTTCAATTTCCATTAAACTAAAAACAAAATTAAGTTGGTCAGCAAGCTTCTTGGTCACATCAGCTGCATTTCAAGGGCTCAGCAGGCACACGTGGCTGGTGGCTCCCACAGTGGACAGCACAGGGTAGAACCTTCTATCACTCCAGAGAGTTCTGTGGTCAGAGCTGCTCTAGGGGATGGGTCCTGAGGTTTGATCCCTAAATGGCCCTAACCCTGACTCCACCCATGCTACGTGAATCCTGCTGTGGGAACACTGTTGCCATCTCCCCCTGGGGAGCCTTTTGCCCACAGCATTTTCCGAGAGACCTGGCCGTCCACTGAGCTTCCGGACCCACCTGCAGGGCTGTGTTCTGCTGCGTGCCTGGATGGGGTCTGAGACTTGTGATCCAAACCTGCATGTCAGCTGCCGGTTGCTCCACTGATGCTTGTAGTTATTTGACAAATATTTGCTGAACATTTACTATGTGTCAGACACTGTAAGTTCTGGCTCCCCTGTACAGTAAGTGCATTTTTGCTATATCCTATCAAAGAGCCATAAGCGTCCCAGAGGCAATCAGGTAGCATGGCAGAAGACACAGGGCTTGGCACTTAAAGGTGCAAGCCAAACCACTGTCCCTGTGCCGGGCTCTCTACTGTCCCCTGGATTCCTGGAGTTCTAAGTGTCTACACTGGAATGTCTGCAGCTGAGTGCGACATTCATTCACTTGGCACAGATTTATTAGGCCACTGTTATGTACCAGGCCCTGTGTTAAGCCCCAAGAGTGGTTCTTTGGCCCTGGCTCTGCTACTGATGTGCCATGTGACCTTAACAAGGTCGCTGGCCCATCTTGGCTCTCCCTCAGCCCCCTTATGTGCAAATTGAAGGTTTAGACCTGCTGGTTCTCAACCTGTGAGCTATGATCCGTTAAGTGGGTCATGAAACCAAGTTGGCAAGTTGCAACCACCATTGTTTTTAAAAAAGGAAATGGAATGAATGGAAAATAATAGGAAGAAGGGTGAACTTAATTTCCTGTAACTCTCGGGTATGTCCGTGCACGCACTGGGTCACCGTGTGCACTGTGTTTCTTGCTGTAGCTGCTGTCAGAAGGTTGGAAAGCTCTTCACTGGAGCTCCTCCCTAGGCCTTCCCATCTGAATACGCTCTGAATCTATTGTTCTTAGCCTGAGGGATCACGCAATTTAACAACATACTCACGAATAGAGTGGAAATTGAATCGGGGAGTATGTTCTGAGCAGACATTGCCTCCATTTTTATTATTTTCAATATGCAAAAATCACATTAAGGCTACATTAAAAACCTTGTAGTATTGCAAAGAGAGTTAGTATTTCCTGGGGATGTGTTCTGACACCTCCACCCACTATGATCTGCAGCTCTGAAATCCACCTTGGGAGCACAACCTCTTGGCCTCCCTTCTCGTGGGTTCTTCTCATTGTTCTATTTCACTCACTGGCTCACTCACTCATTCATTCCCTGGCCACCTATTTCTTAAGTGCCTGCTATGGGCTAGACACCAGTTTGGGTGCTGGAGATTTGGGTGGTGAATAAGACAATGAGACCCCGTTCCCATGTAGCTCATGGTTGGGTTGGGTGGATTTGTCTGGTGGAGGTGAGACAGACTGACAATTCAATTTCAGGTGGTAATGGAAGGAAAGAAACAAGGAAGGAAGGAAATGATCAGGGTGAGGGAACAGAGGATGCCAGGAGGTGGAGGAGGGCTTGCTTGTAGGGTGACCAAGGAAGACCTCTCTAAGAAGGTGACATTTGACTTGAATGGCCAGAAGGAGGCAGGGGAAGAATGCAACAGAGAGAGGGCACAGCAAGTGCAAAGGCCCTGAGGCAACCCCTACCCCTTCCTCCTTGTCCCTTACTTTCTCACTAGCATATTGTGTTGGCCTCATACCTTCCGGCCTACTGCACTACAGTGAGTCATTTTAATGATGGAACTCAGTGACCCTGGTCCCTCACTGTCTTCCGACCTTCAAGACTCTTAATGTATGTTGTCTTATTAATTCCCTCGATAACCTTGCTCAGAGAGGAGAGTTGACTTGTCCAAGATCATGCAGTTTATACAGTACTGGACCTTCCATTTAAGCCAAACCAGTCTGATTCTGAAGTCCACAGACTGGGTTTCAGCTAGGCCCTTGCTACTATTGGGCAACTCCTTGTCCCCCCTTGCTGAATCCATCTGGAAAGTGGGTTTATCTCTCTTACCTGTACTCACCATTTCCCAGTTGCTGCTGGGAGCTCTCTGCACCTGGGCGCAACATTCATTCACTCTGACAAGGACTTATTAGGCCACTGTTTTGTACCAGGCCCTGAGCATTCAGGAGTGACCGAAATAGCCCTCACGGAGCTGACACGTGTATTCCAATGAAAGGAGACAGAAAAGAAATCAACAGATAGGGCAGTTAGGTGCTGTTAGAAGGCAAGAAGGGGTGGTGCCCGTAGCTCAGTGGGTAGGGTGCCGGTCTACACAGGGGCTGGCAGGTCTGGGCCAGCTAAATAGCCATGACAACTGAAATGAAAAAATAGCTGGATATTGTGGCAGGTGCCTGTAGTTCCAGCTACTTGGGAGGCTGAGGCAAGAGAATCACTTGAGCCCAAGAGTTTGAGGTTTCTGTGAGCACTCTACCGAGGGTGACATGACAAGACTCTGTCTAAAAAAAAAAAAAAAGAAGGCAAGAAGGGCAGGAAGCAGGGAAAGGGGTTCAAATGGGTAAGAGAATTCTTCTGTGGCCGGCTCCACCTCATCCCTCATGTCACCTCCTCTGGGAAGTCTTCCCTACCTGTGAGCCCCTCCTGGTATTAACCTTATGCATCCGTTTTTCCTGTGTTCCCCTCTGCACCAGGAAGGGACCTTGCTCCCTGCTCTATCCTCAGGCCTAACACGTGCCAGGCAGGTAGTGTTCACTCGGTGAAAACGTATGAGGGAGCAGACGCTCTCTCAGAGGAGGAGGAAGCACAGATTTAGAGGGATGTCGTGATTGTCCTGGTCACACAGCCACTCAGCAGAGGAGTCCACATAGCTGTGAGCCCAGATCCCTCCCAGAGTGACTTGAGGACAGATACTGTGAGCTTCTTGCCATGGTCTGGCACCTATGGACCTTCTCGTAGTGTGTGCTGAACTGAGTCTGGACCTTGGGACTCCAGAGGACCCCAACACATGCTCAGGGTTTCCAGTGCTGCAATTCCACTTTCTAGCACCTAGAGAAACAGAACCATTTGAGAAGGAGCCCAGGGGTCTCTGCTGATCAACAAACCCAAGAATCAGTGCTGCTGGCCCTGACACTCAGAGGAGACTGTGCCAAAGGTGCAGAGAACTGGGACACCTCTGCAGACAGACTCCCCAGATCGCTGGGTCAACCCCAGAGTCTACCGTTCCCCTGTACCACACTGTCAGATTGTTTTAATTCTCTTTTCCAGCGAAGTGCTGAAGCCACCAGTCCTAGAACCACGCACCAAGCACTACCTCTCAGGACACCTTCCCCGAACACCTCACCTAAAATCCAAGCCCCACTTAGCCCCCTCACCTGCACCTCCCACCTTATACTTGACTGTACCAGATCGCTCAGGGATCTTTGTGCTCATGGCCTTCACTAGAATGTCAGCTCCACGAGGGCAGGGATTTTTGTCTTTTTATTTTCTTCTACATCAGAGGTTCTCAGACTTCCTAAGGCTGCAATGTATTTTCATTGTTAAAAAGGGGTCGCAACCCACAGGTTGAGAACCGCTGTTCTATATCCTTAGCATCTAAAAAAAATGACTAGCACTTAGTAGGTGCTTAAAACATCTGTCAGATGAATGACTCAATGCAGATGCTGATGAGTACTGACTCCAGGGGGTCACGGGGACACCTCTTTGTACTTATCTATATTTTTGCAAATGTTTCTGGAATGACTAGTAATTCTTTTTGCCAACTGAAAGAGCAAATAGTGATTTTTAAAAATGAAATGCAAGGGGTTCCCATTTTTATTGGCATTAAGTCGAGTCTTTATCCTCACTAGTGAAACAGAGGAGCAGAGCACCCTCCTTCCTCCCACTGCTCCTGGGGGGACATGAGGAGCAGGGCCACAGGCCTGAGTGTCATCCTTCCTCCTCTTACACTCTGTTTGAGGCGCTGCCCTCTGCCCAAAGCCCCAGACAGGTGATCTGAAGGCATCTGACACTTCTCTTTTTCCACACTCTATCCCCGCTGAAGTCCCAGGAGGGGTCTGTCTTCAAAATCCGCTTTTGTTTTCCCCTGTGACTTTCAAACAGGTGAGGTGTGTTCTCACTTTACCAGACTCCTGGTCATCCTGCAGGACCTGGTTAGAGTGTCCCCTCCTCCAAGAGGCCCTCCAGGGACACCCCCAGGATCTCCCATCCCATCACCTGTGTGTTGCCACCCAACCCTGCACCCCAGCACTGCCTGGGATCTGAAATGCCCCTGGGTGTGTCTGTCTCGCCCAGGTAAGGAGGAGCTCCTCACTTGTCACAGCCCTCACAGCCAGGCCCCCAGCGGGTGCCCCCCGTAGCTGCTACCGGGGGACTAAGGATGACAGCTTGTCAGACAATGGGAAGAGCTTCTGATAGCTTTATGTGGAAATCCAGGCTTCAAAGTCCTGTGTACCGCATGATTACACCTGCGCTGGAAAACAACCAAAAATGTAAACCATTTTTCCCGGAAAAAGGATGGGGGCGGAACTATTCCCTTTATAATGAAAAATCCTGACGTGGAAAAGCGGCAAAGGGACCCTTGCGCCCTCTGCTGCTCATCCTCTGCTACTGCAATGCAGCCCTGGGATCTGCCCCAAGAGGGGCCGTGCGGGTGACCCGAGTTCTCCCTGAAGTTTGGAAGCAGATTTTCCCTGTAGCAAGAGCGGATGACAAAAGGAATCATGACCGAATCTCCCATGCCTCCGGGGGTCTTTCTAAACCCCCTCAGCTCCCTCATCTTCTGTGGAAGGCCGACAGAACTCAACCTCCTAGCCCTCAGTCCCCAACCCGGTAGTTCTGTCTGTGGCAGGTGTCCTCTCACCTCCGATGAGGGCAGCTGCCCGAGAGGAAACCCCAGCCCTGACCCTCCCTGCTGTGTGTCCCTGGACGCGTTACTTACCTCTCTGGACCTGAGTGTCCTCATCCGGTAGGAAGGGACAGTGACAGATGAGGTTTCTCAGCCTCGGCACCACTGACACTCTGGCTCGGCTGTTCTCTGTCGGGTGGACCCGCCTCGCACGTTGTGGGAAGTGTAATAGCGTTGAGCTATGAGAGCCCATCGGCCCACGACAGTTCTCTGCCATTAGAAGGTGCTCGGAAAATACCAGAATGAATTACGGAAGAGGAATTGAGTGGTAACCTGCTCTGATAACACAAACAGAAAAGAGCCAAAGGGATGGGAAGGAGCCCGAGACTCCGGCTCCCCACCTGCGCTCGCACCCAGCAGGCCGCCCCCATTCCCCGCCCCCATGAATGTCCCCGCCCCACCAGCAGGCCCGGGCTGCAGAGGTGGGCTGGGCCTCCTGGGCCCGCTTCGGCCCTCTTCATGCTGGGCCTTGTTGTGCTTGGCCCTGCCTGCAGGCCTCCCCTGTGAGGAGGAGAACGTATTCAATTAACCTAGAAAAACAATAGCAAAAAGGTCAGAGTTATTGTGAAAAAGAAAAGGTGATGAAAAGATTCTGGCAAACAGCCTCTCCAGTGGGGGTGGAGGAGAGAGGCCAGACCTTGGCTAACGTGGGACAAACCTCAGCAGCATGGGGCATGGGTGTCCCCACTCAAGAGGACAGGGCCAGCTAGCAAAACAGACCTGCTCCATTTCTAAGCCTGTGGGTCTTCCCTTCTCCAATGGGAGGTGACGAAAGCACAGTGGGAGTCAAGCCTTCCTGGGCGCCTTGGAGTTGGGGCAGAGTGGGACCCAGAGGAGGCCTAGCAAGCTCTTACAGGATTGGGGTCCGCTAGGGCAGGAGGGGTTCTTACCTCCCGGAATCTTGGGAAGAGAAGCTCTTCCTACCCCAGGGAGTCAGAGCTCAGCACAGAGGCAGGTCCTCACTAGGCAGCCTCCCTGCTGCCCTGCGCCCACCATCAGGTATGGCGGGTGTATTTCTTCAGGCCCAGGCACTGTGCCAAGCACTTTGCAAAGTTTACCCCATTAAGTCCTCCGGACCACCCTGTGTGACAGCCTTTAGTTACCCACTTATTCATTCAGCAACGATTTTTTAGCACCTACTATTTGCATATTTGCTGAGCACCCGCCAGGTTCTGTGTTTAGTGTTCTACAGATTCAATGGAGAGAAAAAGACAGGCCTAGGAATTCAAAACTGTAAGTCACCTAAATCGCTGGTGTAACCACTCTGGAAAACAGTGTGGCCTTTTCTTATGGAGTTAAACACACACTGATCATAGGATCGCACAATCCCACTCCTGGTGTGTAACCTAGAGGAAGAAAAACCTATGTCCGTGCAAAGGTCTGCACAGACAGGGATATAGCAGCTTCTTCAGAATCGCCCCAAACTGTAAACAACTAAACACTCATCCCCTGGTAATGGATAGACAGTGTACGTCCACACAATGGACTTGGAGTCAGCAATGATGAGGAACAAACAGCTGATAGATATAGCCACGGATGAATCGCAAAGCATCATAGGGGAGAAAGAATCCCGTCTCAGAAGGCTGCCCCCTGTATGGTGCATTTATATGACATTCTAGAAAAGGGGCAGAGAACAGATCCAGATGGCCAATGGGTGGGGTGGGAGGAGGGGCTAACTACACAGGGACAGCTCCAAGATGTTCTTGGAGATGATGGAACTATGTCTTGATGGTGATAGTGGTTACATGACTCCATACCTTTACCCAAATGCACAGAACTGTACCCCCAAAAGTGAACGTATGTAAATTTAAAATAATTTTATAAAATGTGGACCGACTATGGTGGATATTATGTTCTAATATTGAGACAAATAGGCAAATAGATGTACACGCAGGGAGGTGGGATATGGAGAAGAATAAAGGGCACAGGGTGGAAATCTAGGTGAGCAATCAGGGTGGGCCTCACTGAAGAGGTGACGTTTGAGCAGAGCCCAGAAGGAGGTGAAGGAAGGAGCCATGTGATTGTCTGGGGAAGACTATTCCAGGTGGGATGCAGCAGGATGTAGGAGCTAAGAAGAGGTGAGAGGGTGCAGGAAGTCAGATGTCCAAGAGCCTTGAAGGCCACTGTAGGATTTCAGCTCTTACTCTGAGTGAGGGGTAGCTGAGCAGAAGAGGATCGTGGTGTATGTACTTATTTTCCCAGGTAATCTAGTGCTGGGTGTGAAGCCCAGAGTGCCGGGGGTGAGAGTGGAGGCAGGGACCAGTCAGGAGGCAATTGTCTCAGCCCAGGTGGTAGCAATGAAGGACAAGAAATGGTCAGACTCCGGGCACATTTTGAAGATAGAACTAATAGGTTTTTGAGACAGATCAAATGTAGGGTGGGCATGAAGGAGACCTCACAAAGAAGGCTCAAGTGTTTGGTGCTTCACTTCTGGAAAAATGGAGTTGACATTCACAGAGATGAGGAAAGTGATGGAGAAACAGGTTTGAAGAGAAAAATGGGAGATCAATTATCATCCCCAATTTATAAATGAAGAAGCTGATGTTCAAGGAGATTAACTCATTTGTCCAAGGTCATGCAGTCAGTGTGGCATGTAGATGAGACTGGACACAAATCTGACTCTGAGCTTTGCCCCTTCTGTGGCCGCCTGCTCTAAGACACAGCAAAACCCAAAATTATTCCAGATGGGGGTCCCCTGAGCTTGTTAGAAGTGCAGATTCTTGTGTTCTGGCCAAGGGGGCATTTGGCATGTGCCCTGTGTTGTTCATAATGGGCCTTGTACCATCATATGTGGTTCTGAATGCAAGTAACATATCATCTAAAAGAGTTTTAAACTATAAGTTTTCTAGAAAGTATATCCTGCAATAAAAAGTCCTGAATTAGGTGGTTCCAGGGTTATTGGCATTAACCATAAGGTCTGGTTAATTCAGCAGTGCAGTTATGTCAGGCATGAAGATGGGAGCCTCTGCATTTCTCCTGGTCTTTCCCTTGTGGTTACAAAATGGCTGCTGCAGCTCCAGACATTCTGACAACATCCAAAGATAAGGGAAACAGAAGAGAAGTGCCTCAAGTATCTCCCTATCTCAGCAGTTCTCAACCTGTGGGTCGCGACCCCTTGTAACAATGAAAATACATCGCGGCACTAGGAAGGTTGAGAACCACTGCTCTATCTTATCACATAAAACAACCACTTTTAGAAGTTCCCAGGAGACATTCACTTATGTCCCAGTGGCAAGAACATGAGCATATGCCCACCTATAAGCCAAATGCGGCAGGCCCGTCACAATCGATCCCCTGAGGCTGGGGTGGGAGTATCTCTCCACTGAGCATATTGCCATCTGCTGTACATGGGAACAAAGTGGGAGTTCTCTTAGCCAAGAAGAGGGAAGACAGTTTTCCAGTGGATGATCTGTCTGCCACAGGCCTCCATGCATGCTCTGATGTGTTATCTTCAAATAAGTTTACACTCAAGTCACAGAAAAGCAATCCCAGCAGTGACAGCAGCAGAGATCAGAAAAAAAAAAAATCATTAAACTTGGGTCCTACTGTCAGATCACAAAAATTACTATTTTAAAATAAATCCTACTAGTGTTGCTAGGTTGTTCTGTGTGTGTGTGGGTGAGAGAGAGAGAGAGAGAGAAAGAAAGAAAGAGATAACTGTTTGTGTTTCCCTGGATCTCTGAGACATCCTGCTTAATCTCACAATAGCCCTTCAAGGTGGCTTTGATTGTCTCTGCTGCAGAGACGAGAACTCAGGTCCCCCTGTTGCAGGAGCTCCCTGTGCCCTGCCCCCCAGCTCTCTCCCTCCAGAACCCAGCAGACTGGCCTCCCACCTTGATTCCATTTGGCAAGCGCTCAGGATATAAAGTATTTGGTTGACAAGGCAGACCCTGATGGAGCTACCACTCACTCTTGTCACCTACATGGGACCCCTACATTTTTCCTCATCACCGGTCCCTGTACAATCAAAATCACAGCCTCTTACCAGCTGAGGCTATGAAAACGCATCTTTAATAGATGACTGGTGCGCGCCCTCCTGTGTCCATATGGTGTAATAACATGGTAGGGTTTTCACAGCCAAGTCTTTAAAAATAGCGATGATGATAATGGCTGCTGAAACTTATTGAATGCTGATATGCTAAACAATGCATAAAGAAATTTAATTGCACACTCTATTTTGATAGCAACCTTTTATTTGGAATAAGTTATACATGTCCATAGTAAAAAAAATTTACAAGTACACAAAGGTCTATAGTGAAAAATTATCTCCCTCCCACTCTCCTATGATGTAAATGGTGCTCCCTAATGTTGAGCAGGGCACAACCTGCCCAACCGTGCTTTGTGGCCCTGATATAGGTCTATGTGCTGATACATCTGTGGGATTCGTTCTTAGACTTGGGCACTAGTTGCATTGTCAGATGTCCCTTTACTCAATAAACTACAGATGACTATTGAAGAACACTGGGGCTAGGGGCGCTGACCCTCCACACAGTTGAAAATCCATGTATATTTTCTGACTTCACATAACTTAAACACTAATAGCTTGCTGCTGATTGGAAGCCTTAACAGTAACCTAAGTAGTCAATGAACACATCTTTTGTATGTTACATGCTGTATTTTTACAGTAAATTAAGCTAAACAAAGTGTTATTAAGAAAAGCACAAGGAATAAAAATGCATTTACTCCTCACTAAGTGAAAGTGGATCATCATAAAGCTCTTCCCCTGTCTTAGGAAGGAAGGAGAAGTGTTTGTCTCACAGTCTCAGGGACAGCAGAGGCAGAAGGAAATCTCATATAAGTGGACCTGCTCAAGTTCAATCCCGTGTTCTTCAGGGGTCAACCGTACCACTGAGCACTCACTGAAGACAGGGCACCTGGCCTAATCCTCAACCACCATGAGCATGATGGTACATGTTAGCTCTGGGCTTCTTACCTCCTATTCTCCCAGCAACCCAATAAAAACAGTTTCTTTTATGAGATTCAAAAACCTTTCCCAAGATCCAGTACCATCCCTGAACCCATCACTGTAGCCAGGAAGGGGAAGGGGCTGGAATGTTCTCACCGGCCAGGCAGGAGATGCACTGGGTCCCCAGCAAGATTATTCTCAAGGAGCCTGGACACGATGGCTCACACCTGTAATCCTAGGACTCTGGGAGGCCGAGGGAGGAGGGTCCCTTGAACACAGGAGTTTGAGATCAGACTGAGCAAGAGTGAGGTCCTGTCTCTACTAAAAATAGAAAACTAGCCTTGCATCATGGTAGTCGCCTGTAGTGCCAGTTACTCAGGTGGCTGAGGCAGAAGGATCGCTTGAGCCCAAGATTTTGAGGCTGCAGAGAGCTAGGCTGATGCCATGTCACTCTAGGAGGGCAGTAGAGTGAGAATCTGTCTCTTTTGCAGTTTTTGGC
This sequence comes from Nycticebus coucang, assembly GCF_027406575.1. Classification (NCBI taxonomy): domain Eukaryota; kingdom Metazoa; phylum Chordata; class Mammalia; order Primates; family Lorisidae; genus Nycticebus; species Nycticebus coucang. Next base: position 53,010,670 of record NC_069800.1, on the reverse strand, counting down.
CGGGGCTGGGTTTGAACCCACCACCTCCAGCATATGAGGCTGGTGCCCCACCCTTTTGAGCCACAGGCGCCGCCTGTGAGAATCTGTCTCAAGGGCCTACAAGTGGGAGGCATCCAAACAACAGCTGCCCACTTCCGTTACCTCGCCCTCTGCAAACTCTGCTGGCCTCTCAGAGCTGTATGAGAGGCACTGAGTGATGCCCAGAAAGGAGCCAGAGAAGGGAAACCATGTAGCTGCTTCTGTACGTGGGCTGATGAGTGCTGGAGGCAGCAGCTGCCAACGCTGCAGGGCAGGACGGAGAGTTGAGAAGTAGAGCTGAATCTCCAAGCAAGTGTCGAAGGGATATCTGAGCACAATGGGTATGAGGCTGAGACTTTCTACCTTCCATCTGTTTGAAGCTCCAAAGGCCCAGAGTACCCACTGGGTAGCCAGCACCCTTCCCTCCACCAATGCAGGCATCACAAAGAGGACAGTAAAAAATTGGTTTGGAGAACCTTAGCTCAGTGCCTCCCTCCAGGCAGTTGAGAAGCTGAAAGAGAGGACTGGTTTGGAGGGAGACACTTTGGAGAAACTGTTTAGGGTGCTGCAGTCTTTCCTTGCCATCAGAACCTCCAAACCTGTGGTGGAGGCAAAGCCAATCCAAGTCTTCACCTAAAGCCAAGTCCAAGAGATATGGGGAAGTCACCTGGAGAGCGTGAGCTATTTCACCTAGGAGAGTTTAGAAGTTAGAGACCGAGGCTGCTTACCTAGGTGGGACAGTGTTACTGCATCTGTAATGATGACTCCAGAGGTCAAGGGCATGACTTTCTTCCAGGGACCAGATCTGACCTCTCAGAAGCAGCTGCCGTAGGATCATCTGGGAGTCCCAGTGGAGGGCTGCTTGGAAATGGGGGGGACCCAAATGGGGGTGCTGGACCACAAGATGCTCGGGACCTGTGGGCAAAGTCAAGAGTGGCCTGCCAGAGGAGACCCATCACAGCGTCCCAAGAAATATGTAAGTGGGGTTCCAAGAGGGGAACTGCCACGAATCCCCATCCTGTCCCCTACACACACAACCTAGGAAGAGAAGGAATTGTCCTCCTCAGCCCATAAAGCACAGTGCCAAGTCACAGCAGCGCCAGCCAGGTAAAGACTTCCTTGCACCCACCTCTTCAGAGCCTGGTGGGGGCAGGAGCGAGGTAAGAGTGGGGGAGGGGAGAGGTGTAATGTGAATGATACCTCTGGAGTTTTGACATGGCTCAACATCTTAATAACTTAATTTAGATAGTCGTTATACTTGAAAGTGATGACAAGACATTTTATTATCATCACAACATTGTTATTTATCATTATCTAAGAGCAAGCAGAGGGTTGATGGGGTAGGGAAAGAACTGTCCCACCAGGTATGTTTGAGTGGCAGTGGGAGGGAGAACAGAGTTGGTCTTTGCACTTCTCTGACTTCCTCTCTTTCAATGTATCAGAACTCGAGAGTCCCGTATACAACCACAAAGATGTAGTGATGGAGCACGCGGTGATGGTAGTTCTGGGTTTCCCACATTGTATAGCATGAGGCTTCAAATTAGGTTCTCGAAAGGGTGACCCTAAAGGACTGGAAATCTTAAGTGCTAGCATGTGGGATGGATTGCAATTTTCCTTAAAAATTATACCATGATGGAATCAGAAAAGTTAATGTATCACAGGTGATACAATGGGAGAAGGCTTTAAATGCTGTTCAGATGGGAAGACATTTGCAAAAAGAGCACGGTGGCTCATGCCTATAATCCTGGGAGGCCAAGATAGGCAGATTGCTTGAGTTCAGAAGTTCAAGACCAGCCTGAGTAAGAAGAAGAAAAATTGAAAAATTAGCCGGGCGTCATGGCAGGTGCCTTTAGTCCCAGCTCTCAGTAGGCTGAGGTAAGAGGGTCTCTTGAGCCCAAGAGTTTGAGGTTGCTATGAGCTGTGATGACGCCATAGCACTCTACCAAGGGGGACAGAATGATACTGTGTCTCAAAAATAAATAAATAAATCAGCCTGGCGCCTGTAGCACAGTGGTTACAGAGCCGGCCACATACAGCAAGGCCGGCAGGTTCAAACCCAGCCTGGGCCTGCTAAACAACAATGAGAAATACAACAAAAAAATAGCTGGGTGTTGTGGTGGGCGCCTATAGTCCCAGCTACTTGGGAGGCTGAGGCAAGAGAATTGCTTAAGCCCAAGAGTTTGAGTTTGCTGTGAGCTGTGACTCTACTGAGGGTGACATAGTGAAACTCTGCCTCAAACAAAATAAAATAAAATAAAAAATAAATAAAGCAATGGAGAGTTGATGCAACACGAAAATTGAACATCTCCAATTTTGGTCTCCTTACAAGAGCTACCTAATTGGGTTTAAACCTGAGGATATAGTGAGAACTTCTTTAGTGCCTAGCACAGCTCCAGTACAATTCAGAGAGAAGGCAACGGGCTCTGGCAACCAAGTGCAGCGTAGCTGCCAAGTTCTCCCACCTCACTAGCTGACATGCGATTGACAGACGGCCCCAAAGAAAGCTTCCTGGATCATATCTCAGTAACCAGTGACTCAGCCTGTCAAACCCAGAGATTTAGGATGGCATGGGACCTGAAATCTGGAAGGATTTAGCAACTACTGTGGAGCTAAATCCAAGGGGGAAATGTTCACACAGAGAAACTAGAAAAGCACAGAATGATGGGAAGAGAGAAAGAAAATGAATACACCCTGATTCCACTGGCCGAGCGTTGACTTGTCAGGCCCATAATTCAATTTTCTACACACGCAGAAGCAAAGAAAAGTCAGACATGGGGAGAAATTGCGAATACTGTTCTTGACATTGGCAAAGACAATATATTTGTGAACACAACCTCCTGTGAAATGCTTGATAATCTAAAAAGGTAAATGCTACAGGGTTTTCTAGTCTGTTTGATCTCAGGGATGTGAAAGTGTCCATTATCCCAATACCTGTCTTCAGTTCTAAATTGATTCATCATAGGCAAAAGAGTAGGTGAATATGTACCCAACTATTGTTAGTAACTGGCAGGACACGAGCAGTTTTTATTTATTTATTTATTTATTTATTTATTTATTTATTTTTTGCAGTTTGGGGCCCTGTCCAGGTTTGAACCCACCACCCCTGGCATATGAGGCCAGTGCCCTACTTCTTGAGCCACAGGCGCCACCCGAGCAGTTATTATTTTTAATATTTATAATTTTCAGTGTTCTCTAAAGTAAAAAAAAAAAAGTTTTTAAATGATTTTTATTTAGCTAGGCCCTTCATTATAGAAACAAGACAAGTATTAGAACTCATAGGAACACACACGCACAATACAGATGGTTCTAAAGTGGAGCTAATCTCTTTTCTGGTCCTTCTGACACTCCCAGGCCCCACTGCCTTGAGATTACTACTGTAAAAATTTTTATGTGTCTATTTTCAGATTGTTAACATTTTACGCCAGGAATGAAAACCTGGGTGGGGTCTGTCGCATCGGAAAGGCATGGCTGCGGCTTTGCGCCCCCTGGTGGCTGCATTGCAGAGTGCAAGTCTGTCGTGACCAGATTATTTTCAAAAGAAGCCAGAAATTCGAAGTTGCATGCGAAATGTCTCAAATTTCGAAGGTTGACAACTAACTTAAAAAACGTTAAAGCAATATCTGGGGTGCTGGGTGGAGGCAGTAAAAAAAATCGAAAAAAACTAATATCTCAGACATCCAAGAACACTTGAGGACCAATATTTAAAGCGTTGAGGACCCTGCTTTTAATAAATAGATAATAATGTTGTTTCTTAAATTATCAACATCTAGTGATGTGAGTGAGGACTTCTGTTCACATACATGCCGTCCACTTCCTTTCTTCCTTTTACCTTCTTGTTCTGTTAATTACATTATCACTTATTCTTCTCCCAATGGCCTTTATGACTTTATGTAATATATTTAAGCTCCATTTTTTAAATTCAACCAACTTTTTATGGCATCTACAATGAAAGACGAAGAAAGCCTCTTTATTTACCCTTACCCTTTATTTTGCACCTGCAGCATTCCAGGCCCTTGACATTCACCAATCTGTTCATTTAGTCAACAAATATTGTCTACATCTGTGCCAGGCACTGTTCTAGACACAGGGAAGATGGCAGGAACTCAAACAGGCAAGATGCCTGGCCCTTGTGGAACTTATTTTGTTTTGGGAAATATGGATAACAATGAACAGATTAGTCAGCTCCATAGGATGTCAGAGGGTGATAAGGGCCAAGGAAAAGGAACAGAGCAGGGAGGAAGGGATGTGCCGGACTCATTTGTGTGCACGCGTGTACATGTATGTATGTATGCATGTGCGCAGGCTCGTAGGAATGTGAAGTTTTCTTTTACTTATTTATTTATTTTGACACAGAGTCTCGCTCTGTCCACCCAAGCTAGAGTGCAGTGGCCTCAGCCCAGCTTGCAGCAACCTCAAAAGCCATTCTCCTACCTCATCCTCCTGAGTAGCTGGGACCAAGCTGTGCACCATTATGCCTGGCTAATTTCTATTCTTATTTTTTTAGTAGAGATGGGGGTCTCACTCTTGCCCAGGCTGATCTCGAACTCCTGCCTTGGCCTCCCAGAGTGCTAGAATTATAGGAATGAGCCACCACACCTGGCCAAGGAGTGCGATGTTTTAGTCAGGGGAGCCAGGGAAGACCTTCCTGAGAAGCTGATCCTTTTTTTATTTTTATTTTTTTATTAAATCATAGCTGTGTACATTAATGCAGTCATGGGGTACAATGTGCTGGTTTTAAATACAATTTGAAATATTTTCATCAAACTGGTTAACATAGCTTTCATGGCATTTCTTACTTATTATGTTAAGACATTTATATTCTACATTTAGTACATTTCCCATGTACCCCTGTAAGATGCGTTGTAGGTGTGGTCCCACCAATTACCCTCCATCCATCCATCCTCCCCCTTCCTTTCCCCTTTCCTCATATTCTTGGGCTATAATTGGGTTATAGCTTTCATATGAAAGCTATAAATTGATTTCATAGTAGGCTGAGTACATTGGATACTTTTCCTTCCATTCTTGAGATACTTTACTAAGAAGAAGATGTTCCAGCTCCATCCATGTAAACATGAAAGAGGTAAAGTCTCCATCTTTCTTTAAGGCTGCATAATATTCCATGGTGTACATATAACACAATTTACTGATGCATTCGTGGGTTGATGGACACTTGGGCTTCTTCCATGACTTAGCAATTATGAATTGGGCTGCAATAAACATTCTGGTACAAATATCTTTGTTAAAGTGTGATTTTTTGTCTTCTGGATATATACCTAGTAGAGGAATTGTAGGATCGAATGGCAGGTCTATTTTTAGTTTTCTAAGTGTTCTCCAAACATCTTTCCAAAAGGAATGTATTAGTTTGCATTCCCACCAGCAGTATAGAAGTGCTCCCTTTTCTCCACATCCATGCCAACATCTCTAGTCTTGGGATTTTGTGATATGGGCTAATCTTACTGGAGTTAGATGATATCTCAAAGTAGTTTTGATTTGCATTTCTCTGATGATTAAGGGTATCTTTGAGAATCTTGGGTTCCCTGCCCATCACCATCAAAATTCCATCCTCCTCCTATGCATAGATGAAAAAATATTTGCTCTGAAAATGAAATGAACAAATAGAGAACCCAAATCTGGCCCTGGGACAGAGCAGGAGCTGGGGACAGCCCTCGGGTGGGCTGGGAAACCTGGCCCCAATAGCCTCTGCCATTTTCTCCCTGGCAGCTCCTTTGAGTTCTCTCCAGCCTGGGTTCCGCCTCCCTCAGGGCCCATCTTGGGAAGGCAGGGTATGGCTGAAGTGCTCATGAAGCAGTCTCTTTTTCTGATCTTTCTCTTTGGGATCAAAGGTAAGGTTTACCAAGGGCAGGGGACTGCCAGCCACCAGGTGGATGTGGAGGTAACACTGAAAGCCAACCAGCCCAGCCCATAGCGCAGGACCAGGGCATATTGGAAGGTGATCCTCAATATGTGTTCTGAGAGATTATATGTGACCAAAACCTTGTCAAGCAGAGTCACATTGATGGGTTCAGAGATGGCCCTTGACTCAAAATGAAAGAATGTAAGTCAGCCCTTGAGGCTCCTTCCCTTGGAGCTGCTAAGCCAGTAAGGTATCATCCTGAAGCTACTGAGGTACATCTTTGCCACCTATAAGAGCCCACCTTACAAAAAAAGGCACCATAGAAAAAAGAAGAGGCAACACATGGAAAGAATCAGATTTCTGGTGATATTACTTGAACCACTAGATCCAGCTATGCCTGAAGTCCACCACAGGACTCTATGTGAGCCAGTCAATTTCCCTTTTGCTTATAACTACTTGGATTGAATTTCTGTCACTTACGATTTTAGAAAGTGACATCTTGAGGAGAGACAGAGGAATTTAGTTCAAATCCTAGTATACAGGCACTCAAATAAAATAAACGCCAAAGTAAGTGCCATGAAGGAAATTCACAAGGGACTCAAACTGGCCCAACAGGAAGTGAGGCTGATGATTTAGGAGATAGAGAGGCTCACCAAGGCATAATGTGGGGATGGTGTCTCCCCTATAGTCCACAGGTGGGGACTATATTATGGTAGGAGGATGGAGAATAAGGCAGACATAATGGACACGTCTGTAATTTTGGTAGTGGCCATCTTTAGGGTAGCAGTAACAGACATGTAGAGTAACAATGGCTTAAACAAGATATAAAGTATTTCTGTTTCGTGTAACACTCCAGACTGTTGCGGTCCCTTTGCTCCATAAAGTCAGCAGAGATCCAGGCTCCTTATAGCTTGATGCCCCACGATCCTTAGGATGTTGACCTCCTCTGAGTAGTCCAAGATGGTTCCCTAACACGTGCTCATTTCAGACAACAAGAATGGGAGAAGGAAAAGGACACTGCCATTCCACCCAAGGTTACGGCTAAGATGCTGTAACAAAAGGGATGCTACAATAAGGTGGCTCAAGTAAGATAGAAATTCGTTCCTCTTCCACGTTAACAGCCTAGTACTGGGCATTTTAACAGGGCCAGCAGTGAATTACTTCACAAAGTTACCTGTGCATCCAGGCACCTTCATCTTGTTTCACCCTCGTCTTCGCGTGGTGAAAGCTGATCACCTCGTACTCATTATGACCCACAGAAGGGGAAAGAGCACATTTGTCTAGTGAAAACAGCTTCCTTTTAAGGGGATGAATATCCCAGAAGGTGCGTCCTGCTACTGCTCACATCCCATTGGCCAGAACTTAGTCCCGTGGCCCTTCTATTGCAAGGGAAGCTAGGAAATATCTTTAGCTGGATGGCCACATATTCAGCTAAAACAAAGGGATTTCTATTACTAAAAGGAAACAAGAGAGAGTGAATTTGGAGGGACAAGCCTGATCTTGGTCACATGGCCACACCAGGCTGCAATGGAGTCTGGGAAATGTAGTGTTTCCTCTATGCAGCCACATTGCAGGCTAAACATCAGGGGCTCTATTGCTATACTTCAAGAGATAACAGTTAGCAAGGGGAAGGCTCTGTCCCTCTTCCAAAAACTGCTGTCCATTCAGTGAAGTACGAGCCAAGGTTAGCATGAGAGTGAGGGAGATGAAAGAGACAGAAGTTTCCACCAAGAAGACCTTATCAAATTGCTGAGTCAGGGAGCAGGGAAGTGTGACACATGGGAGGGTTTAGAGGATAAGTGTGAGGTTTGAACTCATGGATTTCAAGTGGAACCTGTTTGTCAGGTGGCACAGGCTTGTCACCTACACCTTCACAGCCCACCTGCAAGCCCAGAGAAAACGGGTGTGTAAATTAATCCCAGATTAGCATTTCCAAGTGTACCAGAGGGTGTTTGTAAGGGATGGATTACAAAGTGGGGGTGTGGCACCCAGGGCAGATGAGAAGGAAAGCAAAGGCAGGAAGAGATTCCTGGAGGCTGGGAAAGGGGTGCGGTCAGGGCTTGGTATTGAGAGGTCAAAGTTCTCGATGAGGTCAGAGAATTGTTGCCATGGGGAAGCATTGGAGTACGAGTGGGAAGGTTAGGACAAGGTCACCAGGAAGTGGGATGTGGGAGATAAAACCCTGAAAGTGAGAGGTGTTTGTGTTGAACTTGTTCAGAGTGTACAAGGTGAAATGGGACATAGGCCGCTGGGATTGCAGTCAGGAATTAGGACAGGCCAGACTAGTGAAGGGTCACCCAATATGCAGAGACAGGGTTTAGGTCCAAACAAGCTTTATTCATCAGAAGCCCAGTGATTCTCCAGAACGAGGATGTTAGGTCACTGGAGCAGCTGGCAGGAGCTGAGAGGGTCGCTCAGTCCATCAGCTTCATCTGTCCTAACTTGCCCATCTGCAAGGCTACTGTGTCATGAATGCCTCTCTCACACTTGGCTAAGCTCTCCTTTCTTTTTTTTTTTTTTTTTTGTAGAGACAGAGTCTCACTTTATGGCTCTCAGTAGAGTGCCGTGGCCTCACACAGCTCACAGCAACCTCCAACTCCTGGGCTTAAGCGATTCTCTTGCCTCCGCCTCCCGAGCAGCTGGGACTACAGGCGCCCGCTACAACGCCCGGCTATTTTTTGGTTGCAGTTCGGCCGGGGCCAGGTTTGAACCCGCCACCCTTGGTATATGGGGCTGGCGCCTTACCGACTGAGCCACAGGCGCCACCCAGCTCTCCTTTCAATACAGAGTAGGGCTCAGGTTCAGAACCCTCAGCAGGTTTGTGGGAAATTAGTGAGCTTGTGTTGCTTTCACAGTATTCCGATGGTTTCTTCCCGTTTCTGTAATTACTATTCACTTCCTGTCTTCATCAGCATTCAAGGAGTATTTCACAGCATCACATCAGATCATGTTGGGCCACTGCTCACAGTCATCCAGTGGCTTCCCAGAACATTTAGAATAAAATCTGAGTGCTTTCTGTGGTCTGGAAGATTCTTCATAGTCAGACCTCTACCCACCTCAGCCTCTTCTTCCATCACTCTGCACCTCACTCACGTCTCCTTGATGTTCCTCCAATATGCAGGGCCCAGTCTCACCCCAGGGCCTTTGCACATGCTGTGCCATCTGCCTAGGATGCTCTTCGTCCAGATCTTCTCATGGCTTGCTCTAACCCTTCATGCAGGTCCCTGCTCAGATGCCACCACCTCAAAGAGGCTGTTCCGGACTGCCCCAGCTACCTGACTAAAATAGCACCCAAACATTTGCAAATAACCCCATTGTTGCTAACTGATCTCTCTCTCTCTACCTACTTTTCCCTCCCTCCCTTCCTCACTTGCTCTTTCCTTCTTTCTATCCATCCTTCCTTCTTTTTTTTCCTTTTTCTGCCCTCCCCTCCTCCCCATGTCTTTCTCGTTTCTCTCTCTCTCTTTTGAGATAGTCTCCCTTTGTTGCCCCAGGCTAGAGTGCTGCGGCATCAGCCGAGCTCACAGCAACCTCAGACTGCTGGGCTCCAGTGACCCTCCTTTCTCAGCCTCCTGAGTAACTGGGACTACAGGCACCAGCATAATGCCTGTCTAGTTTTCTCTACTTTTAGTAGAAATGAGGGTCTTGCTCTTGCTCAGGCTGGTCTTGAACTTCTAAGCTCAAGCAATCCACCTGTTTCGGGCTCCTAGAGTGCTAGGATTACAGGCGTGAGTTACCACACCCGGCCTTCTTATTTTATTTTATTTTATTTTTAGACAGACTCTTACTTTGTAGCCCTTGGTAGAGTGCCGTGGCATCATAGCTCACAGCAACCTCAAACTCATGGGCTCAAGCGATCCTCTTGCCTCAGCTTCCCAAGTAGCTGGGATTACAGGCCCCTGCTACAATACCCAGCTAATAGAGACGAGGTCTCGCTCTGGCTCAGGCTGGTCTTGAACCTGGGAGCTCAGTCAATCCACTCTCCCGGGCCTCCCAGATTGCTGGGATTTCAGGTGTCAGCTGCTGTGCCTGGTCTTCTTCTTCTTTTTTTTTTTTTTGTAGAGACAGAGTCTCACTGTACTGCCCTCGGGTAAAGTGCCGTGGCGTCACACAGCTCACAGCAACCTCTAACTCCTGGGCTTCCGCGATTCTCTTGCCTCAGCCTCCCGAGTAGCTGGGACTATAGGCGCCCGCCACAACGCCCGGCTATTTTTTTGTTGCAGTTTGGCCGTGTCTGGGTTTGAACCTGCCACTCTTGGCATATGGGGCCGGCACCCTACTCGCTGAGCCACAGGTGCCGCCCTTCTTTTTTGTTTTAAATTGACCTTTCCTGCTAGAACGTCACTCTAGGAGGACAGGGATCTTGTCCTCTTCACTGCTGTGTCCTCAGGGTCTAGAACAGTGCCTAGCACATAATAGACAAAAATTTGCATCTGAGGGAAAAATAAATTAATATAGTTTCCTTTTACACTTAGGTGGAAAAGCAAATCAATTTAAAGAAAAGCTTTCAGGTAAGCAGTCCACATAGCACCATTTGGTGGATAATCAAAGGTGCTAAGCAATGAGCGCACTTACCCACTGGCTGCGCATGTGTGAAGACTGGGGTTTGGGGTCTCACAGCTGTAACCCTAGCACTCTGGGAGGCCGAGATGAGTGCATTGCTTGAGCTCAGGAGCTCGAGATTAACCTGAGCAAGAGCAAGACCCTGTCTCTAAAAACAAACAAACAAAGAAACAAAAAAAAAAACTAGCTGGGTGGCGTCTATGGCTCAAATGGGTGGGGCGCCCGCCCCATATGCCAGAGGTGGCGGGTTCAAACCCAGCCCCAGCCAAAAAAACTGCAAAAAACAAACAAACAACAACAACAAAAAGAATTAAAAAAAAAAAAAAAAAAAAAAAACTAGCTGGGTGTTGTGATGGCTGCCTATAGTCCTAGCTACTTGGGAGGCTGAAACAAGAGGATCACTTGAGCCCAGGAGTTGGACGCTGCTATGAGATGTGATGCGGTGGCACTCTACCAAGGGCGACATAGTGAGACTCTGTCTCAAAAAAAAGAAAAAAAGGGACTGGGATTTGGAAGCTGCTTCCCTAGCTGGTGTTTTGGGGTTATATGGGAGAAGAAGAAGGATTTCCTAGCACCTGTCCTACAGATCAATGAACAGAACACTTCTCTGTTCTGGCAGGTGGCTAAAGACCCCTGGACCCCTAGTGTGTGTTCCCATACTTAGTTTTCTTTGGTGCCTTCCCATCCCCAATTGTCACCTGGTTCTTGCCTTCATTGTCCTCACCTTCAGCCAGATGTCCCCAGAAGCTGCTCAGTTACTCAGGCATTTAGGAGCACCCACTATGAGCCTGCCCTATACTAAAGGATTGACGTGCGTCACCTCCAAAGAGTAGGTAGTGTTGTACCCATAACATGGATGAGCAATTACTCAAGTCACACACTAATTGTGCTCCCCTAATATGTTTGAGATATGGACTATTTTCATTCCCTCCAGGTACTATTTCCTTTCAGTTCAATAGCACCCTCTCCCGCCCACCCAATTCAAGTTCTTGGCTGTTCAGTTTGCTTGGCATCGATTTTTAAAAGTCATGGTTCTTCCAGCTGACAGCCTCAAAAATTCAGAATAAAAAATTGTCTCAAAGGGAAAAACTCAAGAATAGAGGTGTGGATCTAGCTATAAGCTATTTTTTTTTTTTGTAGAGACAGAGTCTCACTGTACCGCCCTCCGGTAGAGTGCCGTGGTGTCACACGGCTCACAGCAACCTCTAACTCTTGGGCTTAGGCGATTCTCTTGCCTCAGCCTCCCAAGCAGCTGGGACTACAGGCGCCCGCCACAACACCCGGCTATTTTTTGGTTGCAGTTTGGCCGGGGCTGGGTTTGAACCCGCCACCCTCGGCATATGGGGCCGGCACCCTACTCACTGAGCCACAGGCGCCGCCCTGCTATAAGCTATTTTTAAGTTTAGAAGCAATTGCCAGTACTTAAAAATCAGGAAAATTTGCATCGAAGTTTGAATTTTTGGCTATTTACAAAAGACTTAATAAAAAAAAAAAGAAGAAGAAAATTCAGATGATCAGGCCACATTAGGTCCACACCTCCACATGGAAGCCACCAGCTGGAATTGAGCATCAGCCATCCTTTTTTAGAGAGGACCCGTGTTTGCCAATTTCCACAGACTCCACTGTTCCCTATAGTCTTACCATAACTGGCTTCACTCATTTACATTCCCTACCTGATCTCTAAGTTTTTGACCATGATGAAGAAAGACAAGAATCCACAGTAAGACTAGAAAAGAATTCTTCTAGGCTGACAGGAGGGGAAAAGAAAATTGAGAGAGGTTTATGGGTCCACGGAGGAAGAACTGATTTCAAGGGGTCACGGGCACAAATAGAAGCTGGTAAATATTTAACAAATGCTCTCCAGGGGAAAAAGTGTGTGTGTGTGTAAATTTTACTGAGATAAAATATGTACTCATTGTACACAATTTATAAATAATAAACTCTTTATTGTAGGCTGGGCGAGGTGGCTCTTGCCGGTAATCCTAGCAATCTGGGAGGCTGAAGCAGGTGGATTGCTTGAGCTCAGGAGTTCAAGACTAGCCTGAACAAAAGCAAGTTCCTATCTCGACTCATATTACAAAAACAGCCAGGCCTTGTGGCAGGTGCCTATAGTTCCAGCTACTTGGGAGGCTAAGGCAGCAGGATCGCTTGAATGCAGGAGTTTGAGGTTGCTGTGAGTCAAAGTCATGGCACTCTAGCCTGGGGCAACAGAGTGAGACTCTGTCTCAAAACAATCCAACAAAAATAACTCTTTATTGTAAATACTCTTTATTATTAATACAAATTCCATATCGCCAATTAACTCTTATCGAATGCTTTGGTTGATTTTTTTTGCCAAACATTTGTATCCAAAGCCAACTATCACTGCGATTTAGCCATCATTTGACAAAATTAGAAAATAAAAATGACTAATAACACCATAGAAAGAGTTTAGGTCTAGCAGGGATGCTGGTGGAATTTTTTGTTTACATTAACAAGGAAGACCAAAGGAAAACAATAAAGGCACAGAGCCTCCTTCAATAACACGAGCAAACGCCCGCTGAGCTGAATAATGGGTTGAAATACTGGAAGACTATTCTCTGCATTTTTGGTGCTATTCACAATGAGTCGACCATAAACAAGACACACTTTTAAGCCTAATTTGCATTATTACTATTTTATCTAACATGTTCGTGAGGCTAGAAAATCAACAGAACAATAAATAAAGCCCAGACCTGAAATACTCTGTAATCTCTGCGATGTACATATATGCCCCCTAGTCAGCTGAGCAGCAAATAACCAACATGCTATCGCTGAACACAGGATTGGGAAGGGAAGTGTGCTGCCTCCCCACGGCCCCCCCAAAATACACGGCATGGAGGCAACCTCAACAGCACGGGTAACAGTAAAACACAGTAAAAGAATTAAGAGGTGATGAGTTTTGAGATCTTAGATACCTTTGTTTTAATATAACTTACTTAATCATACATTTGAAACATTTAATTTTTTCAATAAAGGCTGTGTTTAACAAGTAGCTTGAAAGCAGCCTGAAAATGAGGTTAGCTCTCACAAGCCAGCACAGCCAGCTCCAGCACACCTCCCTGGAGAAAAGGGAGGCCCTGGCAAAATGAGAGGAGAGGAGAACTTGAGGGGCCAGCATCCCCGGGGGCTATGCCAGCACCCACGTGCGCAGGCAGGGATGATGAAGTTTGGTCCAGCGTCAGCACCCAGGATCCTCATCCTCCTCAGCATCTCGGAGTTCCTTGTTGTCAGCCCCTTCCTCAAGTGACTTTCGGCCTCAGCTACTTGCTCAGTCCCCATCTGACTCGCTCTTTGAGGACTGATACTTTACAATGTCTCAAAGCTGGGGACATGGGTAACAGAGGGTGAGCGGAAACATTCATATCCAAAGTCAAATATAGGTGCAGTTTAGCCAAGACTGGCCATGGACCAGCTGAGGACCCTCCTGAAGGGAGCCTGGAGTTAAATACACCCTTAGGGTCAAATTATCCCATTCTATAGATGAGGAAACTGTGGTCTGTGGGACTTGTTACTTACCCAAGGCCAGTGGCTGCCCAGAGGCAGAGACAACCCTGACCACCAGGATTATTGATCTCCAAACCCATCTCCTGCAAAGCCAGCCAGCACCATTCTGGAAACAGCCCCTGGTGCTTGTTTACATGTGCTGGGCTGGCTCCTGGATTTCAGTGTGCACAGCTCTAGAATCCTAATCACCATTTCTACACATTAAAACTGTATCTCTTAAAGAGGTACCTAGCAACTGGAGAGCAGGGTTCATGGGAATATTTGTAGTGTTACCAGCATTTAGAACTCCAGCTCACTGCAGGCAGAAGAGACCTTACTAATGACCTGGTCCGGGCCCCCCATTATGCAGGGGGGAACGAAGGCCCCTGGTCACACTGCAGTGACACCAGCAGAGCCAGAAGTAGCACTCAGGTCTCAACCAGACTTGCTGGAAAATAATATTCTGGATAAGAGAATTAGAAAGCTTGAACCAAACTCAGAAATAAGAGCCACAAAGCAGGCCTACCCATCACCGGAATGTCCCAGCCAGAAACAAAAAGAGAGTGGAAACCTTGCTATTCTCAGTGGGATTTAGGGGTGATACTGGGAGTGACTTCCTCCCAGGATTGGTACCATAGAGATTCTCTGAGAAAGTCCAGGGTGCAACAAGACCCTGCAAGTTGCTCTTTTTAAAAATACTGCAGAGATGTGCACAGTCAGTAGGGAAACTGAGGCATGAAGCTAGATCCTCGGAAACTTTCAGGGTTTGAGACTCAAAATCAAGAATTTGGGGTTCTCAGACTGTCAGTCCTCTCACCCCAGCAAAAAAAGACCTCCTTTGGAGTGGGGCCGCTCCTGAAGGGCGACTGGAACTTGTGCTTGGGACCTGGAAAGCAGGAAGCTGGAGGTGGTCTGCTGAAGCCATGGCTCAGAGGGGCTCCTCAGGGGGCCACTGAGGCCTCAATGCGGCTGTACTGGACACCAGCTGAGTGCTGCCTGTGGCCAAAACTCAGGGCGAACCTGTCAAATAGAATGAGTGGGATGGGGAGTGACAGGGGTGGTGGCAGTGGACGGTCCACGGGGGACCTCACCCTTGCTGCTTCCTGCCTTCATGTGGACTCCCCGACAGTTCCTGCCTGGTGTCCTCGGGTCTGCCCCTCACCTCCTGCTGCCCCTTTCCCCCCCACCCCACAGCTAGAACAAAACACAAAAATCAGATCCTGTGACTCTCTTGCTTACAAGGAGGTCCTCATGACACCAGCCCAGATCCAAGGTTATCACCATGGCCAATCTCTGACCATCACCCCCCTCCACTCCCACAGGCTCTTCATACCCTGGCCACATTGGCCTCCTGTCTCTCCCTTCAAAGTACCTAACTTGCTTCTGCCTCAGGACCTTTGCTCTCGCTGTGCCCTCTGTCTAGACACTTCTTGTAGCTCTTGAAATGCTTAGTGGTTTCTCATTATTCAGGCCTCAGCTCCCTTTCACTCATTCAATAAAGATGTATCTACTGGTGACCTGGGATGCCAGGCACTGTCCCAGGCCCTTGGAATAGGACACTGAGTGAAACAGACACACAAAAATGCCACCGTGCTCATGCAGAATTCATGATGAACTGGTGACATGAATGCACTCAAAGCGAGCCTGCACCCCAGCCAAGGAAACTGTACCCACCCCCCAAATTCACCACTCACCCTCTGGTGCGTTAACCTGCCTTATTTCCTGCATGATATAACTATCACTCTGACAAGATCTTATTCATGCATTTATGTGTTTTGGAGTCTCTCTCCCTGGAAATATAGCTTCCTTCCCAGTCCAGAGACAGGATCTCTCTCCATCAGCGGTCTGTCCCAGAGCCTACTGCAATGCCTGAGTCCTCGCTTGTACTTGAAAACATTTGCTAAAATTGAGTGAATGGATTCGTGAGAAATCAGGCTAAAATAGGAATTTTTGAAAGTTTCCCTCCCCCTCCCACCCAGTGGTTATATCACCAAAGAGGATGGACGGGATATTTATTTTGAACCTTGACCAAAAAATGAAAGGAATAACCTTATAGCAACTAACTACCACTGATCGCGAGAAGGTTTGTGCCCTTGGGTGACCGCCCTAAAGAAGGTAGAGGAACCGGATGTAGGTGCGTTTCCAACAAGAACATCTCAGGCGCAGGGACGAAACAGAAGCAAGCGGAGTGGAGGAAGAGGCAGTATCCAGCATCCCTTCTGCTCCCCAGTCCTTAGGGACCACGTCGCCTGTGTTTTAAGTGGTCTTCGCAGGACTGTCCATCAAGGAGCCTTGCCCTATCCTGGCCGAGTTGGAGGTGAGGGGGCGGGCACATAAAACAACCTTGGCCAATCATAATTTCTCCCGGGAATGTAACGCTGGTGCAAAGCAACACAGGAATGAAAAAAAAAAACAGTTGGTTTTGAAAAGACTATCCGATTAGTTTTGGCCATCAAAACCACTGTAGCTTCCCTGGTCCCTGTGTCCCCCAGGGTCAAGTTTCTTTCTCTCTCTGTGGCCTCTTCTATCAGGAGGTCCCTGAAGTACAGGGATTGGGGTTATGAAACATAGACCTGCCTGTGGACTCTACCAAGGCCCTTAACTTCCTGTCTTCTCCAGAGTCAGGGCAGACGCAACTTCCTGTCACCAAGGGCTGGCCCAGGCTCCCTTCCAAGTGACCCTAAACCCCCAGGTGCAGCCTGACGCTCCCCCCAGTTGCAATCACATCTTGCCTAGCTTCCACCTGCCTTATGTGCCCTTTGCTCTTCTCCCAGAGGATGGGACTGGAATCTTCTTTCAAGACAAGATTCCAGGCAGCTGTTTAGTAACAGAACCCCAGATTTAAAACCACATTATCAGCTTTTATTTCCCAAGTTCTATCCAAAGGGAAGTGGATGGAAGTGACCTTGAGGACTGTGTCCCCTGTCCTCTTGCAGGAATGTGGTGGTGTGCCATCTTGAGCCACACAGAAAAGGCAATATTGAAGGGATGACGGAGCTACAAGACCAAAGGCACCTGGGATCCCCAACCCCTCATTCAGACTATTCCAAGCAGCCAAATCTATTTCCTCTTGAACACAGCTGAAGGTGCTGAGGGGCTATAGAAGGTTTCATCCAGCACACTGGGAGTGTTCAGCTGGCAGAGAACACCCCGGGCCAGGTGAGAGATTTTTACATGAAACTAGTCCTGCATCGCTGCAGAGGCCAGACTGGGCTGGGCATGGGCTGGCAGCTCAGGAAGGTCAGGTCAACTCAGTATTTGAACAATTTTTAAAAACCTTCTAGAACTTCCCATAAATAAAATAGGCAGTCAGGAGCCGCCTTGTACTACACAAGATAACAGGGGTCATCTGTCAAGAAAGTTCAGGATTGTAGTTCCTTGAGGTACCTTCCAAAGCTCCCATCTCTTCTATTTGAGCAGCTTAAGGTGCCGTGATACTGAACTCTCCCCAATGACCTAAAACCCTGATGAGCTCTACCTCTTACCTATCCAATCTTTTCCCCCTCCTGCCTCCCTCCCTATACCAGATACACTCTCATCTCAGGGCCTTTGCACTGGCTGTTCCTCCATTTAGAATGCCCCTCCCATCTTAACATAGCTGCTCCCTTCTTCCTACTAACTTACACTGCACTTCTTCAGAGAGATCTTTCCTCTCTGACTACCCACTTGAATGTAGCCGCACCCCTTTTCTCCTCTCTCCCCCTCTCTGCCAACCTGGCCCTCCCAACATATTTTGCTCTGTTTCCTTTTCTTCTAATTACATGTCACCAACTAAAATGCTCTTTTTCATGTATTTGTTAGCTTGAGAATTTTCTGTCCCTCTCCCCTACTCAAGTGGAAGCTCCCTGAGGAAAAGGACCTTGTCATCCATAATCTTGGGTACATTTCCTAAGACCCCAAACACTGTCTGGCACATGGTAAGGACTTATAAATACCCACTGAATGAATGGATTAAGCCCATGTTTAATGTACATGTTTTGTATACACAAAGGCCATAATTTTCTTTTGTTTGTTTGTCTTTTTGTAGACAGAATCTCACTGTGTCACCCTTGGTAGAGTGCCATGGCATCATAGCTCACAGCAACCTCAAACTCTTGAGTTCAACTGATTCTCTTGCCTTAGCCTCCCAAATAGCTGGGACTACAGGTACCCACCACAATACCCAGCTATTTTTAGAGACGAGGTCTTGCTCAGGCTCAGGCTAGTCTTGAACCTGTGAGCTCAGGCAATCCACCCACCTTGGCCTCCCAGAATGCTAGGATTACAGGCCTGAGCCACCACGCCCAGGCGGAGGCCATAGTTACAATGCTTTGATCTATGACTCTTAGGTTCTGTGATTTTAAGATTCCACTATTCTGACCTCCTGCGATTGCGTAATTGAGTGATTTTAAATCCCTGTGAGCTGAACTTTAAAGTCAAATGAAAAGATGCTGTAGGAAAACACAAAACTGAAGGAAACAGCTCGCAGAACAAAACTCACAGCTCCCAGGCAGTTGGAGAGACGGGAAGAGAGGAGGAATGCTTTCTTGCAAAGGAAAAGTACAAGAACCCAAATCTTGAACTACATGCTCAGGGTTTGATACATGGTTCCATACTGATCTTCCCCCAGGACCCATCCTGTTTGCCTCCTACCGTCTCTTCTGGAACTGCTGGTCTATCTCCGCCAATGACTGGCCTTTTGTTTCAGGAACAAATAAATAAATGAAGCCCAGGCCAAAAGCAGCGGTCAGTCCGTAGAGCAGGAAGGTCCAGGACAAACCGATGGCACCTGGAACAGGAGGGCAGGAGTGTGGGCCCCACAGCCTGGGCCATCTGGTGGTTTCCAGGTTGAGCATTGCAAATTAGTTCCTACAGCAGATGTTCCAGATGGTCGATTTGCAGAGTAACTAACAAGGTGTCAGAAAGAACCTTAAAGCAGGAATCTCATGGGCTGTTTCAAAGACAGGAAAAGAGTCAGGGCACACACGAGTCCATACACATAAAGACAGAGGCAACTTGTGTTTATGGGAAAGGCCACTAAACCATTTCCAGACACTAATCAGTGAAGCAGTCTCAGAATCAGGAAGCCTGCACTGAGGGAAAGTGACAAAACATGGCTGGGAGTGGTGGCTCACACCTGCAATCCTAGCACTGTGTGGGGGAGGGATCACTTGAGCTCAGCAGTGCGAGACGAGCCTAAGCAAGAGTGAGACCCCATCTCTACTAACACACACACACACCCAGCAGAGCAGCTGCATGGATGCAGCTTTGGCAAAGCTCAGTTTCCAAAAACATCCTGAGAAATCCCATGAATTGGTAATGTGGTGGATTGATCATTCAGGGAAGTGCATTTCAGCCAATTTGGCCTGACCGATGTGAGAAAGAGGACGGAAACCAAGTTCAGTCCCAGGGGAGGGGAAGGCACAGAAGCCCAGCCCCGCTCTTCTCCTGGAGCCTCAGATAAGGGCCAGGATCTCAGGGCCAGGGACCAGGAAGGGGATGATCTCAAATCTTTTAAAGTCAGTCAGCCCCAAACAGAGAGAACATGGAAGAAAAGAGTCTCTGTTAAGGTGGAAGCACAAATTATGTTTTGGACGGGACACCATTCTCACCGCTGACAGCCATGGCCATACCTCCTCCAAGCAGCTGCCCCTGCGCAGCTAGACCTGATGTTCAGCAGGAAGAGCACTGGGCTGGGAGTCGGAGTCGGGGGCTGGTTCTAGTCTTCTGATTACCTGGCTGAACTTGGGAAGAATGTATTATCCTATCTGCCCATCTATGAAATGGAGATAATAATGATAGGACAGAATTCTAATAAGCTCTCCTTCCTTCATTCTTCCCTCCCTCTCTCCTTTCCCCTCTCACACTCATTCATTCATTCCACTAAAAGAAAATGCTTGAAAACTGGGGCAGCAGAGAGAAGTGTGGATTCCCTAAGACTGTAGGTGGAAGACAGCCATGGTGGATGGGTTCTCCTACTACAATCCCTCCCATCCTTGAGTTGGCTGTGCCTTTGAGGAAGAAACTCTTGGCCACAGAAAGTAGAAAAATAATAGAACCTTAAGTTTCTGCACATAATAATTCTGCTGCTACAGATAGGAAAATTAAAAAAAACTCTTTTGTTATAGAGTGGGGGGTGTTGGGCCCCTGAAAAGGGAGTGGGCTTGTCTGGGGAGGACTTACCGATGAGATCAAGGAAAGAGAGGCTGATGAAGAGGTTGGTGGCCCAGTTGAAGCTGTTGCAGAAGGCAAAGGCTCTCCCTCGGATGTCCTCAGGGTAGATCTCGCTGAGGACAAGCCAGGTCACTAGGATGGGAGAGCAGGGGGCTCCTAGGTGGAGGCAGGGACCTGGAACCCAGCACCACTGGGCCAAGTAGGCAGCCTCCCAACACATGATTTAAGCAGAATGGCAGGCTCCTGACACCAAATTCTCCTGAACCTTCTTCCATACCACTGTAGGAATCCCTACAGGGTGACCTACAGTCTTGGTTTGCCCCAAATTGAGGGGTTTAGGGGACACAAGACTTCCAGTGCCAAGACTGGGAAAGTCCTGGGCAAACTGGGGTGGCTGGTTTTGTCTCTTTCATATAAACCTTTTTATTGAGCTATCCAGGAACAGATCCAGGTTTTATGAGGCCTGAAGCTTACACAATCTGGGGGCCTCTTCAAGAATACAAACATAAAATTAGGTCCCGGCCCTGGGAAAAGCTATGAAGATTTGTGTCAGTTCACTTCTAGTGTTGCTCAGAGACCCTGATGGTACAGGCCCCGAAATTCCCACTAATAGACCAAAAGGGTCCAGAGGTACCTGAAAGCAAACCCCACTTACTGGGTCCGAATCCAAAGGAGAAGGCACTCACGAAGAGCATCAGGCAGACCAGTGCTGTCCAGCGCAGCAGCGTGTGCTCGGGGGACGGGAGAGGGGACACCGGGACGCCAGTGCTCAGTGCTGGCAGGGCAGAGGCTGTGGGGTCTCCATCTCTGAAATGGGGCTTGGTTTTCTTAACAGTTGACAAGAATGGCTTCCCATGGTCCTCCCTGGTGCTTGGCATCGGAGGTGAAGATGAGCCCGTCCCCAGGCTAGAGGCTCCAAGGAGGCCTGTCTGCCTGGTGGCATTGGGCATGGCCAGGCAGCTTGGACCCGAGTCCATGGGCACAGTAAAGCTGACAAGCCCTATGCCGCTGACTGACAGGGCCATGAGGGTACAGCCAACTAGCAACAGGGCCCTGCGGCCGGCACGGTCCACCAGCCCCATGGCAGTTAGGGTAGCTGTCACCTTCACTGCACCCAGTCCCACAGAGGCCAGCATAGCTGAGGATCCCCCATGGAAGCCAACCGAGTGGAAGATGGTGGAGGCATAGCACAACACATTGGGCTGCCCTGTCAGCTGCTGGAAAAGCACCAGCCCCAGTCCCACTGTGGTCCGACCTCTCATGTTATCCCGTGCCCTAAAGAGGTCCAGAAAGGAATACCGTGGCCTCTCTGGGCCCAGCTTGGGGGCCTCACGTCCCTGGAGTGGAATAAGATCCTTGTGGGCTGCCGTCTCCTCTGCATGAGCAGGGAGGAAGAGGAGGCCGAGCGACTGCAGAACAGCAGGTGCGCCGGCCCAGCCAAACATATGCCTCCATCCTCGGGGGGCACTGGCCAGTGCATAGTTGAGGGCATAGGAGAGCAGGATGCCCACAGTGATGCCTGCCTCATAGAGGGACACCAGCACTCCCCGCTGCCATGGCCCCACCAGCTCTGACACATAGATACAGCAGGCCATGGAGGACAGGGAGATGGCGAAACCAACCACTAAGCGGCCCAGGACCAGCCAAATCAGGGAGCCGGCCAGGCCCAGGCCCAGGCTGCCTGCCAACAGCACCAAGTTGCTGCCGAGGATGGCTTGTTTCCTGCCATAGCGGTCGATGAGGAAGCCCCCGACCAGGGAGGCGAGGAGAGCCCCCAGGAGTAGGCTGCCCACTAGGAGCTCTTGCTCTGAGCAGCTTAAGCCAAAGTCAAGTTGCAGTGGCAGCAGGGCACCTGAAATGACGGCCAGTTCATATCCAAAGGTGAGACCACCCAGCAAAGACACAGAGGCACACAGGGGCAGGACACGTGGGGGACGGCCTGAAAAACAAAAGTGATAGAGTTCAACCTCCCCTCCATCTGTCAACCTGTCCATCTACCTGTCTTCATCTATTCATCCATGCACTCGACCATCCATCTATTCATCCATTTGTCCATCCACCCGTCCTCTATCCATCTACTCAAACATCCATCCATCCATCCATCCATCCATCCATCCATCCATCCATCCATCCATCCTTCCTTACTTCAATCCATCCTTCCATCCATCCATCCATCCTTCCATCCATCCATCCATCCATCCACCCACCCACCCATCCATCCATCCATCCTTCCATCCATCCATCCGCTCATCCATCCATCCATCCATCCATCCATCCATCCTTCCATCCATCCACCCACCCATCCATCCATCCTTCCATCCATACATCCTTCCTTCCTTCAATCCATTCTTCCATCCATCCATCCATCCTTCCATCCATCCATCCATCCATCCGCTCACCCATCCATCCATCCATCCATCCATCCATCCGCTCACCCATCCATCCATCCACCCACCCACCCACCCATTAATCCATCCATCCATCCGCTCATCCATCCATCCATCCATCCATCCATCCATCCTTCCTTCAATCCATCCATCCACCCACCCATCCATCCATCCATCCTTCCATCCACCCTTCCTTCCTTTCCTTCCTTCCTTCCTTCCTTCCTTCCTTCCTTCCTTCCTTCCTTCCTTCCTTCCTTCCTTCCTTCCTTCCTTCCTTCCTTCCTTCAATACATCCTTCCATCCATCCATCCATCCACTCACCCTTCCATCCATCCATCCATCCGTCCATCCATCCTTCCTTCCATCCATCCTTCCATCCATCCACCCATCCATCCATCCACCCATCCATCCATCCATTCTCTGGCCGTCCATCTATTGTACATGTATCTATTCAACCACGCATTCATCCATCCTTCCATCTGTTCTCCATTCATCTACCCATATATTCATCCATCTATCTGTCCATTTATCTACCCATAATTCACCCAAGCACACATTGATTTATTGGTCCATCTACCCACAAGTCTATCCATGAATGCATCTACCCACCTTTATAGCCCATCTCTTTATATGCCCATCCACACACCCATCCATCCATCTACATTTACTTATCTGGCATCATGCCAGGTAGTGTTCTGGAGGTTGGAATAGAGTGATGTTGCCAAGGACCTGCCATTCTAGAAACAGGAAGATTGTAAGTAAGTATGTAATTTCAGATGGTGAAAGATGTCATAAAATATAAAGCTGGGAAAGAGTATTGATGGTGATGTAGCTCTACTACTTTAAATAGGGTGGTCAGCTAAGGCTTCTCTGAAGAGGGGAAATTGGAGCAGAGATCTGAATGAAGCAAGGGAGAAAGCCATCGGGAAATCTGGGAGAAAAACAAATAGAGGGAAGACCAAGTATAAAGGCCCCGAAGTAGGACAGTTTGGGGTACATTTGAACAAATACGAATATTAATAGTTAGTACTTATATGGTAAACACTAAATACCAGAACCTGTTTTAAGAGCTTTGTATGTATTTCTCATTTAAATCTTACGACAAACCTATAACATATTATTTGCATCATCCTGTAAGGTGCGGGAAAGTTAAGAAACTTTCTCACGGTCACACAGCAAGTAAGTAACAGAGTTGATATGGCTAGAGTTAGGGCTTTTAATCACTCTGTTAATCGGCAGGGAGGCCGGAGGAGCTGGAGCCAGAAGGCAGGGGCCAGATCATGTGTGGCTTTGCAGGTGCCAAGGACAATGATAATTTTCATTCTCAGTGGATGGACACCTTTGATAGCTTCAGCTAGGAGTGATAGCTTCAGCTAGGAGTGAAGTTATCTATTTTTGATTTTTTAAAGATCGTTCTTGGTGTTACATGTAGATTCTAACAGAGGTGGATATGGCCCACCCAATGTCCATTCATCCCTTCTCTAGCATCAGGACTATATACGGCTAAAAAAATTGTATTTCCCAGCCTTCCCTACTGCTACAGGTGGCTAATAAGATAGAACAGGTACTTTTTCAGTGGGACTTAGAGAAAGGTTCTCTAAGAAGTAGGTGGGATGGGGAGATGAGGCAGACTGCTGGCTAGCATCTTTTCTGCCTATCCCTCTTGTTCCTTTATTTCTTGCCTGGAATACAAATGTTATGGCTGGAACTCCAGCAGCCATTTTGGAACCCAGTGGAGAGATGACCATGAAGATGCAAGTTACACATTGACATTGTGGAACAAAACATAGAAGGGGCCTGGGTCCCTGATAATAGTAAACCTATCATATCAACAATGGATCGTCAATCCCAGACTTCTGAATATGATGGGAAAAAAATCCTTACAGTTTCTAACCTAGTAAAAGCTTCGATTCCTGCCACTGAAACCACAGAGCAAGAGAGAACCCAGGTGAGGAGGTTACACAAGGGTCCAGATAAGAGTGGTAATGACAAGCTGAAAAGGAAATGCCATACATGTTATAGAAAAGAGCTGCCAGTTAACATAAGCGAGTAAAAGGGGCTGCATGTAAAGATAACAAGGAACGGTGGGGTCTGTGGCAAACTGAAAAGTCATGTCTCATCTAAGGGTGTTGTTAACACATGAGAATGTATCATCTTTGGCAAATTATGAGAAAGGTAGCTGCTGTTTCATAAATTCTCTGTGCCAGGGTTAATGAAAAAAATTTTTTCATATAATCCTCACCACAACTATATAAGGTAGGTGTTATTATAATATCTCCACTTGACAGATAAAGAAATTGGAAACAGAAAAATCAAGAGCTGCCATCTGATTTTTTTAAAAAAAGAGCAACACGGGCAGTGCCTGTAGCTCAGTGGGTAGGGTGCTGGCCCCATATACAGAGGGTGGCGGGTTCGAACCCAGTCCCAGCCAAACTGCAACAAAAAAATAGCTGGGCGTTGTGGAGTGCACCTGTAATCCCAGCTACTTGGGAAGCTGAGGTAACAGAATCGCCTAAGCCCAAGAGTTGGAGGTTGCTGTGAGCTGTGACGCCATGGCACTCTACCGAGGGCAATAAAGTGAAACTCTGTCTCTTAAAAAAAGAGAGAGAAATAAGAAATCCAGATTTTTATATGCTGTCTTCAGATTTTTAAATGCTATTCCAAGAATATATTAAAATATTTGGACCAGACAAAATACATCTCAAAATGCAGCCCAACAGTACTAATTTCCAACTGCCTATATATGGAAACAAATCTTCAAGGAATAGAGAATTCCTAGTATAGTGAACATGCATTACTTTTTCTGTGTACCTGGAATCTCTTCCTTTGGGGAAGACCCCCTTCTCCACTGGTGGGGATGCCAGTCACATGTCCCTACTACCCACACATTAGGAAGGGGAAGTGACACAATCTGGGTCTTTTGAGGAATTGCTATGCATACAATGGAAAAAGGACTCTATTTTTGAGAATCTCAAGTTGCAGAAACCAAATGGCCATTAGTGATGCTATACAGAAGGCCTTTATGAGAATGAAACCAACACATACAGAAGGAGAGCCGAACAATTATAAGAACTAGAAACACACTCCCAGTAGTATTGCACAACCCCCTGGATATAGCAGTGCCTGAAGCTTACTCAAGTCACTGGACTCTCCAGTTACAAAAGCCAACAAATACTTCTTGTTCCCTCAGTCAACTTGAGACGGTTTATCTAAATTATAATTTAAAAGCTCCCAATTAATATACTAGGTCACAGAATTTCTAGATTCATGGAATGAACCTGAAACTTCTCCATCTTGATTAAGGAAAGTATACTTTCTCACCCTGGGTGGGAGAGAAAACTAATTTTTTTGTTAATTGAGGAAATTGGAGGACTCCAAAGTCATTTTTATATGCACGGTAATGAGCAAAGGACATTTTAGATATTAGAAACAAAGTTCATTGTTATTAGAAATGAAGGACATTTAGATATTAGAAAAACAAAGTTCTTTCTGTTTTGGTAACTTGCTATGTGACACAAGGCCAGTCTTTTTCCCTTATTGGGCCATGGGAGCGAGTCTCTCAAGACGACTCCCAATGAACCACGCCTCCTGGTACTTATGCCTTTATATCGTTTCCTCTCACTTTGAATCTGGGTAGCTCTATGACTAGTTTCAACCACCAGATTATGGCTGAAGTGATTCTGTGCTTGTCCTGGATCTAGTCCTTGATCAATTTCTACTTTTAATGTTTTGGGGGGAGCCTCCACCATGTAAGAAGTCTAACTACCCTGGAGAAAACATGTGAAGAGACCTTTAGATAATAAGGGCAGGAAGAGAGCCTTAGCCATCCCTGCATCCTATATATAGACTTCAGATGATCTCAACTGCAGTCACTGTCTGACTGCAGTTTCCAGAGACCTAAATTGACAGCAGCAGAGGAACCGCCCAGCTGAGCTCATTCAACCCAGAGAATTATTAGATAAAATAAAATGCTTGTTATTAGAGAACACTAAGTTTGGGGGTGTTTTGTTATACCTCAATAGATAACTGAAATATGAGTCCATCTTTGCCCTTCTATAAAAAGGATTCATGACACACTGATAGAAGATCTGTTTCGATATCAGTTTACCAATAGATAAAGTGACCATTGAAACAGTTTTCTCCTTTAAGGTGGAATAGAGATTGCTCAATGCAGGATGAGAGAGCACAGAGGTTAGTTAGTGGAAATCAGGAGAGCATGCCATGACTCAGCTACTTTGTTATGATAGTTCTGATTTCTGTGTAGTAAATTATGAGGCTTTTAGGTTAATTTATAGCCAAATGGACCATTGGCTAAAGATGAACAGTGAAAATGATAATAAGTGAGGAGATCAACGATAATAATAAATTGTATAAAATCCTTCCTAAGTCCAAAGAAACAGATGCTTCAGTATTCCCATTTTATAAATGAACAAATTAATGAAGAAGGTAGAAAATTCTTGGCTGAATGTGAGAGGTTTTTGTCTCATTTTGTTTTGGTAGATACGGGATTTTTTTTTCATTTGCTTCTCTTTCCCTCCAAACCAGATGATTCCAGTTGTCTGAGAACTCTGGTTGTTAAGGATGTTCTTAAGCTTTGTGATGCACAACTCTGCCTGTATCTCATCTCACTCTGCGCTCACCCTCAGATGCACTTGAACCAAGGCACTCTCAGTCTCAGTCTGCTGAATCAGAATAAGAGTAGTAAATTGATAATTGTGAACAAGGGAGAATAAAAATATAAACTTGAATGAGAATTAAAAGCCCACATAACAAAAACTGTGGGATGTGGTCAACTAAACCTTTGAATGAAGAAGCTAAGAAAATTACAAAAGGAGGGCGGTGCCTGTGGCTCAATGAGTAGGGCGCCGGCCCCATGTACTGAGGGTTCAAACCTGACCCCGGCCGAGCTGCAACAAAAACTAGCCAGGCGTTGTGGTGGGTGCCTGTAGTCCCAGCTACTCGGGAGGCTGAGATAAGAGGATCACCTAAGCCCAAGAGCTGGAGGTTGCTGTGAGCTATGACGCCACAGCACTCTACCGATGGCTAAAAAAAAAAAAAAGAAATTACAAAAGGAGCCCAAGGAGCAGGTAGAATTAGTGAATGTGAAAGCAGATGTTAATGAAATGGGGGGTGGGGTGGGAAACAACAGGACAACTGATCACTAAAACTCAAGTCTTTGCCATGACTAAGAAAAAAGATAAGGCTTTGGTCTGATCAAGAGGAAAAGACAGAAATATAAACAGCATCATAAACAATGAAGAGACTACAGGACACAAGGGAAAGAGAAAGAAGAAGCCCTTTTCAGCAGTTGAGGCACAACTGGTTGTGTGTGCCCTGGCCCACAGCAACCTCAAACTCTTGGGCGCAGGTGACCCTTCTGCCTCAGCCTCCCGAGTAACTGGGATTAGAGGCGCCTGCCACCACGACTGGCTAGTTTTTCTATTTTTAGTAGAAATAGGGTCTCACTCTTGCTCAGGCTGGTCTTGAACTCCTGAGCTCAAGCAATCTGCCCGTCTTGGTCTCCCAGAGTGCTAGGATTACAGGCATCAGCCACCAGCCTGGCCAGGGTCTCTGAATTTTCAAAGCACTTTAACTCAAGAGGGTAGATCTGTGATGGTTTGCAGTGTGTCTCTTGTGAAAACAGCATAGAGAGGATGCTTGTAAGTTCCATCTGAGAATTTCTGCTTTAAAAAAGCGAACTTAGTCACATTTATTGCAATTACTGACATGTTGGAATTTGCTTCTCCCATTTATTTTTGCGTCTTCTATTTTCTGTACTATCAAGATGTTTCTTTTTCCCTCTGTTTCTGCTTTTGATGGATCGATTAAGGTTTTTATGTTCCATTTTTTTTCACCACCGATTACAGAGCTATACTTCTTATTTCTTTTCTTCTTAGAGCAGCATTATCTAATAGAATTTTCCACAACAATAGAAATTTCTCTCTCCATGATGTCCGATGGGGTAGTCACTAGGCACATGTGGGTCCTGAGCACTTGAAATGTGGCTAATGTGATGAAGCAACTGAATTTCTAATTTATTTAAATTTTAATTAATTTACATATAAAAATAGCCACATGTGGCTACCTACCTTATTGTCAGGGGAGCTGTGCAGATTGCCCTTAACTTTCAATACACATGCTTAAATGTGCATATTTCTGGAAGCATCTAGAGCAGGGGTCCTCAAACTATGGCCCGCGGGCCACATGAGGCGGTGTGATTGTATTTGTTCCCGTTTTGGTTTTTTACTTCAAAATAAGATATGTGCAGTGTGCATAGGAATTTGTTCATAGTTTTTTTTTTTTTTAAACTATAGTCCAGTCTTCCAATGGTCTGAGGGACAGTGAATTGGCCCCCTGTTTAAAAAGTTTGAGGACGCCTGATCTAGAGCAACCCAGCAGTATCTAGCTCTTTCTCCCCCTACCCTGAATCTGAGAAGAACATCTGTAATGCCAGAGGCAGATTTACAGAGTGTTTTCTCTGGCTCAGGCACTGCTTTGAGTGCTTAGGAACTCATTTAATTCTCACCACAACTTTATGAAGTAGGTGCTCGTGTTATTTATGAATGAATAAACTGATCATCAGAGAGGTGAGGTGACTCGCCTTAGGTCAAAAGTAGTAAGCAGCTGAGGCTCAGATCAAAGCCAGGCTTCTCGCTGCACAGCCTACACTCTTGACTGCCCCATTATAAAATGTTGGTGTGATATGATTTCACTCTGTTCTCTCTTACTTTAGCCTCTTCCCGGGTCCAGTAGACAACTTTTGTGCAGAGGGAGGAGTTCCATCTGGAGGAACCATTCCCTGCCCACCCCATTCTGTTCACCCTTCTCCCCCTCCATCCCTGCCCCCAGAGAAATAACCCCCTTCTCTCCCCAGCTGGCCTCATCCTGACTCTTCCTCAGGCCAGTCAACATCAGCCCAACTCCGCTCCCTTTGCACCACCCCCAGCCTTGTTCCTGGGTTTACCCCCAGAAAGGAAGGTTTTTCCCAGCTGTGTGAGGCAATTGAGGTGCAGACTCTGTTTGCCATTTCCTGGGCTCAGCCAAAGGGCTCAGAGGCCAAACTTGCTGCCCACAGGCTCTGCTGGGAAATACATCACTGCAGACTCGGGTTGTGGAGGTAAGAGAACAATAAGAATGAAATAAAATAGAAACAATAACGGGTGTTGTTGATGGAGCACCTTCGCTGTCAAAGACTCTGCGTGCCTTCTCGCAGTTCATCCTCCTCGCAGCCCTGGGACTGCTAGAGCCACAACTGTCCAGTTTTACAGATGGAGAAACTAAGGCACAGAGAGCTCCCACAGCCATGAAGCAACAGGATCAGGATGGAAATAGTGACTCACAAGACTCCCAAATCCACATACTTAGAACTTTGCTGCACTGACTTACTAACTAGCAGGGAAGGCCAAGCAGAGATAGGTGGTGGGGTAGGAGAGAGCAGGGGACAGGGGCAGGGGTTAAAGGGAAAGAGCTCTCAGAAAAATCCCAAGGGACAAAAGATGGTGAACTAATACTGTCCCAAGGAGCTATGGAGGAGAGCTCCCAAGGAGTCAGAGCCATGAGAAAAACCAGGGAAGAACATTCCCTCCTAAGCCTTGCCATGGCTTCCATCACCTGTTTGAACAAATCCAGCCTCCTTAATGTGACATGCAAGACCCTTCACTGGTTGGCCTGACTCCTCGGCCATTTCTCCTGCTTGTCCCGGGCCTGTCCCCAAGCCTCCCATACACACCTTGTGCTGTCGGCATGCCTCACACACTC
Source organism: Nycticebus coucang (assembly GCF_027406575.1). Lineage (NCBI taxonomy): Eukaryota > Metazoa > Chordata > Mammalia > Primates > Lorisidae > Nycticebus > Nycticebus coucang. The sequence goes on along the minus strand of NC_069800.1, from coordinate 52,980,433 downwards.
TCCCTCTGCTCCATCTCTGCACATGGGGATGCTTCTGCTTGTGCTGCTCTTGTTCCCCAATGAAAGGTCCCTTTGTCCCCTTACTCTCCCTCTTCAGTCCCAGACCCCACGTCACCTCCCCAAGGAGGCTGCAGTTACACATGTCTGTTGTATAATATCAATTCCTCCACTTCTGCTGGGAGCCACTCTTCCCATTATCTCATGGTCCCCTGGTCTGGGTGGAGCTAACCATCCCCATCTCCCAACCCCACCCCCGCCCCCATGCTGGCTCCAGGGTTGTGTCTGTGATCCAGATCTGATCGGATCGATCAGTAGATTCCTGGGCCCTGGGCAGCAGTGAATGCCACACAGGTGAACCTGGACCAATGAGAGTCAGCTGAGGGGTGCCTGCTCACTGGGGGTGCTCAGCTGCTAGTTTACCTGCCTGAGCAGCGTGGGGGCATCTTCCACCTGAGGAATTCCAGATATCATCTGAGCCCCTGGGTTCAATTGCACCTAGAGCCATGAACTTCTCAGTGACCAATAAGTATCCTTTTTTTTTTTGCTTAAGCTAGTTTGAGAGGGGCCCTGACAAATTCCTATACATCTTCCTCAGCTCTGAGCCACATTTCTGACTTCTGACAACTCAGCATGCTCCTTTCATTTGGTCACACCATACTGTGAGTTCATTTACAAGTCCTCCTCCTTGAACTGAACAGGGCAGGAATGGAGACTTACTCCAGGGCTCCCAGCCCTGCCCTGACATCCACGGGCTGGGGAACCTGTGGCCTTCTGCATCCTTGAGTGAACAAATGGGTGTTGTTGGCGGAGCACCCGTTTAAACTGCTACTGAGCAGTTTAAACTGAGTTTAATGAAGGGATTTGTTCTGCGAAGTCTGGATTCAGTAGAGGGGCCCTACTTTGAGATCTACAGAGCCACATGGGGCCTTGAGCCTGCAGGTTCCCCACTGTTTTGGCTGGTGGGACTCAGCAAAGTTTCTGCTGAGTGAGTGAAGGAGTAGGGGACCAGGGCTACACCACGTCATGGCATTTCTGGAGCTGGGTCAGATACATCTGAACCTTAACGAATTCTACCCAGCACCCAGAGGGGTACTGTGAAAACCTGTGAAGTCAGACCACGTCATTTGTCCACTCAGAGAGCCCTCCGGGAGGCTTTCCATGGCCTTCCAGACCCTGCAAGATCTAACTCCGCTCTCGCTGTTCCTCTCACCACAGGCACGTCCCAACTCAGGGCTTAGTATCTTTGTTCCCTCTGCCTTGGGGGAGCCCTTCCCCTCCTCCCTTTGGGTCATTTTAGTGAGTGCCTGCCCTCCTTCTAAAACTGCAACCTCCTTGTGGCATCTGGCACTTTGTATCCGTCCTCCCCATTTGGTTTTCTCCACGGTGCTTGCCATCATCCAAAATAACTAGATAGTTTATGTATTTATTGGTTGCCCTGATCACAATGCCTGTGCCAGGAATGGCTTGTTTGTTCTCAGATGTCTCCGTGATGCTGAGGGCAGTTCCTGGCATACAGTTGGCACACAATAAATATTTGTTGAACAAATGAATAATCCCTCGTATAAATGAATGAATGAATTAACGAATGAACTCTGGGGAGACAGGGAATCCAGAAAAAGGATCTTCATTCTCGGGCACCTAGACAGATCCAGGGCCTGGAAGTGGCCATGGGCAGGAAGTGCTTATAGTAATTAATTAATCTGGCTTTGCCTGGGTTTAGCAAGAGTGTTCCTTTCTATTAATTATCTAAGTACAGGATGTACGTGAAAATGAGTGACACTGGAGGCAATCCCTAATTCTCTAAGCCACTCACAGTGGAGGGCAGAGCTTCCCAGGGAGAGAGCCAGGGGACAGAGGAGGGGAGGGAACCTAGGTTTGGGCTGCACATTTCACCAGCTGCAAGTACCAGGGCTCCTTCTGTTGGTGCCACTAGAGTAGTGTCTCAACCAGAAGTCACAATTCATTGGGTCCTTCCCAGTGCACTCGGGGACAGTCAGGAGCGACTGTACTGATATCCTCATGCAGAAGGCTGGCTTCCAAACGCCCCTGCAGCAGCTACTACTTACAGGAGTCACTGCAACCAGCCACTGTTTTAGGGCCATATCTGTACCAGCTGCCTTAATTACTATGACAATTCTATGACACAGGCACTGTTGTCATTCCTATTTTATAGATATAACAACCGAGGCACAGAAAGGTGAAGACACTTGCACAAAGTGATATAATTTGTAAGTGACAGAGCAGGGACTTGAACTCTGGGAGTCTGACTCCAGGGTCCCATTGTTGAGTGTGATAAAACAAACAAACAAACCTATGTTAACTGACTATTTTACCATGTGCAGGTGGTGAGCTGATTACTTTAAACTCATTTTTCCATGTCATTCTCATGACTGCCCTGTGATGAGTGTATCTTATTGTGAACATCTGAAGGTCAGAGGGGTTGACGAACTTCCCAGATCACCTAGGTCACAACGTGAGAACTGGGGCTGGAACCCAGTTCTAATCACAAAGTCTGCATATAGACCCAGGCTCTGGATCCTGCCATGAAAAGAGCAGCCTGGAAACTGGGGAGCACGGGGCCTAAGTGGTGGTTACTTCACAGCTCCCCCGCCTCTACTGCACAGCCTGGCTCTGCTCAGTAACAGACGCTCAGTAAATAGCTGCTAAATTGACTTAGGAAGGGAAAGGGGCCAGCGCCAACCTGAGTGTCCTTGGGAGAACCTTGTCCACCCTGGGCCTCAGTTTCTTCAGGCTCTGGGGAAGTGTGCCATAGAGGGTAAGAGGATGAACTCTGGAGTCAGAACTGGAGTTGGTCATTACTTGTGCTGGGTGATACAGCGGCTAGAATGCAGAGCTGAGTGACCTCAGGGCACTCACTTAACCTCTCTGAGCCTCCCCAACTACAAATGGGACAATAATACTTACATAGACAGCCAGTGTTAGCTATTCCACAGCACAACCCAGAATGAACTGTTAAAAGATAATTCAGGTCCTGCCTCTCATGGCAGCTTAAAACCCTCCTCCAGCTTCTTAAATCATTTGGAATAAAACACAAACTTCTCCCCATGGGCTGCAAAACACCACATGATCTGGCCACTGCTCAATTCTCTGATGTCCTTTTGGGTGCTCTCTCCTCACCCCCTGTGCTCCAGCCACGCCTAATGCCTCAGGATTTGGCTCTTGCTGTTCCTGCCACCTGGAAGCTGTTCCCCCAAACTGAGCAAGACCCACCTCTCAGTGAGGTCTCAGATCCAAGGCTGTTTTACATGGGGAAGTCCATCCTGACCACCTATCTAAGGGGCCCACGTTTGGCCAATGCACCACTTGGTTTTACGTGTCCACAACACTCATTGCTTTCTGAAATTATTTTGTCCATAAACTTGTCTGTCCAGCTCCTCAATCAGATGGTCAGCTCCACGGGAGAGGGGAGGATTGTCTATTCTGTTCACTGCTGAAAACCCACCACTTAAACCACTGTCTGGCACCTAGTAGGTGCTCACTAAAGAATGAATGACAAAATGCCCCTTTGAGGCTTCTGAATCCAGAGAGAAAAACAGAAATCATAGTCCTCCGTGGCAACAAAAAAATCCTCTTCTCCCCACCCCCATTCTGTATTAGACTCTCCTCCTCTGCCGCCTCCCCTGAACCGCCTCCAGAGCAGGGCTTTTGCGAGTTTTGTTGGTGGCAGAATCCCGGAGGCCCCAAACAGTGCCTGGGGCACACGAGTGCTCAGCGAATGGATTAGCGACTCTGCTTTTTCTGGAGCCTCCGTTTCTTCACCTGCGGAATAGGAACAATTTCCTCCGCCTGAGGCATGTGAGGCTGAAAGCGGCCAGGCGGGTGTCTGGGCCGGAGTAAACGCCCCTGGCAAATAGAGTCACTTTTTCCCAGGCAGAAAGGAGGGAGGGCAGCGTGCCCAGCCCCTTTCCAGCCGCTTCCCAGCCCCCAGGCGCGGGCCCGCACCCCGGGCCTGACCCCCGCGGTGGCATCCGGCCGGGCGCCGCAGGGGCCGTGGAGGGGCGCGCTCGCGGGGTGCGGGGCTGGGTGCCCACCCTGGGGGCGACGCCCCCCGCCGGCTGCCCCTGATCCGGACTTACCCATGGCGAGCGGGACTCCGCGGCGCGCTGGCGGGCTGGGCGCGCATCCCCGGGGCCGGAGTCCCTGGCCGTGGCCGCCGGACAAACTTTCCGGCCCGCCTCCCGCCTGCGTCCCTCCCCTCCAGTCCGCAGCGCCGCCGCCACGTCGGCCAGCCCAGGCCCCTGGTGCCTGGAGGCGGGACGCAGCCCGGGACCTCCCCCGGCAGGCCCCCGCCTGGCGGGGGAACCCCCTCACCACCCACTGTCCTCCCCTTGAAGGGGCCCCATCGGTGGTCCTCCCCAGGGCTGTCCCGGGTCGGGAGTAGGCCCTACACCAGTAGTCCTCCCTGAGGGGGCACCCCAGCCTACTGTCCTGCCCAGGGGCACCCCTGCCCACAGCCCTCCCAGGCCCCATGCCCATAATCCTACCTCAGGGGTACCCCAGCCCTCTGTTCTCCCTGGGTCGCCATCCGGCCTTCTCTCTGGTCAGAGTACCCCACACGCGCTGTCCTCCCCTGGCCTCTTGCCGGGAGGAGGTTCCACATTCTCTGGGATCCATGCCTGTCTGGCCTCCCCAGGGTGTGTGCACAGCTGGACCGACAGCTCCGACGCTCCCACACACGCATCACCCCTTCCTTCCACGAGCGCTGGGCGCCTAGGCTGGGGAGGGAGAAAAGACCGAGGTTTAGTTCTGATGGAGCTTACCTTCTCGTGGGGGAAGACGGCTAATAACTAAACAAGCCTGAGAAACACCCCATAGCAGGAAAGGCCAGGCAGAGAATTCAGCTAGGGCAGTGGGTTAGGCAGGCACAGCAGGTCCGAAGACGGGACATCCGCGCGGAGACCCACATTCCAGGCAGAGGGAACCGCAAAGACAAGGCCCTTAGGTGGGTCCAGCAGAGCTGGAGCCCCATTCTGGAGCACAGGAGTGCATGGGAACAATGCAGGAGAACGGGCAGAGGGGAGGGCTTGGGAGGCCTCCTTCAGACGTGGATTTGATCCCAGTTGGCAGGAGAAATAACAACTGGGTGATTCTAATAGGTCACAGGAAGAGGGTGGGAAGTAGGAGACCGCTTGGGGAACTCTTGCAAGGTGAGAGATGAAGTTGGCTTGGACTCGTGATAGTGGTAGGGGTGGAGGAAACCGGGCAGATTGCAGACAGGCTCAGTAAAGACTTACAAACTGGGACAGGAGCAGCGTGGGCTGGAAAATGAGATGGAGAGTTCTGTTATGGCTGTGTGGCCTTTGCGGTGCTCATTAGCCATTCGTGTGGAAATAGGTGGGCAGCTGGACATGAGCCTAGGGTTCTGGAAACGAAACAGATGAAACCCATGCACAAGCTCAGCACTCACCAGTGCAGGCTCACCCGGATTATCAGTGTGTGTTCACACGTAGGCCCCGTCACTCACCAGCAGTGGAAGCTGCACCCAAACCCAGCCGTGCTCACACCAACCCCAACCCAAAGAAGACAGCGTCAACAAGACCTCACTTCCTCCTTCACCCTTGTAGAGTTCTAAAACTAACAATAGCTGAGGTAGTTTGAAATCATGGCTCCAAAATTCTCTGTTCCCTCCCTTGAAATTTAGGTTGGCTAGTGACTGTTTTGACCAGCAGATTGCACAGTAATGTTGTGTAACTTCTGAGGCTGGGTCAGTGGGACCAGCAGCACTGGTCATGGACACCCTGAGCCTCCATGTAAGTACGATTATCCTGAGGCCACCATGCTATGAGAAAGCCCAAGCTACACAGAAACAGCCACGTGTAGTTGGCTCCAGTGGGTGGTCCTAACCCTTGAGTCATCCCAGCCCTACTCTGCAATGAGTCCACTCCCAGATACCAAATTTTTCCAGCTGAGGTTTTGGACATCTGTGAACAGAAGTGAGCCATCCCTACGTCCCTGTCTGGATTCCTGACCCACAACCATAATTAAATGATTGTTTTAAGCTGCAAAGTTTTGGAGTAAATTGTTTGGCAGCAATAACAACTGGGACAATGGCTTTAACTATCTAGTGGTAATTATGTGCTTTGGTTTAAGCTCTTTACATGAATTAGTTCGCTGTTAACTCGCACAACAGCCTAATGATGTAAAGACGACCACAGTCTATCACCAGGACAAAGCAGGTGAAGTGGCTCGGTGCCTGTGGCTCAAGCAGCTAAGGCACCAGCCACATACACTTGAGATGGCAGGTTCGAATCCAGCCCGGGCCCACCAAACAACAAGGAGGCTGCAACCAAAAAATAGCAGGGCATTGTGGTGTGCCTGGAGTCCCAGCTACTTGGGAGGTAGAGGCAGGAGAATCGCTTGACCCCAGGAGTTGGAGGTTGCTGTGAGCTGTGATGCCATAGCATTCTACCCAGGGCAACAGCTTGAGGCTCTGTCTCAAAAAAAAAAAAAAAAGCAGGTGAAGTAATTAACTCAAGGAGACACACGAGTATACAACCGAGCTGAGGATTAAGCCAGTTACAGGGAAATTAAGCTCCAGATGCCATGCTCATAACCATCATGATTTACTCCATGCTGGGCCAGGCCACATGACAATTCCTCCTTCAGCCATGAACATCTGGAATCGTTACCAGGAGACCTGATACAGCAAGGCCTGGGCTATTCTCTTCCTGAGAGATCCTCTATACAAGCCGCCTGATGGGAAGGAGCCTGTCTCTCCAGCTCCTGCCTCATAATAAGTCATGAGGAGGTCTGTGTTCCTGCTGCTACCCTTTTATCTCTTCCACAGAGAAGGGAAAGTTTCTAATTAGATGTGTGCTCCTAGTGAGCTACACTTCTTGATATCCATACCATATTGCGATCATCCCCTTTCCTTCTAGGTGTCCTAGAAGTGTCACCTAGTGACTTTGAATGAATAGAATTCTGCAAAAGTGGTGGATGCTTTTTTAGGGTTAGGTTATAAAAGACAGTGGTTTCCATCTCGCTCTTGTCTCCTAAGCTCTCTCACTCTTTCCCTCTGATGAAGCCACTTACACCAGGGGAGAGGCCCATACAGCAAGAATCTATTGAATCACATGCTAATACCTCCAGGGGAGGCCTAAGGCGCTTAGATCAACAGCCTGTAAAGAACTAAATTCTGCCAACAATCTGGTGATAAGTTTTAAAGGGAATCCTCCCCTAGGCCTCCTGGAGATGACTGTAGTCCTGAGGACATTTGATTTCAACTTTGCTAGAGACTCTGAACTTTTATGCAGAGCTAAGCTGCATTTCATCGCTTCATTCCTGGTCCTGATCCTACATATTACAGAGGGAATGATCTGGAAAAACAAAACAAAACAAAACACTTTCTGTCTCCCCAACTTTTGGGAAACTGAAAGCCGTGCCCCTGCCTCAGGCCGGTGGTCAGGAGGAGCAGGGAATGTCTCTTGTTCTTGTGAGCTCAAGGGAATCAGCTGGGTGGAGGTCACAAGATCTTAGCGGCAGATGGAATGAACCCAGGCAGAGGTGAGGCAATTGTCTTGGCCCAAGATGGGATTATGGAATCAGAACCTTTGAAACCTCTGTGCTTCTTCTCAGAAGCAGGAATTTGGATTTGAGACCATTGTCTGCCATCTTCCTCCTTTGCCAGCAAAGTAACAAATTTCTCTTTCCTTCTCAAACTGCTTGTCCCTCTTTTTCTAATGCAGCTTCAGGGACAAGTGCTGAACTTGCAGTAACAATGACACAGTGGCAAATAACTAACTTGTTACTTGCTACATATTTGTTACACAGTGATAAATAACTAATACACATTTCATTATTATTAATTATTTTAATCAAGAAAAGGAGATGAGCCTTGGCGCCCGTAGCACAGTGGTTATGGCACCAGCCACGTGCACCAAGGCTGGCGCATTTGAGCCTGGCCTGGGCCAGCTAAACAACAATGACAACTGTAACAAGAAAATAGCTGGGCAGTGTGGCGGGTGCCTGTAGTCCCAGCTACTTGTGAGGCTGAGGAAAGAGAATCAATTGATCCCAACAGTTTGAGGTTGCTGTGAGCTGTGACGCCATGGCACCCTACCCAGGGTGACATAGTGAGACTCTGTCTCAAAAAAGAAAAAAAAAAAAAAGAAAGAAAAGGAAATAGGTTACCTTGAAGGAGGAAGTAGGGACTAGGTTATATCTACATAGACAATGGCGCAGGCCTTGAATCTCTCCTCAGACACTTGAACAGTTAGGCATCAGAAGCTGGGAAGTCAGGGAGAGTAATATCTTTGACTTAATGTGACCTTAAGGGACTTTGTTGAAAAATCCTTCTGACTGATGATTGTCTCTGAGAGTTGCAAACCTCTCATTCACCATAGGAAGAGCCTCTTCATTAACTTGGGGTCTGTCAGGGGAAAGGGAGTCTCCCCAGTCCAAAAGTTTCCCTTAAAAAACTGCTCTACTGAACTACCTTTTGCAGACAACCTCAGAACCCAACCTGATTTCCTAGGTAGTGACATAGTCAGGATCTAGGGTTGCCAGATAAAATACAGGATGTTCAGTTAAATGTAAATTTCACATAAACAACATGGGGCATACTTTTACTAAAATATTATTTGATGTCTATCTGAAGTTCACATTAACTTGCCATACTATTTGTTGTTTTTGCTAAATCTGGGAACCTTATCAGAATTACATCACTCTGGCACCTATTAAATAAAAATTATAAGAGGCTACAATTTTGGACTAAGCTCCCAAGTTAGGTCTCAACAGACTAGACTAAAAATCAGAATGGAGGGCGGTGCCTGTGGCTCAGTTGGTAAGGCGCTGGCCCCATATACCGAGGGTGGCGGGTTCAAACCCGGCCCCGGCTGAACTGCAACCAAAAAATAGCTGGGCGTTGTGGCGGGCGCCTGTAGTCCCAGCTACTCAGGAGGCTGAGGCAAGAGAATCGCTTAAACCCAGGAGTTGGAGGTTGCTGTGAGCTGTGTGATGCCATGGCACTCTACCGAGGGCCATAAAGTGAGACTCTGTCTCTACAAAAAAAAAAAAAAAAAAAAAAAAATCAGAATGGAGTCACCCATAGAAAAGTTTTGTGTCATCAAACCTAACTCATTTGTTATCTGACCTTTCTGAAAGATCAGAGGAGAAAAGGTCAGGCATGTGGCTCTTGCCTACAGTCCCAGCACTTGGGAGGCTGAGGCGGGAGAATCACTTGAGGCCAGGAGTTTGAGGTCAGCCTGGGTAACAGTGAACTGCAGTGAACTGTGGTTATGCCACTGCACTCTACTTTGAGTGACAGACAGAGCAAGACCCTGTCTCTAAAAAAACAAACAAAAGGAGAGAGGGGGAGACAGAGAGAGAGCGAAGAGATCAGCCAATTCTGAACTTCTTCAAGTGTGGGAACACAGAAATGATCAAAACACAGAAAAACCCCTGTCCCATGGAGCTTACCTTCTCATGGAGGGAGACAGACAATAGAAGATAAAGATGTAAAATATAGGGCGGCGCCTGTGGCTCAGTGAGTAGGGTGCCGGCCCCATATACCGAGGGCGACGGGTTTGAACCTGACCCCAGCCAAACTACAACAACAAAAAAATAGCCAGGCACTGTGGCAGGTGCCTGTCGTCCCAGCTACTCGGGAGGCTGAGGCAAGAGAATCTCCTAAGCCCAAGAGCTGGAGGTTGCTGTGAGCTGTGACGCCACAGCACTCTACCAATGGTAACATAGTGAAACTCTGTCTCTAAAAAAAAAAGGAAAGAAAAAGATGTAAAATGTATAGTATGTCAGATAACAATAAATACCATGGAGAGAAATAAAGTACAGAAAGCATATCAAGGTTTCAGGAAGTCCTCAATGAGAAGGTGACACTCGAGTAAGGACCTAAATGAAGTTTGAGAATGAGCAGAAGAGTATCTGTGGGACCAGCATTCTAGGCAGAGAAACAGCATGTGTGAAAGTCTGGAGGCAGGAGGGTGTCTGGTGCGTCTGAGAAACAGCAGGCAGGCCAAGCTGCCTGGAGCAGAGGGACGGAGGGGGCCAGAGGCAGGAGAGGAGGGCAGGGAGGGGAGAAGGGATTGTGGCACCTTACTGGACTTGGGCAAGGCTATGCGCCCAGTCTTCTGCCTCCCAGCGCCTGCTCCTTACTCCTCTCCATGAAGCCTCTTCTGTGAAACTTTCTCCTTTTGCTCCTTCCCTCATCTCTGTGGCTCAAGCATGGTGACAGCACCAGCATCCCCCTCTCTAGGGGACCACATTATCCCTTCTGGTTTCCCTATTCTGGCCTTGGCTCATTGCAAATAGTCCTTTATCCATGCTCTGGCTGCTCCTCTGTTACTGAATGCTACTCTGCTACTCAGCTGATCTGAAACAATCACGGGTTTCTCACCTATCTGGGTAACACTTTAGTTGGCAGAGTTTAGTTTCTTCACATGGTTGATGAAATCCAAGTTCTGTAAGAACCCATCAGGCCAGTATCCTGTTTTACAATTGAGGTTTTTCAATTCTCAGCACTACTGACACTTTAGACTGAGTAACTCTTTGTTGTAGGAAGCTGCCCGGCATTATGGGATGTTCAGCAGCATCACTGGCCTCTACCCACTAGATGGCAGCACTCTCCCTTGCCAAATGTTCCTTAGGGGAGAAAGTTGCCCCGGTTGGTTAAATGGATGCATGTAGCCAACACTTCGGTGAAATGTATGCATGTAGCATAATAGTTATGAATACTATATGTGATCTCTCTAAAGTGTCTTTCAAGCCAGCCAGAATGCAGTCATGATTGATGGAGCTCTAGCAGCTATTTTTGGACCTTGAGACTAGAAACCCATAAGAGCAACACTCAGCTTGAACCTGGGTTCCTAACTCCTGATGGTACCATCCAGCCCTGGACCCAAGATCTCTGTACTTCAAAGATAAAACAGTGGATTGAGTCACTTATATTTTGGGATTTTTGTTATACAAAAGTGAAACAAAACAAATCCTGTCTAGTATGTTTTAACAATAAAGGGATAAAGAGAGTAGAAGAAAAATGGTAAACAAAGGAAAAGATCATTATAGGCTGGGTGTGGTGGATTCCAGCACTTTGTGAGGCCAAGGTGGGAGGAACTGCCTGAGCCCAGGAGTTCAAGACCAGACTGAGCAACATTGTGAGACTCTTATGTGTACAATGTGGGCAACCTCTAGAAATTAGAACAAACAAGTTAACAGATTCCTGCCCTAGAGCAGTGGTTCTCAACCTTCCTAATGCTGCGGCCCTTTAATACAGTTCCTGTGGGTTGAGACCCACAGGTCGAGAACCGCTGCCCTAGAGCCTCCGGAAAGGAACACAGCCCTATTGACACCTTAAGTTTACTCCACTGAGACCCATTTGAGACACCTCATCTGTAGAACCTTAAGATCATTGTTTAAGCTGCTAAGTATGTGATAATTTGTTACAATAGCAATTGAGAAACTAACACAGAAGGGTCTGTCCTATCTGCTGGGGTTGCTGAGCTGGCAGATGGGGAACTGTCAGGAGCAGGGGAGCCTTCCTAGGGGTAAAGCCATCAAAGAAGAAAGCGATGTTGAGAGGCAGCCAGATAGAAATTTGAATGACATTGTGTGAACCCCTGGGTTGAGCTGTTGTCTAAAATAAATTCCTTTGTGTATTTAAGCTTGCTTCTGTCACTTGCTGCCACCATGGTCATGAATAATGCAAAATGTATCCCACTGGGCAGGCCTTGTCAGTGCTAGGCTCACCCCCACCCCCTCCCCAGCTACTTCAGTGCTCACTACTGACAGTCAAGCTGGCGTCTGCATCTGGGGCTCGACCAGGAGCAAAGAGGAGGTAACAACTCCTGAGAACAACCTGTAACCAATGACTGCCACAAGTTGGTGTCCAAGTATCCAGCTCCCTTGGGCTTCCCTTCCCCAGGAGAACTGAGCTCCAGAGTGGAAACCGTCTTACCAAACTGCCTTTCTCTGACTGTGCTCCTATCCCTACCTCATTCATCTCCCGGGGGTTTCTTGGAATCCCAGTCCAAAGAAACAACTCACACTGCAATCTGTCTCACTGTCTGCTTCGGTGGGGTTCCAAAATTGAGGATCCCCTGTTTAATCTCTAGCTTATTCCTTGTGCTCTCTCACTGTCTTTGGAGCCAGGCTTCCAGCTCCCAAATCACCTCCTTTTTTCCTAAAATTCAGAGCCTCTTGGGTCTCCAACCCTACCTCAAACTAACATTCGCTGTTCTAATAATGGTGAGGTGCCACAACGAATGAGGACCTGTCCACTCGCCTCCTTCATCCTTTGGCAATACAAGAAAAAAAAAAGGAAAAAAATATGATAATTAGAGTTTTATTTTTAATGTTCTTTGTCATGAGCACTTTTTCTCTCTAGGGCAGTGATTTTTCAATTGGTATGCTGTGAAAAGGGTTTAAAGATCAATCATTTTCCTTTTTTTTTTTTTTATTAAATCATAGCTGTGTACCTTAATGCAATCATGGGTACAATGTGCTGGTTTTATATACAATTTGAAATATTTTCATCAAACTGGTTAACATAGCTTTCATGGCATTTTCTTAGTTATTGTGTTAAGACATTTATATTCTACATTTAGTAAGTTTCACACGTACCCTTGTAAGATGCACCGTAGGTGTGGTCCCACCAATTACCTTCCCTCCATCCATCCTCCCCTCTCCCCTCCTCTCCCTTTCCCCATATTCTTGGGCTATAATTGGGTTATAGCTTTCATATGAAAGCTATAAATTGATTTCATAGTAGGGCTGAGTACATTGGATACTTTTTCTTCCATTCTTGAGATACTTTGCTAAGAAGAATATGTTCCAGCTCCATCCATGTAAACATGAAAGAGGTAAAGTCCCCATCTTTCTTTAAGGCTGCATAATATTCCATGGTATACATGTACCACAATTTATTAAACCATTCGTGGGTCGATGGACACTTGGGCTTCTTCCATGACTTAGCAATTATGAATTGGGCTGCAATAAACATTCTGGTACAAATATCTTTGTTATAATGTGATTTTTTGTCTTCTGGATATATACCCAGTAGAGGAATTGTAGGATCGAATGGCAGATCTATTTTTAGATCTCTTAGTGTTCTCCAAACATCTTTCCGAAAGGAATGTATTAATTTGCATTCCCACCAGCAGTGTAGAAGTGTTCCCTTTTCTCCACATCCAAGCCAACATCCCTGGTCTTGGGATTTTGTGATATGGGCTAATCTTACTGGAGTTAGATGATATCTCAAAGTAGTTTTGATTTGCATTTCTCTGATGATTAAGGATGCTGAGCATTTTTTCATATGTCTGTAGGCTGTGCGCCTGTCTTCTTCAGAGAAGTTTCTCTTCAAGTCCCTTGCCCACCCTGAGATGAGATCACTTGTCCTTTTCTTGCTAATACATTTGAGTTCTCTGTGGATTCTGGCTATTAAACCTTTGTCAGAGACATAACCTGCAAATATCCATTCTGATGGCTGTCTGCTTGCTTTACTTACTGTGTTCTTGGCTGTGCAGAAGCTTTTGAGTTTGATCAGGTCCCAGCAGTGTATTTTTGATGCTGCTTCAATTGCCCAGGGGGAGTCCTCCTCATAAAATATTCGCCTAGGGTGATTTCTTCAAGAGTTTTCCCTGCACTTTCTTCTAGTATTTTTATAGTTTCATGTCTTAAGTTTAAATCTTTAATCCAGTGAGAGTGTATCTTAGTTAATGGTGAAAGGTGTGGGTCCATTTTCAGTCTTCTGCAGGTCACCAGCCAGTTCATCCAGCACCATTTGTTAAATAGGGAATCTTTTCCCTACTGAAAGTTTTTAATTGGCTTATCGAAGACCAAATAACGGTAAGTAGCTGGGTTAATCTCTTGGTTCTCTATTCTGTTCCATACATCTACCTCTCTGTTTTTGTGCTGTTTTGATACTGTTTTGATCACTGTTGATTTATAGTATAGACTGAGGTCTGGTAGCGTGATTCCTCCTGCTTTGTTTTTATTTCTAAGTAATATCTTGGCTATTCAAGGTTTTTTTCTGATTCCATATAAAATGAAGTATTATTTTTTCAAGATCTTTAAAGTATGACAGTGGAGCTTTAACAGGGATTGCATTAAAATTGTATATTGCTTTGGGTAGTATGGGCATTTTAACAATGGTGATCCTTCCCAGCCATGAGCATGGTATGTTTTTCCATTTGTTAACATCTTCAGCTATTTCTTTCCTTAGAGTTTCATAGTTCTCTTTGTAGAGATCTTTCACATTCTTTGTTAGGTAAACTCCCAAATATTTCATCTTCTTTGGCACTACTGTGAATGGAATAGAGTCCTTGACTTTTTTCAGCTTGATTATTGTTGGTATGTATAAAGGCTACTGATTTATGAGTGTTGATTTTGTAAGCATCTCAGGTTATTCCTTGATCACTTCTAAGAGTTTTGTAGTAGAATCCCTGGTGTTTTCCAGATATATGATCATATCATCTGTGAAGAGTGAAAGTTTGATCTCTTCTGACCCTATGTGGATACCCTTGAACGCCTTTTCTTCCCTAATTGCGGTGGCTAAAACTTCCATTACAATGTTAAAGAGCAGTGGAGACAATGGGCAGCCTTGTCTGGTTCCTGATCTGAATGGAAATTATTTCAATTTAGCTCCCTTCAATATGATATTGGCTGTGGGTTTGCTGTAGATGGCCTCTATTAGTTTAAGAAATGTCCTTCTGTATGAATTTTCTGAAGTGTTCTGATCATGAAGGGATGCTGGATATTATCAAAAGCTTTTTCTGCATCAATTGAGAGAATGATATGATCTTTGTTTTTTAATTTGTTTATGTGCTGAATTATATTTATAGATTTACGTATATTGAACCAGCCTTGAGACCCTGGGATAAAACCCACTTGGTCATGGTGTATAATTCGTTTGATGTGTTGCTGGATTCTATTTGTTAGGATCTTGTTGAATATTTTTGCATCTATATTCATTAGTGATATTGGTCTATAATTTTCTTTTCTTGTTGGGTCTTTTCCTGGTTTGGGGATCAAGGTGATGTTTGCTTCATAGAATATGTTGGGTAGTATTCCTTCTTTTTCTATATTTTGGAAAAGGTTGAGTAATATAGGTATTAGTTCCTATTTAAAGGTTTGGTAGAAATCTGAAGTGAAGCCATCTGATTCCGGGCTTTTCTTTTTAGGGAAATTTTGTATAGTTGATGCTACTTCAGAACTTGATATAGGCTGGTTCAACATTTCCACTTGATTCTGGCTAAGTCTGGAAGGTGGCATGCTTCCAAGTATTGGTCAATTTCCTTCAGATTTCCATATTTCTGAGAATAAAATTTCTTGTAATATTCAATAAGGATTTTTTGAATTTCTGAGGCGTCTGTTGTTATTTCGTCTTTACCATTTCTGATTGATGAAATTAGAGATTTTACTTTTTTTTTCCTGGTTAGGTTAGCCAAAAGTTTATCTATTTTATTGACGTTTTCAAAAAACCAACTTTTTGATTTATTGATCTGTTGTATAATCCTTTTGTTTTCAATTTCATTTAATTCTGCTCTAATTTTGGTTATTTCTTTTCTTCTGCTGGGTTTGGGCTGGTTTAAAGATCATTAATTAAATTATTTTGAAAGAAGTTCAAAGCACAAGTATATTCTTTGTTACTTTTTTTTTTTTCCTGGATCAACACAACTTAAGTGTGTTGCCATAGGTTCAAGTGTGTATGAGTTAAAAAATTGTTGAAAAACACTGGTCTAGGGTGTTGCAGTACTGTGAACAAACAGACCAGCTTCTTCCTCTATGGAGCTGGTGGCTAGTGAGGGAGAGAGACATTAATCAGAGAGTCATACAAACAAACAAAAAAGGGAATCTCTGTCATAGGTCTCATAGTAGTGGATTAAAAAGAAGAAACAAAAGCTATCTCCAGCCGCATTAAAGAGGAGTTCCCAGGGACACTGGAGTTTATACAAGTTGGATTTTCCCTTCCTCTGAGAAGTTAGGAATGGCTTCACTGAGGAAGCACCAGAATCTGAAGATGGAAGAATACTCAGATGGGTCTAGACGACAGAGGGGAGAGCACTTCTGGCAGGGGAAATGGATGTACAAAGGCCCTGTGGCAAGAGGAAGCAGAAGATAAAGGTGTCTGAAGATCACAGACTGACAGAAGGTAAATATGTCTGAAGACAAGAGACCAAAGGGGAGTTTGCTGGGAGATGGGTCTGGAAGAAGATGCAGGATGCAGGAGTCCCATGCAGGGCCTTGTGGGCTGAACTAAGAATTGGGTCTTTATCCTAAGTTCAGTGGGAGCTGGAAAGTTTTAAACTGAGTTTCCTACCACAGAAACCAACACTAGTCTGACCATAACAAGCTTGTAAATATGTTTTCACAGCAGATTTCGAAAGCAGAGTTTCAGATGAATTTGGTAACCATAGAGATGGCTACGTGAACTCTAACAATTATGATAATGAAACTGCAAACTTGGGAAAACTGGAGGTTATAAATAGAATTGGTTCTGGGTGAGCTTTGGGTAGTCTGGGCTGATGAAAGGTGCTAGAAACCACATTATGTCCACATAAAGAGTGTGATTTTTGAAAAGGTGACCTGCCATGTGGATGAATGAAACCCGGGGCCTGCAGAGTCGGGGGCATTGGTGTCATAGCAACCCTCAGACCAAAGAGCTTTTCTTTAGTATTTCAAATGAGGCCTCAATGATTGGGGGAGGGCGGAGGAAAATGAATATATGAAGAGTGTCTGCTATCCACCAGGCACCCTCATGATCAATGTCTTTTCTAATTTAATTAAATTTAAATTTTATTTTATTTTTTGAGACAGAGTCTCACAATGTCACCCTTGGTAGAGTGCCATGATGTCACAGCCCGCAGCAACCTCCAACTCTTGGGCTTAAGAGATTCTCTTGCCTCTGTCTTCCAAATAGCTGGGACTACAGGTGCCCACCACAATACCCAGCTATGTTTTGTTTGTAGTTGTCATTGTTGTTTGGCAGGCCCTGGCTGGGTTTGAACCCGCCAACTCTGGTGTATGTGGCTGACGCCCTACCCTCTTGAGCTATAGGTGTGGTGAGTAGTCTTTTTTAATTTTAATAAGCACTTGCCAAAGTAGAACTAAGTATTCCCATTCTGAAGATGATGAAACTGAAACTCATAGAAATGATGTTGGTTACTGTGTCACAATGTGCCAGGCACTTGTGGCTACCTCCCCAGAAACTATGCCCAGCTGCCTTCCTTCTTTCTCGTGGAATACATCTTGGTCTACACGGGCTGAAAATGCCAGTTCCTCACTTTTCCAGCTTCCCGTGATGCAAAGGCAAAGACACATGGGCCAAGTATAGTCGATGCCTTACAGAGGAAGTCTGATGGGGAGAGGGGGACTGCCAGCAAAATATTTCTCCCAAATAAAGACAGGTGTACAGGAGGTAGTACTTCTTACTTTTAGCTAGATGTTGCTGTGTCTTCATGTGATGTGGGGGACCTTACTTAGGTGCCTATCTTGAGATCATAAAGTGACAAGTGTAGAAACCAAAACAACATGCTAGGCTGGTGGAGCAGAAAGATGGAAGGAATCTGGGTCCAATCACAAGTGACTGATGACACCTGAGCCCCCCATGTCTTGAAATTTTTTGAGAGAATAAATGAACTTATTGTTTATACTAATTCATAGAATTAGATGGCTAATCTGTTACTTGCAGCTTAAAATATCAAAACTGTGATAGTCTAGTAACTGAACCCCGATGTCATTCCTCCCCTACCTCCTCATAGTAATCATCTAACAAGATTTTAGCAAAGCACATGGCTGCCCTGCTAAAGAATACATTTCCCAGCATCCTTTACAGCTTCGTGGGCCATGTGACCAAGTCCAGCCAATAGGATGTGAGTGGGAATGATGTGTGTTTAACTTTGGTTTAAGTTTTCAGCTACTTGCTCTCTCCTTCCTAGCCTTCATTGCCCTTCTACTGAGTGGAGAAAGTGACAAGTGGAATAAGCTCAGAAAAGGAAGCAAGGAGAGGAAGATGACAGATCTGGACTGTTACGTAAGAGAGAAACAAACATCTCTTATATTTAATCCACTATTTTTAGGTTACAGCAGCTTATCTTGGCCCCTAACTAACTAATACAGTCATTAAAACACACAGCCATTCAGTGGTAGTACAAGGCAGGGTTCTTATTGCAAGCATAGAGAGATGGGACAAAGGAGAGGCTTCTAAAGTGGAAGGCTGTTTCTGTGTTCCCCCAGGATGTCACACAAGGGGGAAGCCTCTTTCCCCATGAGGAACAGTGATTGCATGCTGATGGCCTAATTATAACATCTATCATATTAAACATTGCATAAATAATAATGGTTCCATTTCTGTTTTGTTTTTTAGACAGAGTCTCACTCTGTTACCCTGCGTAGAGTCCCATGGTGTCATAACTCACAGCAACTTTAAACTGTTAGGCTCAAGTGATCCTTATGCCTCAGCCTCTCGAGTAACTGGGACTATAGGCACCACCATGAGGCCCGGCTAATTTTTCTATTTTTAGTAGAGATGGGGTCTTGCTCTTGCTCAGGTTGGTCTCAAACTCCTGAGCTCAAGCGATCCACCCACCTCAGCATCCCACAGTGCTGGGATTACAGGCATGAGCCACCACACCCCAGGCTGGCTCCCATTTCTGGAGTGGTGATGTGTCTGGCACAGTTCTATATGTTTTGCCTCTAGTTACTCATTTAATCTTCACAAAAACCCTACAAGATGAATATCTAATAATCTTATTTTACAGTTGAGTAAGAAAGCAAATAACCCAGATAAAAAATGTTCAAAAGATTTGAACAGACATTTCTCAAAAGAAGACATATAAAAATGGTAAACAAGGCTGGGCACAGTGGCTCACACCTGTAATCCTAGCACTCTGGGAAGCTGAGGCAGGTGGATCCCTTGAGCTCAGGAGACCAGCCTGAGCAAGAGTGAGACCCCATCTCTAAAAATAGCTGGGTGTTGTTGTAGACGCCTGTAGTCCCAGGTATTTGGAGGCTGAGGCAAAAGGATCACTTGAACCCAGGAGTAGGAGGTTGCTGTGAGCTATAATGCCATGGCCCTCTTTCTTTTTTTTTTTTTTGGCCGGGGCTGGGTTTGAACCCGCTACCTCTGGCATATGGGACCGGCGCCCTACTCCTTGAGCCACAGGTGCCGCCCTGTGGCACTCTTTCAAGGGCGACAGAGTGAGACTCTGTCTCAAAAAAAAAAAAAAAGAAAGAAAAAATGCTCACCATCACCAATCATCAGAGTAGTCCCAGCTCCTTGGGAGGCTAAGGCAAGAGAATCACTTGAGCCCAAGAGTTTGAGGTTGCTGTGAGCTGTGATGCCACAGCACTCTACCAAGGGCGACGTAGTGAGATTCTGTCTCAACAACAACAAAAAACCCACTATGAGATATCACCTCACATCTGTTAGAATGACTATTATCAAAAATACAAACGATAACAAGCACTGGCAAGGATGTGGAGAAAAGAGTCCCCTTGCACGTTGTTGGCGGCAATGTAAACTAGTATAGCTGTTACAGAAAACAGTATAACAAAATACTAAAAATCAAACTACCTATGATCTAGCAATCCCAGTCCTAGGTATACATCTAGAGGAGTAGAAATCAGTCTATTTGAGAGATAGCTGCACCCCCATGTTCACTGGAGCATTATCACAATAGCTGGGTTATGTTATCTATATTAAGTGTCCATTAATAGGTGAATGAACAAAGAAAAGGTGGTATATCTACACAATGGATTACTATTCAGCCATGAAAAAGAATGAAATTCTCTCATTTGGGACAACATGATGAACCTGGAGAGCACCATTGTAAGTGAAATAAGCCAGGCACAGAAAGAGAAATACTGCATGTTCTCACTTATATGTGGAAGTTCAACTCATAGAAGCAGAGAGTAGTGACTACCAGGGGCTGGGGCAGAGGCAAGGAGATTGGAAAGACATCTAGATGTTGATCAAAAGATGCAAAATTTTAGTTAGAGAGGAATCAGTACAAGAGATTTATTGTATGACATGGTGACTATATTTAAAAACATGTGTTGTATTCTTCGAAATTGCTAAGAGAATAGATTTTAAGTGCTTTTTGTTTGTTTGTTTTGTTTTTTTGAGACAGTCTCACTTTGTTGCCCTCAGTAGAGTGCTTTGACATCAGAGCTCACAGCAACCTCAAACTCTTGGGCTTGATTGACCCTTTTGCGTTAGCCTCCCAAGTAGCTGGGACTACAGGTGCCCACAACACCCAACTATTTTCAGAGATGGAATATTGCTCTTGTTCTTACTCAAGCTGGTCTTGAATTCCTGAGCTCAAGCAATCCACTCACCTCGGCCTCCTACAGGGCTAGGATTACTGGTGTGAGCCACCACACCTGGCCTGATTTTAAGTGTTCTAATCACAAAATTGACCAATATGTTTGGTAATGCATATATTAATTAGTTCGATTTAGCCATTCCACAATGTATACACAGTTCAAAATTAAATGTACATTATAAATACAAACAATTTTTAATTTGCTCTATCTGCTGCCTCTTCATCTGGCTGTTCATTTGTATCCTTAATAACATCCTTTATAATAAACTGGTAATAGGCTAGGGTGGCTCACACCTGTAGTCCCAGTGCTTTGGGAGGCAGAGGCAGGAGGATTGCCCGAAGGCCAGAGTTTGAGACCAGCCAGGGCAACACAGTGAGACATTTCTATAAAACATTTAAAAATTAACTGGATGTAGTGGTGCACACTTGTAGTCCCAGGTACTCAGGAGGCTGAAGCAGGAGGATTGCTTGAGTCCAGGAGTTCGAGGTTGCAGTGAGCTATGATCATGCCACTGGGTGAGAGAGTGAGACCCTGTCTCAGAAAAAAATATAAATAAATACACTGGTAACAGTAAATGTAGCATTACTGGGGGGAACTCCATAAAACCCATAAAAACTGGAAACAACTGTTTAGCAACAAGCAGTGGTTTGTGTGATTATGTACAAGGATGTGGTAGCTCTGTATGTACTGATTTAGAAAATTATCCAAGATAAACTGCTCAAAAGAAAAAAAGCAAGTTGTAAAAGAAAACTCTAGAAACTTCATAATGGCAACATAGCATAGATTGGTGAGGGGAAAGGAAATCTTTGATTTTTGTGCATGTGCAAAATTTTGTATTATATGAATTTGTTAAAGCCTGTATTAGCTTTGTAATGAAACAGAAACAGAAAAAGTTTAATTACTCCCAATTCAGTTTAGATCCTGTCTCTGAAAAACTTTCTTTGATTCTTCCCTTCTCCCCAAATCTCACAGTCCTGTGAGTCTTCATCTTCTTTTCCCTAAGAAAGGTTTAAGAATGGGGTGGTGGCCTCATGTACCAGAGGTGGAGGGTTCAAACACAGCCCCTGCAAAAAAGAAAAAAAAAGGAAGGTTTAAGAATGCACTCAATGAATGGTAGTTATTATTATGCTAGCACTCAAGATGATGTCGGAAATGTAATTCAGTATCTGCCTGGTCCAACTTTGACTAGTGAGAGCCCCTTTTAGGGGGAATTTAGGAGTAAAAGAAGTTCCAAAAATAAGAGCACATGTGGTGAAAATAAGATGGAGTCAGTCAGGCTAGGGCCAACACCACACTGCTGGTCCGGTCAGTTTAGAGTCTAAGTGACCTTAAACCCCCCACCCAACCCCCCACTCCCATTCTTATTGTTTTGTAAATTTAGCTCCTACCTCCAATGTCTATTTTGAGTATTTTAGGAGGATGACTTAGGAGATTAATTTTTGAATTGGAATGTTGTTATGGGTCCTAGGTTATGCTGATTATTGTTAAGATAAAGATTAACATGGTTTATACTTTAAACTTTCATATATAAAACTGTGATTTTGGAAAAAGAAGAACAGAACAGTCTTGAAGAGGCAACTCTCACTGTTCTCCAGAATCGCTGGCCTTCTGAAAAAGTCTGGTGGACTTACCCCCATCTCTGCATACTGGCTGAGTGACAGGCGGCCTGACTCTCTTGGGTAACAAAAGGAGACTTCTCGGAAACGCAGCCTTCCAACATAAAGAGGGACTCTTGAGAAGAGCAAACAGCATCCGAGAAAAAGAGCATTTTTCTCCAAAAGAACCTAAGTTTTCCGGGAGAAGCCAAGAACTGGGAGGTGGACGCTCTCCAACAAGCCAGAGGTTAAGAGTCACCCAAGTCTTCAGGGACAGCGGAGGATGCGGAAGCGCCGCTTCCCGAGAGTTGCCGAGCCTATACGGAGACACACGAAGACCTGGGAGGCGGGGCCTCATGAGCCGTTTCCGGATGGCTCTGGAAGACTTGGGAAAGAGCCTGCAAGTTGGGAGGCGGAACTCCTGCCACAGGCCGGAAGTGTCGGCGCCGGAGGCTTTCGAGTGACAGAGGAAGGCCGAGGATTTCCGGAGCGAGCGGAAGTTTCGCGACAGCTTCTGGAGATCGCTGATCGGCTCGATCCTCCGCACAGAGCGCCACCATGGCGGCTGTTGCTGCTGCTCCTGGGGAAGGCGAGCACCCCGCGCCAGAAACGGAGGCGCTGGCCGCATCCCGGGAGCGGAGCAGCCGCTTCTTGAGCGGCCTGGAGCTAGTGAAGCAGGGTGCCGAGGCGCGCGTGTTCCGCGGCCGCTTCCTAGGCCGCGCGGCCGTGGTCAAGCACCGCTTCCCCAAGGGCTACCGGCACCCGGCGCTGGAGGCGCGGCTCAGCCGGCGGCGGACGGTGCAGGAGGCCCGGGCGCTGCTCCGCTGCCGCCGCCTAGGTGAGCGCACCTGGGGCCAGGGCGTGCGGGGACCCGGAGGCTCCGGGGCTGGGCGACGGCGGGTAGAGGGTCCCCTGCTCTCCGTCCCTCGATTCGCCTCAGTTTCTCTTTGTGCCTCTGCCTGGCTTTTCCTATTTGTACCATTTCCTTTTTTCTTTTCCCTCTCTCCTCTCTGTTTCTTTTCAGAGTTTCTGTCGCCCAGGGTAAAGTACCATGGCGTCATCATAACTCAGAGCAACCTCAAATTCTTGGGCTCAGGCGAGCCTCCTGCCTCAGCCTCCAGAGTAGCTGGGACTAGGGCCTCCCAGAGTGCTAGGATTGCAGGCGTGAGCCCCCGCGCCCAGCCATCCTTTCAGTTTTCAATCATTATCTCTTCATTCGTTTTAAGAAACAAATGCAACCACAAGTACTTGCTCTGAAGCCAGGCTTTCTGGCTTCAAATACTAACTCTGCGGCTTCACATGCAGCCTTTCAACAAGTTATTTAACCTCTCAGCTTTAGTTTCCTCATCAGTAAATGGACGTCACAGTAACAGTATTCGTGTCACAGGGATCTTATGACCCTTAGAGGAAGTATATGTGCCATGTATTGTGTTTAAATGTGTTCCTGGCATTTCTAATCATTAAATATTAGATTTCATTGATTTGTTTTACTTTTTCGTTGAAATATTATTATGCAGCCATCTCCATAAACCTTGTCCTCAGACGAGAAACTGAGGCTCAGAAAAGTAACCTGCCCACGGTTACACTAGGAGGATGTGGCCCAGCCATTTACTACTGTATCCCGTGACTCAGAAGCACTGGCTTTACACTTCTTGCCTTTGATTAGTAATTTTTAGGTATCTGCTGTGCGCTGGGACATTGTTAGGTGCTGAGAGATCTGGGGGAAAATTCAGTAGTGAATAAGCAGACACGTCTGCCCTTGCAGAGATTTAATGGAGTTACTTGTGTGTTCAAATTTTCTCTCTCGCCTATGACAAGTTTTATTAAGCAGGGGGTGTAGTTGCCTTGTTTATTATTGTGTCCCCACTGATACAGCTCTGTTTCTAGAAAAGTATCCCGAGCATGATTGGCATTCAGTGAAGATTCATTGAACTAGTTTATTGGAGGTGTTATTCTCATGTTATAGTGGCAGAAACTGAGGTTAATGTAACTTTAAGGTTGCACAACTAATGTGAAAGGGAGCAAGGCTTTGAACCCCATTCTTTTCTGTCTACCAAGAAGAATCTGTAAGCCAACAGAATGCTTGGCACCCTGTCTGTGTCCTTGTCAGAAACTGCTCTAACTGGGCCATGCTTCCCCTCCTGGCTCTTGTTTTGTTTTGTGTTGTAGGGAGTAAGTGTGGGGAGTAAGTGTGGCAAAGGAAGTCCACTCATAAATGGTGGTTTAGAAAAGGAGGAGGAAACTTTGGTACCCCTCCACTTAGATGTGCCAAGTGGAATGTAGCCAGCATTTTCTTTTTTTGTGTGTGTGATTTTTGGCCAGGGCTGGGTTTGAACCCGCCACCTCTGGCATATGGGACCGGTGCCCTACTCCTTGAGCCACAGGTGCCGCCCTTTTTTTTTGAGCATTTTCAAAATGAAATAGAATCATAGACTATCTGTGCTACTCCACCGCCTCCCAAAGGCAAGGCTAGTGTTAAAAAATTAGATGAAGTTTGCTTAAGAGGAAAAAAGAGATCTATGTTTGGGGTGGTCTCAGGCATATCCTCCAGGGCATGAGCAGGGAAAACTTCCCTGAGTTAAGTTGCGCACCATTTTCTGCAGCATTCTTAAGACTCTGAAATAAGTAGAGGTGACTGAAAAACTGAATCAATCTTTGAAAGTTAAAAAAGAGCCCAACCTGTAACCACTCATGTCTTGATTGCAGGAATATCTGCTCCAGTTGTCTTTTTTGTGGACTATGCTTCCAACTGCTTATACATGGAAGAAATTGAAGGCTCAGTTTCTGTTCGAGATTATATCCAATCCGCTATGGAGACTGACAGATCTCCTCAAGGTCTCTTTGGCTTAGCCAAGACAATTGGGCGGGTTTTGGCTCGAATGCACGATGAAGACCTTATTCATGGGGATCTCACAACCTCCAACATGCTCCTGAAACCCCCCTTGGAACAGCAGAACATTGTGCTCATAGACTTTGGACTGAGTTTCGTCTCAGGACTTCCGGAAGATAAGGGAGTAGACCTGTACGTCTTGGAGAAAGCCTTCCTCAGTACCCATCCCAACACTGAGACTGTGTTTGAAGCCTTACTGAAGAGCTACTTCATCTCCTCCAAAAAGCCCAGGCCAGTGCTAAAAAAGTTAGATGAAGTTCGCTTAAGAGGAAGAAAGAGGTCCATGGTTGGTTAGAACAGTGGTGGCCACACACAATTACGCTCTTTTTTCAAAGTAAATTTAAAGAACTGCTAGGCATCTAAGGTTATACCTAAATAAAAGTATTGGTTTTTTTTTTAAGTAGTGTCTATGCTTATGCATGTAAAGTGTCATTATCATCTGTAATTCACTGTTCTCAAAAGCTTACTATCCGCATAAGACATGTTTTAGGCAAAACTGGGTATTTAAAATGAATCTTAGGCTTTCTCCCAAATTTTGACCTCATGTTCATGTGTATAGCAGCAAACTCCTTAGTGACACTTCTTTTTATTCCTGGTGAGACAAAGACAAAGTCTCAGTTGGTGATAGTATATCGACCTTCTTACCCAGTTTTGTTTTTTTTTGCAGTTTTTGGCTGAGGCCGGGTTTGAACCCACCACCTCTGGTATATGTGGCCAGTGCCCTACTCCTTGAGGTACAGGCGCTACCCTGTTTTTTTTTTTTTTTTTGAGACAGAGTCTCACTTTGTTGCTCTTGGTAGAGTGCGGTGGCATCATAGCTCACAGCAACCTCAAACTCTTAGGCTCAAGTGATTCTCTTGCCTCAGCCTCCCAAGTAGCTGGGACTACAGGCGCCCGCCACAACACCAGGCTATTTTTTTTTTTTTTTGGGGACGGGGTCTTGCTTTGACTCAGGCTAGGATTACAGGTGAGAGACACTGCACCCAGCACAATGTTGTTTTTTTATGCACATGAAACCAGCTTCATAGGATATAACTAGCATTTTTAAAATGAAATAGAATCATAGACTAGAAAATAATCAGTGTGTTTTTTTATGAAACTTGTTTCAAATGTATATATAGACAAGGGTTGTTTTTTTCTTTGTTTTTTGAGACAGAGTCACTCTGTCACCCTGGGTAGAGTACCCTGTTGTCATAGCTCACAGCGACCTCAGAATCTCGGACTCAAGGGCAGTGGGTAGGGTACTGGCCACATACACCGAGGCTGGCAGGTTCGAACCCAGCCCAGGCCAGTTAAACAATAACTGCAATAAAAAAATAGCTGGGTTTTTATGGTGGGTGCCTCTAGTCCCAGCTATTTGGAAGGCTGAGGCAAGAGAATCGCTTAAGCCTAAGAGTTGGAGATTGCTGTGAGCTCTGTGATGCCATGGCACTTTACCAAGGGTGACATAGTGAGACTGCCTCAAAAAAAAAAAAAAAAAAAAAAAAGAAATCTTGGGCTCAAGAGATCCTCCCACCTCAGCCTCCCAGGGTGCTGGGATTGTAGGTGTGAGCCACTGCACCAGGCCCGCCCAACATGAGGCTCAAAGCTAGGATCCTGGGATTAAGAGTCCTATGCTCTACTGACTGAGCCAGCCAGATAGTTCTAGGTTCTGATGTAAAATACTTTGGTCTTTGATGGTTATACTAAAAAAGATGGAAAATCTGTTAAACTCCTGTTTCTTTTTTAAAAAAGCAAGCTTAAAGCTTTTAGGCAAATGAAATTTATTTAATATTTTTATTGTTCTGTATTTTTATGGTTGCCTTCTAATGTACGCCTAGCACTCTGAGAGGCCAAGGTGGATGGATTGCCTGAGCTCATGAGTGAGAGACCAGCCTGAGCCCGGGTGAGACCTCCTATAAAAAATAGTAGGGCGTTGTGGCAGGCACCTGTAGTCCCAGCTACTTGGGAGGCTGAGGCAAGAGGATCACTTTAGCCCAAGAGTTTGAGGTTGCTGTGTGAGCTGTGATGCCATGGCACTCTACTGAGGGTGAGAGTCTGTCTCAAAATAAATAAATAAACTTACATGTAGGCAAAAACTAAGTTGATTTGTACCACGAGCAGTAAGTAGATAGAGCAAAAATGTTAAAGTGGCTCATGAATGACTAAAGTTTGATAAATCCTGTTTTAAGGCGCGGGAAACCTGCTTTTGCAGAGTGCCAGCAGCTAGCTCTTAACCTTGCTCAGCCTGTTTCTTTTCCGAAAGATGTGTGTGTGTGGGGTATAATAAATTCAGAAGGTGCCCCCAAAATGTGTACACATTTTAAGAAAGGAGAAAACTATTAAATTTGTATTATTCCATGTCTACTGATGATAAAAGGCAAATACAAGTCAAGGTGAGCACCTCTTATAATTGCAGAAGTCAAATGTGACTTGAGTAATTACAAATTTGATACAATTTTTCCTTAAAATGTGTATACATTTTCTGGTACCCTCTATATATTAATGTGTACAACATGATATGTTTGATATGCACTGTGAAATAATTATTACCTCCATGCTAATTAACATACTCCCTCACATAATTCTTCATGTAGACCTTTACAGCTATAAATTTCCCTCTGCACCCTGGTTTTGCCACATACCATAAATTTTGGTGTAAGTATATTCTAATTTCCCTTATAATTTCTTCTTTGACCCCTTGATTGTTTAAGAGTCTCTTTATGTTTAAGAATCTATTTACTTTCTACGTACTTGTGAGTGTTCCATTAATTACCCATTTCCAGCTTTGTTCCATTGTGATCAGAGGTGATACTTCAGTGCCTGTTCTTACAGAGTGAACATCTGATGGGACCGGGACCATGTTTTTTGTTCATCACATTTAGCCCCCACCTGAGTGCCTTGCTGATGACAGGTGACCAAGAATGAGTGAAAACTTCCCTTCCTGGGTAGCTGTGACTATTAGAGAGGAGAATAAATATCATTGCCTGCATAATTGCCAGTTGGGCATTGTGCTAGGAGTTTTCTTATTGGATCTAAAACAACTCCAAGTTAGGTCTTGTCCCATTTTATAGATGAGAAACTGGACCCCCGAAGGAGGGAACTTGTCTAGAATATCACAGGTAGCAAGAGGTACTTTTACCTGGTTCCAAAGCTTTTGTTCTTTTCCACTAAGAAATGAGATAATTGGATTTTTGGCACATCTTTATATTATAATACGTCTTGGCATAATACAACCTTATTTTCTAGGAACTCCAAGGGCCACAGAAGCTGGCAATAATTCTTTCTATTAATATTTTCAATGTGACTGAGATTTCTCATTCCTCAGTTTCCTTATATGTATTGCTATGTGTATGCATATATGTATTCCTTGTATGTAAGCTAATACCTATATTGTGGGGCAAATGACTTACATGTGCAGGCATTAAAGCAGCAAAATCCTTAGGGCTCGCTGTGTACCAGGTTCTGGAGATAATTACTCACCCAGGGAATGTAAAATAAGTACGTAAGACAATTTCAGACAGTGGTGACCAAAGATGTGGAGGAAAACCAGAAATGAAGGGGATAGGAGAGCATATCCCAGGCAGAAGGACCATGGGGTCTGAAGTTGGTGAAGGAGCAACATCGTTGAGGTGTATGAAGGCCAGTGGGGCTGGCATGTAGGACTTGAGCATTTCTAACAGGATGACATCTGATGACTGTTTTGAAAGGATTGCAGAAAAAGTGTAAGGGGCAAAAGTAGAAACAAGAAGACTATTGCAGCTGGCCAGGTCAGTAGCCAAGGCTGGAAGTAGGGGTGAGTGTTCTCCCACCACGTGGCACAGGATCTGCCATCCAGCAGGGTCGGGAACAAGGCCAGTGACTGTAAAAGTGGCAGCAGCATTGGGGAAGCAATAATGAGAGGGAGAGAGGTGGATATTGGAGACTGGAGAGGCTTCATAAATGTCCCCAGAATGACTGCTGTCCAGCTGTGGGCTCAGTCCTTGGCCCATGATGGGAAAGGAGCGGTTAAACAAATGTTTCTAGGGGATCAGTGGATTCTCCTTTTGTTCATTGTCAGTAAGGGCTAAGGATCCCTTGTAGTTGCAGAGCCCTCAGTCCACATGGGGAACAGTGCTGCTTTGCAGAGCTGAGCCAACAGCACTGGCAGCTTTGTGCAGCTCCGCCCCCTCCCCCGGCCCCACCCCAACCAGACGAGGATTGTAAACTCCATTTACACCCAAGGAAACACTCAACAACGTGAAGTATGTCCTACATCACAGTAAGTGACAGAGCTGGGATTCAAACCCCAATTTTTTATAATTGCAGCTGACTTTCTTAAGTGGTTACTTAGTTCTTTGCGTGCAGTGACCCACTTGACAGAGGCGGCCAGTGGGCACAGATAAATTGTCTTATGTTCACTCAGTGAGTGACAGCCAGGGAAATGTGGAGTGACACTGAGATGTGTCCAACACTAAAAAGGACACAGGCCCACATTTCCTGGAACATTTAAAGGTGCTCTTGTGGCTAGTCCATGGGTCAAGAGACATAGATCCAGAATAGACTCACCTTTATGTTATTTTTTGAGACAGTCTTACTCTGTTGTCCAGGGTAGAGTGCAAGGGCATCGTCATAGCTCACAACAACCTCAAACTCCTAGGTTCAAACTAGGAGTTCTGCACCAGCCTGCTCAGTAGCTGGGACGACAGGCGCCTGCTGTGCCTGGCTAATTTTTTCTATTTTTGGTAAAGATGTGGTCACTATTGGTCAGGCTGGTCTCAGACTCCTGAGCTCAAGCGAGCCTGCTGCCTCAGCCTCCAAGAGTGTTAGGATTATAGGCGTGAGCCACTGCACCTGGACTTATCTTTAAAGCCTGGTGTAGTGTGCTCTCCAAACAAGGCATATATTTCTTGTTAGATGAGCTGACCATGCTTACACCACGTGCTAGGTGAGGGGATTTGCGAACATCTATCTTTGTGCAGGTGTGCTCATCGAGTATAATCTCTGACGTAACTAAGAAAGTAAACCCTAATCCTGATCCTGGTTCCAATACATTTGTTCATTTACAAAAACAGGCAGCTAGCCTGTGGGCCATAGTTTGCCAGTCTGATCTTGGAAACTGTTACACTAAAATATTTGTTTTGATTATCGACTTTTTTGGCACTCTCTTAATTTGTGCCCAAGGCAAGTGCCTCAGTTCGTGTCCCAGGTCCTGACAGCCAGGCCCTGATGGAAGGTTGGCCCCTGCTAAGGTTTTGTGTTGGAAACTTAATCCCCAATGTGGCAGGCAGTACAGTATTGACAAGTGGGGCCTGAGGGCTCTGCTCTCATGAAAGAATTAATCCATTCATGGAGTGATGGATTAATCAGTTATTGCGGGAATGGGACTGTTGGCTTTACAAGAAGAGAAAGAGACCTCAGGTAGCACACTTAGTCCCCTCGCCATGTGATTCCCTGCTTTGCTTCAGGACTCCCTGAAGGGATGATAGGGTCTCCACCAGCAAAAAGGCTCTGTCCAGACAAAGCCTCTTGATCTTGGACTTAGCCTCCACACCTGTAAGAAATAAATTCCTTTTCTTTATAAACGAACCAGTTTCTAGTATTCTGTTATAAGCAATAGAAAACGAATACAGCCCCTACCTAACCTTCTCTTTGGGAACTAGGCTTCTCCTCTTTTAAGTCTTTACTTTGCAGCAAGGTAATTCCAAAGAACTGCTCTCTTTTGCCACCAGAGGTCGCAAGTTACTGTCATTCACTGTGCTAACAGGTTAAAAAAAACAAAACAACAGAAACCGCTTTTCTTCACTTCCGACCCTTTTGCTTCCCTTTCGCTCCTTCCTCTCTGTTTTCTCTCCTTCCTCTACTACCCTCTTTTCTTCCCAACTCCCTGCCGTCTTTTATTCTCTCCCTCCCTCCCTTAAACTTGTTCATTGATTCACTCAGCACCTTAGTTGCCACCTGACATGGCAAGCACTGTGCTAGTCACCAGTTACAATGAATAAGCAAGGCAAGCATGAGGCTGTCTGGTTCCTTCCTGTCTTCACTCATTTCTTCCCTGGGTGTTCTGTGAGCACTGTGGCTGTGTCTGGCTCTTGAAGAAGCTGCAGGGAAGAAAAAGTCCAGCCACCGCCAAGTCCTCTGACCCCTACTTGCTCTGCTGGAGCAGCGACTTCCTCACTGCTCTCCCGGCTTCTGCCCTCGCCCCTCTGTCCTTCCTCACTTGGCAGCCAGGGGACTCTTTTGAAGCCACATTGTATTACGTCTCTATTCAAAAGTTCGGTGGCTTCTCATCCCACATCTCCTCGCTTACCAGCTGCATGGCCTGAGCCTCTCTCAGCCTCAGTGTGCTCATTTGTAAAATGGACTGACAATGGTGACACCTTGCGGAGTTGCTGTGAGCATGGGCACTGGTCAGGATCCCCAGGAAGCAGAGTCTGAGATGTGCAGCCCTTGGAATCAACATCCAACAGCAGGGAGGGAAGCAGTAGAGGACAGAGGGAGAAGTGGGGCTGGAGCTCTGCAGCCAGAATGGCCTTTCAGAGATATTCCCAGGATGGGCTGAGATAGCCAGCCCCTCACAACCCCCCATTGCACAGTCATTGGTGGGCCACCCCTGGAAGGGGCACGAGCTCAGGCAAAGCCATTCTGTGCCCACCATGAGGCAGTTCCCGAGGGGGCTGACTGCTCTCCCTGCCTCTCAGGCCAGCAGTCCTTCCTAGAAGGGATCTGGGTCGCACATCGATGTCCACCACAAGCCTCCATGCACATGGAGCATTAGCACAGTGCCTGGCGCATTGTAACAATGAGCAATTATTGCTATTAATGTGATCATGCTATCACATTGCTATTATTTTTAGAGAACATCAGATGATTATAATACAGCACGATTTATTCCCCATACAAGCTGAGGGTAGACAAGACCCACTTTCTCATCTTGCCAGGCCCCAACTCCAGGGTTTCTGAATCAGAAGTTCTAAGACAAGGCTGAGGATTTGCATTTTTAACAAGCTCCCAGGTGATACTGAGGCTATTCTGAGAACATCTGCTCTAAGGAAAATCTGGGTGTGTTATGAGAAAAATGGGAAATGGATTCTGGGAGAGCCAAAAACAACAGTTATCTACCATACCCATTTTATAGGTGAGGGATTTGAGGCTCAGATGCTGAGCAACTTTCCCAGAGTCATCAGCCTGTAAATGGTAGAGATTGTGCCAGGCATTGGTGCCTTCCGAAAGCCATCCCCCTTATTCCCTTTGGACAGAGCCCAGAGCTTCATCTTAGAGGTCAGGTCATCCCTCTTATACCCTTTGGACGGAACCCAGAGTTGCATCTCAGAGGTCAAGCTGGTTCCTGATACAGGGACAAGCATGTGACCCTTTTCTGACCAATAAGTCACAAAAGCAAATCTGCAAAATTTGCTTTTGTGGGAGATTGGATTTTGCTTCTTGTACAAGGTGAGAGGGGTATTAGAATTCTCTCCCTGCTCTGACCCCAACACATCCTATCAACTCTTCTGCTTTTGAATGCAGTGATGGTAACCGCAGCAGCCATCTGGACACCATGAGGCCAGCCCTGAGGGAAAGACTCAGTGAGAGGAAGACCCTGGGGAGAGAGATGGCAGAGTGCATGCCTTTCCTCAAACCGCCTTGCTCAGACTTACTACATGCATAAGAAAGCATCTCTAAAGCCGAAGCCATTGTTAATTCTATCACTTGAAGTCAGAAGCACTCCTAACCCAACCGGGTACAGAGCTCTGTTCCCCAGGGGAATGCTTGTTCACAGCATCTCGCAGCATCTTGTTGGGTTTGGCCATATTAGGAAAAATAGTCCTCTCTATTCAGAGCCATGTCAAAGAGTGATGACAGATGGACTCTAGCCCCTTCTCACCAAGGGCTGGGAGGCCAGACCTCTGTACTGAGACCCAGCCTACTCAAGGCCTGGCCAATCTCTGTGAGTGTGGGGAAATTCTAGACTTCCATGGGCCTCAGTGTCCCCACCTTTAAAGTGAAGTTTTGGTCTGAGTCTACAGTGCTATTCCTGTAGACGTTTCTGTTGGGTCCACATAATGTTTGTGTTTTGGTTGCCAAGGTTAAACAATTGAGACGGTTTCATATAAAAATCCAGATATCTGATTTCTCTGGAAACATCATTAGGAGATCTGGCCATAGGGCCCCAGTTCTAAGACCTCTGCTGTTGGACCAGATACCCCAGTGCACACCCCTCCCTATTGCTCCTCACTCTGAGCCTGGCTGCCAGTCACCACATATCATCATGCTGGTCCTGTTCTTCTCCTCATTATAGAGTTAAGGAGAATGAGATATTTCTTTTCTGCAACCTCAAAAACCTGGGCTCAAGCAATCCTTCTGCCTCAGCCTCCCAAGTAAGCTAGGACTACAGGCATGTGCCCCAACACGAGGCTAACTTTTTCTATTTTTAGTAGAGATGAGATCTCACTCTTGCTCAGGCTGGTCTCACACACCTAAGCTCAAGGGATCCTCCTGCCTCAGCCTCCCAGAATGCTAGGGTTATAGGCGTGAGCCACCATCTCCGGCCCACAGCGGGGTAATTCTTACTCCTGTGTTCCTGATCCTATGAGCGTTTGCATTTGCTGTATCACAAGTATCTCAAAATTTGACATGTCTAAAACAAACCCCTGGTCCTGTCCCAGGTCTGTGCCCTACCACGACCCTCCCATGGTAGTAAAGGCAGCTCCGCGTCCAGAGCATCAGCCCCAATCTGGGAACTCCCTGTTTTCTCCAGCCCTCCGCTCCTCCAGTCCAGTGGCAAATCCTACCACCTTTGCTTTCAAAATATAATCAGGAAGTTAAGACAGTGGCTGCCCTTGTGGTAGAGGCAGTGATTTGGCGTGTGTGTGGGGAATTCTGGGGTGGGCGGGTGGGCAAGTTCTATTCTTGAGCTTGGTGCTGGTTGCACGGGGCGGATTGAGTTTGTGTACTTTTCTGTATCTATTTATTGCACTGCAATACAAAGATTTTGAGCACCTGATTAGAACCTACCTCTGTTCCCCCTGCTGACCACCCTGGCTGAGGCCATGTGACCTTTTGTTTGAAGCCCTCCAGCTGCCCCTCACTGGTCTTCCACTGCCACCCTCACCCCACAGTCTGTTTCCACAGCAGCCTGGAGAAAGTGACAACATCTCCAGGCACATCTGCCAGCGTGGTGGCGCACACCTGTTTTGGGTTGAATTGAATTCTCTTTTACAAACACAGCCTGCCCGTAGGAAAGGCAATTGAGGATCCCTCTGAACATCCCTCCCCTCCTACACGTACACACACATACACATACTCAGGAGACTGAGGCAGGAGGATCCCAGCAGCCCAGGAGTTAGAAGCTACAGTGAGCCATGAATAGCCTGGGTGACAGAGCCGGACCTCATCTCTCGAAAGAATAGAAAGGAAAAAACATTCTGGTGATTTCTCCCAACTAAGGGCCACCTGCCCCCACACCAATACTTGCTCTTCTGCCCTGCTGCTCCCCTGAGTCAGCCACACCAGGCTCCTTGCCTCTCCCCCAACACACCAGTCACACTCCCATCCCTGGTGAGATGGTATGTGCTGTTCCCTTTGCCTGGAACACTGTTCCCACAAATCATCGCATGGCTACTTCCCTTGTTGCCTTCAGGTCTCTGCCAAATGCCACCTTGTCTGAGAAGCTACCCACGGCACCTCCATCCCCAGCCCCTGTGTGCCTCCCCAGCTTTATTCCCCCCCGTTGCATGTGCGACCACCTGGCAGCCTCCACATCCACCTGCTTCTTTGCTGTCTGTGTTCCCCACCCCCAGGACATGGGACCTGGACAGGGAGCCGTGTTTGGCCTACTGCTCTAACCCTAGTTTCTATAATGGTGCTTGGAATTTAGAAGGTGCTCCATAAACATTTTTAGGTTGGATTGAATTCTCTTTTGCAAACACAGCCTGCCCGTAGGAAAGACAACTGAGGATCCCCTGTGAATCTCCTTCTCCTCCCCCAAACACACACAAACACACACACACACACTCCACCTCCCCATAGTCTTCCCTGCTGGAGGCAAAGCAGAGTATGATCCTGGCCTGCAGTTTGGAACAAAAAACAGTCAGAACGCTGGGGGTGTAATGCCGATCAAAGGCCTCTCCGTGTTTGTAAACCTTCACCCTCTGCCGGGGATAGAGGAGGTTAGGGGATGGCCCCAAACCCAGAGTTAGTCAAAGCTTCAGGCCAGGAGGGCCTGCCCCCACCTCCACAGTGAGGAGAGGCCCTGCCAGACCAAGCTGCTGGACTCCCAACTCCAGGGGACATAAAGGAGGTGACCAATCGCAACTCTGGTCTGAGGGCTCTCTGATGGGACCTGCTTCAAAGCCAATATTGGTCTTGGAGCTGCAGAGACCTTGAACAAAATGTCACACTGAGAGATGCTAACAGTGGTATGGGGCTCAGAGATGGGGCTGGGGGAGGGCACTGAGGGGCTCTTGTGCAGAGGGAAGGCTGAGATTTGCTGATAATACTCCTTCTTGATCTGTCCCAGTCCTTACTTTATTTTTCTACACAGCACTGTGCACATGTGATATGCTGCATATTTTACTCATTTACCTTACCATATAAGAGCTCCGGTATCTGATTTGATCACTGCAGTATATCCTAGCCCCCAGAATGATGCCCAGGTGCTTGGTGGTCTTGCTGGATGTTTATAACAATAGACTACAATGCTGAAAAGCATGCTCTAACCTTTGATGTTTATTGCTCTTTTACCATGTTCCAGGCACTGGGAATATGACAGGGGATGCTTGAGACTTCCTCGTTCTCCTGGATAACAGCTCAGAGAGGTGGTCCAACCTCAGGAGGTACAGTGTTTCAGCGTCAAGCATCTGTTGCTGCTAAAAAACAGACGAGAATGTTCTTAGAGACTTTAAACAACAACTCTATAATAATATGTCATTACTTTGTGGGCAGAAATGGGAGTGGGGCTCAGCTGTATGATTCTTCTCTGTATCAGGAAAGGCAGCAGATGAGATCATCCAGAGGGACTGAGATGGCCTCACTCACATGTCCTGTGCCTGGGTGGTGGTGGTGATGGCCAAAGCCTAGGCTCATCTGTTAACCATAGAAGCTACGTGTGGCCTTCTCCAGCATGGCAGCCTCGGGGAAGTGGCCCAGGGCTACAAGGAAGAGTATTCTAGAAACAAGGCAGAAGCCACATGACCTTTTTATGACCATGCCTTGGAAGCCACACAGTCATATCACTTGCAGGAATGGAAGGTTGGTCGCAGACCCCACCTCTCAGTGGAAAAATTGGCGTAAGGTCCATGGCTATGTTTTATAACTACCACAGACACTTTGAGAACTGACATTTGAACTGCCTTCCCCACTAGACAGGGAGCCCTACAGGGAAAGAATGAAGCTGCCTGCTTCATCTCATGTTGGATCCCCGGGGCCTGGTATAGACTACTTGAACTCAATAAATGTTTTCTGAATGAATGAACAGGTGATTACAAAATCCACACATTCCTCCTGTGGCTATGGGTTCCATAGCTTGAGGGTTAATGGTGCCACTTGGGACTGTGAGCACCAGGAATCCCAGCAGCCTGCCCTTCCAGTGGGAGGTTGCCAAATATTGGGATTTGTACATTAATTCAATTCAACCTAATATTTATTTTCCACCCACTCTGTGCCAGGCAGTGGAGAAAACAGCCATGTATGAGGAGACATGGCCCATGCCTGCAGGGAGCTTCCAAGCCATACTTTCCTTCTCTTCACTTGAGTTGGCTTGAAATCTGATGGAAGGACCTCCAAGCAGGGAACTGGTAGTAGTTTGACCCTGACTCTCGGGCTGGTATTGGAACAGACACTGTGACTCTCAGTTTGTTGATCTGTTAAGTGGGACTCTGAAAAAGTAGTGGCAATCATGGAAATCTGCTACTCAGATCACCGTTCAAACTGAATCCTGCCCAGCCATTAGCTCCTTGAGGGACTGCCTCAGATTTCAAGTCAAGGTCGTGCTCTTCTCAGGAGCCCTCTGCCCGGAGGCTGGTTGAGCAAGATGGTGGTATGAGTTCCCACCACCCAGTGCTCCAACAGGTGCACTTTGCTTGGAGCTCTCTACTGTCATGGCAGAAACTCTGTTGGGTCTGCATGCTGCCTGGTGGCCCCCTCTACCCAAACCTGCTTCTCCCCATTCCTTTTCCTTTCCACAGGTGTTATTGTCAAGTCTTTGTACTTCTAACTCCCTCCGTTTCCTAGAGAACCCACACTGTGATATGGTTTTATATATGAACTCTTATTTAATTGTTTTTACAGTTAGTACAGACATATAAAATTCAAAAGGCCGTGTTGCAGGTTGAGTTCCCCAGGATTTGGAGATTAGTGTGCAGGACATTTGTTAGAGCTTGCCCTTGGGATCCATACGCATGAAAGGTAAGAGAAGAGAACAAGATTGGACAGAGGGAGAAGCTGAGCTGTGATGCAGCCTCAGCAAAGGCCTTGGCCAGTTTTATGGATGCTCTTAAGGGGGATGGCCCCTGAAAGTTATTTCATGTTCAGGTGAGCAGGCTGAGCACTCGCATCCCCATTTCAATCAGTTACTGGATGCAGGCCACCCAGGAAGCAAACATGACCTTGGCTGAGTTGGCACTGTTCATTAAGGCAATCCCCATATGGGCTGATAGCCAAGGATTGGCTGCTGGGAGCATTCCCAGCAGTCGGAGCCTTTCATTCTAAGGTCACTGGCCAGAACATGGCAGCATCCATAACAGTGAGTGATGTGGAAATAAGTCTCCCACTTGCTCATGCTAGCCCCACTGCGGCAACTTCAGCTGCAGATAACTGAACATGTAAACACAGAAGTCTCCACAATCAGGTTTTGTACCCTCTCATCAACAAAGTTCAAAGGTAGTTCCATAGATTCATTAAGGATCCTAACTCCTATCTTTCTGCTTTGCCATCCTTAGTATGCACCTTCCATTTTCAAGGTCTCCATGTGTTCTAGTTGTCTATTACTGTGTTAGAAATCACAGTTGAAACAAAATCAATTTTGTTATTTCTCATAATTCTGTGGTTGGCTGGGCTCAGTTGGGTGGTTCTTTTGCTCCATGTGATATAGCTGAGGTCACTCAGGTGGCTACATTTAGCTGGGAGCATGGCTGGAGCTAGGACATCCAAAATGGCCTTTCATCTGAGTCCCTCTCTATAGAGTCTTTCATCATTCAGTAGTCTAACCCAAGCTTCTTTGTGGTACGACACTGGCTGCCAAGACAGAGCATTAAAGAAGACAAGCCCTAATATGCAAGCAGTTCTCAAGCCTTTGTTTGTATTATATTTGCTAATGTTCCATTGGCTAAAGCAAGTCACATGACCAAGCCCAGAGTCACTATTGGAGGAACTATACAAAACTGTGAGTCCCAGGAGGCATGGGTTACTGGGGACATCCGATATGACAATGCTCTCATATATCATGATCCAAGAAGGCTGCTGGTATGCAAGTCATTATGCCCACATTCCAGGAATAGGAAGGAGGACGAGAGAGGAAGAACAAAAAGACTATGCCCCTTAAAAGACACAGTCATAAATGTCCGACATAACAACTTTATGCAATTCAATGTTACTGTTTCAATGCCATGTAGTACAACATCAAATTACCTGTGTTTCCTCACTGGTATGCCTCTCACGCTTTGGGAAATATTCCACTATCTCATTTGATTCCTCTCTTTCATAACCTCATTATACTTTCAGCAAGACCCGTTAGCTTTATTGACAAAACAGATACAGAATTGCATCATTTCTTATCATCTTCACCATTACTACTCTGATCCCAGCCACTACCATCTCAGCCAGAGGAATCTTTTTAAATAAAGAGCACACCCACTGGGATGGCCATAATGAAAAAGACAGATAATATACACATGTTGGCAAGGATGGAGAGAAACTAGAACCCTCATTAACTGCTAGTGGGATTGTAAAATAGTGCAGACACCTTGGAAAACAATCTGAAAGTTTCTCAAAAGATTAAACATAGACTTACTATATGACCCGGAAATTCTACTCTTAGATATCTAAGAGAAACAAAACATACATCCATTGAAAAACTTGCATTACATGCACCCACGTTTGAGGCAGCATTATTCAGAATAGCTCAAAAGTGCAAATAATACTGTGCTTGCTTCGGCAGCACATATACTAACGTTGGAACGATACAGAGAAGATTAGCACGGCCCCTGCACAGGGATGACACACACATTCATGAAACGTTGCATAAAAAAGAAAAAGTGCAAATAATCCAAACTGTATAAACGGATGAATGAATGATAAAGATGTGGTCTATCCACACAATGAATGATTCAGCTATAAAAGGAAATGGAATACTGATGGATGCTACGACACGGATGAACCTTGAAAACACTGCTTTAAGGGACAGAAGCCAGACTCAGACCAAGACACATCACAGTCAAATTCCTGAAAACTAAAGACAAAGAAAAATAAAATCTTGAGAGAAATGACTCTTACCCCGACAGGAAAAACAATCAAGTGATAGCTGATTTTTCACCAAAGACCATGGAGATCAGAAAGAAGATGCAGGGTCATGCCTGTGGCTCAAGGAGTAGGGTGCCGGCCCCATGTACTGGGGGTGGCAGGTTCAAACCCAGCCCCAGCCCCCCCCAAAAAAAAAACTGCAAAAAAAGAAAGAAAAGAAAATGCAAAACATTTTTCAAGCACTGAAAGAAAAGATCAGAATTCTATATTCAGTGAAAATATCCCTTGGGAATGAAAGGCAAATCAAGATACTCTCAGCTGAAGGAAAACTAAATGAATCTGCTGCCAGAAGATCTACTCTGAAACAATGACTAAAGAAAGCTCTTCAACAGAGGGATGCGATGAACAAAGGAATACTGGAGCATCAGGAAGGAGGAAAGAAGACAGGGAACAAAAATATAGGTAAATGCAATAGCCTCTCACTCCTGTTGAGTTTTCTAAATTATGCTTGACCCTTGGAGCAAAAAATTACAACGTTGTCTAAAGTGGTTCTAGATCTATGTAGAGAAAATACTGAAAACAATAATTTCTTTTGTTTTTAGAGTTGAGTGAAAGGTTTGTTATTAGAACAGTCAACACCATGGATTCAACACAACCAGCACCTGCAGAGACAGGGTGGGGAAGCCTCACCTGAGCTTCCCGGCTCCGTCTGAGGGTAAGGATAGGAGAGTACGGGCCTTGATAAGGCAGGTGGGAGCAGGGGAGTGGAGGAAATGTAGTGACCAGACTAAAGCAACATGTTCAAATTCCTGAGCACAGTGTCCTGGAGCTGGGACACATGACTGTTCCCTACTCCCCTCAAACTGTATCCCTTTACCCCAATCTCAGTGGAGCCACGATCCAACTGCCTAGGCCTACAGCAAACTGACCTGGAAAAAACTCCAAAAAGAAGAGAAGCTGTTATAGTAGGGAGGAGATTTTCTTTCTCCAGCCCTAATCCCTACATATTAAACTAATCACATCTACTATCCCTCCCTTTTCACTTTGCCAATCACCCTAGGAATCAAGGGATGCCCCAGGTAGCCTGGAATGGAGTTGAAGTCCTTGGCAGGTGTGTGTGTGAATTAGGCTTAGCACAGCCTGTACTTAAAGATACAGAAGCATAATTTCTATCTCTTTTGCCTGGTGAATCCAGCTATATAGCTCCAAGAAAAACTTACGTGTGTGGGGGAGGGGAGGGAGTGCCTTCCAATTAATACTCTTAAGTCCAGAGTTTTATGATGAGACCCTGGAAAGGCTAGGCAAAAACTTTCCAGAGGGCACAAGCATTGCTATAACTGTCACATCCATCAAGGGAATAGAGGAAGCTCCTCATTTTAGATGGCGTTTTAGAAGGTTAAGAGAGACATCATGATAACTTCAGCTAAGGACTCCCTTGGCTCTTCCTATATTAAAGTCAAAGGTTGTACCAAAAAGGAAAAATATAAAACAGACTCCATCACTGCCCCACCCTATCCAGAATCCCCATGATAGGAACAGCAAAAGTAAAGTTTTCAGCTTTGTTGATTTTTTTTTCTTTTTTCCTTTCTTAAAAAAAGTAAATAAATTAAATTGCCAACAATGTGGTTGGGCTAGAAAGTGGGGTAGCCATAACCAGGTCATTCTAAAAAAAAAAAAA
Organism: Nycticebus coucang; assembly: GCF_027406575.1. Lineage (NCBI taxonomy): Eukaryota > Metazoa > Chordata > Mammalia > Primates > Lorisidae > Nycticebus > Nycticebus coucang. Next base: position 52,939,557 of record NC_069800.1, on the reverse strand, counting down.
AAAATAGTGAAGAGAGGGTGGGGCTTGTGAAATATAAACAAATAATGCCCAAGGGAAATTATCAGAATAACCAACTATACTCACAGGGCTGGAGAGGGGGTCTACGGGGCTATGATGGCCTGTGCCACAAGAGGCAGGTCCTACGCCTTTTCAGCAACAGCCAGACAGCGGCTTCTTGCTGAACACAGAAGCCCAGAGAAACTAACCCCAAATCCCAACCCTGACATTCCCTAATTACAAGAAGTGTAGGAAAGAAGAAGTCTGGAAATTTTCGGAATCCCAACCTATGGACTTGCAGGCCTGGCGAGATCCTGCACCTTTATTTATTTTTATTTATTTATTTATTTTGAGACAGAGTATCACTTTGTCAACCCTGGTAGAGTGCCATGGTATCACAGCTCACAGAAACCTCAAAACTTTTGGGCTCAAATCATCCTCTTGCCTCAGCCTCCCAAGTACCTGGGACTACAGGTGCCTGCCACATTATTTTTTAGAGATGGGGTCTTGCTCTTGCTCAGGCTGGTCTCAAACTCTTGAACTCAAGCAGTCCACCTGCCTCAGCCTCCTAGAATGCTGGGATTACAGGTGTGAGCCACCACACCTGGTGTAAGCCTGCACCTTTAAAATGTGCTGAACAGGGATATTGCTTTGCAAAGAGGTCCGGTCTCTTCCTAAAGGCCGTCAGTGACACAGTCACAGGCCTCACTATTTCTAGGGTGTTGGCTCTACCCTTACCTTTATTCAGGATGTCTGCTCCCCAGAGCTGCCGTCTAAATGTTGCTTGGAGTCCACAGGCCTGCCTACTCTGATCCCTGGTTTTGGAGGAGAGGGACTGATTAGATTCTTCACTCCACCCTGATCCTCTAAGAAAAGCCAATCTCTTTGTGCTTTCTGAAAATATCTAGAACCAGGGACCCTAGGCAGGACAATGGATACGGGACATTCCCCCACCCAGACCGAGCATTTACAGACATTTCAGGGGAAGAAATATAGCAAAAGGAGGAAATTTAGGTTTCCCACCTGAAAGGCTGAGCAAAGTACCCTAGGGTCCTTCAGTGCCAGAAGAGCGGGAGATGTATGGCTCAAATATAAGCCAAGCATTAAGGACAGTGGGGAAGACTCAGGATCCAGTTGCTGGAGCAATGGGATTTTTCTTGTTTCCATCTCTTCCTAATAGCCCCTCAAGTTCTATGTCTCCACACTATGTGCAAATATCATGACAAGCCCCCGTTCTTGAACCATGTCATCGCTCATATGCTGGTTTTCACAGGCCATTACCACAACAGCCTGCTTGCCAGGGATGCACTTGGCCGCGTAGTTCTCACAGGAGCTCCAATTTATCTGTCCAGTCTCTAGTGTGACCAGACCCTGGGGCCAGCTGTGCTCATGGGCGTTTTCAATCAGCTTGTTGACAATAGAGACAGGGCAGCCTCTCCACCAGGGGGCGCTTGATTACAGCCCGGAGCACAGCTTCGGGTCGAAATCATCCCTCCCCAGCGGGTCACTCTAGCTGAAGGGGAGTTCACCCGCTCGAGGATCTCGTTGTATTCGTCTGCCCCAGGTTGCGAAGAAAGTCGGGGTTGACACTGCAGATTGCACGCATGTATGCCTTTAGCAGCTGGATTTCTCGCTTCTGCTCCGCCAGCTGGTGCTTGTGTTCCGCTGCTATGGCCTCCAGCTCTGCGATGCGTATCTGCTGCTGTTGTACCACTGAGCGCAGGTGCTTAATGCAATTGTGGTTTGGCAGCTCATCTTTGGGCATCTCCGGGCCTCCGCCCTGTTCACAGGTCCCAGGCCGCTTGGGGTTGTGCTCACGGTCGCTTAGGTGAGATGTGAGATTATCCAATCCAGCAAGGGCACTGAAGCCAAACTCAGCGTTGTCGGAGGCAATCGGCAGGTTGACAGCATGTTCCGCAGGATCCGAGGTACAGGGCACAGGAGGCGACATCACAACGCTATGGTCCACTGGACTGTTCTGGTGTTGAGAGAACTGCTGGGTGATGCCGGCATGGCAGAAAGCCTGCTCACAGTGGGGTGCGGGCACTGGCTCCCGCAGGGCTCCACCGCAAATAGGGCAGGTAAGGTCTTCATCGATATCCCCCTGGAAGTGGGTTACATCATACCCCATGTCTCATCACTGAAACCCAGGTCCTTCCGAGTGTTGCTGGGAGGGAGACGTCCCTGTTCACAGGGCTCCTACCCCCTGGTGCTCAGTGCCACTCAGGAGATGCTCCCAGTAGCCCATCTTGTTGGCTACTGTCCCCCTAAGTCTTCCTTCCTAGTGACAAGCTCCATTGCCAAGGGGATGGATGTGATGTCACAATCAGGAGCACTCCTTTATTAGGTGGAAGCCCACACAGGCTTAGCACACACCACCGTGGAGGTAGCTGAGATTCTCCACACCCTGGCCTGGCAGGAGCTGAAGCCACAGTGGCCACAGGACAGCCCAGGTGCTGGGTCTCAGCCAAAAGTGAAGTGAAGGAGAAGGGGAAGGAGATGGAAGAAGGTTCCAAACACTTGTCATGGTCTCAGACAGCAAAACAATAATATTTTAAACACAGTAAAGTAAAGGGACATAAAGATACCTACCGGGGGTAGTGAAATGGTGGTGCCAGTAGACTGTGATAAGCTATGTACGTCCAAGGTAGGGTAAGCTGCTAAAAAAGCCCTACAAACAACCAAGACCAAACCACTCAAATGAAAAATGGGCAAAGGATTTGGAAAGACATTTCTCCAAAGAAGATATGCAAGTGTCCACGACACACATAAAAATAGGTTAAACATTATTCATTATTAGGGAAGTGCACATCAAAATCACAACGAGGTACCCCTTCAAACCCATTAGAGTGGCTATTCATAAAAAAAAGCGTTGGCGGTGAAGGATGTGATGAAATTGGAATCCTTGTGCACTGTTGATGGGAATGTAAAATGGTACAGTGTCTGCAGAAAACACTATGGCCATTTCTCCAAACCCAAACCCAAACAACCCTGCAGAATTACCACATTATCCTGCAATTCCACTTCCAGTATACGCCCCAAAGAACTGAAAGCAGGGACTCAGACACATATTTGCACACCCAGGTTGTAGCAGCACTATTCACAAATGCCAAAAGGTGGAAACAACCCAATGTCTATCAACAAACGAATGGATAAACAAAATACAGTACAGATACGCAATGGAATATTGTGTCTTAAAAGGGAAAGAAATCCTGACATGCTACCACATGGATGAACCCCCCCCCCCCAACTTTTTTTGTGACAGAGTCTCTGTCACCCTGGGTAAAGTGCTGTGGTGTCACAACTCACAGCAACCGCAAACTCTTGGGCTCAATCAATCCTCTTGCTTCAGCCTCCTGAGTAGCTGGGATTACAGGTACCTGCCACAATGCCTGTCTCGTTTTTCTATTTTTAGTAGAGACAGAGTCTCATTCTTGCTTTGGCTGGTCGTCTTCTTTTTTTTGAGACAGAGCCTCAAGCTGTCCCCCTGGGTAGAGTGCTGTGACCTCACAGCTCACAGCAACCTCCAACTCCTAGGCTTAAGTGATTCTCTTGCCTCAGCCTCCCAAGTAGCCAGGACTAGAGGCACCCGTCACAACGCCCGGCTATTTTTTAGTTGTAGCTGTCACTGTTGTTTGGCAGGCCTGGGCTGGATTCGAACCCACCAGCTCTGGTGTATGTGGCTGGTGCCTTAGCCATTTGAGCTACAGGCACCAAGCCTTCAGGCTGGTCTTGAACTCCTGAGCTCAAGCAATCCATCCTCCTTGGCCTCCCAGAGTGCTGGAATTACAGGCGTGAGCCATTGTACCCAACTACACATGGATGAACCTTGAAGACATTCTGCTAAATGAATAAAGCTCATCACAGAAAGACAAGATACTCTATGATCAATCACTTATATGAGCTACCTGGAGCAATCAAATTAATAAAGATAGAAAGTAGAACGAAGGTTTCCAGAGGCTGGGGGAGAAGAGACTGGGGAGTGATTTTGGAATGATTTCAGAGTTTCAAAACTGTGACACTTTTAGAAAAATAAAACTAAACGTAAGAAACTCTTTGGGATCTAGGGCTGTGCAAAGAGGTTAACCCCAAAAGCATGAGCCACAGTAAAATTTGATAAATTTGACAACATCAAAATTTAAAATGTTTGCTCTGTGAAAGACTGTTAAAAGCATGAACAGTTACAGGCTGGGAGAAATATTTACAAACAACATATCCGATAAAGGAGTAATAGAAAAACTTTTATACTCAACAGTAAAAAAGTCAAATAATCCAATTAGAAAATGGGCAAACAACAGGAAGAGTTAGTTCCTCAAAGAGGATAGATATACAGATGGCAAATTAGCACATGAAAAGATATTAAACATCACTAGGAAATGCAAATTAGGGAAATGTAAATTTAAACCACAGTGAGGCTGGACATGGCTCCTCTTGCCTGTAATCCTAGCACTCTGGGAGGCTGGGGCGGGTGGATTGCTTGAGTTTAGGAGTTTGAGACCACCTGAGCAAGGGCGAGACCCTTTCTCTACTAAAAATAGAAAAACTAGCCAAGCATTGTGGTGGGCACCTCTAGTCCCAGATACTTGGGAGGCTGAGGCAGGAGGATCGCTAGAATCCAGGAGTTTGAGGTAGCTGTGAGCTAGGCTGTGGCCACCACAGCACTCTAGCCTGGGGCAACAGAGTGAGACACCATCTCAAAACAAAACCAAAACCACAAAAAGCCACAATGAGATAATCACTACACTCCTATCACAATGGTTAAAATATGATACAAAATAGTGTCCAAGCCAATGCTGTCGAGGATGTGGAGAAACTGGATTATTTCTACATTGCTGATGGAAGTGTAACATGGTTCAACCACTTAGGAAAGCAGTTTGACAGTTTCTTTAAAAACTTCTACCACTCAACCCAACAGCTGCACTCCTGCGCGTTTATCCAAAAGGAGCGATAAGGCTGCTCTGTTCTCCAGCCTACAGGTGACTCACCCACCCTAGGAGAAATAAGAACAACCGTATCAATAGCAATCTAGCAGCTCCGACTGAGCGCGTGGTCTGGCAGGTACCTGCCTTGTTAAACAAGCCTCCTGTCCAGTAAAGACTGTCGTCATCCACTTTCAGGCTCAAAGGCTGTAGCCCAAGGCCACGCAGAGACGGTTGCGGCAGAGCCAGGTTTTGAACCCAGGTAATACCAGCAAGTGCACATTCACATTCATTAGCAGCCTTTCCGCAGGCGAGTAAACAGTGGCGAGGAGAGGTTAAGCCAGATGCCCCGGTCCACGTACTGGGAAGCAGCTAGGCTTAAACCCAAGGCCACGCTGCCCCGATGCGCTGGGGTCCTGGTTCCCTAGTTCTTGCGCCTAACTTTGCCCAACCTCTCCGGGCCTCCCTCGCCCTGTCCCGGGGGCGCAGGCACCACCCTTCTGCTCCGGGAGGAGTAGGAGAGGGCGGGCTCCCGAGCGCAGTCCCCTCCCCGGACCCTCCCCCCAGGCTTTAAGCGCGCGCAGGGGGCAGGCGGGGCAGTCCCTGGCTGGCGGGTTAGGCCGGGCGATCGCGCTGATGGCGGTGCTGGCGGCAGCGGCCAAGAAGGTGTGGAGCGTGCGGCGGCGGCTGGTGCTGCTGTTCACGCCGCTCGCGCTGCTGCCGGTGGTGGTCTTCCTCCCAGTTAAGGTAACACCTCCTCTGCCCGTGCCTCCCGGCTGCCACGGGCGGGCGGGACCCTTTTCTCCCAAGCCGCTGAGGTGCCAGACCCCCGCGCACCCTCTCCCCTTGAAGCTGCGGCCCCGACTTCTCTTCCCCCTTCCCGCTGCTCCGAGGGCCGAGTCTCACCCCACCCTCGGGACTTGCTCGATTAAGTAGGAATGATGTCTTTTCCGAGCTCCACGTGCCTGGCGCTGGATTGCACATTTTGCTTGACAGTCACAAGGAACACATAACAAGTGCTAGTCAGTGGGGAGCAAGTCCCTTCACCTCTCTCAACTTCAGTTTACTCAGACATAGAAATGGAGGAAATGGTAGTGCCAACCCATTGGGTAGTGATTGAATACAAGTTTGAATGAGAAATTCTATGTAAAATTTCCAGAACTAAGCCTGGTACGTGGTAAGTGGCAGATAAACATTGGCTAGTCTTTTTCTGCACCAGGCCCTTGGGTGATAGGGGCAGCCAAGATGTGATGGGTGCTGACTAGAGGCAGGGCTTTTTGCCTTTTGCACATCACCCACCCTGTCTAATCCTTTCAGTACCCCTCAGAGGGGGAGGATTATTTAGGCCATTTCGATGCTCAGAGAGGGGAGATGACTTGCTCAGAGTCACGCACGCAGCAAGTGAGTGAAGGAATTCAGTCTCTGGCTTTTCAGAATCCAGAACTCCTGCTGTTTCCAGACTCCCAAAGAAAGTGATTACTGTAAGATCAAAGGCTGCAGACTGAGTTCAGATCGTGATGACAGTCAACACCAGTGGGGACTGGAAGGAGATGGTAACACAGGTCCCCACTGGTTCCCTCAGCTGTGCCCATTCAGGCATCATCAGAAAGCACTAGGCTTGTAAGACAAGGCTGCCTCCAGGAAGTTGCTTCTCTCACTGAGATGTTCAATGGTCACCCAAGTAAAAGTTCACAGAAGGTGTAGTTTAGTGGCGTGTCACCCAACACTCATCGTCAGAGACCGGGGGGAGCTGCCAGGAGGGAAGAGCCCTCTTTGGGCACAGGGAGTCGGAAAGTGGTATCAGATGGTTCCAAGGAGACCCAGGGCTCATACACAAGCAAGTTCCTTAGTTTGGAATTGTCCAGGGTGTTAGACTTTATTGACATGGAAGGGAAAAAACAATACATGATAGAATAAGAATTAGATCACCTTTTCACAAACCAGCCCGTCCTGGGCCACTTGCTGACCTACAGACCTTGAACTAAACCCCTTTCCTCTTTGGGTCCCTATTTTCTTCTCTGTGAAATGGGGTGATCACCACGCTTGGTTCTGGGATTGATGTGAGGGGTTGAACAAGGCTTTGGGAAACATACTTGGTAAAAGGATGGGTGGATAAGCCTGGACTGATTGGTTTCTGAAGCCCTGGGCAGAGTTCTAGGGGAAAAGAGATGAAAGACACAGGCTGTGTATCCTGATAGATTCTTAGTGCTCTGCCCTCTACCAAGGACTTGAACCCCAGAGCAGATCCAAGTGCCCTACCAGTTGATGGGCATCGGGGGAGTCCTCTATAAGAAAAAGATACAGATTTACAAATACAAAATTCAGTGCATGGTTTGGGAGAGGCTCTGAAGTTTAAGCTTCATTAGCTTCACAGGGAATTCCCTTCCATCTGTACCCCAGTGTGCGAAACTGAATGGCAGGGGAGGAGTTCACAGTGAGTGTCCCTGTGATATGACCTTCTGTGATGTGCTAAGCCTGATGAGGAAGGTGTTTTTCTCAGGGCTAAGCTCCTCTGTGCTAGTTACCACTCTCAGAACTTGTCTGGAGTTGCCCATATATTGTCCATAACAATCAGGGAGGCAGATACTATTTGCATTCCTATTTGACAGATGAAGAAATAGAAACTCGGCAAGGTTAGGTGACTTGCCCAAGGTCCCCCAGCAGGTACAAAGCCAGAATACAGCGTCTGTATTTCTAACAGCTGTGCCTTGCAAGCTCTCCTCAGTTGGAATTCAATGAAAACTTGTCCTTGTTCCCTACAGTTCCCTTGTGGGATCCTTTGTGTGGCTGTAGATGTCACTCCCTCTTTAAGTGACTGATAAACCAGGGCCTCCTCCCAGGAGGCAGGTCTGGCTTCTTGGAGGACCTTAGCCGAAGCCCTTTCCCCATATAGCAAAATATATACAATTATCATTATTATATTCTCTGATATTAAGAACTGATGTGTTGCTCAATCTAATGTACAATGTGAATAAAAATGTATCCTTAGAAAACATTGTGAGTTTTATTGATCTGTGACATACATTTGAAGCAAACACAGTGGATTTGCTGTGCACACAGAGCTTCAGGACAATTCTTGTAATCTTAACCAGTCACTCCCTGTGATAGCTTTCCCACACAAAGGCTGGTGGTCTAACCCTGTGATTTTCCACTGATGTACTGGTAAGAGAGGATCTTAGGTGTGCCGTGAAAAATTTTAAAGATCATTAATTAAATTATTTTTGAAAGAAGTTCAAAGCATAATAAGTATATTCTTTTTTTTTTTCTGATCAACGTAATTGAAGTATGTCATGGAAGTTTAACCATAGGTTCAAGTGTGCTGTGAGATAAAAAGGTTGAAAAACACTGACCTAACCTGAAATCATGCTTTAATATGACTTTAAGATAAGTGTCCTCGTCATCCACCCCATCCATCGGATTGCTACTTCTAAGGCTTTTCCACGTGAAAATTCTGGAGCCACCAATGCAGATTATATTGTATGTATGGATCCTAAAACTTTTTGAGAAGTTGCAGATATCAGATTGGGAAAGAGATTGGAGATGCTTGGTCATCTGCCACTTGTTGGGTGGTTGAGTGAGGGACAGCCCCTTGTTTGGACCTGGTTCCCAGCCTGATGAGGTCCCCAGGCCGCTGCTGCTCTGACGCTCTGGGAATCTGTGTGTAGAGAGGGTTGGTCCTTGTGTATCTGGTGACTGGCGAGCCGGTCTGCTGGGAGGCTGCAGCCAATCCGCAGAGCAGATCGGGAGGAACAATTCTTACATTATGTCCTCCTGCTCAGGAACGCAGTCAGCAGGCTGAAAAGAGTGGGATACAGCTCTGGAATGCAGTGGCTGCAATTTCCAATGCCACTGAGGATCCTGGCTCTTGCTATGAAGAGTACCAGAGGCTCGGGAAGCGCAGATACTTTCTAATGGACCACCCCAAAGTTTTCCAATGATGGCCGTCTTGGGAGTTGGAGGTTTGGGGAGTGGGCTTAGTAGCTAGTGGGTATGGATGGGACTGTTAAAATAGGTTTTTTCAAAGAAGCATGAGCCCCAGATGTTTGCAGAGAAGTCTTGTCCCCTTTCCTGCCTTGTACCCACCAGACCAGAGTGAGATGTACAGACAGTCTGTCCAAGATGAGTTCTAAACAGTAGGTGCTCACAGGTGACTTTAAAGATGCTCTAAGGAGGAAGAGTTTGAGGATATTCAAGGCAGGGCTGCTACAGAGTGTTGTGCAGGCTGTGTACTGCACAAGGGGCCTTGGGGAGGCAAGTGCAGCTGAACCAGACTGGATTCCACGTGCCAAGATGTGCGCCTGGTGTACAGCTGGGTCTACTTTCTGAGTTGCACAAATTTGTCACATGAGCTAGCAGCAGACTTGTTCTGAGGTGGTAATCTTTGTTGGAGACGGTAGTATACTTGTTAAAGTCAGAGGCTCACGTTCTTGCCTTTGCCCAATCATGGGCAGTGAGGCAACCAGAACAATGGTTCTTTCATTCCCACTTTTGAGGATATGGAATCAAATCTGGATTCTCATTCCACATGCTTGGTCTGTGACTTTGGGCAAGTCACTTTACTTCTCTGGGTCTCAGTTTCTTTACCTGTAACATAGTGATAATATCACATTCCTTTCTGGTTATTATTTGGGCTCAGTGAAATAATATCTTGTGCCTACACTATAAATTCATACTTTTCAATGGTCCAGGTAATTTTTAGCTCTCCCATTTTGCAGATAAGAAAACTGAGGCTAAAAGAAACTAAATGATGGAGAATATGGGCCATGGAATTGGGCATAACTGGGTTTGGTTCTTGGCTCTGAAACGATGAAAGAAGTGGGCCTGAGTTGGAGACTTTGAATTTCTGAGTTCCAGTTTCCTCATTTGTGAAGTGGGGGAGGACTCACACCCTTCCAAAGGGTTGTTATGCAAATTAATAGAAGATACAAAAACTGTATTACCCAATATATGGAGGGAGTTTATAATAAGAGTAATAGCCACAAATTTCCCCCCACGTTTGCCAAATGCTCTTTTATATGCTATTTACATTTAGCTAATTTATTCTTCACATTGGCCTTAAGAAGAATGAATGAACAATGATTATCCCCATTTTTTACAGATGAGGCAAATGAGGCACAGAGAAGTTAAGAAATGTTCCCAAGGTCACACAGTTATTAAAATTACTTTGGTCATGTCTCCCCATCTCTTGGTCCTCAATTTTGGAAGATAGGTGGTCAGAGTTCTGAGAGTCTTCCCAAAACAAAAGTTTCTCAAAAAACAACTTCATGTCCAGCTTCAGATTGAGCACTTTCTCTGTCTAGATGCTTCCTAGTGCTTTAAACTTGAACCTCAGAAGGCTCAGACAGGGAATTTGTCTACATGCACCCCAAATGGAGTGGCATCTGATTTAATTTCCAGCATCCAGATACCACCCCCTCCCCACTCAATATTATTTACTTAATTACATTCTTATTATTTACCTAATTTTTTTTTTTTTACATTAATGCCTTTCTGCCCTACCCTCCATTTAAAAAAACTTAAATTCAGTGACTTAAAAAGGAGATTTTATGTTGGTACCATGCATGGAAAATCAGGATCATGAATGATGAAAAGAAGAAAACTAGCAATAAATAGATAAATATTTAACAGTTAATTCTGATCACATGCTGCTACGTACTTGAAGCCCAGAGCTTGAGACCTGCACTCTCTTTGTTAGGGAGGGAAATCATTAAGTGAGGCGTTAAAGACATCTAGTACCAAACTAAGACTTTGTTTTGGAAATAATGAGAGGGCAAAAAGAATTAAAAAGTCAATAACCTCAGTGTTCTATCCAAAGTCTTCTGGAATTGACCTTTTACGCCTCAAGAAATATTGGACTTGTTGCCTGGGTATGTGCCTTGTCTGGGGACCCCTGAGGTTGGCTGCCAGGCCCAGCTCCTCAGTTTCCTCCTCTCTATCCAGATGGCCTTCTTTCCACCACGATGCTCAGAGAGCTGCTAAGTAAAAGAAGTCTCTGGCATGTGGTCAGCTGAAGAGTGATCCACCAGAGATGTCCAGTGTCCTAATCCCCTCAATCCATGCATGTTACCTTATATGGAAAAAGAGGCTTTGCAGATGTGATCAAGTAAAGGGTTTTGAAATTGAAAGAGGAAGGTGCATTGTCCAGGTGGACCCAGTGTAATCGCAAAAGTCCTGTAATCGGGAAGCAGGAGGAGTCAGAGTCAGGAGGTGATATGACGATGGAAGCAGAAGCAAAAAGTGGTGTGACATGGGGCCATGAGCCAAGGAATGCAGGAGGCCCCCAGAAGCAGGCACAGGCAAGGAATGGATTCTCTTCTGGAGCCTCCAGGAAGAACCAGTCCAGCCACCTTGGCATTAGCCTAGCAAAAGTGGTTTCAGACTTCTGACCTGTAAAACTGTAAAAGAGTATATTTGTGTTGTTAAAAGCACATACCTTTGGGGTAAATTGTTACAGCAACGATAGGAAATGAATACATGGCAGGACTGCCCCACCAGGTTCTTCCAGGAGGGCTTTGGGAAGTTTAGCCTGATGTCTATCTCTGAATGTACTAATTGCCCATCAATCACATGAGCATCCCATCACGTGGGCCTCTTGCTCCCTGGATACAAAACTTGGTGTTCAGGAGAGAGCCCAGTTTGGTGAAAAAGGTCCCAGCTTTGGACTAATTTGGATATGGTCTCATCTCTGGCCTGTGCCCCGATGAGCTGTGTGATTCATAAGGTCTTTACCTCGGAACCTGTCTCCCCATATGCAGAAGTGGAGATATCTCTGGTTCTTTCTTTACAGAGACTAGAAAACGTGGTTTTTACAATCTCCCATACTTTCCTCTTTCCTCGCTATGCTGCAGCCTCCCAGGCTTTCTTTTGGTTCTTCAAACCTGCCAAGCTTGCTCCTGTCTCAGGGCCTTTGCACTTGTTATTCCCTGGAACACTCTTGCCCCTGGTCTTCCACAGCTGAATCCTTCTGGTAGTTTAGGTCTTAGCTCCAGTGGTACCTCCTCCTGAGAGTCCCCCCTGATTACCTCTTCCTAAGCACACTTGCCTTCCTTACCCCACAGATCACTCTGTTAAACAGCTTCCTGTTTTATTTCCTTCATGGCATTCTTCCTGATCTGAAATGATCATTTCTTTGTTCAGTGTCTGCCTCCCTAGGTAGGCCCCATGTCCGTCATGTTTCTGCAGCAGCCCCTGAACTCAGATCAGTGTCTGGCGCATAGTGGGTGCTCAATAAACAAGTGTCGAATAAATGAATTTAGATTTGAACCCAGGTTCTGATTATAGAACACACATTCTTCCTGAAACCCGAGCTGCCTCCTGATTTGTGGAACATTTGAGCTGGAATCAGTATTTCCAGCCATTTCTTTTTGATCCGGGAAGACTGAGGCCCAGAGGGGACATGTATGGTCTTTGCCAGCTTCTTCCAGCCAGGTGGTCTCAGATCCCTCACCTGTGCGCCCTACATGCTGTCCCCACCAGGTTTGACCTGTTACCCCTTCCCCTAAGTGGGCATGCAGACCTGCGGGCCTCAGAATAGTTCCTCTGAGGCCCAGCCAACTTTCCACTTTCCTGGAGCTCCTGCCAGGTGTGTAAACAGGCCGCCGTGATTCCCAGTGGTACGGTGGGAGCAAGATCGTGTTTCCTGACCCAACTCAACAGGACAGTGCCCTCTGGACTGATGAGCAGGATTTTTCTGACACTCTCCGTCTGTGAAGACACAAAGTCAGCATGCTGGCCAGAACCAGACCTGACTGGGGCCTGGAACAAGTCACACACGTGTGCCCGAAATGCATCAGGGCCTTGGGAAGAGCCACACAAGGCCACACTGCCTCCTGGCATATTGTTTCCCTCCCCGAGCCTCAATTTCCTCATCTGCATAATAGGCACAATGAAACTCACCTCCTGGGAGACTTGAAAGTGCCTGCCACATAGTAGGTACTCAATAAAGCATTGCTGCTGTGGCTATTATTTGCAAAATAGGGATACCAGGGTCTCTGCTCTGTGTACTTGTCCCTGACATACACTTGAGGAGAGGTGGTCAGTGGAAATGTGCCCATGGTGGTGGTACGAGTGCCCATACACAGAGCACAGCAGCGAACTCCAGCCAGAGAAGACATCAGAGAAGGGCCAGGGAGCCAGCACCCCGGCCCCCGCCCCTCCCCGCCCTGCTAGCCAGCGTGGAGCCCCCCTACACACACACACTTTTGCTCTGCTCTCCTGTGGGGGGCCTCGTCAGCAGTCTGGGCTGAGAGAAGGATTTGATTTCAACTGTATTAAGCATTCTCGCAGGGAGGTGCTGTCCCAGGAGGCCGCAGGAAGTGAACTCAGTTTGTTGATATCCTGGCCACATGCCCTCATCTGTGTCCCCCACAAGGCCTCACAAGCCCTGACCAATGCCTTTCTGCACCTACTAGGTGCAGCCTTCTGATGTCAAGATTGTTCTTTTCTAAGCACCAAAGGAGGCAAGAAAAACTTCATCTTTCTCTTCTTCACCCCTTTTATTTTATTATTACTATTTTTTTTTTTTTTTGTAGAGACAGTCTCACTTTATCGCCCTTGGTAGAGTGCAGTGGCATTAAGTGATTCTTGGGCTTAAGCGATTCTCTTGCCTCCAGCTCTTGAGCTTAGGTAATTCTCTTGCCTCAGCCTCCCGAGTAGCTGGGACTACAGGCACTCACCACAACGCCCGGCTGTTTTTTTGTTGCAGTTTGGCCAGGGCCAGGTTTGAACCTGCCACCCTTGGTATATAGGGCCATCACCCTACCCACTGAGCCACAGGCACCGCCCTTCACCCCTTTTAATAAAAGGATTTGTTTCATAAAATTTGGATTCAGTCAAAAGGCCATACTCAAGGATTCAGAAGGCCACATATGGCCCCAGGGCCACAGGTTCCCCACCCCTCTGGCAGGTCTACTGTTCTCCACGTTTGCACATGAAATTGAGGCACGGAGTGGTTCAGTCACCTGCCCAAGCTCCCACAGCTGAGAAGTGGCAGAGGTGAGATTCAAACCTCAGCATTCTGGCTCTGGAGTCTGTTCTCAGCCATGCCGTGACTTGGAGGTGAGGACCCTTTTGTTCAGACAAGGAGGTCGAGACCCTGAGAGATGAAGCCACTTGCTCAGCGTCTGAGAGGCAGCCAATGAGCAGAGGGGCTGGCATTAGAGCCCAGGTGTGCCTTGCTGATGGCCCACTCTCCCTCATGGTTCACTGGGAACCAGGGCAAAGGGAGCGATTTTGATCAATGGAGCAGAGGACATCTTCCTAGGGGAGAGCCATGTCATTCAGACACTGCAGCAAGAGTTTGGAAGTCTCAGAGAGCTCTCTGAAGATTGGATTTTATGAAGAGAAGAACTAACATAGTTAGTTAGGTCAAGTAGGGTGAATAAGAGCTTGGGCTCAGCTACTTAAGTTTCAAATCTTGGCTTGTTAACCAACTGTGTGATTTGGGGCCAGTTACTTAACCTCTGTGTGCCTCAGTTTCTTTATCTGTAAAATGGGTATGACTGTAATAGCTGGTGCTTGTAAAGAACTCAGGAAAACGTTGGCTACCTTCATGGATAAAAAAGCTGCTGCGTTTCAGGCTTTAGAGGACATGCCTTAAATTAGTGGTTTTTCAAGCATATTTGCTCCCAGGTGGCATCTGGCAATATTTGGAAGCAATTTGAATGTCACAAATGGGGTAGGGTGCTGCTGGCAACTAGCAGGTAGAGGCCAGGGATGCTGCTAACAGCCCTTCAGTGCACAGGGTGGCCCCACAAGAGAATTCTCTGGCTTCAAATGTCAGTAGTGCCAAGGCTCAGACTCCCTACCCTAAATGCATTCGTTCCTTTGATCTCCCTGACAACTCTTACCAGCAAAAGGGTCCCGTCTTGCTGATAGGGAAACTGAGGCTCAGAGAGAGGAGTGCTTGCCTATGGGCATGCAGCCTGACAGCAGAGGGCCTAGCAGGAAAGAGAGGATTTGAAAATGAAGGTGGCCCAGGTGCAACCAAAGCTCTCCTGGTCCCCAGGTCTCTCAAAGCTGGGTGGGCTGCAGGCGCCTCTGGAAAGATGACAGTAGAAGCCTTGTCGCCACCACCCACAGCCCTGACCATCCCTCAGTCCCTCTCTTTACCATGCCTCCTGCATCTTTCTCGTTTGATAAGCTGGAAGTTGGCTCTGGGGCCCCAGGGCGAAGGGAAGAGTAAAGGAAAATTCTTCCTGCTGCTTCTAACCATTTCCTGCCCCAGTCTGTGCAGCTCCCTCAGCCCTCTCTGGGAAGGGCAGGAGCCGGTCAGAAATACTCATGGTGCCTGAGTCCAAAAACAGAAATGCAGGTGCCTTACAGAGAAGCAAGTCCAGCTCTGCCAGTGTCTGGGACCACGGGGGTCCAGGTCTGGGGGAGCCCGGCCAGACGCCCAGCTCCCACCTCCTGTTCTGAAAGGACCTCACCCCACTAAACTGGATGTCCACCTGGGACACCTGACTGTTTCCTGCTCCCATCATTTTTCTTGCTTTGGAAACTGGAGCTCCAGACCTCGACTTGCCCACTCTCCAAAAGGGGCCTGCCTCACCTGGGCTGTTGTGACCCCAGAACCACTTTCTAGGCGGGGGTGTGGGTGGGAAGGGACAGCACCAGGAGAATGTGAACTCTAAGTAAGTGGGGACTTACTCTGCCA
This sequence comes from Nycticebus coucang, assembly GCF_027406575.1. Taxonomy (NCBI): domain Eukaryota; kingdom Metazoa; phylum Chordata; class Mammalia; order Primates; family Lorisidae; genus Nycticebus; species Nycticebus coucang. Next base: position 52,923,987 of record NC_069800.1, on the reverse strand, counting down.
CTCCCTGGCTGTGTGACATTGGGCAAGTTGCTTGGCCTTTCTGTGCCTCAGTTTCCTCCTCTGTAAAATGAGAATACTGCTAGGACTTACCTCATAAGAATGTTGTGAGGATTGGCTCACATACCCAAAGTACTTAGGGGTACACCTGACACATGGAAGGTGCTAGGCAGATGTTTGCTACTACTGAGAGCAGCAGTATTGTTTTTTGCACTACCAGGGAGCCCATGGATCTGGGGGCTGGAATGATGAGGCTTATTACTGAATCCTCTCGGTCTCACTGTCTACTCACTGGGTAGATTCCTCAACTGGGTAGATTCCTCCGTTCTCTAAGCCTCCATTTCCTCCTCTATGAAGTGGAATAAAGCCCACCTCCTGGGGGCTGCTGGGAAGATTAGAGATAAGCTTTGTCAGAGAAAGACTCCAGTGAAGGTTCCCTTGTCCTTCTATTCTTGGCCAGAATCCTGGAGCCCCAGGGACGAGAGAAGTGAGGGGATACAGAGGTGGAGGCTCCTTGTCAGAAGGAGCCTGCAATAGCCACAGGCCAGGCTGCTGCAGCAGGGGTCAGCCTCCCCAGCACTACGCTGGTTCCTCATCTGTGTGACCTCAGGATGCCTGTGGCAGGGCCAGCTGGACCAGGGTGTGGGCGGGATGACAGTAAACAGCAGAGAATTGGAAATGTCAAGAAGGGCACACACCCAGCACCCAAAAAGCAGTGGAGTGTAGGATGTGGGCTTGGATGAGTTGGGATGGATGCATGTTGGACCAAGAACTTTCTCTATGAGTGAAAGCAAGGCCCTTCCCTTGCCAGCCTTGGTTTCCTTGTTTGTCCCATGGGTCCCCTTCTCTCCTGGAGCTGTGACAAACAGCCAGGGAAACCAAGGGCTTTGCAAACAGTCAAGTGCCCTGCGAATAGTTAAGTGCAAATGGAGTCCTGGCCCATCTTGTTCACCAGCGTACCCCAATGCCTGGACACAGCGGATGCTTAATAAACATGTCCTGAAGGAATGTGCAATCAAAACAGACATTTCTTCAGGATTTCAGGTGTGCTGGACATTGTCCACAAGTGACTAATATGGTCAATATAAAAGTTGTAATTGAGTACTTGTTAGGCACCAACTTAGAATCCTAGGGGGATGTGGCAGTGAACCCAACAGTTACAAGTCCTTACACTTGTGGAGCTGACATTCTAGAAGTGGAGACATAAAACAGAAAAGCAAAAAACCCCAAACCACTGGCTAAATCAGTAAGATCTAGCAGGGCTCCTCAAACTTTTTAAACAGGGGGCCAGTTCACTGTCCCTCAGATTGTTGGAGGGCTGGACTACAGTTTAAAAAAAAAACAACTATGAACAAATTCCTATGCACACTGCACAGATCTTATTTTGAAGTAAAAAAACAAAACAGGAACAGATACAATCACACCGCCTCATGTGGCCCGCAGGCCACAGTTTGAGGACCCCTGAATGGTCTGTCACACAAGGATAAGTGCCATGCAGAACAAAAGCAGAGCAGAGGGGCAGGGAGGAAGAGCTGGGGTGGTACACTTTCAGAGTCAGGAGGGTTTTATCAGAAAGAGAGCATACGGACATGTCCCCAGACGATGCTTGAGCAAAGACTTGAAGGAGGTGAAAGAGCAAGCCCCAAGCATCTGGAAGGACAACATTCCAAGCAGAGAAAACAGCAAGTGCAAAGGTCCCGAGGTAGGAACATGGCAGGTGTGCCAGACATACAGTGATCTTGCTTGGTCTTCTCAGCAACCCTTCCTGGGATGCTGGCTCCTGGTCTCCTGGTCCCCTGTCTCAGAACTAAAGAGCCTAGGAAGGATTTAAAGGCACATCCCACCCCCGTGCCCCCAGGAAGGGTTTCAGTTGCAGCAGAGAAAGGTCTCCTCTTGGTTCCAGCCTTCAAAGGTGAAGGACGGCTGTTGGGAGAAGCAGGAGATGGAAGAGGCCTGAGGGGAGCTTCACAGGCACCCCCGCCCCCATTCCATGCCCTAGACCGATGGAGAGACCGAGGCCCAGAGAGAAAGAAAGGGAGGAAAGAGCTGCCCAAGGTCACACAGTGAGTCAGCTTCTTTTCCCAGAACAATGTGTTCTGTCCTCAGGCTGAGGGAGGCCACCAGGGCTCCTGTGCCCCGGTGTGGCTTCCCACACCCCATCCACCTGCCTGGCTTGTGAATGTTTAGTGAGGCCTGGGCAGCCACAGGGTGTGAGCTGCCCCAGAATACTTTAAATGAATGGCTCCAAGAACTTGAACTTGTCACAACATCTACTAATGAGTCCAGGAGTCTAACACTCTCTACTCTAGGGGAGGGGTAGCGGGGGGCAGGTCTGCCCACTCCCCACCCCACTCTGGCCCCTGTTGAGTCTTGGGCCCTCAACTGTCTCTGCAGAGCATTTCTGGGCATGGCAGAAGGTGGGGGGAGCCCTGGTTGGAAATCAGAGACAAGTCCTCTGGGCGCCTCAACTACTTCCCTCTGCACCACCCTGGGCTAATGTCTGGCTTAAGCCTCCCTGCCTCAGTCTCTCCCTCCAGATAATGGGCACACTAAGAACAGCTCAGACCCAGAGGGCATGTGAAGTCCTATAGAGGCCTTGCTGTTGAGTGTCTGTCCTTTCATTTTCTCTGGTACAACGTGGGTGAGGAGCGAAAGGACTTAACACTGGCACTTACACATAGTAAGTGCTCAGTAAATGCTGGCTGTGACTATCACCTTCACCCTCAGGTCCGGGGCCCATACGGTTAGCATGAGGGTCCTGGGGTCAGACTCCTACATGGCATCACAGCTTTATCCCTTGCTAGATGTGCATACACAGATGAAGAAGTTGCCAAACTTCTCTGTGCCTCAGTTTTCATTTCCGAACAGAGTCGCTGTGATGTGCAGGTAAACCAAAGTCTGCCATAACCCAGGGCACGCCACGCCCTGCAGACATGGAAGCTTTGTTCTTCTGGTCTACTGCATGGAGGCAAAGTGACCCGAGCACCCACAAACAGCAGTTGTCACTGCCTCCTGGAGGCGGTGGGGGGAGTTTAGCAAGTGAATCTGCAGAATGGTGCCTGGTGTGTAGTTATCCTGAGTGGTGGTGGAACGGCACCAAGGCCATGAGGGAAGGCTGCCTCCAAGGTGGGGGGAGAAACGCCCAGCCTGGCAAGGCTATCAAAGCACAGGCACGTCCATGTGCCCTCCGATCTCCCTCCTGACGTGCTCTGAGGATGTCCTAAGTAGCATACATGCTCACTTACAGATGCACCCAGGACCATGTGGCTCCTAGAGGTCTTGTCTCCCTGAGCCTCAGCTGGCCTTAGTAGTCCCCTCTTTCCAAGTGGAGGCCTCCTACTAGGTGATGCTTGGCCTGCCAGGCTGGGTCCTTCCCCTGGACCTGCCATGTGTGTGCTCCCAACTCCTTTCCTTTGGGGTCCATATCTAGGTGATGCCACAGTCGTTACCTTCATCCCCAAATGCAAGTGGCTTATGGAGCATTGAGATGAAATGTCTCATGTGACAGGGCAAGAAATGGGCTCAGAGCAACACAGCCCATCAGCAGTAGCTAACAACGTATACGGAAGTGTGTGTATTATGTGTACATATGTAGCTTACTCTGCGTTACGTGTTGATGCCAGCACTTTACCTATGTGGAGTTATTTGATCCTCCCAACAATACCTCTGTGAGGTTGAGATTCTGATTAGCTTTATTATCATCTTCCCCATTTTATAAATAACGAAACTGGGGAACAGAATCCTTTGCTCTAGGAAGTTGTAGAGGCGGGATTCAAACCCACGGCCTCTGGCACCGGATGCCAAGCTCAGAACCCATAGGCACCTCTACTTCTTGGCATTGGGTCCAGATCTCAGCCCCCATCTCCCACCTCCCTCTTCACTGTTCTTTCCACTGATCCTGATGGTTCCTGCTTCTTGGAGCTGGCCACCACCCAGCCATTGTCCCCCTTTGGGGATTCTGTGATGCTATTCATTGTTCCCATGCTATCTGAGAGCACAGGGAGTCTCAGAATAGGTAAGCGACTTGGCCAAGATCACACACATGGGTCACAAGGGCTTGAGCTATGGTGCTTCAAACCCCATGTGGGCTCTGGAGTTTCTGACCGCTGGGCAGGGACAGCCTTGGGCCAGGGCTGGTGAGGGCACACCATGAGGTTTAAGGCTTGGCTTCTGCCTTGCCAGAGTTCAACGTTTAGAGCCTCACAGCCCCAGCCCTCAACACTTTTGGGTAGTGGACCCCTCACAATCAGCAGGAGGACACTGCCACGGGCAGCTGGGCCCAGTTCTGCTCCCCAAAGGGTTGGCCAGCCAACTCTCTGCCTGGCGTGAAGGGAGCAGAACCTGCCAAGAGCCTGGTCACAGTGAGTGCCCTGACAGCATGCCAGCTGCAGCCCAGCAGGGAGCCGGGAGGAAGGGGACAGTGGTTGTACAGACAGTGTCCTGAAAGCTCCCGCCCTAGGCCCTGGGGAACAGACCATTTCTCTTTCTTTTCTTTCCTGAGTGAACAGGACAAGCTTGGGGGCAGCAGGAGAAAAGTTGTCTGTGTCTGCCTGGAAATCATTCCCTGGCTCAAAAATTAACCACCTGACATAGCATTTTCTTTCTCCCTCCTTCCCCCCTCACTTCTGCAGACTTTAATCTCTGTGGTAATGTATTGGCTAAGCCTGAGAAGCTGGGATTTCAAGGCTTCTGTAAGAAAACCAGAGCCTGGAGACTGTGTCTGGGTTGGATTGGCATGAGTGGTATTGGATTGGGGACCATGACCAACCACCACAACTCCACCCACCGTCCTCACTCCCAGCCAAGGCGAGGACTAGGGGAAGCCTAGTGAGGGGTCTGAGGAGCAGGACTGAAGAGGTGCTCACTGTCAGGTCCACATGCAAGCCTTACTCTGGTGCCTGCCCTACTCCCAACTCCTGCTGCCTGGTAAAACTCAGGGCACAGTGCTCTTCCGAGGAACTGAGATAAAACCTGTCCTTAGCTTGCACAATCTACTTCAGACTTGCTGTGTGACCTCAGACAGGCCACTTTCCTCTCTGTGCAACCATTTCCTCCATTGCACTAGGGGTTAGATTAGGCCAGGATTTCTCAACATTGGCACTATTGACGACGACACTATTGGGAACAAACAATTCTTTATTGTGGACCCTGGAGGATACTTAGCAGCATCCTTGTGCTGTACTCCCTAGATGCCACCAATCATGACAATCACAAATGTCCTCTGGGGGACACAATCACCCTCTGTTGTGAACCATTGGAATACATGATCTTAGATTCATTCTTGTTCTCATAGTTTAAGATTTAAGAACAATATTTTTGCGGGGCATGCTGGTTTATACCTGTAATCCCAGGATTTTGGGAGGCTGAGATGGGAGGATTACTTGAGGTCAGGAATTCGAGACCAGCCTGAGCAACATAGTGTGACCCATCCCCTGTCTCTAAAAAGAATAAAATAAAAATGAAAAAGAATTAGCTGGGTGTGGCAGCACACCCCTGTAGGCTTAGCTACTTGGGAAGCTGAGGCAGGAGGATCACTGAGCCTAGAGTTCAAGGCTGTAATGAACTACGATCAGGCCACTGCACTCCAGCTTGAGTGACAAAGTGAGACCCTGTCTCTAAAACCTAAGCAAAAGTAAAAGAAAAAGAAAAACCAGTAACTTTGAAGTCTGGCTTTATGAAATTAAACTTGTATTATTATAGTGTTAACAGATGATTAATCATAGTAAAGTATAATAGCTCATATTTACTATGAGTACTCTTTAAGTATTAACACTGGGTCCATGGTTAACTTACACTGTAACTTATACTGTCATTTATACCTAAATACCAAGGTAGGTACTATTAATATGTGTCTACAGCATGAAAGGAAATGGAGAGTGAGAAGAGTTACCTGGCTCAGGACTAACAGCCTGAATGTGGAAGAATTAGGTCTTGAATTAAGGCTCGTCTGATTCCAAAGCCCATGTTATTTCAATATTGTGCATGTTTGTTGCAGAAAGATTAGAAGGTACAGATTTGCAAATGAAAACACAGCGCTTTCTGATGACACAGTTACGAGGTGGAAGGTACTTGTGGTTTAAGTTGGTAGAATAAAGACTTTTCTGTTCCGTTCACTTTTCTGAACCAATAAGAAAACAGCCTCCAAAGGCAAGAAAAAGAGAAGAAAAGGCCATCTTTGATGAAAAAAGGAACGACGACAACCCCACTTCCAGTGTATGCAAAATGTCTGACAATAGCAGTGGGACTTGGACCAAACCACAGAAGGAAATCAGTAGTGACACACACTCCTGCAGATTCTGGGCAGGACACAGAGTTCTCCAGAAGTATTTTCCAACTCCATGAGCTTTTCCTAATACTAGAGTGGGATTGGATTGGGGACCATGACCAACCACTAGAAAAATCTGGGGCAAGCACACATAGGAAGGACTGAGGATGCTCCAAGACCCTTGGCAAGGAGCAGGATGTTGGGGTGGCAGGTGGAAGACAGTGGTGGACAGTGATCTACTATATGGCTGTAAACCTTCTGGTTTTCTCTCCCAGTTAGTCAAGAATGCCAACACCAAAAAACAGTGATCTTCTTGGGTTTCCAGCCTGCTTAGAGGGAAGGCATGTGCCAGGGCAGTATTGGTAAGAAAGGGTTGTGAGATAGCAGGGCCAGTGCTTAAACACCTGTGCCCAACCCCTCTCCCCACATATTCCTCCAATGAATAATTAGTCTTAAAACAATGGTGTCAATTCTGTGATGAGTAGCCAGCTTGGAACCTACCAGAAGGTAGTGTGAGTAATAACAAGAAAAGGAAGGCTCAGTGCCCATCGCTCAGTGGTTAGGGTGCTGGCCACATACACTGGGGCTGGTAGGTTCGAACCTGGCCTGGGCCTGCTAAAAAACAATGACAACTATAATAAAAAAAAAAAATAGCCGGGCAAAAAAATGGTGGGCACCTGTAGTCCCAGCTACTTGGGAGGCTGAGGCAAGAGAATCACTTAAGTCCAAGAGTTTGAGGTTGCTGTGAGCTATGACGCCACAGCACTCTGCTGAGGGTGACATAGTAAGACTCTGTCTCAAAATAAAAAAAAAAGAAGAAGAAAAGGAACATAAAAAAGGAAACAAAGAACAAATACTAGAAGCATTATGTTATGAACTAGGAGAAACTGTTGAACAGATATTTCTCTGTGAAATATGAAAAAAATTTAAGAAATTATGGCCTTCTTAAAGCAAATCTCAAACTAAGAAACTAAAAGTTCAAAGAAAACATTAAGAAGGAGAGGGAGATGAAAAAGCAGTACTTCGAAAGTAAATAGAAAAGAAAAATACAGCCACTCTAATATCAAAGCTTCATTAGAAATAGCAAAATGAGAGAATATTAAAAACATAATCAGAGGCACGATATACAAGCTAAAGAAGACTGAATAAGATGAAGTAGAAAAACCAGTAAGAAAGTTTGAACAAGAAATGGTCGATATGGAAGACAAAGGAAATTTAACACATGTATAACTGGTATTCCTGAAGAAGAAAATAAAATAAATAAAACACAAAACTAATATTAGAATCATTAATAGAAGAAAATTTCTCTGAAACAAAACTAAAATATATGCAGATTGAAAGAGCTTACTGTCTCCTGGAAAAAACTTACAGACTCTCACTCACATGGAGATACATTGTGCTAACATTAATGGACTTCAAGTTTTCACCAAAACACCTTATGGATGTCCAGGCAAAGAAGTCAAGGGTGCTATATGGGAGAGGAAATCAGGTTGGTCTCAAATGTCTGCAGTATAATAATTAAATATCCAGTAAAATGCTCAAAGTGTAACCCAAGAATTTTTCAGCTATATTGTTTTTGTATTCAGAGAACGTCTTCCTTTAAAAAATACTCTTGTGGGTTGTTTAAATTTGAAAAATAGAACATATATTAAACTTAAGGCATGAAACAATAAAAATCCTCCAAGAAAGCATAGGAAAAACACTGGAAGAGATTGGCCTGGGGAAAGACTTCATGAAGAAGACTGCCATGGCAATTGCAACAACAACAAAAATAAACAAATGGGACTTCATTAAACTGAAAAGCTTCTGTACAGCTAAGGAGACAATAACCAAAGCAAAGAGACAACCTACACAATGGGAAAGGATATTTGCATATTTTCAATCAGACAAAAGCTTGATAACTAGGATCTATAGAGAACTCAAATTAATCCACATGAAAAAAGCCAACAATCCCTTATATCAATGGGCAAGAGACATGAATAGAACTTTCTCTAAAGACCACAGACGAATGGCTAACAAACACATGAAAAAATGTTCATCATCTCTATATATTAGAGAAATGCAAATCAAAACAACCCTGAGATATCATCTAACCCCAGTGAGAATGGCCCACATCACAAAATCTCAAAACTGCAGATGCTGGCGTGGATGTGGAGAGAAGGGAACACTTTTACACTGCTGGTGGGACTGCAAACTAGTACAACCTTTCTGGAAGGAAGTATGGAGAAACCTCAAAGCACTCAACCTAGACCTCCCATTTGATCCTGCAATCCCATTACTGGGCATCTACCCAGAAGGAAAAAAATCCTTTTATCATAAGGACACTTGTACTAGACTGCTTATTGCAGCTCAATTTACAATTGCCAAAATGTGGAAACAGCCTAAATGCCCACCAACCCAGGAATGGATTAACAAGCTGTGGTATATGTATACCATGGAATACTATTCAGCCATTAAAAAAAATGGAGACTTTACATCCTTCGTATTAACCTGGATGGACGTGGAAGACATTATTCTTAGTAAAGCATCACAAGAATGGAGAAGCATGAATCCTATGTACTCAATTTTGATATGAGGACAATTAATGACAATTATGGTTATGGGGGGGAAACAGAAAGAGGGAAGGAGGGAGGTGGGTGGGGCCTTGGTGTGTGTCACACTTTATGGGGGCAAGACATGATTGCAAGAGGGACTTTACCTAACAATTGCAATCAGTGTAACCTGGCTTATTGTACCCTCAATGAATCCCCAACAATAAAAAAAAAAACAAAAAAAAGAAAAATAGAACATATAAAGAAGAAATTAAAATGTATTCATAACCTCAGCTCTAAGATTATTCCCCATTAAGTACACATTTCAAATGCTTTCACGGACATTTATCCTAACGGGATCCTCTGTGGCGTGGACATCCCAATACCATTATGAACAAACTCAGGCTTAGAGTGGTCAGTAACTTGCCCCAAGAATTCAATAGCAGAACCACCATGCCCAGGTTTCCTGGTCCTCTGGCCTGAATTCTCTAGAGCAGCTCAATCCCATAGAACTTTCTGTGAAGGTGGAAGTGTTCCCTGTCTACTCTGTCCAAAATAGTAGATGCTACCTACTCACACTGGAATTTTCAATTTCATTTCATTTAATTACTTTAAACTTAAACGCCACCCGTGGTCTGGGGCTCTTGTGTTTGGACAGCCCAACTCTAGAGTTCTTTGGCCTTCTCTCCTCTTGGAATGCAGCTGACCACTTTGCATTTCAGTCCTCTCTCAGGTCCCATCCATATCAAGTTCTTCCACTGTCTGCCCTCAAGGGTCAGTCTTGATATTTAGGACCAGATTTCTTGCTTGTGGTACCTGACTTCTCTGGCTGGTATCTCCATTGGGCCTCCCTCCTGTTTCTCCCCTTCTAGAGGTTTTAGCCAGTACAGCTTCTGGAGGCCGAGGGAATAAGTTGAGTAAGTTTCACCTGGAGCAGCTATCCTACCTCCCCGGGTGGGCTCAGCAAGCTTTGCTCTCTGCAGAAGAGCCTCTGGGCAGAACAAAGTGGTGAGTCGGCCAACTGCTTGACTTGAGTTGACCCAGGAAATGAGTGTACAACACCTCTCCCAACCTCTGAACTCTAGAAGTTAAAATTCAAAGGAACCGGTGCGTTGGGATCATGTGACTCCAAGCTCTTACCGTAATCTGCCCCTGAGAGATCAAAAGAAGCTTCCATTTTGCAAACACGCAGATTGAACCTCCTGCGTGGCCACGTGGCTGGGCTGAGTTCACAAAACAGAGAGGCCAGAGACAGAAGTGGAACAGAACTGCTGTGGGGTGGAGCAAAACCAGGGGTCGACCTGGATTCCCCTCAGTGCTTTTGCTAACTTCAGTGGTATCCAGGACGGTGCTGAAGAAATCCATTCTTCCTCAGTTTTTATACCTGGGGATTTTAAAATGGAACAAGGATTTTTAATACAGGGCCTTATGATTGCTACTAATCTGTCAACATCTTGACATTGCATTCAGTATCAGGGGGTATGTGTAAGCACTTTTCCGGGTTTTTCATTAATTACTAAAGGCATCCGTGACTCCACCAATGAAAACAACTGAGGTGAGAGGTCATAAATTGGTGACTATGGAAACCAATATGGTTGGATCCCAATATGGTTGGATATGACCTGCAGATTTTTTTTTGGGGGGGGCACAATTTCCTTTTGATGAGCAAATCTTTTAAAACTGTGAGATTTTACATAAAAGCACAAATTCAATTGTCTCTTGACAAATAGGATCTGGCACTGCGGGGAGCACATTTTCCATCAGGACAAGCAGAGGAGTTGAGCAGCAGTTGTTAGCTGTGGGTGGCAGGGGTGGTCTGGCTTCCCTTTTCCTCACAGTCCCTTCCCTTCCACCCCTCCTTATTGCACCCGTGACACTGACGTCCAGTGCCAGCTGTAAGTTACCATCAAACTTGGGCCTTTCTTTCTCCTGCTAAAATAACGTGTTTTTGTATATCCAGCACTGTCAGAAGCGCAAATCAGACTTGAGAAAATGATGTTTTTTTTTTTAATACCAGCTCAACTTCATTCATGAAATTGCCTCCTGCATTTGAGTGTGTGATGCCTGATTTCTATCATTTATTCATTTAGTTAACAAATGTCTATTGAAGCACTGAAGGCAGAGGTGAACAAAGACGGACAAGGACCCTGTTTATAGGGGGCTCAGGGTCTAGAGGAGGAGTGAGATAATAATAGTGAAAAACAAAAAGGAAACTGCAGCTAGTAATACATGACAAGAAGGAAGCCAGAACAATGTGATCATTGTGATCAAGAATGTGATCAGAGAAGGACCCCCCAGAGAGGGAACAAATGACACTGAACAAGGAGGGACCAACTGGCCAGAGAGGGGGCTGGGGCTGCAGCAAGAGGTCCAGGCAGAGGGACCCGCAGTGCAAAGACCTGGAGGTGGGACCAGGCCTGTTGAATCTCAGAGTCCACCTCTTAGTATGTGACAGGTCTGCTCTCTGTCCCTGCCTCTGAGCCCCCTGGGAAGTTGTCGCTCTCTGGCAGTTAGTTCCGTCCCTAAGGCCTAGTAGGGGAGAGACAGAGAGAATGTGGGCAGAATCAGCTCCAAGTGATGATTAGATGTGATATCTTCTCCCCTCCCCGACTGGGGTGCTCTACAGGCTGGAAGCTGGGAAGGAAGAGGGAAAGAGGGTCCTTGTGCCCTGCATCCCTCATTTCTTGAGCGAGGTTTCTGACCTCCACTGTGGAGAACCTGGGGACAAGGAGAGGCAGGGAAGCAGCTGACATATGACTGCCTCTCCACCCAGCTTCCTTTCACAGCAGATGCTTCTCTTGTGGACCTCGTAGGAGTTGGGGGGTGAGAGGTTCTGCCCTTCTCTTAGGGGAAATGTTTTTCTCTGGCTGTTTCCCTCCAGGCCCTGGTTTCCCATGCATGGGAGCTTTTGGGGGGTCCTATGTCCCTCAGAAGCAGACCTCTTAGGCAGGGTGGAAAATGGCCTTGAGCTGGACTTCTCTCTTTGTGACCCACATCTGGTCCTTAGAATCATGTGAGCTTTTTCTCCTCATATCCTTGAAATATTAGCCCAGGTGAGTTGCTGGATAAAATACAGGATGCCCAGCTCTTTTCCAATGTCAGATGAACAGAGTTCTTTTAAAGTATAAGTATATCCCAAATCGCACATGGGAAATACTCCTACTAAAAAGTATTTGCTATTTCTCCCCAATGCTGATAGGACATCTGGGAACAGCCTGCTCAACTCCTCCCCTCCTTCCCTTTTCCCTAGAAGCATAACACATAAAGCAGTGAGTCTGGTTTCTACCTAGCAAGCTGCCTTCTTACACAAACTCTTCATCACTCTGTGCTTCAGTTGCCTGATCTGTGACAGGGAGATAATCACGGAACCTACCTTCATAGGGTTGTTGTGACAATGACAATTAAATTAAGGTAACACAGGTATACTAGTTTGAGCAGTGTCTAGCACACAGCAAATTCTCAGTGGGTGTTGATTATTATTAGTGTCAAGGCGGTAGTGGGTTTTGCTGCTATCACATGAAAAGAGGAAGGACTTGAGCTTCTAGGTAGATTGTTTTCTGGAGAAAAGGAGCCAGAACTAGAGGGATGAGGCTCCTGGGATGGGGCACTGGGAGGGAATGGGATAGTTACTAAGAGCGTGCCCTGCAGGACAGAGTAGGGTAGACATGGGACATGATGGAGGCCAGAGGTGGCCAGAACATGACAGGGAGCTTGAGAGAGGTTCTTTGGGCATAGGAATGTGAGAGATTTCAGGCATGCTAGGAGGTAAAAGAGAACATGGGGATTTGACAGGAGCAGTCATGGACTGTGCAGAAATACATAGTGGTAATTTACAAAACTCTGGAGTCAGACTGCCTGGGTTCAAGTCCTGTCTCTGCCTTGGGAACCTTGGGCAAGTTATCTGGTTTATCCTCTCTGCTACAGTTGCCCCACCAGTAAAATGGAGCTACTAATACTTGCCTCAAAGTGTCGTTGTAAGAATAGAATGGGTTAACACTTGCACATTACTTGGAAATGAATTACTTACTAATTAAGTGCTAGCCATCACTATGTTTGGGGACTTTTCATTGAGAGAGAAGTGTTTAAAAATTGGAATTCCTGTTTAGACTATGCAGATCGTGACCTGCAATGGCAGGCTGGAACTGAATCACAGCTTTGTATGCACAACCTAAGTCAATGTCTTTTTATAATTCCCCCCTGAACAGAGGGGGAAAGTAACAGCACTCCTGCTCAAAAAGGTGGTTATGGATGTTAAAGTGAGTTAATACATGTAATATTTAATTTAATAAAAAAATACATGGAAGATGCTTGGAACTTCGGAACTTAGTAAATATTCTGAAAATGGTGGTAGTGGTGGTGGTCGTTTCGACTGTAACCATTAACCATTCTTCTGCGCAATGATAGAGGCAGGAAGGAAGAGCAAACTGTGGGTGGAGCTTCTCAGAGTTGAAATTTCCCGGGTGACTCTGCATGCCACTGTTTTCAACCATTACATTCTGTTTCCTTTTCTTCTGATGCTCTTGCCAGGATAACCCAAGTAACAGGATTATCTCGGCCTCATAAAACGAACTGGGAAGTGTTCATTTTTTCTCTATTCTCTGAAAGAGTTCGTGTAAGATGGTATTATTTATTCCTTTAACGTTGGGTAGGATTGCTGTTGAAGGTCACAGGGCTTGGAGTGTTTTGTGTGTGTGTCAAGGTTTTGTTTTTTTTTTTTTTTGTAGAGACAGAGTCTCACTTTATGGCCCTCGGTAGAGGGCTATGGCATCACACAGCTCACAGCAACCTCCAACTCCTGGGCTTAAGCGATTCTCTTGCCTCAGCCTCCCGAGTAGCTGGGACTACAGGCGCCCGCCACAACGCCCGGCTATTTTTTTGTTGCAGTTCGGCCGGGGCTGGGTTTGAACCCGCCACCCTTGGTATATGGGGCCGGCGCCTTACCGACTGAGCCACAGACGCCACCCGTGTGTCAAGGTTTTTAAGGACTGATTCTGAGTCTTTAATAGATGCTAAAATATTCAGTTTTTCCATTTCTTTTCCTTTTAGTTGAGTAAGGTATGTTTTCCCCCAAGTTTCTGTGTTTCCTTGGAGTTATCAAAGTTATGGGTACAAAGTTGTTCAAATGATCTCTTTATTATCACTTTAATACTGTAAGATCTGGAGTCATGTCCTTGTTTTTCTTCTTGTTATCTAGTAAGTTTTGATCTTAGAGTATTACTAGCAGGGAAATGATATTATCTTCTTAGGTTTTTAACTTTGGTGCTGTGCAATGGTCTCTCTCTCTCCCTCTCTCAACATTTCCTGTAGAGTTAGAAAACTAAATTTGTAAGAGTCTCTACTGCTCAAAAAAATTTCCCTCAGATTTAAAAGTAACAATAGGTAAATAAATACCCAAATGCTTGCTGGACAGTGGGAGACTCTGACCTTAGGTCCCTGCAAAAATTTTCATTCTTTGAAGATTTAGTTTAAGTAGAGTTTTCCTTGCTATTCCCCTTTGTCCTCTAAGCTAAGCTAATTGCTCTCCCCTAGACGTCCTTAACTTACTTAGAACCATGTCTACCACTGGACATGTTGCTCTGTGCTGTAGTTACCTGAGCTTGCACCCACCTTCCCTACCCCTAGCTCTGAGCTCCTTGAGGGAAGATGTTCACTTACTCGTCTTTACGTCTGGATCCCCCAGCATAGTGCCAGCAAAGAATAAGGGTCACAATCCAGTTATTTATTCCCTGATTTCACGCTTACCGATATGCTGAGCCCCTATAGTGCATTGGGCATTGTGCTGGCTGCTGGGGCCAGGGGTGAGTGAAACAAGACAGACAGGGCTCCCCTTCCAGTCTAGTCAGGCAGATGGCGAGTAAGCAGATTGTTTTGAACAAATGAGTCTTTGCAGGTTAAAATTTGGCAGAATTTCCAAGATATTTCCCTTGGAACACAAGTTATGTACGATTTTAAGGGGTATTTCAATCTGTGGTCAAATGCATTTTGGGAACTTTGTGTTAAGACAAATGTGCTTATGGTGTGATTTGTTAGAGCCTTCAACATACTAGCTATGAATTTTTAGGGAAGTGGTAGGCAGAACAGTTCTTGGAAAAACTTAGCTGGCATTAGAATTCTTTCTCGAGAGTATGTCACGTGACTTTGGATGATGGACCGGGAAGTGTGACATGGAGATTTCCTAAGACTTCCTGGTTCGGCCTCTAGAAACTGACTCAGCTGCCAGTTATTCTACTGGTATAGAACGTACTTAATGTACTTTTCTGGGTCAGGAGTCACAGCTTCTTTTATTCCAGTGTCTACTTGATAAATATATATATGCCTATATTGGCTGATTCTTTTGAAAGTAACAAGTGAATATTCCGAAAACAAAGTTAACCTGTGATTATTCTATTAAATAATAAATAGATTGATCTTGTATATTCACACTAGTAAGTACTGGGAAACAGTCTGCTGTTCTCTTTCCCTCCCTCCCTTCCTATCTCCTGTCTCTTCCCACCAGTTGACATACCAAGACACTCCAGATAAGCCAATAGGACATATTTGATAAGAACACCTAGTCTAGAACCAGACTGCTTGAGTTTGAGCCTCAGATCCATCACTTCCTAGCTGTGTGGCTTTGGGTAAGTTACTTAACCTCTCTGTACCTGAGTTTTCTCATCTGTGAGATGGAAATGAAGACCATAGTAACCTTCCCTTCATAAGATTGTTCAATGAACAAATAGAAGCAAGATACTTAGAATAGTTTCAGGCATGTAGTACACATTTGGTAAAGGTTTGTTCTTCCCTTTTCACGCTCATGTGACAAAGATGTTTTTAATTTTGTAATAGTAAAGAGATCACATACAATGTAGTCTGTTAAAACATTAGGTGTGGGCAGCACCTGTGGCTCAAAGGAGTAGGGCGCCAGCCCCATATGCCAGAGGTGGCAGGTTTAAACCCAGCCCCAGCCAAAAACCACAGAAAAATAAATAAATAAAATAAAACATAGGGTGTGACAAGGAGAGTGTGTTAGTCAGGAGTCTGAGTTGTGAGTGACGGGAACTTGAAGCACAGGTAAGTTAAGTCACCCACCCATAGTCACCCAAGTTGGGGTGGAACAGGTGTGGGTTCAAATCCAAAAGGTCTGGCAATAAGCCCTGTTCTCCCTGTGCTGTCCTGCCCTCTGGTGCTGTGGAAGTGTAGATGTTGGAACTGATTGGGGTTTCAGGGTGGGGGTCAGAGGTGAGAAAGATACAGTACAGTTGGCCTTTCCAAGATGAGTCATAATACACTAGCTTTTCCCCAGCAAAGGGAAAAGCATGTGCTAAGTCGCCAGAGAATGACAAATAGTGAGCAAATGGTGCTGATGAGAGCAGTGAAAGTGGGGAGTGTCAGAAGAGAGTTTTGGGACACAGTTGATGAGCCTTGAATGCCATGCCTATGAGTCTGAGAGCCATAGGGAGCCACAGGAGATGTTGGAGCAGGGGAAGGACATGATCTGAGGTACATTTTAGAAATATTCCCTTGGTGGCTCATCTGGAGGATGTATTGAAGCCATGAAGACCAGTGTAAAGGTGGGGGAAATAGTCCTGTGAAAGCCGATGAAAGTTTGACCTTGGGCAAGAGTTTGACCTTGGGATACATGGGAGGGAGCTAAACCCTCAGGCTCTGATGACAGGGCTTGAACTCTCTCATATCACGTCATGCCTGGGACTTCTCCCTACTGGGTTTGACTCAGATAAGCCCCAAATCCAGCTGGAAGACATGATCCTTCTTTTTAACTCAAAGAAGCTTCGGGGATAAACAGGAAGGCAGCCTCCTTCCTTTGCTGTGTCAAACCCCCTTTAAGTCCTAGCTCAGAAAGATGCTACCATCTCTGAGAAGTCTTCTTAGGTTGGTTTTCCAGATAAACACTGGAACAAGGATTTGACTGTAAGGAATTTGGGGGCCAATGGGGAAGTGGAACAGAGGAGAGCATGGAAGTGGAACACGTGTGTCAATGAAGAGGTTACTAAGGGGACATCAGGACTCAGTCTTACTGGCGCCCTCTGAGTTACTGACATGCCTCACTTGTCCCACCTGAAAGACAACCAAACTTCTTTGTTGGGAGACTAGGAGTGTCATTTCCCTGGCATTCCTGGCCAAACTTGCTTCCAAATTTAAAGAAAGCTGAAGAAGTCACTGGTCCAAACAGGAATGGTGGGAGCCAAAGGGCGATGGGGCAGTGTCTTAGTCCATGTGGGCTGCAATAGCAAAATACCTTAGACTGGGTGGTTTTTAAACAAACAGAAATTCCTTGCTCATGATTCTGGAGGCTGGGAAGTTCAAGGGTAAGGCACCGGCAGGTTCAGTGCCTGGTGAGGACTTGCTGTTCTCTTCAGAGATGACACCTTATCGCTGTGTCCTCCCAGGGAGGAACAAAGGCTCTCAGGCCCCTTTTATAAGGGCACTAATCCCTTTGGTGAGGACAGAGCCCTCCTGACCTAATCACCTCCCCAAATCCCCATTTCTTATTACCACCACAATGGGGCTTAAGTGTCAACATATAAATTTGGGGGGACACAAACATTCAGACCATAGCAAAGCCTGCCCTCCTTAGACCCCACTGGCCATCTCAATTCCCTTCCTCCTCTGCTCCGTAGCTCACTGTACCTAACTCTGTTTTAGCACTTGCCTCTCTGGGGATGAGGGATTTGCCTACATGTCTGCCTCCTTGAGCAGTAGGGAACCAGATGAACTGGGGGATAGGCTCGGCACTAAACCCTGAATGCCAAGGAGGGACAGGTGCCAACCCCAGAGAGGGGCTGACTCCAGTCTAGCAGTCTAGATGCTTTATGATAGACCTTAAGTGAGAACGAAACATCTTATATTCATGCCTTTTTCAAAATGCAAAAACGAGACATTGTCCAAGAGGGAGGCCCAGACTTCGTTTATGGTACATCTGAGCTTCTGTGGGCATGTGAGATTTCAGTCCCTGCTGAGGACCTGGATATTCCAAATTGGGATACTTGCTGGTCTTCCAGGCGGGACCCAGCACAGGGTCCTGAACCAGCAGGAAGATGTCACAGGAAGTAGTTGTATATTTTAAAAAGCATAAATTCATGGTGGAGCATGATGTGAAGCATGGGTTAAAGAGGGCAAATCTGCAGTTCAATGTGACCCAGACTTCCCGTAATACATGGATGTTCTTCTGCCTGGAGGCCCGCAGTGGTGAGTTGGAGCCAGCTCATGCTGTCCTATGAAATCCAATTGTGAATTCTTTTTTTTTTTAGAGACAGTCTCACTTTGTCGCCCTCAGTAGAGGGATGTGACATCACAGCTCACAGCAACCTCTAGCTCTTAGGCTTAGGTGATTCTCTTGCCTCAGTCTCCCAAGTAGCTGGGACTACAGGTGCCTACCACAACGCCCAGTTATTTTTTTATTGCAGTTTGGCTGGGGCCGGGTTCGAAACTGCCACTCTCAGTATATGGGCTGACGCCCTACTCACTGAGCCGCAGGCGCCGCCCCCAATTGTCAATTCTTTATTTTTTTTTTTGCAGTTTCTGGCCGGGGCGGTTTTGAACCTGCCACCTCTGGTATATGGGGCCGGTGCCCTACTCCTTTGAGCCATAGGTGCTGCCCACCAATTGTCAATTCTTTAAAAAAATTGTTACCCAGTTACTAAATTAAACATTAATAAACATATATGTGCATGCACACAGCTTTTCAGAAAACCAGTTGTTCAGCATTTACCAGCACACCTCTGCTTAGGGGATATTTGGCAGAAAGAGTCCGGAAAGTTATTTGAGCTTGAGAAGCGCTGGCCATAAAGAAATGTTTGGAGGTTTGTTTCATTTTTAGAGGTAGGGTCTTACTATGTCACCCAGGCTGCAGTGGCTATTCACGGGCCTAATTGTGATGTGTGGCAGCCTGGAACTCCTGCGTTCACATGATCCTCCTGCCTCTAGCTGGGACAAGAGGCTCATGCCACCGAGCCCAGCCAAGGACCATTTTATGATCGGCATGGTCAGATTTTCTTGTTAAAATTCAGGGACTATATCCTAGTCATTTTTCTCATCTCAGCGCCCAGCCCAGGGCTTAGGATATGGTCAGGAATAATGTTTGCTGAAAGGGTAGATGAATGGATGATAGGAGGTGTTACAGATTTTCTGCACGTTGTAGAAGCAGCTATTAGTCAATCAACAAACATTTTGAGTGCCTATTAAGTGCCAGGCACTGTTCTTGGCACTGCGAACACAATTCCTGCCATCCTAGAGCTTGTATTCTATGGGAGAAAAAACAAATAGAGCTATAAAATCTGCTTTCAGGGGATGACCAGTTACATGAAGCAAATCAAAAACCATAGGGGCATGGAGACAGGGCAGCGTACCTCCTCCATACCAGGAGCCAGGTCAGGAGGAGAGATGGTTCCATCTCTCAAAGTTGTGTGCCTTTAGGGAAGCCACTTCACCTCTCTGAGCAATGGAAACTGACTGTCTGTTGTTGATTTTCGGGTTCCTCTGCAGAGGTACAGGCCCTAAGAATGTTTAGTTGGCCTTGGCCGCATCGGAAGCTTTGGACACACTGGCTTACCAGGTGGCTCCAGGAGTTCTGCAGGCAGAACCTTGAAGTTTTGTAAACAGCGTGTTGTTTATTGTACTGCCCTTTTCCTACATCTTTGTTTGCTGTACTGGAAATCCCTGGCATGGACCTGTCCTCTGCTTGCCTCTGCAGAACCCTGGAGTGACATCCTTTAGCTTCAAGTACCCAGGGAGGCTAAGGGGGCCTTTTTCACAAAAAGCCCTCTACGGGGTCTCGGCTGCTTGGGGAGCTTTTGGGGTTCTAGAAACAGTTCTGACATCTACCTATTGTCTTATGCTTTCCCCATTTCTGATTCAAGTCCCTACATCTGAAGAGCCAGGGAAATGTTACACAACTGATAGTGATCTGACTATCTGCCAGGAATTCCTGAATCAGGGAGGTCTTAGGAGCTTCCAGGGTGGGCAGAGGGACAGAACAAGGAAGCCCCGTAGAGAGCTCCTCATCCCGCTTCTCCCAGAAAAGCTCCTTTTTATCCGATTTTTACATTCGAGATTTTTTTCTGTTCAGAATATTGTGATTCAATATACAATTTTTGCTTGGACAAAGGGCTGGGGGCTATGCCTATTTATGGATTCTGGTCTCTGTGAGTCTCTAAGACAGTGGTTCTCAACCTTCCTAATGCCACGACCCTTTCATACAGTTCCTCATGTTGTGGTGACCCCCCAGTCATAAAATTATTTTCATTGCTACTTCATAACTGTAATTTTGCTACTGTTATGAATTGTAATGTAAATATCTGATACGCAGGATGGTCTTGGGCGACCCCTGTGAAAGAATCGTTTGACCCCCAAAGGGGTCGTGACCCACAGGTTGAGAACCAGTACTCTAAGACATCTCACTCCTGAGATGTAGGGATCTACCTAGTTTAGGAAACTGAAAAGAAGATGACAAGTCAAAACTTAGGGAATGTTAGTTGTGGGATTTAATTCACTATTATTGCGTTCCACCTTTAACGTGTGTCCAGTAACCTAGATTCTTGGAATATTCATTCCAAGTTGAGTTAATTTGTTTTATAATTAATTGTTCTTCCCTGCCTCCAACAAATGATTTTTAGATGTTCTAAAGGATAACTCTGTATTAACTCTAGGGATCTGTTTATTTTTCCTCCAGAAGGATATATCTCAAGCCAATAGGAAAATAGGATTTGTCGTAGGAGACTTTCTGTAATTCTGCAAATTTCATGAGTGCATGTGAGCGCCGGTACAAGCTAGGGAACTTGGGAATCTGGGAATTCCCCAAGGTAGGGCATGTTAAGCAAAGTCTTGGGATTTGTTTCTCTAGGTCTGGAAATTGATGTGTGTCTCACGGGCTTCCTCATCTCAGTAAATGACAACCCTATCTTTGCACTGTTGAGGCCAAGAACTTTGGAATTGATCATGACTTCTTGCTTTGCTTTACCCATCACAGCAGATCCATCAGCAAAACTGTTAGGCTTAACCTTGGAAATAGATAACAAATTAAATTACTTCTTTCTACCTCCACTGCCCCCACCGGACCCTGGGGACTGGTATCTTTCAGTTGAGTTATTGCCAAATCTGTCTTACAGGTCTGTCTGGTCCTTCCCATGTCTCCTTTTAAGACGGATTAATTAAGCATAGTGTCTCCCACATAACTTGGTAACTGGCCTGTTTTGCCAAGGATAGGCTCTATTAGGATGATTCTTGTTAGGATGGTGCTCTGTTCAACATACTGTGGAAATAGAATAAAGTCCACAACATTTGCCGCAAGTAAGCAGTAAAAATCATAAAATGGTGCCAAGCAGTACCAAATCCAAGAAAAAGTTTGTGTTTCCTGGAACATGCAAGTTGAATGCCTTGAGAGAACAAAGACAGCGAGCAGAGGGCAGTAGCACTTTCATTCCAACAGTGACCGTGGAGGAGGCGCTACGGATCCTGTGGGACATGATCTGTCAGATGTGAACGCATTATCATCATCACTCTTGTGATGAGAGCAAGTGCGTCGTTCAACAGGTTTTGACAAATGTGCACACCAAGGTAACCAACCTAGGTCTAGATCATTTCCATCACCCCAAAAGGTCGTTCTGTGCTCCTTCGCAATACCCGTTGCTTGCAACATGTACGCCTCCCACCCCAGCCCAACAACCACTGATCAATTTTGTTTTGAATCTCCGATCGCTTTGTCTGCCTTTGATTGCTTCTAACATTCAGCTGAGAGTGGCAGCAAGGTTTGTGTATAAGAGCTCCAGCGATGGAGGTGGATGGCCTTGATCTACCTGAATCTGCTCAGCTATAGCTGAGCATGAGAACAGTTTACTTGATAGGGCTCTCAGGAAGTCCTGGAAGGACGGTGGAGAAGCGACACGGAGGAGGAAGCCAACATAGAGTGAGTTCATGAGAAAGTTACCACTGTGGGCGCCCTGAGCTCAATTCTGATGGGGAACCCTGGGAAGCAGTGTAGAACATGGCCTGGTGTTGTCTTGGACAGTAGAATATTTCATTTAATCCTCTTAACGGTTCTAAGAGGTGGACAGATATAGCTTCCCTATTTTACAGTTGAGCAAAATGAGGCTCAGAAAGGTGCCTCAAAGTCAAAGTCAAAGCTTGCTCAAAGTCAAAGCCTTGGGCACTTAGCTACTTCTGCTGCTTCCCGGAAACATGCTTGCCATGCCCCGCGCAGGCCTTCTTCCCCTGTGCCCTTAAGCTCAGCTGTCCTGAGTGTGCGTCTCCCCTGCAGGAGGGCCGCTGCCTGTTTGTCATCCTGCTCATGGCGGTGTACTGGTGCACGGAGGCCCTGCCCCTCTCGGTGACAGCCCTGCTGCCCATCGTCCTCTTCCCTTTCATGGGCATCCTGCCCTCCAGCAAGGTCTGCCCCCAGTACTTCCTGGACACCAACTTCCTCTTCCTCAGTGGCCTGATCATGGCCAGCGCCATCGAGGAGTGGAATCTGCACCGCAGAATCGCCCTCAAGGTCCTGATGCTTATTGGGGTGCAGCCGGCCAGGTAAGGCCAGGTACGGCAGGTGACACCAGGTAATGGGCCCAGCCCTGCAGTGGGGAGGCAGAGAGAGCACACCTTCGGAGCCCAAACCTGCTCTCTTTGGTTAACTATCCAGGCCAAGAGACTTGTCATTTCCTGCCATCCATGTACTTAATTATACCTCAACTATTTAGTGAGCACCCACTGTGTGCCAGATGCAGTGCTAGGCCTGTGGGGAGTTATTTCTAAAGGTGTGTAGGGGAGAGGGTTGAAAAGCTGCTCTGGGAAATGCCTGACCACCTCTGCCTATGAAGTGGTGATGCCAAGGTACCTGCTTCACAGAGTTGCAGCGAGGACTAACTGGGTGAATGCAGAGAATTGGGTGGCCTTTAAAATCGGGGTATTATTTCAATTTTTTTTCTTCCATGAACCCCTTTGGCAGTTTGGTAAATCTTGAAGATCTGGCCAGAAAAATGTTTTTAAATGCACAAAACACAGCACATAGGATTTGGAACAATAGCAACGATAACAAAACACAATTATCCACATAATTTTGTTTTGTTTTGTTTTTTTGAGACTGTGTCTCACTTGGTCACCCTGGGTAGAGTGCCATGGTGTCATAGCTCACAGAAACTTCAAACTCCTGGGTTCAAATGGTCCTCTTGCCTCAGCCTTCTGAGTAGCTGGGGCTGTAGGCACCATAACATCCATCTGGTTTTTCTTGCTCAGGCTGGTCTTGAACTCCTAGGCTCAGGAGATCCACCTGTCTTGGCCTCCCAGAGTGCTGGGATTACAGGCAAGAACCCCTGTGCCCAGATTATCCAAATAATTTTTAAAAGCACACATACACACCTTTGTGCTCTAGCATGATATGTGTTCCTTTACTGACATAGCAAATGACAAGACATTGTGATGGGTCTAACCACAACCATAACTTTGTCGCAATTTTGAATGTCAATGATATTTCCAGACATCTGCAACTACCATAATGGGATATGCAAATATCTGTGATTGTTTTTGGAGGTTCAGTCTCAGGCTCTGCTCATATGACTGAACTTTGTTGCCTGTTTATCACTGAAGGAAATACTCAATTTTGATTAGACGTTAGCAAAATGAAGATACAAATCTCCCCCCTTTGGTCTTGAACTATATCCATGGACCTACTTTTTATAAATCTCTGTTTTAAAAGATCTAAGCTGGGGGCCGAGCATGGTGGCTCACGCCTGTAATCCCAGCATTCTGAGGCAGGGGGATTGCCTGAGTTCGCAGGTTAGAAAGCAGCCTGAGCCAGAGGGAAACCTCATCTCTAAAATAATAGCCAGATGTTGTGGCAGGCGCCTGTAGTCCCAGCTACTTGGGAGGCTGAGGCAAGAGAATCACTTGACCCCAAGAGTTGGAGGTTGCTGTGAGCTATAATGCCACAGCACTCTACTGGGCAACAAAGTGAGACTCTGTCTCCAAAAAAAAAGAAAGATTCTAAGCTGAGGAGTGAGCCGGCTAGATTTCCATTTTTCACAGGTTCCTCTTAGCTGCCTTATAGAGACCAGGTGGGCAGGACAGGGATGAGAAATGATACAGCCCAGTTAGGACGCTGTTTGCATGTCCAGACAAGAGACAATGGTAGGTTGGCCATGGAGGTGAATGAAAAGAATGGACAGGTTTGAGAGTTATTTGGGTGATAAAATTGATGGGAGGGAGAATGTAGAAGACGACGACTCTGGATGATTTGCAAATTTCCAGCATCTCCTTTGTGCTAAGCACTCCACTGGGTTCTGCAAATGTGTGTTTCCTTCTGGAGTTCAACACCAACAGGAATTTGATCCCCCGGAGGCATATCCCAGTGCTGGAGCCCACGTGGCATGTAGAGGAAGGGGGGAAGACTTCCTGGAGGAGGTTACATTTCAGCTCCTCTTTCAAGACTGGGTGGGGCTGCTTTCACTGTCAACCATCAAGTTACAATGAAAGCACCAAGATGCTAGCTCACAAACAGATTTTAAAACACAGCATAAATAATCTAGAAAAAGTCCAAATCAGCAAGGAAAAGGAGGATTATTCAATAAATGGTGGGAGTTGGGACAATTGGTTCATTCCATGAAAAACAATCTATTTACATCTGACTTAATACGACACATCTAAACAAATTTCAGATGGATTAAGAGTTCAATACAAAGAAAAAAAATCATGAAACTTGGATTCTTTTGGTGGGATGGACCAAGCAGAGGTGGGGAGACAGGAGAGTTCAGGCGTGTTGGGTGCTGGCGAGTTCAGCAGAGTCTAAGCAGAGGGTGGCTGGTGGGAGTTAAAGGGGATATGGGGTGGCAGAAGTCTGGAAAGGCCATTAGGGCAAGACGGTGGAGTGTCTTGCTGTCCTGGCAACGTTGTTTTGAAACGGGTGCCATCAAAGATTTGGGGATAAGGGAAAGAAAATGTCACCCCTAGGATGTATTTAGAACTTCGGGCACCTGTGATCAGTTTACCTAAATATATGGAGCTACAGTTTTCCTAGATCTAAAATAAACCTGACAAGTGGGTTTGGTCCCTGCTTTCCCACTGACTTGCCGTCTCTGAGCTTCAATGTTCTGTGAAATGGATGGGATGGATTTCTCAGGGATGGCAAAGTGGGACCAGTGCCCTCGGTTCTGGGTCTGCCTCTAACTCCCTCTGTTCCCCAGGCTCATTCTGGGGATGATGGTGACCACCTCATTCCTGTCCATGTGGCTGAGCAACACTGCCTCCACTGCCATGATGCTGCCCATAGCCAACGCCATACTGAAGAGTCTCTTTGGCCAGAAGGAAGTTGCAAAGGACCTCAGCCAGGAGAGAGAAGAGAACACAGGTGAGGCTGTGCAGAGGGACTGGAGCTGACGCCACTGGTACAGGGGAGTGGGAGCAGAATGTCAGGTAGGCCAAGAGCAGGCAGCACTTATCGAGCACCTACTATGTGCCAGCTGTTTTAATAATAATAATAATAAAGAGAAGTCAAAAAATGGTGTGTTGGTTTTAAAAAATTTGCATTCCTTGTGGGGCATGGTAGCTCATGCCTGTGATCCCGGCACTGTGGGAGTCTGAGGCAGAAGGATCACTTGAGGCCAGGAGTTTGAGATCAGCCTGGGCAACATAGTAAGATCCCATTTCTACAAAATTTTTAAAAGTTATCTGGGCTTGGTGGCATGTGCCTGTAGTCCTAGTTTCTTGGAAGACTGAGGCAGGAGGATCATTTAAACTCAGGAGTTAAGGTTACAGTGAGCTATGAGCACACCAGTGGATTACAGTCTGGGCAATAGAACCAGACTTTGTTTAAAAAAAAAAAAAGCATTAATTGAGCACTGGAGTGCTTACTAAAATACTGAGCAAAGAGTTAAATGCTGTACCTCAACTCTCAAAATGGCCCTATGAAGTGGGTACTGTAATGAAATCTTACTTTAAAGCATTGAAGAGAGGGTTGGCTTCATTAATGCCCAGAGAAATGCCAATTGAAAGAATGAGATTTAAATCCGTGAGAGGTGCAAAAATAAGAAAGCTGGATAATGCCCGTGTTGGGAAGAACAGAGGTCGTGGGAACCCTGGTGCACTTCGAGAAAGGGAGTGTACCAGGTCAGCCTTTCTTAAGAGCATTCTTCAGGAATTTAATCAAATTAAATGTGTATATGCCCTGTAACCCAGCAGTTTTGCTCCTGAGTACAAATGCCGAAGGAACTCTCCCAGAGACTCAGGAGGGGACACACACAGCATTATTCACTGGAGCATTCCCTGTGGTGTGGGCATTGGTGGCCCTGGGGGCTTCCTCGCTGGTACAGGCATAGGTAACTGCGCCTGATCACTACGCTGCTTTTACAAGAGAAGGGTTAGTGAGTCATATAGTTATACAGATGGGTCTCACAAATCAATTATGAATGGGGGGAAAAACAGAACGGGATATAGGGAGTAATCCTAATCTGCAAACTGAAAGTACATATGAATGGTGAAGCATTTTGCAAGAATGTCAACCCCCAAAAAGCTACACATTAAACACATCAGAATAATGGCCATGGGAAGGGTGGGAGTGGCAAATTGGAATGGAAGGGACTGAAAAAAAATCCATCAAATAGAAGAGGGTCCTTGTGCAACAAATAGTGATAATGTGTTATGAACTGAGAGGTATGAGTCCCTTGAAGCCCTGAAACTGTGTTCTTAATAAAATATAAGCAGCTACTGTGTGATTTATTTATTTATTTACTTATTTATTTTGAGACGGAGTCTCATTTTGTCACCTTTGGTAGAGTGCTGTGGCATCACAGCTCACAGCAACCTCAAACTCCTGAGCTCAAGCCATCTACCCACCTTGGCCTCTCAGAGTGCTAATATTACAGGCACGAACCATTGCACCAGGCCTAGCCACTATGGTTTTAGATGATTACTGAGGGCTCAGAGAGAGGAAATGACTTTCCCAAATCACACAGCAAAGTCAGAGAAAGGCAGGTGCAGGGTCAGTTCAGAGGCACAGTGATATCAGGACCTTTCACTGGCAACTCTGTGATTCCCTTGGTCTTTCTCTCATGGTTGCAAAGTGGCTGCCACATCCACTTTGAAATACCTTTTTTTTTGTATTTATATAAATATACTTTAAAAGGAAGCTTTAAATCAATACATACGAAGGCAGAAGTTGCTCCTATAGCTCCAGCGTGGAGTCGTCCTTTGTTCTTTTAATGAACAGAAGCCCACACAGGCTGTGCAGAAGAAAGGCTGGATTTCCCAGGTTCCCTTGTGATCTGATCTGGTCAGGTGAGTAAGTCTGGCCAATGGGATATGTATGGAAATGATGTGTGCAA
The DNA here is from genome assembly GCF_027406575.1 of Nycticebus coucang. NCBI lineage: Eukaryota > Metazoa > Chordata > Mammalia > Primates > Lorisidae > Nycticebus > Nycticebus coucang. The sequence continues at coordinate 52,896,892 of NC_069800.1, read as the reverse complement.
CTTCTGGGTTCTTTCCCTCCTTCTCTCTGCTGGGTGAAATGTGAATGTGATGGTGGGAGCAAGAGATAACACCTGAGACTCAAAGATGGAAACCACATCTTCAGAGATAGATGGGAGATCTGTCCTAGTCGCTTTGGATCATTTACCCAACGAACACAACAAGCATTAGCCACGAAACCATGAGTTTTGTGTGCTAGTCATATTTTTTCAACTATGCACTAAAAAAAACTACATACCTGTTGAATTTAGAGGTTGCTCCATGTACCATCTAAGTTAGCCTCACTTACTGACACTGGTATATTTCCCCATCATTCACTTAGGAGTCCTGCTCATCTTATTCCCATGACAGCCCTGAAGGCTACAAATGATGATAAGTACTTCACAGATGAGGTTCAGAGAGGTGAAATCATGTGTCCAGAATCACACCGTTGGTAATATAGCATAGCCAGATCCATACATAGGCAAACGCTTCTGTGTGGAAGGGAAAAAAGGCTGTATTGTAGGGATCAGAAACCTTTTTCTATAAATCGCCAGATAGTAAATTTTTAGGCTTTATGGGCCACTCTGTCACAACTGCTCAACTCCACCCTTGCAGAGAGAAAGCAGCCAAAATATAACCGAGGAGGCATGGCCCTGTGCCAATACGTTTTCACGCAGGTGTGCTGAAATTAAAATCCTATATAATGTTTGCATCATGAAATAGCATTCTTCTATTGTTTTCTTTTTTTTTTTAACCAGTTAAAAGTATAAAAACCCTTCTTAGTTGGCAAGCCATTCAAACTCAGGCAGTGGGTTGGTTTCACCCTGCTTAGGGCAAGTTGCTGACCTCTGCTGCACAGTATCAGCTTTATTGCATTCTAAATGTACCCTCTAAATCTGGGGGCTCCAAGCAAACTGCCCCCTAGTCACCCTGGGGAGGACAGCAAGCAGCTGGGACTCTGCCCTTTCCCCTATTTCAACCCCAGCTGCACCTACTTTATCTGTTTTATATTCAGTGCTTCCAGGTAACTCTTTCACGGGCCTTCTATCTGAAGGAGACGAACAAGGAGTGAGCTATTTAGAGACATGGAAATCGAGGAACAAATTAAGAAAGAGGATGAAGTAGCCCTCCAGATTACCTGGTTTCAAAGCAGTGTCTCTGGTGTTTTAGACCCAGGCTGGCTGACTTCAGAGCCTGCCTCTTTCTCCCACATGAGATTTTTTTTTTCAAAGTAGCCAAGCAAATGTTTGAAAACCAAGTCCTTCCTTGTAAGGGTAAAATCTGAGACTCAGGAAGGGGATGGGACTTGCCCAAGGTCACATGCAGTGGTCATGCAGTGAAATCCAGAATCTTTTCCCCTGTACTGCAGGACATCAGGGGCAGGGGACCCTGGGGGGTTGGGACAGACACCTGCTTTCTGAGGCCTGGGATCAGAGAGCAGGAATCGGTTAATAATCAGCCTCTAAGACCTAAAGCAAGGCTAATGCCTGTGCAAAGAGAAATGTACCCTTTTACCTAGTTTTTGTGTTTTGACCAGGAGTTAGGAGGTGAGGACAGGGATAAAAAGAATGGGAGTTCTATTAGTGGCCAGGAGAGGGACATGGAGACTCCTAGGAGCTTAAGTTCACACGGGTCATCCATGGCAGTAATCATGATGATAATGTGAACCCCCATTTCCTGAAGAACCGTCATACATCAGACACCGTGCTGAATTTTTCATACTCATCAGCTTGCTTAATCTTCATAACTGGACTAGAAAGTGATGACCCCCCATTTTACAGACGAGGAGACAGAGGCTCAGGGAGGCAAAATGATTTGCCTAAGGTAGTGATGAGTTAGTCACTGAGTTCTGTTTGAATTCAGATCTATGCCTATGAGCTCCATGCTGTGTGGCCTGGTACAGAGGGGTCAAACCTGGGGTAGGGTGGGGCTCACAGGACAAGACCTCAGGGGTCCTCACTGCCTCTCCCCAGTTCTTGCACCCAGTTCTGTGCCCTGCACTGCCTGGGGGACCTGGCACCTTGTGAGTGGTAAGTGTCCTCCTGTGAGCATGCTCTCAGCCCTGCAGGGGAGACAGCACCGGCACCCCCATATTACAGAGAAGAAAACTGATACTCGAAATGGTGACTTGACCAATGTCCCTTGCCCAGGAAGGGCCCCCCCTGGCTTTTGAATCTAAACTCTTTCCCCTGTCTTTTCTCTGCCCAAAGAAGACTAGCTGGCCACCAAGAGTGCCCAAGGTTCTACCCTTCCTGAAACAGTGGCTTTTCAGGTCACTCTTCATTCACAATGTTGATCCACCTCCTGAGACTTTTCTCATCTATAAAACAAGGGTAAGAGCCAGGTCCATAGGAAGCAGGGCACCTGTGGTGGTTATACACAAACCACATTGGAGGACCAGGAATAAGAGCCTCCACCCTGACGCCCACTGATGCTTCCTGCTCCTCCCTGGGAGGGATTTCACTGTTTGCTCATGACCTGTCTCCTCCAAAGACTCCGAGCTACATAAGGGATGTATCTTTTTCATTGCTGTGAACAATCTTCAATGGTACAATTTTGTTCCCCTAAAACACTGCTGACCCATAAACACATAGTAGGTGTTTAATAAAGGTATAGAACTAATGAATAAATGAATGGATAATCCATCTAATTAACTGTTCAAAGCCTCAGTTTCCTTGCACCAAAATGGAAATAATAATGCTTACTGCCTAGACCAGTGGTTCTCAACCTTCCTAATGCTGTGGCCCTTTAATACAGTTCCTGTGGTTCGCAACCCACAGGTTGAGAACTGCTGGCCTAGACTGTTGTCAATGCTAAATGAATTCACGGACATAAACCTGCCTAACTTCGGGGCATTTGACCTTCCCTGGGGTGCTCTTTCTCTAATTTACGGAAGAATTCTTTCTCACCCTTCTGCATGGCAAACTTCAAGGTCATTTCAGTCCTATTAGAGAGGCAAGATGAGAGTTATCAGTCCGCATCAGACTTGCTAAGTGACAGGTCTTGGACATGAAGTGAGATTCAAGGGGTTAACGGTCCTGGGTACAAGCCTGGCTCTGCCACTGACACACTGGATCTTCTGCATCCCAACTTTAACCAGCCTCTGTAGGCCTCAGTTTCCCCACATGTACAAAAGAATGTGAAAAATCTTGCTTTGCTTTGTAAGGCTGCTGTAAGATTTCAAATGTGAAAGTTCCCAGTCCCCACTCCTGACACCAACTCCAGGATGGGCGTAAATTGATTAAGATCTTACATAAACACGAAGCTCCTAACTGGTGATTTCTGGACCCAGAGAAGTCTCTTTGGAGACTTTGCCCCCCTGGCCTTTTCCACGTGGTCTCTTGGGCCATTGTGGTCATGGGAAGCCCAGGGTTGGACCCTGGGTAAATGGTTAAGAGTGCTCAGCACTCTGGTTCTCCTATTTTTAAACATTTCCTCTTCATTGACTTAATCACTATCATCATCATTAGAAAAATAATAGCTGGTATAAAATGTTTTGACATTACAAATCTGCATAAAGATTAGCTGCCCCCTTTCTGACTGTATGTGCTAAAGCTAATTACTGTTTGCAGCTCTGTGTGTAAGGACACCTTCCACTGGGTATTTACAGTATGGACAGTCTCACATCAGCCTCTCCCACTCACGTGCTGGCAGCGAGTGCCCAGGTGCCTTGCATGAGTGAAGGGGCTCCTATGGAGACTGTGGCAGACTGGTGAGCACACACCGGCCCCACCTCCAAGGGCGTGCTGGGCAGCCACCAGAGTCTTCAGTTTCCATATCTGCAACTTCAGATGAATTGCCCTCAACCCTGTCTGCATAAAAGAATCATCTGCACAACTTTCAAAAATATTGGGACCCCAGCCCCACTCCAGAACTGCTAAACCAGACCTTCTGGGCTGGGACCCTCAGGGAATTCTAATGTCCAGCCAGGGCTGGAGGACGGAGGTGGATCATGCCTGAGAAGCTGGTGGATGTGGGATGCTGCGTGACAGCCGTGGTCTCGGCCCAGGTGGGAAGATTGCAGAATGAGCTCGAGATAGCGGGCTAGGTGTCACAGGGTCAGAGTTCTTTCTGTCTGGCCATCCCCTGCAGAGCAGCAACCTTGCTTGCCGTTCTGGTATGCTATTAACAACCCTTCCCTCCTTGCTTCAGAGAACTGGGCCCCTGGCCTCATGCATTGCTGTGGACTTGTGTTCTAGCATGAAAGCTCCGAGACCCTTGTCCTCGCCAGCCAGGGTGAGCTGACTTGACTTTCAGGCTTAGATCCCGCAGCAGTGAGGGGCACCTGCACCGTGACTCTATCAGTAGGAGGGTGCTAAAAAGAACCTGTGAGAGGATGGGGCTTTAGGTTGCGCACTGTCAGAAACCAGAGGCAATTCTAAGACTGGGTAAAGAAGCAGCTAGGAGCAGTGGCTCACACCTGTAATCCTAGCACTCTGGAAGTCCTTGGCACTCTACCCAGGGTGATAGAGTGAGACTCTGTCTTCTCAAAAAAAAAAAAAAAAAAAGGAGTAGCCGCCACTCAATGAGCAAGAGAGGGAGATGCTTAATATCTTGTGGACAGCACAGTGGCCTTGCCCTTAGACAAGATTATGAAATGGACTAGCTTTGTCTCGTTTTGTCATCGTCTCAGAGGGACTTTGTCTGAGGCCAGTGTTCTGTTAGATTGTTGAAGTCCACCAGGAGAACAACATGGCCTGGTTATGGGTGTCAGACCAGTTCCTGACGTCATGGCCGCTTTTTTATCCTTTTTCAAGAGTAACCAGCGTTTATTGAATCCTTGCTCGTACTTGGCTTCTTTATAAATTCTTTATATTAGGGTTTGGTAAACCATGCCTACCAAATCCAGTCTGCTGCCTGTCTGTTTATTTATTTGTTTTTTTTGGTGGGGTTTAGAGATAGGGTCTCTATTGCCCAGGCTAGAGTACAGTGTTGTCCTCAGAGCTCACAGCAACCTCAAACTCCTGCCCTCAAGCAATCTGCCTGACTCAGCCTCCCAAGTAGCTGGGCCTAGAGGCAAATGCCACCACACCCAGCTAATTTTTCTATTTTTTTTAGAGACAGGGTCTTGCTGTGTTTTTCAGGCTTGTTTTGAACTCCTGGCTTCAAAGGATCCTCCCACGTTGGCCTCTCAAAGTGCTGAAATTATAGGCGTGAGCCACCACATCTGGCCTGCTTTTGTGCTCCCTGTAAACTAAGAATAGTTTTTGTATTTTTACATGGTTGAAATAAACCCAAACAAGAATAATATTTCGTTATGTGAAAATTATCTGAAATTCAAATTTCAGTATCCCAGTGTGAAGGTTGACCCCCACTCAAGTCATGTATGTGATATCAGTGGCCGCCTTCCTGCGATTACAGCAGAGATGAGTCAATACAAAGAGACCATTCAGCCCCCCAAACCTAAAATATTTATTATTTGGCTTTTTACAGGAGAAGTTTGCTGGTCCCTGCTTTAATCCTCTTGACAACCCTAAGAGAACTGTGATCTCTAAATCGTGTTGTGATTTAAAGAAGTGAGGGTAACATAGTGAGACTCTGTCTCAAAAAAAAAAAGTTCCTGCTGCTGGAACCCACACCACAAAGGAAAAAGTAACGCTCCCCTGGGGCTTGGGTCTGTAACTGGTGGCTAACCATGGGAGCCTTGGGTTCAGATCACAGAGCCATCCCTTGCTTTCTGACCTTAGATCAGTGGTTCCCTCCAGGGGATGTTGGAAGGCAGAATTGTGTTATCCCAGCTTCCTCTGGGAAACTGAGGTGGGCAGATTGTGTGAGCTCAGGAGTTCGAGACCACCCTAAGCAAAAGCGAGGCCTTGGTTTCTACTAAAAATAGAAAAACTAGCTGGGTGTTGTGGTGGGCCCCTGTAGTCCCAGCTACACGGGAGGGTGAGGCAAGATGATTGCTTGAACCCGAGAGTATGAGGTTGCTGTGAGCTATGATGCGACAGCACTCAACTCCAGGGTGATAGAGTGAGACTCTGCCTTAAAAAAAAAAAAAGAAAAGAGGTTCAGGGACATTATGGTGAGACAAGAGTCAATCAGGATTTCTCAACTTCAGTGCTATTGCCATTTGGGTGGGGTAATTCTTTGTTAGGGTGAGGTGGCCTGTGTTGAAGAATGTTTAGCAACAATTCAGAGGCCAGTAGCAGTGCCACCCTCGCCCCCAGTTATGACAACCCAAATTGCCTCCAGACGTTGTCCAACATCCTTGGAGGCAGAATTGACCCCAGTTGGGAACCACTGGGTCACATAGTAAGGGATGGAGCTGTGATCTGAACCCAGGGCTCACATGGTTAGCCACCAGTTACAGATCCAGGCCCCAGGGGAGCGTTACTTTTTCCTTTGTGGTGGTTCTGGCTGCAGGAACTTTTTTTTTTTTTTTTTTTTTTGAGACAGAGTCTCACTATGTTACCCTGGTGGCATCACAGCTCATAGTAAAACTCAGCTCACAGCTCAAACTCTTGCGCTTAAGTGATTCTCTTGCCTCAGCCTCCCAAGTAGCTGGGACTACAGGTGCCCACTATAACACTTGGCTGTTTTTGGTTGCAGTTGTCATTGTCTTTACCAGGCTCGGGCTAGGCTTGAACCCACCAGCCTTGGTGTATGTGGCTGGCCACCTACTGCCTCAGCTATGGGTGCCAGGCCCTGCAGGAACTTTTAATTCATTCTTTTTTTTTTTTTTTGGTCTCCAAAACACTGTCAAGACTCCTAGGCTGTCTGATCTGTCAAGCAGGATACTTTAAAAATGAAGTAAGATCCTGACCTGACTCTCTTCTGCTCAAAAGCTACCCTGGCTCCTGTCTGACTCAGAGGAGAAATCAAAGGCCCTACTGTGAGCCCCAAGACCCCTGGGTGGTCAGCCCTTTTCCTGCCACCCCCACCCTCTGTGCTCCTGTCACCTCCCCTCCCCTCTCTCTCTGTCTCCCTCAGGCTCCTCCAGCCCCACTGGTCTCCCCTTTCCTCTCCAACATACTATGTCTACTCCCACCCCAGGGCCTTTGCATATGCTCTTCCTTGCCCCAGATATTTGCGGGACTCAACCCCAAACGTCTGTTTTTAATTTTCCTTCATGATGCTCATTTTCATTTTACTTAGTCACCTATGATGTGTCTCCCCTATTGGAGATCAGCCATGAGGACATGGACCTTTATCTCTTGCTGCTTAGTGCCAAGCACACAGAGACACTCCATAGGAATTGATTGGTGGATTGGCTGGGGTTCATGGGCCTGAGTTCCTGCCCTGGGTTCCAAGCGACATCCAGCTCTTATCTCAAAAAAAGAACTGAAACACTTCTACAACCTATTCACTCTCAGCATCTCTGTGGTCACCAGCCTGGGCCAGCTGCCATCATCTTTCCTGAAAAATGCAATAAATCCTGACCTGGGCTCCCAGTTTCCATTTTTGCCACCCCACCGTCCACAGTCCATGCTCTCCAACCAGATCCAAGGATGCTTGCAATATGTAAGTCATGTCATCCCTCTTAGACACTGGATTCTGCATGGGATCCACATCCCTGATGTGGCTCCTGTTGATCTTTGCCCAGCCCAGCCCCATCCCCCATCTACTCCTGGCCTTTCCCAGCACACTTACTTCCTTGGCTCCTCAACTCTGCCAAGCTCCCCCCTACCACAGGGCCTTTGGCCTTGCTGTTCCCATTTCCTGGAACGCTCTTTTCCAAGACTCTTCATGTGACCGGCTCTTTCTTATCTTTGAGGTCTCAGATGAAATGACATCGGCACACAGTGATTTCTTTGTTGACCCAACCTCAGTGGTCCACCTACTCCCCTCCATGCATTGCCCTATTTTATTTCCTCCATGCCATTCGTTCACCACTATCTGAAATGGTCTTTATTCATTTGTTGCCTCTCTCTCTTTCTAGAATATATGATCTTCACAGGAGCCAGGGACCTTTGTCTATACTGTTCGTTGAGTACTCTGAGCTCATAGTCATAGTAGGAGCTCAATAAATACCTTTTGGATGAATGGACAATGGGATCACCTGACCCATTGCTGACCCATTACCACTGATAACTGGACTTTCCCAAATATCCCTTTGGCAATGGCTGCTCAGGTAAGCCTAGGCTTGAGCTGTGGGCTGTCAAGCAGGCTTGCAGCTAATCCTCTGTCCACTGACCCGGGGCCATCTCCAAATATGGATGGTGGGGCAGGAGGATGGAATCCTGCGAGCCTTGTCTCTGTCTTTTTTTCTCTCTCTTTTTTGCACACAGTTATGATTTAATAAAAAAATAAAGAAAACAAGAAAAACAAACGAAAAATGTTATTTAGGCAAAAAAAAAAAAAGATTCAATGAATAGTATGAATAGTACAGGATTCTTGGTAATAAAGAAGCAGCCTTGACTGACTACACAGAAATTGGAACAATTCTGCCCCACTTACTAAATTGCCCTAAAGACATCATGCTCTTTCCTCCTAGCTGCGGTGCGGAGAAACGGCCTGCCCACTGTACCCATGGAGATGCAATTTCTTGCCAGCACAGAAGAGTAAGTCCCTGGTGAAATTATGGAAGGGCCAGTTCTTAATTCAAGGGTACAATGAACAAGAATTCAATGCTGCAAACCATTCCCCTCCCATGGAGGTCATTGTCACCAAATGACTTAAGGCCTAGGTTTCCACTCCCATGGCTTCAACATGGACCTCAAGAGTCTCCTTTTAAAAAATCCTGATGTGAAAAGCATAGGGAAGCACATTAAAGCCTAAAAAATCCTGAAAATCTCCAGGTCTTCGGAGCTTTCCTCTTGAAAGGAGGGACCCAGAAGAGTGGCGAGATACAAACTACGTATTGGTCAAGGAGGAGAGGGAAGAGGCAGGATTCAGAAGCTCTAAGAACCAAAAAGCAATAGCAATCCTCACAGCAAGGTGATTTAGAAAGCATCTTCACATTAACGTCACATGTATCCTTTGCATTATGGCGGCGTGGTCAAGATGGTAGGGTTTGAAGTCACACAGACTTGACTTGGAACTCTGGCTCTGCCACTTACTGGCTGCGTGACTTGAAAAATCACTTAACCTCCTTGAGCCTCAGTTAATCTTTGCCTATCAACTAGACATGATATGGGAAGCCACCATGTGGGTCGTCTTGACATTAACTGAGATAATATTGATAGAGCAGGTTGACCGTGCCTTAATGTAAGTTAGTAACGCTTGTTATTAGGACACTGTCATCTTGATTTAATGGTGATGAAATAGCAGGGAGTAAAGTGACTTGCTCAAGGCAGTGCTGGGCATTGATCAAGTCTATTTCACTCATTGGACAAATATTATTGACAACTTATGATGAGCCGGACACTGGTCTAGGTACAGAGATGCTACAAGGAAAAGGCAAAAAATGCCAGTCCTTACAGAACTCACATTCTAGTGGCAAGAAGTAGATAAATGAGTAAAATTCACAGCACAGCAGCTGATCAGTAAGTCCACAAGGGAGAATAGAGCAAGAAGGAGGGTGAGGGAGGAAGGGAGGCTGGGGGGCAGTTAGGGAAGACCTTACCCAGAAGGTTGTGTTTGAACAAACCCCTGCAGGACCTGGGGATGGGTCACAGGTGACTCTGTGGGAAGAGTGCTCTCAGCAGAAGGACCAGCATGTGCCAAGCTCCAGAGAGGTCATAGAGCAGCCAGGAAGCCAGTGAGGCTGGAGCTAAGGGAGTGAGTGAGCAGATGATAGGAGGTGGGCCTGAGAAACTGCTTGGTGCTTGGGTGATGACAGCTTAAGGGTGGAGGGACATGTGGGCCTTTGTAGGCCATCAAGGTAGCCTGGACTTTGAATGAGATGGGAGCCAATGGAGGGTTTCAGCAGAGAAGAGACCTGATCTTACACCTGTTTCATCCCCCAGCCTATGCCCCATTCTGGCAAGTTTTGGGGCTTTGAGTCCAACTTTGAGATTTGGACTCTGTGATTGGACCAGCCACTCATAACTGTGAGACCTGGGAATATGTTCTAAGCATCAGCCCAGGTAGAGCTTGTGCTGGGTCTACTAGAAAAAACCCAGTCCCTGCCCTCTGGACGTCCACATCCCTTGCATGCAAACCCCTTCCCCTCTCTGGGTCTCAGTTTCCCCATCTGAACAAAGAAGGTGCTGCACCAGATAAAACAGAGGGTCCTTTCTTTTTTCTTATTCTTCTGCTGATACTCATTATATTTGGGGTCCCAGGACTGTCCCCCCTAAGAAATCAGACCATGACACTGGTTTTTGCTTTCCTGTCACACACAGACACTAGGTCATGTCCCTACTGCTTTTGGAGAGGAAGTTTCTATGTAGTAATTAAGGCCAGAATATATTTGAATTATATTTCATTCTTTTAAAAAGACATTCTAAATTTTAATTTAAAAAAATAAAATTAAAAAATTTTAATGTTGATTTGTTACACTGGAACAGTTCTTTTTTTATCTTAATTTTCTTTTTCTTGGCTTTATTGAGGTATAATTGAAAAATAAAAATTGTATGCATTTGAGGCATACAAGGAGATTTTTTAAATATATGTATACAAAATTAATGTATTTACTACAATCAAGCTAACCAACATATCTTACTTCACATAGTTACAGCATTATAGCAATTCTTAATTTCATTCACTTATAAACATTTTATATTAACACATGTACAGAAAAATACTCAAACAAAAAGAAAAAGACATACGATATCTCACTCCCCAGAGGTAGATTATAACAGTTAAGTAAATATCACTCTGGACTATTTCTTGATATCTCTGTGTATACATAAATGCATTTTTAAATTAAAAGCTGATAATTCTACATATGCTGTTATATCACCTGCTATTTCACTTAATGGAGTATAATCCTCCACTTAATGGAGTATGATTCACTTAATGGAGCCATCCTCACTCAATATATTTATGTCAACATCATGAGCTTTTAATTATATACTTAATAATTCTTAATTTCATACTTGCCCCAAACTGTTTAATTGTGTAAGAAAAATAACTGAGAAGATAAAAAAAAGGAATAAAAAATCCATAATTCCACTCCCCCAAAAGGCACTCAAACAACTTTGTATATACTATTCTAGACTTTTAAAGTATCTGCATATTTATGAATATTTCTAAAATAGAAAACTAAATAATACTGTGACCTGCCTCTTCATTTTAGTTTGTATGCTGAGTTGTTTTTATTGTAATAAACACCAGTCTAATCATCACAGCTGCATTAGTGTTCCCTGCAGGATAAAGAATCATCTTTAACATCAGGCCCCTTTTAATGAACATTTAGGTCGTCTCTAATTTAAATTAATTTAATGCCGTGGCAAACTCCCTTGGGCAAATTCTTAGAGGAGACCGTCTGAGCTGTAGGGATGTACATTTTTGAAGGTTTTGATAGCTATGCCAAATTGCCTTCCAGAAAAACCACTTAGCTCTCCCAAGCCCCAAGCAGCGTGCAGCCCGGTTCTCCATGTGTTCTGAGAGGCTTCTCTTTCGGTTTGTTTGAAGCAAAGGCCACACTGAGGAGGTGGAGGCTCCCCGGGACCCGCTGGGTGACTCCAAGGAGGAGGAATATCGCAGGAACATCTGGAAGGGCTTCCTCATCTCCATCCCCTACTCGGCCAGCATCGGGGGCACCGCCACCCTCACGGGCACAGCCCCCAACCTCATCCTGCTTGGCCAGCTCAAGAGGTAAAAGCAAGTGTCCCTGCCAGGGGAGCTTCTGCTCCTCCCGATCCTCCAACTCATTCATTCAACATTCAGGGGATGTGTCTTGAGGGCCTTCTATTAACCAGGTTGTGGGGACACAGAGATGTGCAAAACTCAGCAAAATGCCTGCCCTTGGGAGCTTCCATTCTGTTGGGAGGGGAACAGTAAGTGAACAGCAAATGCACAGATAACAGAGGTGGTAGAGTGCTGGGAGTAGGGTGCTATTTTACGTGGGTTGTGCAGGTACGTCTGTCCTCTCTAATAAAGTGTCATCTGTAGACCTAGAAGGGAGGGAGGGAGCTACAGGGACATGGGAGGGAAGAGCGATCCAGAAGAGGCCATGGCTCCTCCAAAGGCTTTCTGAGGTGGGACTGTTCCTGGGGAGGTTTAGGGAACAGCAAGAGGACCAGAGAGGCTGGGTGTACCAGGCGAAGGGCGGGCGGGAGGAGGTGAGGTTACAGGGCAGGCAGGCGGCTCCTCCTCTGGAGCTGAGCGCAGAGGAGCAGCCGGCTGTGGCTGTCCTGTCCTGGGAAGACTAGAGTGAGCCCAGCTGGGAGGTGGTCTCCCCACCACAGTGACCTGCGGTGACTGGTGGTCAGCAGTCAGCGCATAAGAGTGAAAGAGAAGGATTCTATAACTGCACGACTTGTCAATTCCATTATTTGAAGCCTTTGGCTTCCAAGATTTTAAACATCTATTTTGAAATTCTTTTTTTTTTTTGGCCAGGGCTGGGTTTGAACCCACCACCTCTGGTATATGGGGCTGGCGCCCTACTCATTGAGACACAGGCAACCGCCCTATTTTGAAATTCTATCTCTTAAGATTTTCAGATTCTGGGATCTAAGAGGCTGGATTTCTAAGATCCCTTTGCAATGGAGAAGGCATCGTCATATGTTCATTCAATGTCCCTAAATGCAAATGTAGGCCACATGTAGTGGCTCATGTTTGCACCTTGGGAGGCCAAGGCAGGAGGATTGCTTGAGCTTAAGATCAGCTTGGGCAAAATAGCAACACCCGTCTCTACAAAAAAAAGAAAAATTAATTAATTAAAATAAATAAATAAATAAATAAATCCAAATGTATGCATTTGGCAAACAAGCAATGGGCAACAAAAATTATCATGGCTCCAAAGCTGGCCAACTTCTTTACCTGGTGCACATCCAAAGAATCAAAACCTGTGAGGATGGGGCAGAGCCTGTGGTTCAAAGTAGAGTGCTGGCCTCATATGCCAGAGGTGGCGGGTTCAAACTCAGCCCAGGCCAAAAACTGCAAAAAAAAAAAAAAAAGCTGTGAGGATGAAGAGGGACAGCCAGCTGGGTTCATCTTCCATCAGTACTAAGCGTCTGAGTAATCAGTTACTTTCATGAGAAACTTTTCAGTATGCCGCTCTTCTGCCCCACGTGATCATTTTAAGATCTCCCCTTAAGATCTGGTGAGATAAACTGCCACTACATTCTTCAAGCCTGAAATTCTTTGATTTTAACACTTGATGATAGAAACCAGTGACTTCCAGATGACAGTATGTATCAGAATCACCGGGGCAGTCTGACCCTCACTTGCGGAGATCCAGTTTAAGGCCACTGAATTTTACTGTCTTTATGTGTCTTTTTATCTCTGTTCTTTGAACAAGGCCTGGCTGTGCCCTGTGGGTTTGGGTCAATGGCAGAAAATCCAGAAACCAAGATGTTCCTGCTTCAGGTGTGGGGAGAATGAGGCTTGGCCTTTGATTAGATTTCTTAGTTTTCTGCTGGGAGAGAAGCTGGGTGTTTGGTCTTAGGGTTTGCTGGGACAGTGTTATTGTCATCATATTGTTTATAGTCTGATTTGTCATTAAAACTTTTACTAAAATTTTTAATGACTATATAGTATCCCATTTGGGGTAAGTATCATACTTTATTTAATCATGGACATTTAGATTGTTTTTACTTTGTAATTATTATTATTATGTTGCTATTATGAATTATGTGACTGATCAAATAACTGCTGCTATTTTCAGTTTTTAAAATAATATTTTTATTTTTTCTAATTATACACATATCCTTATTGATTGTCGAAAATACAGAAAAAGAAAAGGAAAATAACAGAATCCCACTACAAAGGGTTTAATTGATATTTTCTTTTATTTGCTTATTTATTATATAAAAACTGTTGGTATTTTGTTTTATTAGCAATGCCCATGAATAAGTTGTATTCGTATACTTTCGTTTTTTATTTTTTGTTTTTATTTTTATTTTATTTTATTTTTTGCAATTTTTGGCCGGGGCCAGGTTTGAACCCCCACCTCCGGTATATGGGGCCAGCACCCTACTCCTTTGAGCCTCAGGCGCCACCCTATATTTGTATACTTTTGAACAAATCACTCTGTAACTTCCTTTAACCCTTTTATTTTTTTTATTTATTTTTTTTTTATAATTTTTTTTTTTTTTTTTTTCAGTTTGGCCAGGGCTGGGTTTGAACCCGCCACCCTCAGCATATGGGGCCAGCACCCTACCCACTGAGCCACAGGCACTGCCCCCTTTAACCCTTTTAAATCTAGCACATACATTCCTGACTACATTTCTGGGTTTTTTTTTAAAGATACATTTTTAGTAGTGGAATTTCTGTAAAAGGATAACGCATGCTTTTAAGGCTCTGAATGCATTTTACAAAATTCCTCTCCAGAAAGAGCATTCTAATGAACAGGCATCAGGAGTCTGCCTATATTCCCATATTTTCACCAACATTGAGTGTTATTGCTCTCAATCCTTTCACACTTAACGAGGTCTTGATGAAACTGAGTTTGGACACTGTTTAACCATGTTTAGCAGAGAAAGAAATCACTCTAGGACTAATATTTAAGATCTACATACAGGGATATAATAAAAGGTCTCCATAAAGTTTGTTTGTAATTTAAAATTGCACACTATTTTATAATGAAGGAGCAGAGGCTGCAGCTCTCGGCTGTGCTTTGTTAAGCCCCACAGTCATGAGAACATTGTAATAGATTGCTAACATTTGGCTATTACATAATTTCAGGTAAAAATGCAGTTCTGGGCTTACCAGGCCTGTACCACTGGGGCAGCAAATAGCCTGTAACCCCTTTAATGAAGTGTGCCCACTTCCATGCCCTGTGGTCTAGCTCAGCCTGCCTCACTTACTCAGTTTTTTTGTTTGTTTTTGAGACAGAGTCTCACACCGTCACCCTGGGTTGACTGCTGTGGGGTCGTCAAAGCTCACAGTAACTTCAAACTCTTGGGCTCAGGCGATCCTCTTGCCTCAGCCTCCCAAGTAGTTGGAATTACAGGTGCGCACTGTAACACCTGCCTAATTTTTCTATTTTTAGTGGAGATGGGGGTCTCATTCTTACTCAGGCTGGTCTCGAACTCCTGAGCTCAAGCAATCTGCCTGTCTTGGCCTCCCTGAGTGCTGGGATTATAAGCCTGAGCCTCCAAACCTGACCACTCACTCATTCTTGACCACCGGCCACTTAAGGTCCCATTAGGGCAAAATCAGCAGCCTCCAAACAAGAGAAAAAGAGCACTTTCTATTAGAGGGATGGAAAAATGTATGTGCTAGATTTAAAAGGGTAATAGCAAGGGCCCATGACTCCTACCTTGACCCGCTGTGCTGGTAGCTCCTGCCTCCCTCATTCTCGCTCCCCACCCCACTCCTCAGCAGATGAGCTCGGCTGATCTTGTTCTGTTCTCCTCTGTTTCTGTTCCCAGTTTCTTCCCGCAGTGTGACGTGGTGAATTTTGGCTCCTGGTTTGTTTTCGCCTTTCCTCTCATGCTGCTCTTCCTGCTGGCGGGCTGGCTGTGGATCTCCTTCCTGTACGGGGGCATGAGCTTGAGGTACTTCGCATTTTCTTCTTGGGAGAAGAAGCAGGGAAGTGGAAAGGCTGGAGCTTCAGAGGCAGACTGAATGGTGTAGATTCCCAGCTTCCTAGCTCACTAGGGAATGGCCTTCCTGGTCTCAGCCTCCATTTCTGAACACTGGGGATGGTTGACATCATTTCATGGCATAGTGTCATGTCTTGACTTTCCAGGGACATAAAGATTGGAAGTGTGTATAGCCTGCCTGCCACACCCAGGCTCTCAGTTAATGTCACTGGTCATTAATAATTATTAATAGTTATTTTCTTTAAATAAGATAAACACTCACAACCAGAGGAGAGAAAAATGCGCTGCTTCCTATTTTATGGGGCTCTGGTAGAGAAGACAATTGGGGGGAGGCATGACGGCAAGGTATTAAATAACTTCAAAACGTATTGTGGGGGCGGCACCTGTGGCTCAAAGGAGTAGGGCTCCATATGCCGGAAGTGGCGGGTTCAAACCCAGCCCTGGCCAGAAACTGCAAGAAAAAAAAAAAAAAACGTATTGTGGGAACAATATTCCTTTATTTCCTCTCATCAATTCAACCTGCTTATGTTGAAGAGAAAGTCTCATCTGAGTGCTGGAGAAATTTTAGCAGCTCTCTAACATTTCTGAATCAGCCTTTTAAACAAATAAACAGCAAGTTTCAGGCTTAGAGATTTAAGCCAGTAATGATGTCTAGCCAAAATATAATAGCGGTGTTTTGCTTTCATTTATTTATTTACTTATTTTTTTTGGTTGGGTTTTTTTTTTTTTTTTGAGATGGGATCTTGCTGTGTTGTCCAGGCTGATCTTGAACTCTTGGGCTCGAGTGATCCTCCCATTTCAGATTTCTCAGTGTGCCACCACACCCAGCTGATATATTTATTTTTACAGTTACTTTGTATGTATTGCAAATGATTCTTGTTCTCTATTTATGGGAGTTACCTAAAGTTCTCTATTTAAATACATTTTTAGAATTCAAACGGTGAGTCTTTCTGGAAGAAAATATGTAGCTAATATGAGAGCCCAGTGGTATGTAGTTATAGCAACATTTGTGAAGATAAGTTATGAATGCCTAGAGGTTGAGAAATAGTCAGAACTGGGGATGGGGCGGTAGGCATGTTGTAAAGTTGTTCTCTGACCCACTCCTGTCCACTCATCTCTAAACCTTAATTTTCTCATCTATAAAATGGGACCAGTAGAAACAACCCTGGAGCAAACAGGTGTGAAAACCTTTTGAGAACAGAAAGGCTCTAGTGTGATGATCCTTGACTCAAATGTCTTCTAGGACTCCTTATAGCAGAAACTCAGGGTTCAAAGCCCAGTCGAACACAGAGAAGCAGCCCAGACAGATGGACCAGAGTTCAAATCATGGTTCAATGTGATCTTGAGCAACTCGGGAACTTTCCTGGGCTTTTAATTTTTTTTTTAATTTCTTCTCTTGTAGATTGAGGATAAAAATTAGTTAGCTACATCAAAAGTAACACCTGAATAAGAAAGAATGACTGAACTGCCTAGGATTGAGCCCCAAACAGAGGCCCTTTGTCCTTCTAGTGTTTTCATAGCACCTGTAGTACTTGACCTCAAAGGAGGCTGCAATGGAGAAAACGCAGGTAGAAGGGAACCCAGGGAGAGAGGTGCTGCTGAGTGAGTAACTGAAAACATTCAGGCCAGTCCCATGACTCCATCTTCACTCAGCAAATATCCACTGCGTACCTACTATGTGCCTGCCCTGCCATAGGTCTTGAGGAGGCAGCAGTGGCCAAGGCAGAGATCATCCCTGCTCTTGGGGAGTTTGCCCTCTAGACGGGGGAGACTACAGGAATGACAACAGTGATAAATACCATGAGGGAAGAGAAAAATGAGTGCCTGGGTGGACTCTCCCACCCAGCCTGGGAGGTCAGCACAACTTTCCTGGGGAACTGACTTTTGAATTGGGATATGAATAATGAGTAGCGTTTACTTAGTAAAGGGAGGGATGGAGCTGGGGATGGAAATCTTTTTTTTTTTTGTAGAGACAGAGTCTCACTTTCTGGCCCACAGTAGAGTGCCGTGGCCTCACACAGCTCACAGCAACCTCCAACTCCTGGGCTTAAGCGATTCTCTTGCTTCCAGGCACCCGCCACAATGCCCAGCTATTTTTTTTTTTTTGGTAGCAGTTTGGCCGGGGCCGGGTTTGAATCCGCCACCCTCGGTATATGGGGCCGGCGCCTTACCGACTGAGCCACAGGCGCCACCCTGGGGATGGAAATCATTTTAAGGAGACAGAACAGCAAGTGCAAAGGCCCTGAGGCCAGAGGTAGCAAGGAATGTTCTGGAACTGAGAGAAGATTAAGTGACTGAGTTCAGGGAGTGAGGGGGAGATTTGTGGGAGATAAGGCCAGGGAAGGAAATAAGCGTTTTCAACTGGGGATTATTTTGTCCACCCCCTTAGGGGACATTTGGCAATGCTTGAAGATGTTTTGGTAGCCCCAACTGAGGAAGTACTCCAGGCATCTAGTGGGTAGAGGCCAGGGAGGGATGCTGCTTAACATCTTACAATAACAGAACAACAACGAATTATCTGGCCCCCAAAGTCAATAGTGCCGGGGTTGAAAATCCCTCAACTTGATTATTGAGAGCCTTGTGGGAGTTTGATCTTCACACAAAAAGCTATTGTGCGGTTTGTTTTTTTAATAATTTGTTTGTTTATTTAGTTTGGATAGTCAGCACATACATATAGTTCTCAAAACTCAAAACAATACAGAGAGGTATCAATGAGGTCTCTTCTCCCCAAACAACACTGGTCTACTCACCCAACATATCCCCCCTCAAACAGGTATCACTCTTAATTGGTTTCCTGGACTTCCAGAGTTTCCTTGAGCAAATATAAGCAGACACAAACATCTTCCCAGTGGCCAGTCTTCCTGATGAATTTCATTTTGTATATTAGCAGGCATTTTTATAAGATAAAAATCCTCTTTCCTGAAGTAGGATTTTGGGGTCAGAGAATAAACACATTTTAATTTTAATAGATATTATTAAATCATTTTCTATAAAAATTGCACTAATTTCTTTTCCTGTGCACAATGTGTGAGAGTGTCTGTTTTCTGGTAGCAAAGTGGATTTTTGCCAATCTGATAAGAGAAAAACAATTCATGTTTATTTTACCAGGAATAATTTTGAGCAACTTTTCATATGTTTGGGGGCCATGTGTTTCCTTTCTTATGGATCATTACACCATATGTTCACATGCTTTGTACATTTTTTCAAATGGATTGTTGATCTTGGTCTTCTTATTGATTTCTAGTGATCTTTACATATTATAGAGTTTAGTGCTTATTCTGCAATATGATTTATAATTTTTTCCCTGATTTGTCTTTTGATTTTACTTATGGTGCTCCTTTCTTCTAAAAATTTTATGTGAATTTGTCAATTTTATGTAGGTGAATGTATCAATCTCTTTTCATATGGCTTCTGAAGTTTCCATTACAGTTTAGAAAGGTTTTCCCATTACAGATGTTAAAAAAGAAATAACTCTGTATTTTCCTCTAGTATTTTTATATTTTTCCCATTTAAACCTCTGGTCTCTTTGGAGTTCATCCTTATGGTAGAGTGTGAGGCTTGTATCCAATTTCATTTTTGTTCCAGATGGCCATCCAGTTGTTCTACCACCATGTACTGACACACAAAATTTTATTTATTTTTTCATTTTTATTTTATTTATTTATTTTTGTAGTTTTTGGCTGGGGCTGGGTTTGAACCCGGCACCTCTGGTATATGGGGCTGGCCTCCTTTGAGCCACAGGCTCCGCCCAGACACACAAAATTTTAAAGTTTTGATGAAATCCAATGTATCTATCTTTGGTTGCTTGTGCTTTTGGTGTCATATCTAAAACTTCTGTATAATCCATGGCTATGAAAATTTATCCCTGTGTTTTCTTAAGAGTTTTATGAGCTGGAACATATTCTTCTTAGTCAAGTATCTCAAAAATGGAAGAAAAAGTATCTAATGTACTCAGCCCTACTATGAAACTAATTTATGGCTTTCATATGAAACCTATAACCCAGTTATAACCTAAGAATATGGGGAAGGGGGGGAGGATGGGCGGAGGGAGGGTAATTGGTGGGACTACACTTGCGGTGCATCTTACAAGGGTACATGTGAAACTTAGTAAATGTAGAATATAAATGTCTTAACACAATAACTAAGAAAATGCCAGGAAGGCTATGTTAACCAGTGTGATGAAAATGTGTCAAACGGTCTATAAAACCAGTGTATGGTGTCCCATGATCACATTAATGTACACAGCTATGATTTTAATAATAAAAAAAGAGTTTTATGGTTTTAATAGCTCTTCACATTTAGGTCTTTGGCCCATTTTGAGTTCAGTTTTGTGTAAGGTATGAGGTAGGGGTTCAAAATCATTCTTTCACACATGGATATCCGGTTGTCCTAACACGGTTTGTTGAAAGACTCTTTCTTTCCCATTGAATGGTCTTAGTACCCTTGTCAAAAATCAGTTGCCCATAGATGGATGGGTTTGTTTCTGGACTTCCCATTCTATTCCATTAATCTCTATATCTAGCACCATTTACCAGATATCCACCCCCCCTTTTTTTTTTGCACAGCAATCTGGGATGTCACATTTTTCATAGAATAAATTTACATTTGTGATTGAATCTATTTGCAGACTTTCTTTTTTTTTCTATTGATTTTTCTGTTTATTCATGTACCTGTTTGACCCACTAAAGGATTTTAAGCCTGGGAGATACATGATCACATTCACAATTTTAAAAGATCAGCCAGGCTATAGGTGGAGAGGACAGTTTTAGAGAGGGAAGAGCAGAGGCAGGAAGACCAGTAGTTAGGCAGGGGCAGTCTCCAGAACAGAGGCAATGTGGCTTGGCTGGGTGATGGTGGTGATGGCAGGTAAGAAGTTAGTTATATCTGCAGTGGCCGTTCCTAATCACCGGCTTTCTGTTGCAGGGCCTGGAGGGCGAAGAAATCTTCAATAAGAGCTGATGCCGAAGACAGGGCTCTAGGTGTGATTCGAGAAGAATTCCAGAACCTGGGGCCCACCAAGTGCGTGAAATACTGGTGGTGGGGAGTGAGCCAGGCATTTGTCTTCCAGGGGAGCTCCCTCCTGGCTTGGACTTGGGCCCATGGGGTCTGAGTCCCAGGGAATTTCAGGATCAAAGGCCTGAGACCCTGAGATGGAGGGTGGGAAGTAGCTTACACAGTCAGCCTCTTGCCCTGGTGGAAGATAAAAAGCCCCTCAGGGTTTACTTGGGGTGGGATATGCTGCCTTTCCACCATACATACCCTGTTCCTACTAGTTCAAAAGCATATGAACTAGAATTTGAACTTGAATCATATGGGATATCTGACACTGTCTCTGGTGGCTTTGAAGACCCTCTTTAATGCATATTTCCCCACGTGGTGACAACTAGGCTTTAGTTCCTATGTGGCCTTGGGCAAGGCACCGACCCTTTCTTGGCTGTGCTCCCCAAACTGTGAAGTGGGCACATGGAGTAGTGATTCCCTCCAGCATTTGAGGATTCTCTCTTCGCCGTCCGCCAGTCTGTCTCTCCGTATGAGTACCCTCTCTCTGTGTCTGTCATCTTCCTCCACGCGTGCTTTTCTTCTCCTTCTGTCTGTAGGCGCCCCTCTCTCCGCCTGCCTCCATTGCTGCCCGTTTCTCTTGCTTTTTGGTCATTTCCTCTGTTTCTCACTTTCTTTCTCTGTCTTTGCTTTTCCACAGGACTTTGGCAAACTCCCAGTGATAAGGATATGAACAGTTTGGGGACAGGCTGTCTTGATGCTCGGGAAGGACCGTGAGGGAGTGTGGAAGCCCCAGGATATAAATTGCTTATGCCATGGGACATCCCTCCCCTCACTCTGGGGACTCCCTGGAGAGTAGATTCTTTCTTTCAGCTTCCTCAGAGGTGGGGCCTGGGCCCAGTCATGCCCTACAGACACCTGTCTGAGCCTGTTCATACTATGATCTCCCTGAAACTCAGGGTCACCATTGTGCCTGCATATCTGTGCCACAGGTTTGCCGAGCAGGCTGTTTTCGTTCTTTTCTGCATGTTCGCCGTCCTCCTCTTCTCCCGGGATCCGAAGTTCATCCCCGGCTGGGCCAGCCTCTTCACTCCCGGGTGAGATTCTGGGGACTCCCCAAGATGGGATTCAACAGGGAGGATTCTGGAATGGGCCACAGGGAGCTAGACAGGCATCACGGCTGGGGAGACTGGTGTCCAGATTATCATAATAATGATGTCAATATTAATACCATTATTATGGATTATTAATTATATTCATATTTCACTTTCAAAAGGGTTTAGGTTTAAATGATAAAACATTTAGCTTCTCCTGTGTTAGGAACTTTGGCTTGGGAATCAAACAAAACTGGATCCGAAGTCTAGCTCTGCCACTTCTGAGCTGGGTGAATCTGAGTAAATCATTCACTCATTCATTCATTCGTTCAGTTGACATTTACTGAGAACCTGTTATGTACGAGGCATCATGCTAGATGCTGGAGACTCTATCAAAAGCATGTAGTTAGAAGATAAATAACTGCAAATTGTAGTGGGTGCTATGAAGGAAAGCAGGAGGGGGTTCCATTGTAAAATAATGGGATGAGAGCATTGATTTTGAATTGTTCTGGAAAGAAACAGAGGTAGAGATAAAAGCAGTGGAGGCACACTGGGAATGTCTTCTCCTGAAACCTGAGCTAGGAACAAACTTACCTGTTTGAAGAACTGGAAACAGCCGGCGTGATGGAGCCCTGGTGAGAAGGGAGTAAAATGGGTGTGGAGCAGCTAGAAGGCAGGTGAGGGCCGGATCACAAGGTGTCTTGTCCGGCCTGTTCTGCATTTTGAACTTTTTTATCTGAGAGCAGGGGGCAGCTACTGGAGGGGTTTAAGTTACACAACCTGTCTGTGCTTCAGTTTCCTCCTTTGTAAAACGGCACCTTTCTTAGTAGATTGTTCTGAGGATAAATGAGTTAATATGTGCTAAGTGATGAGAAAGGCACATAGGAAGAACTCAATAATTGTAAGCTACATTCATTAGGAAATGGATAGCAAGAGCAAAAATATAGGCAGAAAGAAAAATTAGGAGATTTTATATAACACCACATAGATGGTCCCAGAAAACAGGTGTAAGTGAGCGCATGGGCCAAATTCAGTCCACTACATGCTTTTGAATGGCTTTTACATTTTTAATTGGCTGGAGAAAAATCAAAAGACAAATAATGTTTTTGATGCATGAAAATTATATGAAATTTCAGTGTCTGCAAATAGTGTTTTATTGGCTACAACCACACCTATCTGATTATATGTATCTATGACTGCTTTCATGCAACAAGGTCAAAGGTACGTGGCTCTTTAGAGAAGAAGTTTGTGGATCCTCAGTCTAGAGCAGCGTTTTTCAACCTTTTTTATCTCATGGCACACTTGAACCTGCAATTAAACTTCCACGGCACACTTAAATTATGTTGATCAAAAAAAAAAAGGTAAAATAAAGAATATACTTCCTATATTCTGAACTGCTTTTGAAAATAATTTAATTAATGATCTTTAAAAATTTTTGTGACACACCTAAGATCCTCTCATGGCATACCAGTGTACTGTGGAACACAAGTTGAACGTCACTGGTCTAGGCAGCTGGCCTTGATGGTCTGAATGAAGGTCGCAGCGGTGGAGATGGAGCGGTAAAGACAATTTTCAAAGTCAGGTGTGGCAGGACTTGCACTGGGTTGGATTTGGGAGTAAGCTACATAGGTGGTGGTTAGTTGGGAAAGGATATGGGAGTCAGGGGTGGTTTATCCACAATTCCATTTTGGACATGGTTTAGACCCATCAATTTCAATAGGCAGTTAGATATGCAATACTAGCACTCAGGGGAGGTGTCTGAGTTTCAGAAATAAATCTGGGAGTCCTTGTATAAACCTGGAATTTAAACCCATGGGAGTTAATGAACTCAAGAAGAGAATGTATAGAGAGAGAGTGTGGAACTCCACCTCTTAGGAGCTGGGTAGAGAAGAATGATCCTGTTAGAGACACAGAGAAGCGGGCAGTGAAGTAAGAGGAAGAGCTGGAGCTGTGGACTAGCACGGAGCCAAGAGACAGGAGTGCTTGAAGAAAGAGCGGTTGGGCGATTATGTCAAATGCTGTGTGATTAGGAACATACTTGGACGAGAGATGTGTCTAGGATCTGGCAAGATCTGATTATTTCAACCAGCACCATCCGATAGAGACAGAATGTGAGTCACATCTGTATTTAAAAACATTTTAGTGGATACATTAAAAAAATTAAAAGAAACATATTAACAAGATATTTTTATATAAATTATTATATAAAATAAATTGACATTCTTTCCTCATACTAAACATTCAAAATCGGCTATGTATTGTACATGAAAAGCACATCTCAGTTTGGTCTTGCCACATTTGAGAAAGTGCCCCCTGGCCCACATGTGTGACTTGGGTCTGCCCTGTTGGAGGCCACGCCAGCTGTGTAGATAACTTACCCTCTGAGCCTCAATCTCTACACCGGCAAAAGGGCTGCTGGAAGGTCTGATCTCCTGAAAGTTGTTGCAAAGAAGAAACACTAGAATTTCATAGAATTCAGAGAAGTGGCTCTTACTGCTATTACCATGCTTGTTCCAAACCTGTAGGCATTTTGTTATTTTTTCCAGATAAAAAATGGGTGTTGTAAGCATTCCAACAATGTAGGGAACATGAAAATCATCTAGAATCTGTCTCCAGTCCTGATATACATCTTTTCTGACTTTTTGGGTTTTTGGCAGTTTTTGGCCAGGGCTGGGTTTGAACCTGCCCTTCTGGCATCTGGGGCCAGCGCCCTACTCCTTTGAGCTACAGGCGCCATCCAATCTTTTCTAACTTTAAAAAAAATGCTTGTCTGCTCTGAATTTTGATCACATTGTTGGTTATATATTTGTCAAAACTCCTTGAACTATGCTCTTACAATGGGTGCATTTTTATTACATGTTAATTACATCTCAATAAAACACAGGCCAATTCACTGAAAAGAACCCTATCAAAACACAGATTTTTTTTTTTTTTTGGCTGGGGCTGGGTTTGAACCCGCCACCTCCGGCATACGGGACTGGCGCCCTACTCAAAACACAGATTTTTTAAACATAAATGTGATCATAGTCAATGTATTATTTTAAAAAACATAATCTGCTTTTTTCCTTTTTGTTGAGTTACAGAAGTTATGCATACTCATACAAATGGAAACAATGCTGAATTGAAAAAGTAAATGCTAATTGTTTTTCATCTACTTATGGCCCACTCCCCAGAGATGGTCACGATGAACAGTTTGGTGTGTATTGTTCCAGATAGGTACACATATCTTAATACACGCATACACACACACACACACGTAACAAAAGATAGGAAGGTACTATAATATGATCACAGGCAACTTGCCATTTTTGACTTATCTTCATTTTTTCTTTTTTTAGACAGAGTTTCCCTCTGTTGCCCAGGCTACAGTACCATGGCCTCAGCCTACCTCACAGCACCCTCATAATCCTGAGTTTAAGCAGTCTTCCTGCCTCAGCCTCCTGAATAACCGGGACTATAGGTGCTTGCCACCAAGCCCAGCTAATTTTTTTTGTTTTCAGTAGAGATGGGTCCTTACTCTTGCTCAGGCTGGTCTTGAACTCCTGAATTCAAGCAATTGTCCTGTCTTGGCCTCTCAGAGTGCTAGGATTATAGGCATGAGCCCCTGCCTAGGCTTAACTTCATTCTTTTTAAATATTGTCTAATGTTCCACAGAATGAGAGCACCTCAATTTATTTAACCAGTTTCTTATTGGATTGTGTCCAGTACTACAAAGACTTGCCTTTTAAATATGCCGAGGGTGGTGGGTTCAAACCCAGCCCCAGCCAAACTGCAACAACAACAACAAAAAAAAACCAAAAAAAAATGGTTTACAAAGTATCTTGGTTGTAACTCTATGTCAATACGTGAAGATCTTTTATATCTTTTTAAAACAGATATAGGGTATTTCCTAATATGGATGGCACAATATTTAAACATGTCCCTAGCAAAAGTCTTTTCTTCTTCTTTTTTTTGTTTGGCTCTTATTGATCATGAACATCCCTGTACATAATCTATGCACAAGAGTTCAATTATTTCCTGAGGATGAATTGCCAGAAGTAAAATAACTGGATCAAGGTGTATTCACAGGTAACATTTTCAGACACGCTGCCAGCTGCCCTCCAGAAGGTGAAACTCCTATATTCCCACTGCCCATGTATGTTTCCGATACCCTCACCAGGGTTTATTCTCCTTTTCAAGTTTTGGCTGTCGGCAGATGAATGGTGCGTGTCTTCCATTAGTGCTTTGATTTTAGTGATATTGACCATCTCTTCCAACTTCTTGGCTATTGAATACTCTTCTTTCCAAATGTGTGAGCTGAGAGAGCTTTTGTTAGCTAGGGGCTCCGGGCTTCACTGAACTTGGAACCAGAACATTCTGGGTTCAAGGCCCATCATCAGAGACCACAGATAGACCACAGGTATACCTGGGCTCTCCTGGTCTGAGTGGGCCACATCATTGTGTGATGAGCTGTCTACCCCAGGAGGGACGCAAACACAGGGGGCTCTTACACGGGTCCAGGTTAGGGTGACTTATGGGGGTTCCGTGAATATTGTGTGGCTCTCAGATTCTTCCCTCTTTGGTCCTTGAGTTGGGTGGACAAGCATTTGTCTGGGCTCCAGCAGCATCCAAATGCCCCCAGGGAGCTGTGGGTAAAGGGCTTTGGCATCGTGCTGGGTGCAGCACAGGATGGAGCCCAGTGGCACAGCCTCCAACAGGGCCCCCTTCACAGCAGGTCTAATGCCCTTCCACAAATCCTCAGCTGCAAATCTGCCAACCTGTGCCTGCTGAGACGCCCGGGTCACATGCTTCGGGGCCTTCTCATTTGTAGGTTTCTTTCTGATGCTGTCACCGGAGTGGCCATTGTCATCATTTTGTTCTTCTTCCCATCCCAGAAGCCCTCTCTCAAGTGGTGGTTTGACTTCAAAGGTAAGGTGGCCAGGGCTGGGGTCTTGGTGGGCTCAGGGAGGACTGTGGCATGGCCCGTGGTAATGCAGCGGCCTGGAGCAGCTGATGGTGGTGACCACATGACCCTGCCTGCTCTCCCCTTTTGCTGTCTGAGCAGTCACCTTGTCCGGGAACTTAGGGCTGCCCAAAGTGACAGCCCACAACAGGGGTTAGCAGTCTTCGAGCCAAATCCAGCTGTTGCCTGTTTTTGTACAGCCTATTAGCTGAACACAGTTTCCACATTTTTCAACAGTTGAAAAAAATCAAAAAGAAAAATATTTCACGAATCGTGAAAGTGATGTGAAATTCATATTTCAGCATCCCATAAAAGAAGTTTTGCATTTCCTCAAGACATTTGTGGCAATTTATTTTCTTCAGTTATATAAGAGCCTACACAATAGCGTCAATTTTGCCTCTTGGCCCACAAAACCAAAAATATTTACTTTCTGGCTCTTTACAGAAAAATGTGGCTGACCTTCTGGCCCAAAGCAGGAGAGGCACCTCGGATGCCTAAGGAGCCAGGCATGAGGAACCCACGGGGGGTTTCAACGGAATAGGAAGTGGTGGGGCTGAGACAGAATGGCCTAAAGTTCAAATTCAGTTCTTAAAAAATCACCAAGCCCCCCACCCCCCAACCAAAATGTCCATTGGGTTGTAGCCCCGCTGGGTTTCCCATAGATGTCTGTCACAAGGTAACATGGACACCTGCTGCCTGGACAGAGGCCACACCCTGCACCTCTCTTCCTGGGGAGGTGGGGTAAGCTCTGGATTAGGAGTCAGGAATAGTTTATCTTTCAACTACGTTGTCGGGAAAAAAAATAGGGCGTTTTGCAGAGAGCCCCGGCCATGGGAGAGTCGAGGTTTAAGTTTGGGGAGGACGGCGTGAGGCTTTGAGGGGAGACAAATAGCTCCCAGGGCTCCATCAACACCGGTCCGCCTGTGGCACAGATGGGGGCTTAGCTCACATGCAGTTGAGCGGCATCCAGCTTTCCCTCCAGCTCCATTTCCTTATCTGTCCCTCAGCTGGCTGCCCTCATCTTTCCTTCTGCTTGTCACCTCATAGTGTTCGCAGCCTTCTGGCTTCTGCTTCGTTTTCTCGTGTCTTCTTCGTAACATCTACTCTCTGCTAGTGTCACTTCCTCACACAGCTTCAGCTCACCCCTGCCCCACCTGTGTCACACCGCCTCACTCTCCGTCTGTCCCTTCACCTCTGGGAGTTCTTCTCTGGCTCCCACTTTGGAGAGTGACAGCCACTCGGTCTGGCCTGTTTTGATCTGTCTCACAGCCCCGGGGATTCCTGGCCAGCCCGTGATTGGCTGCCCTCACTCAGCTGCCCCTCCATCTGTCACCTGTGGGTGAACTCCTAATGCACTTCAGCATAGAGGACAGGAGTCTCAGTTCTGTTACTAATTTGTTGGGTGACCTCAAAGAAGTTCTTATATTCTCTGGGCCTTCCCACTGAGAACATGAGGATCCATTAGAGGCCATCCACTGAGGGCTTTTAGAAGTTTTATAGATCAGGTTTTGTCATCTTAAATGCCTACAGAGAGGTCGGAGCGGACTGGGTGCAGGAAGATGTGTCTCATGAAACACATGTCCCTCCATGGCTATCTTGCCTTTCACATTTTTTTTTAAAGGCAGAGTCCCACTTTATTGCTGTGGCATCACAGCTCACAGCAACCTCACACTCTTGGGCTCAAGTGATTCTCTTGCCTCAGCCTCCTGAGTAGCTGGGACTACTGGTGCCTGCCACAACGCCTGGCTATTTTTAGAGACAGGGTCTCACTCTTACGCAGGATGACCTCGAACTCCTGAGCTCAAGCAATCCACTCTCCTCCGCTTCCCAGAGTGCTAAGATTACAGGCGTGAGCCATTGTGCCCGGCCTCTTTTACTTGTGAAACAGAGACTAGTTTCTGTATTATAAGGAAGATAGCAGCTGAGGACAGCAAATGTCAAGATCCTCAGTGTCATAGCGTGGTGGGATCTGTGAAAAACTGGTGAGCCAATGTCCACTTGAAGAGGACAGATGCTTCTGGGTCTCCAGTGATTGTCACCAGGCAGGAAAACAGGACTAGTTTAGTCACATTTGCTGGTTTTTCAAAAGAAGCAAAGTCTGTATTGTCACATGAAATCTCCCTGATTTTAAATGTTGGCCACTAATTCAAATTGAAAAACAAATGCTGTGTGGGCCAACTGCAGCAGCACTAAAAAACATGTGTGTGGGGTCTGGTCGTCAGAGTGTCAGAGGGCCACCTCAGTGGAGGAGTCCCTGAGCTGGAATTTCCAGCCTTGCCTGCTGGGCAGTGGCGGCTCTGTGGGCACTGCCCACCCTTTGGCCACCAGCTGACCTGTGAAGTTCTGGCGAAGGTGACACTTTCTAGGATTCAGCACTCAGGACTCACGTGGGGCCTTAGAAGGTGGTCACGGTTTCTATGGAGAGAAAGTACCAGGCACTGTGTTCATGGTTGACAAATGGAGGGTGACACTGGCGATGGTGAGGACTCATGTCCTTATAAGCTCTGTGTCCTCATAACTTCACAACTCACTCCAACACTTCATTCAAGACTCTGTCCAAAGGCCGCCTCCCAGGGAAGCCTTCCCTGACTCTACCAGCTAGAAGAGCCTTTCTTTTTCGCTCTTTATTCTGTTACCGTATTTTCTTTTTCTTTGTAGCGCATTTATTTGTTTATTACCTGTTTTCCCAGATGAATGTAAGTTTTCTGGGGAGAGGAATTTTCACTGTTTTGACCACTTCTGTATCCCCACTGCCTGGAACAGTGCTTGAAACACAGTGGGAAGAACTCAATACATATTCGTTAAACAAATAACTAAGGTCTTTCTCTGGGCTAAGGCGCTGGGTAGAGTCCTTCCAACAGAGGGGCCCTTTTCTTCTGGCCGGTAAGTCTCTGAGGGAAGTGCTGTTACCCCATTTTTCAGATGAGGAAACTGAGTCTCAGAGAGCTAGAGCCACTGGTCCAAGTCCACAGCTGAGCTAGGATTCCAATTTAGTTCAAAGCATGTACTTGGAGCTGCTGCTGTAGAATAAAGTCAAGCTGGAAGTGGGAAATCCACATAGGTGGAGGCTGTGAAGCAAGGGCACAGTTGGGTGGGAAAATAATAAAAACAAGAATAGCTAATGTTAACCGAGGGCATGGCATGTGACAGCAGTTTCCAAAAACCTTCGTCATTTCATCTGCGTGACATGAGACTATGCTCATGCCACCGCCCTCCTCCCATCTCAACCTTGCCTTCTATGTGGGGCAAGTCACTTTACCTTTTCAGACCTCTTGTACCCCTTTAGTGAAATAATATTTATCTCTGGCAGGCAGGGGGCTGGGCCACCTGCCATCTCAGGTTGCCCCTTCTGGTTCTGGGCTTACTCGTGTGTTACATTTGGACCAAGAATCCCCTGGCAGCACGTAACACCTGCACTGTACATTTGCACGTGTGTGCTATGTACACCTGTGGGCTGCATGCACCTGTGGGCTGTGCACACCTGTGGGCTGCACACACCTGTGGGCTGCGTGCACCTGTGGGCTGTGCACACCTGTGGGCTGCATGCACCTGTGGGCTATACACACCTGTGGGCTGCACACACCTGTGGGCTGCACATACCTGGGGGTTGCATGCACCTGTGGGCTGTGTATACCTGTGGGTGGCATACACCTGTGGGCTCTATACACCTGTGGACTGGGTACACCTGTGGGCTACATGCTAGCTGATGGAAGGATTTCATTAAGTAGCTTTTATTGTATTTATTTCCTGAAGATAACATCTTATTTTGGATAAACTACAGTGTAAAATTTGGGGAAAAGCTAAAAAACAGAAGCAAAATGTCAGTGATTCCTTGATCAGGAAGTGTCCTGGGAGGTGGTAACTGCCAGGAAGGGACCAGACCTGTCCTTTCTGCCTCCCTGGCCACAGCCTGCAGAGAAAAATCCCTTTTCTGGAGTGTTTACTCTGCACCAACCATTGGACTGAATGTGTCACACACATCATTTGACAAATACCTATGGGGTAACTATCAGGTGCCAGACACTGTTGTGGACACTGGGGATGCAAGTGTCAACTTAACCAAAATGCCCCCTCCACCTGTGGGTCCATAATTGCCTCTGTCAATGTTCCTGGGAACCCTCTAGCTACTATTTTCACGTCATGTGTTGGCTCAGGAAATGGTGATCAGAGAGGTAAGGTCACTTTTCAAGGGCACGCAGTGGGACCAGGACTTGGTCTGTCTCTGGGCCTAACTTTCAACCCAGAGAGAGCAAATCTGGCCCCACACTTGCTTTTGTAAACAGAATTTTCTTTACAACAGTCCCCATTTGCTAATGCGTGGTCTGGGGCTGCTTCCATGCTACAAAGACAGACTAGTTACAACAGAGATTGTGAGTGTGGCTGTAAAGCCTAAAATATTCACTTTCTAACCCTAACAGAAAAAGTTGGCTGATCCGCTCCCCATTCTAATCAAATGCATCGCCTCTTTTAAGGAAATAAAAAAACCATTCTGTAATTTCATCGGCCAAAGATACCCTTAGTTTCTATTCTGAGTTTCCTTCCTCTTTTGTTCCTCTCTGTACATGTTCAAATACAAAGAAAGCCTTTTCTTTTATAAATGAGAGTAAAAATAGCACCCGCACAAAAGGGCTGTTGGGAGATTTAAATGACATCCTGGATGTGGAGTTGTAGAAACTTCTTCAACTGTGGGAGTCAGGAAAATTACTTTCATCCCGAGTAGAGCAGACACCCCAGCATGATGCTCCTAGGCTTTTACTCTAAAGCTCCAAATCAGATGCTGGAGCCAGCCATTGGCTTCCTGGGGTCCCCGAGTCTCCCCACAAAATGGGCCTGTGGGGCTGCTGGCCCCTTCCTGAGGCTGAGTGGCCCTGAGTGTGCTGGGTATCTCTTTCTGCCCAGCTCCCAGCACGGAGACAGAACCCTTACTGACCTGGAAGAAGGCCCAGGAGACAGTGCCTTGGAACATCATCCTTCTCCTGGGAGGAGGCTTCGCCATGGCCAAAGGCTGTGAGGTAAGACGAGGGTGGGAGGGAGCAGGAGCAGCTGGTGGGCTATAGGCCCCGGGAGATGTGGGCAGGTCCAGTCCCAGCTCCTTCAGGATCAGAGCAAGGACCTTGCAGGCATGGCCAGCTTCTTCATTCATTAAATTAATCTGATCACATGGGCCCACATTCAGAGGGAAAAAGGCATAATCTGGACCCTCATGGAGCTTATGATGGGCATAATATTAATACTAATATGTCATGACTTAGGGATCTGTGAGTACAGAGGAATAACAATGTTTTATACCCGCCCCAGGCCGAGGACTGTTCAACATGGTTAACACACATTAACTCATTTAAACCTCCCAATGAAGTTAATGAGGTAGATACTGTTATTACCCCCACTCTATAGATAAGGAACTCGAGACACAGAGAGGTGAAGCAACTTGCCTAATGTCACACAGCTATGGAATCAGGATTAGAAGCCAGGCAGTTTGACTCTAGAATCCATGCTCTTAACCACTGTGATATGAGTGCTAGATAGGAATATTAATAGATTAGTGTTATTTTTAATGTTATTCCAGAGGGCTCTGTGAGCTCAGAGTCGGGGCTAGGACTAGAGTGGGGAAGATGACGCACATTGAGTGCAGAATTTCAGGAAGTGCTCGCTCTCGGGGGTGTGCAAGTGCAGGTCAGCCGGCCCTGCTCAGGGACAGAGCAACCTCAGTGTTCAACATATATCAATGTATTTTCTTATTTAAATCCTCACGCTGACCCTGAGAACTGGGTAGTTTTTTTATCCCCATTTCACAGGTAGGAAAATTGAGGCATGAAAAATCAATCAACCCGCCTAAAGTCATACAAATGTACTCTGTGTGGGAGCTAGGATTCAAACTCTCTGATTTCAGAGCCTGACCTTCTAATAGTTTATTCCAGGGAATTTCACACATGCCAGGTATTGCTTGATGCACTTTGTGAATATTAACTCGGTTAATCTTCATAAACACCACTGAAATAGATACTATTACTGTCCCATTTTAAAGATGGGGAAATGGAGGTAAAAGGGGGCTAAATAGCTAAATGTGCAGCCTGGAGATGGTAGAGGCAGGCTTCACAGCCCGACCCCTGAGTCTGTCCTTGTAACCCAAGGCATTCAAAACCACAACAAATTAGGGCCAATCTGAAATTAAGATGCAAGAAACCTGAAATTACTTTACATTTCTTTTTTTTTAATACAATTTTAATTTTCAGTTTCAATTAAAATTACAGTGTAGGACACTTGTTAACTGTAATACTGGCCAGAAGCCCAGGCTTGGGGATCTCAGTACCTAGATTCAAAGGTGGGCTCTGCTGCCCCTCGCTGGGCCACTTTGGGCAGGTTTCTTAACCATTTATAAATTGGTTTTATAAATTGAGGATCAAAGTCCTTACTCTAAGGGGTTGTTGGAAGGAATTAAAGAGGATAAGAAATGGCCCAACACCTAGCCACTACGCGCTAAGAACTGTATGTATACGGTTCATTGAATTGTCACAGTGTGGGCTTCCAAGAAGCAGACTGGGATGGAGATGAGCAAAGAGGGGCTTCATTAGGTTGTACCGTCAGTGTCACTACCTGTGCACGGGAGAGGACAGAGGGAGAGGTGAGGATGGAGTCAGACCCAACGCCACAGGAGCACTGGGGCCGAGGGAGCCTGACTGGTTGGAGGTAGCTAGGCCATTGCATCTCAGCGTTCATCCATCAGTCTGCGGACACCAGCTGCCCCAGGAGTGGGTGTGACCTTGGGTGAAGTAACTCTCAAGATCAAAGAAAGCCCCTGAGCTGGGGCAACAAGGCCTCCACTGAAAGGATCTGGGTGGCATATTCAGGTTTTCTGCACAGGTACTCTTTTGTACAAAATTTATTTTATTCATTTTAAAAAGTTGTACAATGGTATAGACTTAAAAGGGAACCAAGGGATGGATGGGTAGAAGTACTGTTTTTGTCTCCATTTTAGGAATCCTGAGGCCCAGAGAGGTTAAGTAACTGATTCTAGGTAACACAGGTCATTGGCAGCAGAGCTATAATTTGAACACATGTCAGTCTTGCTTTTCATACTGCTGCTCCCCACTGGGAGTGTATCAGGGAAGGCTTCTTGAAGGAAGTGACAGGTTATCCAGGTCTTTTTCTTTTTTTTTTTTGAGACTCACTATGTCACCCTCAGTAGAGTGCT
This sequence comes from Nycticebus coucang, assembly GCF_027406575.1. Classification (NCBI taxonomy): domain Eukaryota; kingdom Metazoa; phylum Chordata; class Mammalia; order Primates; family Lorisidae; genus Nycticebus; species Nycticebus coucang. The sequence continues at coordinate 52,863,147 of NC_069800.1, read as the reverse complement.
ATGGCGTCACAGCTCACAGCAACCTCTTAACTCTTGGGCTTAAGCGATCCTCTTGCCTCAGCCTCCCAAGTAGCTGGGACTACAGGCGCCTGTCACAACGCCTGGCTATTTTTTTGGTTGCAGTTGTCATTGTTGTTTGGCAGGCCCAGGCCGGGTTCAAACCCTGGGAGCTACAGGCAGCCCAGGAATGGGTGTAATCTTGGGTGAAGCAGCTCGCAGGTTATCCAAGTCTTGAAGAGGCCATGCAGTGGAATGGAGCCACACCATTTGGGTTGGAATCATGGATCTCCCACTTCCTACGTGTACAATCTTTGTCAAGTTGCTAAACCTCTCTGGGCCTCAGTTCCCTCATCTGTAAAATGGGAGCAACAGCGGTACCCACCTGGTAGAGCTCTCACAACAGTTAAATGAATCAATATTTAAAGAGAACTTAGAACACGGCTTGACACAGTTGGGTATTATGATCGGATGTTGAAAAGGGAAAATCAGGCTCAGCACCTATAGCTCAGTGGCTAGAGCGCCAGCCACATACACTGGGGCTTACAAGTTTGAACCCAGCCTGGACTGCCAAACAACAATGACAACTATAACAAGAAAATAGCTGGGCACTGTGGCGGGCGCCTATAGTCCAAGCTACTTGGGAGGCTGAGGCAAGAGAATTGCTTAAGCCCAAGAGTTTGAGGTTGCTGTGAGCTGTGATGCCACAGCACTCTACCAAGATTGACATAGTGAGACTCTGTCTCAAAAAGGAAGGAAGGAAGGAAGGCAGGAAAGAAGGAAGGTAGGAAAAAGAAAGAAAGAAAAGGGAAATGACACAGAGGTTCATGGCCTGAGCAGCTCTGTGGAAATGGTGCTATTTACCACAGTGATCTGAACCCGGCCTGACCCTGAGGCAGGGGGCTGGATGAGATGACCCTGCAATCTAGTGTGGGGACACGCTCTGGCTGTCAGTGGGGGCTGGGCCGCAGGACTGCTGAGCATGCTGGGAGGCCAGTCTGGCTTTCAGCCCAGGCCTGGGCAGCTGCCCGGGGTTTCTGTTCAACGGGGCCTTTGTTTAGCAGCTGCCCCTGTCCCCCAACCTCTGCCGGGACCATCTCCTCCCGGGGCAGCCACAGCCTTGCCCAGGAGCAATCAGAATTCTTATGGCACATCCTGGCTCCTGGCCCCTGCCTGGTGTCTTCACCAGGCCCCAGCCAGGCCTCGTGAGGTTTGGAGGTCTGGGGTGGGGCCTGGATGTGTGGGCTCGGATGGGGTCTGGGATGAGCCTGGATGTGTGGGCTCCCAAAGCTGGTGGCGAGGGCTGGAAGCATGTACTCCTGCTTGCTCTGAGCTTGGACAACTTGCTAATGCCCATTTAGCGTCCTCCCCGCAGTTTTCTCCTGCTGCAAACCATGTCCTGACTCCCCACGTACTCAAACTCAGGTCCGGGGCTTCCCTGGGCCTGCACCCCAGGCTGCGTGTGCCCTGGCCCTGCCTGCCTCCCAGGCACTAGCTTCTCCCTTCCTGAATTCTTCTCTAGTCCCCTGGCCCTGGGCACCTTTCTCAGCTGTGCTAGACTCACAATCATCTTTTCTTGGTCTGATACTCTTCCTGAGAAACCTGAGTCCTCAGTCTTCAGGTCTCAGCTCCTCGGAGATGCCCTCCTGGGCCCCCACACATCCACAGCCCCCACCCCCTGTCCCTCTCCTTCCCATGACCCTGCCTGTCTCCTTCATGCTACATCTGCCCTCCAAGTGATCCTGGGGGCTGTGCCCGTTGGTTGTCTCTCTTGCTAGAACAGAAGCTCCAGGAGGCCAGGGACCATCTCTGTCTTATCCACCTCTGCTCCAGGCATCTAGAAGATCCTAGTACCTAACAGTACTCAACAAATGACCTATGAGATGGGCTATTCTGAGGACTAATGACACAATGTGTGCAAAGCACCTCAAAGAGAGCTTAATGCATATCAGGTGCTGGAACCAGGAGCCGCTCCTGTCCTCCCTGCTGTTAGAACTGTTATTATTTTACTGTCTTAAGGATGAGAGACTGATGTTCTCCTGTTCCCTTCATATATCCAGAGGGTGCCAAAAATTTAATATGCATTGCAAGAAAGGAAAAAGCTGTATTAAAGTTATAATACTTAAGTCTGACTTCTGCAATTACAAAAGATACAATATACAAGATAACAAACGTGATCGATATATATTGATTATTACAATAGATTTATATACACATACGTACACATTGCGTGTGTATTTACATAGAGAGATGGATAGATAGATACCTTCAATCACCACAGTAAATTTAGCTACAAATGTATTGAGGTTATGGATGCTTGATATTGTAAATCCTACAGGCAAAGAGAAACATGTATTCTCCCCCACCCCTCATCTTCTGCCAGAAATCTGAGCATCATCTGTATTATTACGATCATCTTATTGGATAGTCAGCCTAATGAAATTGGCTGGAATTGATATAACCCCATCACTAGTCAAGGAGCATCTGTATTCCCGGCTTCATGAGGTTGTTATGCAAATTAAATCAGTTAATATTAGAACAGTACTTAGAAGAGTGCCTGGCACACACTCAGCACTATATTGTGATCATGATAAGAATGCATATTATATAAATTAAATAAATAATAATAAATCATATGAAGTGCTTACTATGTACAGAGACTATTTTTATGTGTAGTCATTGAATCCTCACTGTAATCTCTTAAACAAACCAAGACACAGAGATGTTAATTCATTTGTCCAAGGCCACACAGCTTGTAAATGGTGCAATAGCTTGGCTGTTCACTCATGTAAATAAAGCCTTCTCTTTCCCTTCCTTTTAATACAATTCACTAGTTTCTCTACGTAAGAATTATTATACGAAGTTGTATACACATAGCTGAGCCTACTGTTTTAAGGACCTATTAAAAGATTTTTAATCTTTTAAGGTTGTTTTGACCACAGGGAATTTTGACTGGTAGCTTTGAATTTATACTGTAACATCTTCCTTATAAGATGTGACCCTATTTATATATCAAAGGGACCAAGAAGAGGGCAAGGGTCTGGTTGAAGTGGGAAGGAAGGGAAAAGGGGGCATCATCCCACCCGCTGAGGCTCCTACAAGGTGGCCTCAGATGTTTCTGGCCATCTTTGGGGCTTCTAAAGAGCACAGTTTGACAGCTACTACATTTGGACAATTTCTGAGTTCTGTCACATCTGGGTCTTGCAACTTGATGGTACTAGCACACCTTGGGCACTTGCCCAGCCACTTTTCTAGGTACTTTACAGGTTAACTCTTATCTCCCAACAGTAACCCCGGGACACGCATTATTAGGGCCCCTGGTTTACAGATAAGGAAATTGAGGCACAGAGAAGTTAAGTTACATGCCCAGGATGACATGGCCAGAAAGGATTAAGCTGGGAAACAAATTCTGTCTGACTCCAGAGCCCTTTCTCCTGACCTTCTGGCCATACTGCCTCTGACCTTGGCTGTTGCTGGCCCATGAAGTCCCTGGGAATACTGTGGGGCTCTGTGTTTCCAAAGAAATGGAGCTTCGGATTCCTACGGGAATGGGAAAGAGCAGGTGAAGTCCCTTTAGAGTCCCCAACAGAACCCCAAGCAGCTGGGGGTGTTCCTGCCTCTGGAAGCTGCCAGACCTCCCTCCAGTGTGGGAGGCCAGCCAAGGTCCGAGTGGCTGCCGGACGCTGGCTGGAAGCCCGTCACTCAGAGGCCCAGCTACAGGGAAGCGCTTGGCTTCTCACTCACCCAAGTCATTAATATTCCCTCTCTCCAGCCTCTCTCTGTTTAGTCACACATACTGTGGTTGGTCTCTTTGCTAGAGATGTGGCCTATGGGAAAAACCAGTGGCCCCATTTTTCCCTTGCAGCCCTCTCTGGGGAGGGGCTGGGGCCTCCACTCTGCATTGTACCGTATTTACCAGGCATCAAACTACAGATGTACGAGAAACACCTTAATCATACAAGGACTCTTCTAGAGCAAAAATATTTTTAAGGCTTTATTGTTTATTTATTTATTGTTTGTTTGTTTATTTTTGAGAGAGAGAGTCTCACTTTCTTGTCCCCAGTAGAGTGCTATGGCGTCATAGCTCACAGCAACCTCAAACTCTTGGGCTCAAGCTATTCTCTTGCCTCAGCCTCCCAAGTAGCTGGGACTACAGATGCTCACCACAAAGCCTGGCTATTTTTTATAGATGGGGTCTCACTCTTGCTTAAGCTGGTCTCGAACTTGTGACCTCAAGCAATCCACCTTCCTGGACTCCCAGAGTGCTGGGATTACAGGTGTGAGCCACCGCACCAGTCCTTAACCCTTTATTATTCATTCATTAAAGGTAAATTTTAAGTCAATTAAAGGGGCAAATATATACGTGTTATTTTATTTGTGTAAAAATATATACCATATTCTAGAATTGTTTTTGAAATTTTAAATTCTGAATAAGCAGTGAATTTTATATTAAAGAATAAAAGAAAATGTATAGTTTCTTTGGTATGGGGATGATAATAGGGCTATGGTAGAGATGCATTTGATTCTAAATGTTAGGAGACCAATCCAACTCCTAAAACCTTTGTCACCTTTGATTGACCATGCCATTGTAGCATATAGCGCCATTGTTCCATGGCACCACCAGGGGGTAGCATCGAGCACAATTTGGTGTTCTCCGCTCTGCACTAAGCGGTCACAGCGAATTGGATCAGGGTTATTTGAGGATAATGCATCTGATGACGCATGGGCAGAGGTGGCGGCGGGGAAGAATGCATATTATATCCCGGTCAATAGGGTAACTTCTGGAGTAGTCAACAGAGAGAGCACCCCCCAAATTCTGCAGCATCCGTGAGAGAATGAAGTCTAGGGGAATTTCCCTACCCTTCACGGTCCTGGAGGACAGCGAGTAGCTGGGGGCATTTTTCTTAATTAAGAGATAAAGTAACAGACTGGCTATCCAAAGGAAGGCGCCGGGCGGGGGAGCTGTGCAGAAGCACGTTAGCTTATGAAGGTACGTGTCTACCTCACACTACTTGGAGGGACCTTCGGCAAGTTACAAGAACTTTCCCAGGTCAGTTTCCTCTACAGGGAAACAGGGACAAATAATATCTACCTTGCGGAGGACTCAACAAGTAGTGCTTGCAGGTAAGTGCCTGGCCCCCTGTGGGGCCTCAGTAATGGTGATTCTTATGTCAACTAATAAGGTAATAATATCTGTATTATCATCATTGTATTAATCTTCCTTACTATTGATTATAGATAGCTTTATTCTTGATAACTACATTGTGTTGCATTTGATATATACAAGGGCTGTCCAGAAAGTAGCCATGTACTATGACAAATAGAGACGTGTGTGGCTGGATACTTTCTGGAAACCCCTCATATCTTATACATATTTTAATATTATATATGATATATAGTAAATCTTACATATTACATTTGCTGCATATTAATGTATTATTATATAGTAAGTATAATGAATATTTTATATAAGTAATAGTTGATACATATAGTTTGAGGATTAATAGCCACTGTTGGAGGGAAGAGAAGATTTTCCACGGAAGGTCCGATTTCTCTCTCCCACTCAAGTTGGAACTTAGGGGTGTCAGAACTAAATGGATTATTGGGGACCTAGGGGTTTGGGCCCTGTCCTGTAGAGCAGGGGTCCTCAAACTTCTTAAACAGGGGGCCAGTTCACGGTCCCTCAGACGGCTGGAGGGCCGGACTATAGTTTTAAAAAAATACTATGAACAGGGGCGGCGCCTGTGGCTCAGTCGGTAGGGTGCTGGCCCCATATACCGAGGGTGGCGGGTTCAAACCCAGCCCCGGCCAAACTGCAACCAAAAAATAGCCGGGCGTTGTGGCGGGCACCTGTAGTCCCAGCTACTCGGGAGGCTGAGGCAAGAGAATCGCTTAAGCCCAGGAGTTGGAGGTTGCTGTGAGCTGTGTGAGGCCACGGCACTCTACCGAGGGCCATAAAGTGAGACTCTGTCTCTACAAAAAAAAAAAAATACTATGAACAGATTCCTATGCACACTGCACATATCTTATTTTGAAGTAAAAAAAACAAGATGGGAACAAATGCAATATTTAAAATGAAGAACAAGTAAAGTTAAATCAACAAACTTATCAGTATTTCAATGGGAACTATGGGCCTGCTTTTGGCTAGTGAGATGGTCAATGTTCGGTTCCATATTTGTCACTGCTAGTCGTAACAAGTGATGCAAGTGTGCATCTGTTAGTCTAGATCTGGTTGGAGATTTCAGATGTTTCATTCTGGAAAACGTCTATTCACAGACATAAGTGCTGCCAAAGATGGTTGCCATTTTGAGTGCATGGTTCCTGAGATCAGAGTATGTCTCAGAGGGGAGAGATGCATAGAAATTAGGAAGGCTGCTTGACTTGAATGCATCTTTCAGAGAGTCACAATTCTGCAGTTTAGCCAGTTCAATTTCGTAAATCATATCCACGTTTTCAATGTCAATAGAAAATGGGTCATGGAAAAGCTGTATGTCCTGTTCATGGAGATGAAGCTCTTTAAATCTAAATTGGAACTCCTTTTGCAACTTTTCCAGTGAATCCACACATGTTTTGTTTGAGAATGTAACCAATGGTTTTTCCGCTAACAGATTTTGAGTTGTGGGGAGATGGCAGAAATTTTCCTCCTTCACTTGTTTGATGAGGAGGCCTAATTTTACTTCAAATGCTTTCACATGTGATTGCATATCATAGATGAGCTTCCCCTTTCCTTGAAGTTGCACATTGAAACTGTTGAGTAGCTCTGTTACATCTGTCAGAAAGGCAAGGTGCCATTTCCATTCTGCATCACTGAGCTCTGGTACTTCTTTGTTTTTTGAAAGCAGAAAAGCTGTAATCTGTGGAAGTAGGTCATAGAAATGTTTCAAAATTCTCCCTCGACTCAGCCAATGGACTTCTGTGTGGTACGGAACATCTTCACAGGCAACATTTAGCTCAGACAGAAATTCCTGAAATTGTCTGTGGTTTAGTGCATTACCTCTAATGAAGTTAACACAAGATACCACAGTTTTCATAACAGAGTCCCACTTCAGTGATTTACTACACAGTGCTTGTTGGTGGATGAGGCAGTGTATGGCTATTGGATGAGAATGGTTATGTTTGTCCATCTCTTGGTTAATGAGAGCAATTACTCCTTTCCTAGACCCCACCATGCTAGGAGCACCATCAGTTGTCACACTGGCTATTTTTGCCCAGTCCAGCTCCAAACTATTCACGGTTTGGCAAACCTTTTCATAAATATCCTCTTCTGTAGTTGTTCCTTTGATGCTTTGCAGTGCAGCAAGCTCTTCTGTGACTTCGAAATAGTCATTCGTATCACGAATAAAAATTAGAAGTTGTGCAGAATCATGAGCATCATTACTTTCGTCAAGTGCCAAGGAAAAATAGGAAAGGTTTTTTGCAGAGTTTTGCAAATGCTGATGCAAATTGTCTCCCATTTCTTCAATCCTTCGTGTAATTGAGGGTCCTGAAAGACTCACTGTACTAAATACATCGGCCTTCTCTGGACACATCTCTTTGGCAACAGAAAGAAGGCATTCTTTTACAAATTCTCCCCCCACGAATGGTCTGCCAGTGCATGCTATTATCTTGGCAACTTGAAAACTTGCTCACAGTGATGAAGTATTTAGCTGTTTCTTCTTCACAAAAGTATTTTGCTGAGTTGTCAATGTATATTTCAGTTTTAATATTTTACCTTTTCTCACTTCTCCAACCAAACTATCGTATTTATCTTTATGTTGAGTTTGATAATGTCGACGCAAATTTTATTCTTTGAACACAGATGCTATATTCTGGCATATCAAACACACAGCTCTTTCCTTGTACTGCATGAAAAAGTAATCATAAGTCCATTGTTCTTTGAATATCCTACATTCTGAGTCAATTTTTCTCTTTCTCGATATCATTGTTTCCTAGGGATTCCAAATTGCTATTAGTAAAATACCAATATATATATACAGCGCTCCAAAAACAATATACCAGCAATAACTTTGCCCACACAGAGACATATAGACAGCACTGCCCATCAATGCAGTCTGATCAGTGTCCATCAATGCAGTCTGATCAGTGTCCATCAATGCAGTCTGATCAGTGTCCATCAATACAGTCTGATCAGTGCCCATCAATGCAGTCTGATCAGTGCCCATCAATGCAGTCTGATCAGTGCCCATCAATGCAGTCTGATCAGTGTCCATCAATGCAGCCTTGCCAGTCCACATCATTTCAGCCTCACCAGTGCCCATATGGTGGAACTCTGCTTTTACCTCAGGCTCACACTGGTGTGGTGCGGGAACAGGCACAATGACAGAGCTGGTTCCTCCACCACCTTTCCAGTTCACACTACCCTGTGCAAACCACACAGGGTGAGAAGATCCATGTGATCAGATTCCACTGCAGGAAAAAAGAAGGCACGTATGCCTTTTTTCTTCCGAATCTAATGCAAGTTCAGCCGTACAAGCATATGACTGAAGTCGCACTGCTCAGAGATCGCAACAGTGTGAACCAGGGCTTACGTAGCACACAACATACAACATCATTCACAACTGAATAGCAATAAGAATATAAATGCACTTACTGGCAATTAAATTGAGTTTCCTACTCCTTGGCTGTCTGCAGAACCAGATTAAGTTCCCATGGGGCCCTAGGCAGATTACCAGTTTGGGGCCCCTAGGCGATAACACTGAGCACTGACCATTTGCATTAACACTGACCACTGACCATTTGCATTAATACTGAGCGCTAACAATTTGCATTAACACTGAGCACTTACAAGTATCATAACCACTGAGCACTATTTGCATTACCTCTGAGCACTGACAATTTGTATTAGCACTGAGCACTGACTATTTGCATTATCACTGTGATGCAATCCCCCTAGAAACTATCTCCAACCAACTAACCAACTTAAAAAAAAAGGCTTTCCTAACTTCAAAAAAAAAAGCCTCTTCTAACTTCAAAAAAAGGTGCCCCCTATTTGCAAAAAAAAAGACCTCCTAACTTCAGAAAAAAAAGGCCCCCCTTAACTGCAAAAAAAAAAAAAAAAGGTCCTACTAACTGCAAAAAAAAAAAAAAAAAAAAAAAAGACCTCCTAACTTCAAAAAAAAGAAAAATCCTTACTTGTTCTTACCTCGGTCCTTAGGCAGCAGCAGGCTCTGCACAGGCAACCTGGTGACTCCTCCGATTACACCAGAGACTGAGATAAGGAGTCAAGAGACAGAGAGAAGGAGGGGCGGGGAGAGACAGAGAGAAGGGGCGGAGTAGGAGGGGAATTGGAGAGTGTGGGGCACATTCCACACATGCGCACTGCAGCCAGGACAATGGGTTGCTAAGCAGGACAGAAATAACACCCAGCCGGGAGAGACAGAGGGAAGGAACGGAGTCGGGGAGTTGGTGCACATTCCACACATGCACACTGTGGCTGGGACAAGTCGGCTACTAAGCAGGACAGGCAGCTGTGGCAAAAACACCCAGGTCTGGATAAATGTCCTCGGCGGGCAGTAGTTTGAGGTCCCCTACTGTAGAGTATGGAGTGGAGAGTTCAAGAGGTAGAGAGGCTGCTGGCAGTAATGCGTGAGCCCTCTCTGTACCTCAGGCTCCCCTCTGTGAAGGGTACAGCTTCATTGTTGTGATCCATGCCACTCTCTCTCTGGGGAGGCGGCTGGGGTGGGCCGTGGTGTGAAGGGCTGCCCTCCCCTCTGCAGGAGTCAGGGCTGTCTGTGTGGATTGGCGGGAAGCTGCATCCTCTGGAGAACGTGCCCCCTGCGCTGGCTGTGCTGCTCATCACAGTGGTCATCGCCTTCTTCACTGAGTTTGCCAGCAACACTGCCACCATCATCATCTTCTTGCCGGTGCTGGCGGAGCTGGTGAGGGTCCTTCTGGGGGAGGGGACAGCCCCCAATGAGGGTTCAGAATCTCTTTCCTGCTACCAGAGCTTCACTGGGGGCTACAGCTGTTATTGCTCTCTTCCAGAATTCACAGAAGTGTCAGAACCATGGTACTTAAAAAAAAAAATACTGTGCTTTTTATTTTTTTGCAGTTTTTGGCTAGGGCTGGGTTTGAACCCGCCAACCCAGCATATGGAGCCAGTGCCCTACTCCTTGAGCCACAGGCGCCACCCTGTGTTTATTTTCTTTAAGACATATGTAAACAAAGTAAATGTTTTCAAAGTACCCTCCCAATTCCCTCTTTGGGGAAAATTAACCCATGGTGACATGGAGAGTTTTCCAGAACATATAAATCACCAAAGAAGCAGTGGAAAATCTAAGTAGACAAATAACTATAGGAGAAATTCTAACAGCAGGCAACGCCGTAGCCTCCCTGTAAGCAGGGGTTTCAGCACTATTGATATTTGGGGCTGGACCACTCCGTTGTAAGGGCTGTCCTGCGCATGGGAAGAGGTTAGGAGCCTTCCTGGCCTCTGCTCACTTAAATCTTGACAATCTAAAAAAACATCTCCAGGCACTGCCAAATGCCCCCTGAGGGGACAAATCATCCTCCCTCTCCACCTAGTTGAGAACTACTGGGCTAAAAACCACCAGCCCCAGATGGTTTGCCAGGTGACAGCAAACACAGCTTCCCAGAACAGATCATTCACAACTCACCCAAATTATACACGAGCACCAAAAAAATAGACATAGCCATTCAATTGATATGTATTAGCAAAACCCTGACACCAGAATCAGAGAAAGAGAGTTAAGGAAGAGAAGACTATACTTCAATCTCACCTATAAACAGACATGCAAACAGGAAAATGAATCCAGGATTGTATGAAAAAAACCAACATATCATAATTGGGCAGATTTTATACTAGGAATTTTAAAAAGGAAACTATCCATATAGTTTTATATTTAAGCAGATTTAAAGAAGCCCAAACCGTATGATTATCCCATATTGATCAATTAAATCATTATCTCAAGTCAATGCTTTGTATCCAAACAGTGATACACCAACACACTCATCTATATCACCTTGGTAGTTTTTGGTCACTTATTTTATGAATCAATTTGGAGGTCACACTGTATTAGCACACAGATAAGCACTATTATTTTTCAATGACTAGAGAACATTCCATTATCCATGGGCACTTGTCAGTTTATTTAAGCAATCACCTACCAATGGACATACAGGTGTTTCCAGACTTTGCTCTTATCCACAGTGCGGCCTTGACCTTGCCTTGTCTGTGCATCTTACATTTAGAGAAGTTCCTCCTGTACATTCCTGGATTAATGACCATGTGCATTTAAAATTTGCTTAGACATGAGCAAAGTGCCCTCCAACAGGGCTCATCATTTTGTACTTCCACAAGCACTGTTGGGCTGGAAGTTCTCTTGTCTTTGCTAAGTGCGATTGGATTTAATTATACCCTTTCCCAGGATCCGAGGGATCTAGGGCTTGAGAGAAATGAGGGTGCTATGCATGGTATGGGGGAGGGAAGGAAGCGGATGACTCAGCATGGTTTAGAAAGGGGCAGCTTTTTCTGCAAAAGACACTTGGATAGGACACATTCTTATACATTTTGCTTATCATTAACATCAAAACATTTTACACACAAGGGAGTGATTTTAGAGCATTTTATTTATTTATTTATTTTATTTTAGAGCTTTTTGAGAAAAAGTATATACTTTGGGTTGCAAAAAAATCCCAAGAGGGACCAAAACAGCCTATCTTAAGTAAAGTGCGAGGCTAGGAAGGGGAAGAGGTATATAACATACCCGTGGCTCTCTGACTGAGGCCAACCCACAGGCACTTTTGATCCAGCCTTAGAAATTTAGAAAAATTTGCCAACAGGTGCCACCCTGAGCTCTGTTTATCTCTGAAATCTAGTGAGACCTCCCCAACAAAAGATAGCCAAAGGCCAGCTATTGGGATCATTTGGCTGAAGGACAGACCAGGCAGGGGGTGGTTATTTCAGAGCCCTGTTCTCAGCTCCTCAGTCCCAGCATCACCCAGGGACCTTGTCAGAAATGCAAATTCCTGGGTCCCACCAGATCTTCTTATTCAGCCACTCTGGTTGAGGTAGGCCTGGTCATCTGGGTTGTAATAAGCCCTCCAGGTGGTTCCGATGCATGTTCGTGTTTGAGAGGGAGTTTTCTAGATAGATCGCCCCAACCTATACTGGATGGATGCCCGCGTGGCTCTGGAATGTCACTAACCCTAGGAATGTTCTCGCCCTCTCTCTGTCTGGTTCTCTCCTTGTCTGCTTCTGCCCGTGTGTCTGTCTTTCTGACTCTCTCTCTCTCCTCTCTGTTGTTCTCCTCACTCTGTTAATCTCTGTCTTTTTCTTTCTCTTGTTCTGGTTTCTCTGTACTTGTCCTGCTCTGCCCCGCCCCTCCCGGTCCCAGGCCATCCGCCTGAGGGTGCACCCCCTGTATCTGATGATCCCCGGCACAGTGGGCTGCTCCTATGCCTTCATGCTCCCGGTCTCAACGCCCCCCAACTCAATTGCCTTCTCCTCTGGACATTTGCTGGTCAAAGACATGGTGAGTCTGGGCTCTTCCTAGAAGAGGGCCAGAGAGTTGGGTGGGTTCCGGGCAGTGGGTGGGGCAGGGCTCCGTGCCCTGACCCCAAGCCCCGATCTCTTCGGTAGGTCTCTCTGTGTGGGACCAGGAATGCACATTTTAGCAGATACTCTGGGCTGATTCTCACAGTTAGACATTTTCGGGAAACACTGCTTTAGTGTCTCCTTTCCAAAGTTCGCTTCAGGGACAAAGGACTTTCCCCTCTCTCTGGGCACAGTTCTCTCTTCCTGCTTATTTGGCCACCTGCTCCGTTTCTCTGTTTAGGAGAGAGAGCAGCCAACATGCCCTGAAGTTCAAGGGTGGGCCTCAGTGCCCAGGAGTGAGACAGAGGCCAACGGTTGTGGCAGTTGGAGGAACCCAGCAGCATTGGGCCATTGGCAATGGTTCACTGTCCCTGAAGCTCCCTGCTAAACCAGCTCCTCCCTCCCCTCTCTTGCCTTCTGCAGCCCTTTCCTTCTCTACTGGCTGCCTGGGGTATTGGTGCAATGGGTATTCCAGGAATGCAAACAATCCTTCCTGAGCTGGTGCAGCCTGAGAAGGATGGTCTGCTTAGCCAACACACGATGCAGGTTCTCCAGGCACAGGACCCCAGCAGAATAAACAGGAAGAGTGAAAGAGCGGCAGAAGATAGGGATGAGGGGTGGCAAAGGGAGATGGTGACACCCAGGCACTTGTTCACTAATACATTGCCCAAGTATTTTCTGGATGCATTTTATATTCCAGCCACTGGGAGCGCAGCAGTATAAGGGAGACATGGGTCAGCTTCTAGCTTTGCATTGATAGAAATAGAAGAAAAATTCTACTGGATAGATAGTGTAGCCTTGACTGGACCCAGAGAGAGAGAGTGTGTGTATGCACATGTGTGTGGGCATGCATGCATGTGCACGCACACATATGTGTGTGTATGTGTGAGGGTGTGTGTGTGTGTGTGTGTGTGTGTGTGTGTTGCAGGTTGGGGGTGTTTACTGATCAGACAAGATTATTCTTAAGTTGCATAACCTTGGACAAGCCAACTTCTCTGAGCCTCATTTTCCTCTTCTATAAAATAGGTATTAATAGTAATAACCTTTGCAAGGTCCCTTCAAGGTTAAATGACATAACCCTCTGATAACTGCATAGCAAAATGCCTGGAAACCACTCAGTGCAGCTCTTTGAGTGACAGTCTGGGGTGGCATAAAGGTTGAAGGGCCTTGGGCATTGACCATTGTGGGGGGTGTCCTGGTTCCATTACTTCCCAGCTGTGGATCTTGGGTGAATGCCTTTATGTCTCTGGGCCTGAGTGTCCCCATTTGTATGACATGGCTCCATTTCAGGTGCGGACGGGCCTCCTGATGAACCTGATGGGCGTCCTGCTGCTCAGTTTGGCCATGAATACCTGGGCACAGACCATCTTCCAGCTGGGCACCTTCCCGGATTGGGCCGATGTCTACTCAGTCAATGTCACAGCACTGCCACCCACCTTGGCCAACAACACATTTCAGACCTTCTGAATTCCTGTGAGGGACTCCCTTTAGCTTGGGCCCTCCCAGAGGGCTGTCACCACCCCCTTGCTGCTAGGACCTTATAGGACAAACGATTCTTTTCCATAATCCAATATGCAGCAAACAAGGAGGGTGACCTCCAGTGGTCCACTGGGGACCACAGACTCATTATCTAGGACACTTTCCCTTTCTCTCTCATACTTCAAGGCCAGGATATCTCCCAGATCTGCTGCCTGAGAAACAAGCTCCTTTGTATGTGAGCTGTTGATGTGATTAGGATGCAAGAGATCATGGTTTTAGCAATTTTCAGCAAATCTGGAACGGCATTTGTCTTGTATGGTGGGGACAGGAGGCCATCCATCCCCAAAGGCACAGCTGATATTATCCCCCACTGAGTACTTTAGGTTACACTCTGCTAAGATCTTTCTCTGTGAAGGATCACTTTCCTGGGAGAGGCTCTGGGGCTGCCATGTCCCAGTCATTACGGCTTTTCACACCAGTGTGAGTTCTGCTTGGTCCTTGCCACCGCCATTCTATGGCAGTGGTTTGACTAGTCCCTCTGTTAACACACAACAGCCAGGGATGTTTTTTACAGTCCCTGGAGACAGGGGGTGACGGGAATTCCCGACGACATAGAGACTGTGAAAAGCCTTCTTGCTGTTTCTCTGCGCTCCACAGTACTACAGGGGAGTTCTAGAAATCTCAGCTGCCATTGCTGCCCAAGAAGCTTAGTATTCTCCTGTTTAATCTGATTCAGTTTGGTCATAATTCTGGGATCAGGCCAGGCCTGGGCCCCACCTTCTCACAGGGGACCCATGGCCCCTCCAGCCAGGACCCTCAGGGACTTCTGTGGCTACAGCACAGCCCGTTGCTTCTTGTCTCCACAGCTGGTCTTCATCTTCTTACCCCCACTTCAAGTGATAGGAATTTTAATTAGCAAAGGCCACATTTTTAAGCGGTGAGAGAAAAGTTCAAAGGTGTATTAGGGCCTTGTAAAAAGGCCAGGGTAAAATGTCTCAGGCAGGTGAAATATTGTCCCCTTCTACAGATGGGGAAAACTGAGGTCTTTCCATGAACCCAGGGCTGGAGAGGGCTATCCTAGAGGATTTAGCCCCTCCATGCTTCAAGCAGAACCATCATGGCACCAGCCCAGAGACCCTGAATTCCCCCACCTCTGCCTTCCTATGCCTCGGGGGCAGAGGTTTCCCCCCCAAGAGCAGTGGAGGCAGCACACAGGGGCTGAACTCCTTCCTGCTACAGCACAAATGAGTCACAGGTGCTTCCCAGAGAGCAGGGGGCAGGCCCTTGAGTTGGAGGTTGAGCTCCACCTCCTTTCAAAGAGAGCACAGCAGTATTTAATCTCAGTTACTGCCCACTGCGGTTGGTAGGTGGCGCCCTTGTGTGGGACAAGAGGGGAGGGTCATTCACCAAGAAACCCATGGGTTTTGTAATCGGATGAATCATGATTCCAAATACTTCTGATCAAAAACACTGTAAAATAAAGAATGTTAATCAACATTAGGCCTGGAGATTATTTGCCTTTCTGAACATAACAGAGCTTCAGTGCCCCAAATTTCTGGCCTGGAGATTCCACAGAGGTGCCCTGTCTGATCTCACTTCCTGCTGCTCTCCTCACTCCTCTCTCCTCCAGCCACAGAGGCAAGTCTCTGCCTCAGGGTCTTTGCATATGCTGTTCTCTCTGCTAGACGGCTGTGCTCCCAGATACATGTCTGGCTCCCTTTCTCACTTCCTGCAAGTCCCTGTTCAGATGTCACCTCTCAGAAAGGCTTCCTTGTCCATCCTGTCTAGAATGGCACCCTCATTACTCCCCACTCAGTATTTAGGACACCGTATTATTTATTTTCTTGTTTATTATATTCCTCTTTCTCTAGAATATCAACTTGTTCACTTATTAGTTTGTAAATATTATTTTGTTTACTGCAGTAACTTATTTCAAGTGTTCAGTAAACATTTGAAATCGACACCAGAATTTATGAGAAAGCCATTTTACTCTCTGATCTGAGGTCTCTTTGGTTCCTTGCTTTGTTCACTCATTCTCCCATTTATTCATTCAACAAACATTTACTTAGAACCTGTTATGTGCTGGTTCCCTGTCCCTGCCTGCACGGAACTTATATTCTAGCAGAGGAGACAGGCAGCAGGAAATAAAGTGAATCTGAGTCGTGATGGGACTAAGAAGAAAATGAAACTGAACAGTGTGACAAACTGACTCAGAGGCCACATCAGCCAGGGTGATTGGGGAGGACTTCTTCAAGGAGGTGGCGCTGGACTAAGACCTGAAGAAGTCAGTCGGATGCTCGTGGCAGTGTGGGAAGAAGAGAAATGCTGTAGGGCTGTGGGGAGAACATTCTAGGCAGGGGACTGCAAGTGCAGGGGCCTGGAGGCTCAGAGGAGCAAAGATTGCCTAATTTAGCTGGAGACTCTGAACTAGAACTTTGCCTCTTCTGGCTGGTTACAAGCTCGCTCTCTGCAGCTCTCCTTGGAAAGCATTGCTCCCTTGCCCACCCTCCCCAGAACTGCTCTGACTGGACATTACTCAGTCCTGATGCCTGAAGGGCTTTGCCATTCTCAGAAAGAGAAGATCTGTGCCCTGAAGACCATGGTACCGTGACCGGTGCATCCATGGTGGCATGGGAGCCAGGAATATGCCAGGACTCGTACAGAGATAGCTGAGGGGCTCATGATCAGGAGACACAGACGCACTTGTAAGGTAAAAACGAAACAAAACACCTGTTTTGTTATCTGTGGCTGCATAATAAACCACCCATTCCAAAATGTACAGCCTTGAAACAGAGATTTCTTGGCTCACATTTCTGTGTTTGGACAGAGCTCAGCAGGGATGGTGTATCTCTGCCCTGTGCAGTGTGGCCAGCCAGGGCCACTGGGCCTAAGAGTTCACCAGTTAACCTGGGGTTGGAATGTCCATGTTGGTCATTGATCCTTCAAGGTAGCTCTTCATATTGCTTTTCCAAGAGTAGCCTGGACCTCTTCAGGTGACAATGGCCTTCAGGGAGGACAAAAGCTAAAGTCATAAGGCCTCTTAAGGCCTGGACAGGAAAGTCCAAGAATGTCAATTCTGTCACATTCTATTGGTCAAAGCAGATTTGGCCTGGCTCAAGGGGAGGGAAACAGATCTCCCCCTTGATAGACAGGGAGGAATGGTGGGCCCCACTGTTTGGAAGCCATCTCCCACAGCCTCCAAGAGTAAACTGAGCAAAGGTTATGCAAAGCCATCCTGGAAGGGGATATCTAAGAAGCCCAAAGAGTTATGAAGAGATGCCCAAACCCACTTGTTTTATAACCAGGGAAATGAAAATTATAATGAGATTTTTACCACTCAGATCAGCAAACACTAGAAACTCGGATGCTAAGTGATGGTGGGATGTGCAGAAACAGGAACCCTCAAGTTCTGCTGGTGAGACCGAACCATCCAGTCAGCCCGGCCAGCAGCTTGGCTGTAAAGAAGGGAATTCCTGTGACCCAATTATACTACGCCTGACGTATCCCAGCAGACTACCCCCTGGATCCCTAAGGAGACAGTGTAGGAGGATTTGCATCACTGTTGTCTGAAGCCCCTGGGTGACCACCAGTAATAAAATAAATGAGGAGCATGCTAAGGATAAGATGGGGGCACACAGACCCACAGGTGCACAGCATGATGGACTTGGGTGCAGCTCTGGGGTACCTGCAGCTCTGGGGCAACATAGGACCTTCTGGGTCCCTGAGGGTGGCCTTTTGACTGAATCCAAATTTTACAGAACAAATCCTTTTAAAAAAGGGACATGGAGGATTTATACCAAATCTAAGCTTGCAGTCTGGTGGTCCCCAGCTCTGCCACTGGCCCTCAGTTTTGTTTGTCCTCTTCCCAGTGAATTGCAAATTATTAATCAGTTGCTAATCTTTAAAATTCTGGAGATTTCACATAAAAATCTGGATTTCTGCTTCTCTTGGAAAAGAAAATACCAGAAGATCTAGCAAATATGAGACCTTCATTTCCACCGGGTAACAATTGTTTGGAGCTGAGTAGTTTGTGAGGGGAACTTCAGTTAGAGCATGAACTCTCTCCTGGCCTTAGTCCCCACCACTCCTTAATGCCTTAGCCTGGCTCTCTCCTTCTGACTCTCACTTTCCTGACCTGTAAAAGCATTTGAATGTATGACTCCTGAACTACACGACGTGGAAAGGTCCATTTAGGTGTTTGTGGTCACTGGTTCTAATGGCCTAGAGCAGCACTGCTCAACAGAACTTCTTTAATGATGGAAGTGGTCTCTATCTGCCATGTCCAACATGGTAGCCTCTTGTTACGTGTGACTATTACACACTTGCTCTGTGTGTAACACCTGTGTGTGTAGTCCAAATTGAGATTTGTCCTAAATATAAAACACACACCAGGTTTTGAAAGCATGGTATACAAAATGAATGTAAGACATCCCGGTAATAATTTTTTATATTGTTTACATGTGGAAAGTATACTTTGTATACGTTAGGTTGAATAAAATGTTTTATTAAAATTAATTTCATTTTTACGTGGCTACCAGAAAAGTTTATACTATATATGTGGCTCATATCAGTGGCTCACAATGTTTTTATTGGATAGCGCAGGTCATATGGTAAGATTTCAGCTGCCTGTCCGCATTTGCAAACCACCTGGACAGTGGCAACCAGCAGCCTGAAGAATTCAATGACTGTAACACCCCATGGACCTCTGATTCTGTTCCCAGACCAAGTTCCCTGAGGCATCTGAAGGCTTACCGCTTCCTCTTCCTCTTCTGTCTTATGGCTCTGAATCCTCCACCCACAAATTCCCCTCAACAGAGTTAGTTCTATTTTTGATGATTCAGAAGCCCCCTCCGGATGTTGAGGTCAGACCAGCCTTATATAGACAGAAATGACTGCCCACATTTACCGAGGAAAGCCAAAAATATCTTTACCCTTTCCCCTCCATTCCCCCCTGCTCCCAAACTTTGCACATCCACCAGAGGAACTTCTGGAAATCACCCACGTGGTCTTTATCGGTCAGTTCCAGAAACTGGGTACGTGCTCGTGGGTGTTTTCTAGGACCGGTCCCTTCTGCAATGGCCTGCAGGTTTCTTTGTGATGGGACCCAGGGACCTCATCAAGTCTGAGCAGTAGGGGGCTCCCTCAGACAGAGCAGCAGCTTGTGCCTCTTGCTATTTCACTGAATCCTCAAACAACCTTAAGAAGCAGGTACTATATTCCCCTGGTTATAGCACAGGATACACAACTTAAGAAGGGGACAGTATCTTGCCCAAGGTCACACAGCACAGTAAGTGACAACGCTGGCATTTGAGTTCAGGTTGCTTCCTTCAGCTAGGACCCCTGAAGTTCAGGGGAACAGCTAGACAACTGGCCTGGCCGGGGCCTCCTGTTCAGGTTATAAATTTGTGGCCCTCAGGCTGGATTTGGTCCACAGACCTGTTAAGACTGGTCTGCACAGTAGTGTTAATTTTTTTTAACGCTGGCATTTATATAAAAAGGGGAATAACTGATGTCTTTGGAAAAATTAGAAAATCTGATACTGTTGGGGCTCATTGAGGGACTTGGACTCTCAACCCAAGTGAGTAGCCACTGCCCTTTGTCCTTTGTCTGCACTTTGCAATTTGCTGCCATTGGCATTAGACCTGCTTTGTCCGTTACCTTAGCTGGCCAGCCCCTGTTCAGGGCTCCTGGTCTGCTCTGTGGGCTTAGCTCTTGCAGACCTGGATGCCGATCTGGCTTCCTGGAGGGGCTCATGACCTGGGCAGGGTATTAGGTGCTCTGAGGGCTCTGGCCATAGGTGTCTCATTCAGTTGTTGTGACTATGAGAATGTCACTTCCCCTATCCAGGCCACAAGGAACCCCCTTCAGGTCTGAGCAAGTGGCTCAGGCAACATGTCCTTATAAGGAAAAATGACAGGCTGCCTAGAATACTATCTACCTGTGTCCCCTACGGGTCCATCCCACAGAGTGGGAGCCAGGAAAATTCAGCAGAGGCCTCCTGGGGCAGCAAGACCTGCTGGCTGTGTTGGGGCACAGGGATAATGGAAGAAGCATTCAGGTAAGAATTGGCTTTCAGAATAGCCTAGAAGTGGACATGGAGGGCAGTGACTGCAGAGGATGAGATGAGGTCACCTGCCTGAGGTCACACGGCTAGGGACGACAGAGTTGTGATTTGAAACCAGATTCCAGTCAGGCTGAAGGTTGGGCAGGATGGGAGCTGGAGCAGGAGACCCAGAGCCACTTTTTGTCTTAGCAGGGATCTGATTGTTGCCTGTGGGTTCATACTCTCCCAAGAGTCAGGGATCAGGCTTCCTCCAGGGCAGGAAACTATGGAGGGGGAGGGAGCAGAGAGGAGCTCTTGTCTGTCACTACTGCTAATAGATGTGTGGTTTCGCTGAGCCTCAGTTTACGCCTCTGTGAAATGGGACTGATTCCACCTTCTTGCTACACATCAGAGAGAGGTGTTATTTGGAAAAGCCTCTTTTAATTTCCTCCCACACCTTCCACAGTCTCCTGCCTGTGAGGAGAGGATGAAGCAGGTTGCCCAGCCCTCTGGGAGGTGGGTCACAAGCAGGGGCGGGACAAAGATGCCAGGAGGGCAGGGTGGAAAAGCAGAAGCCACCGGGTTTCCCAAGCCCCAGCGATTCCCCTACTTCCTATCCACCTGCTCCGGCTGCTGGAGACCCCTGCTCTCCAGGAAGCATGCAGCGCCTCCATAGAACAGCTGAGCTCTTCTTCAGGACCAGGTAGGTCTGGAGATTTAGGCAAGAAAGCAGTTAGCAGTCAGGTGTGAGGGGTACCGCCCAAATCTCCAGCTCAGCCATTCCTGTGTGACCCTGGGTAAATCCTCACCTCTCTGAGCCTCAGTTTCCTCATCTGTGAAATGAGAGTAATAACGATGTCTGTTATTATAATGTAATGAGCAGATGGTTCCAAAATTGAAAGACAAAATGCTTAAGATTTGGCATACGCTCAGCTCAAAGTAAGCCCTTCATAGATGGCAGCTAGTTTCTTTGTCATTTACAAAACTCAGCACATGACTTGTCACCCAACATGATTTAGTACTGGCTTTCAATTCTTTGTTTTTTTCCTTTTTTGAGACAGAGTCTTACTATGTCACCCTCAGTAGAGTGCTGTTGTGTCACAACTAACAGCAACCTCAAACTCTTGGGCTTAAGTGATTCTCTTGCCTCAGCCTCCCAAGTGGCTGCAATGCCGGCTATTTTTGTTGAGGTTGTCATTGTTGTTTAGCTGGCCCGGGCCAAGCTCGAACCCGCCAGCCTCAGTGTATGTGGCCGGCGCTGTAATCACTGTGCTATGGGCGCTGTGCCTGGCTTTCAATTCTTAAAGTCAATTTTTATTATTCCGAAATCGACTGTGTTGTAAGTGCTAACTATATTGTAGGAGGGGTGTTTAGACACAAATGCAAATACCTTCAGGGTGGGAAGGGGACACACCTGTGTGAGCCCCCACCCCCACTGTGCAGGCAGACCCACATGTCAATGAGTGGAGGGCACAGTATAGGGGGTGTCCCCTCGTCAAAGGGGTCACAGGATACCCAGCTGTAGCTGCCTATTGCAAAGCTGGGAACTCTAACCCAGCTCCTCTTATTTCTCAAAAAAAGCTGAAAATTTAGATTTTCATGTGAAACTCCCTTCTTTCCAAATGGGGGCAGCTCACACACACACACACTGCAGGCCAACGTAAACCACACATGCACTTGCACACTGAATCCAGCCCTTGGGGCAGGAGCATTGTGACTGTATCCAGCTCCCCACTGTGTTCTAGTCACCCCCAGTCCCTAACTCCTGACGGTGCTGGTCAGAGCACAGGACCTTTGCACACTTCGTTCCTTCTGACAGAGATGCCTAAGCCTCTTTCCTTCCTAAGCATGGTTACTTGTCCCTCCACCCCCAGCTGAAATGTCACCTCTTCTAGGAAGCCTTCTTGACTCACCCAGTTAACATTTAGTCATTCCTCAACTACTCCATACCCCAGTCAGGGTGTACCTTTCTGAGAGTTATTTTTTAAAGAACTTAAAAGCTGATGGTCTGTCTAGGTCTCCTAAATTAGACTGTGGACCCCTCCCAGTGTGTGGACCATGCCTTAATTTATCTCGATGTCCACAGGAGTCATCAAAGACCCTGACACAGAGAAGGATCCAGGGAACATTCACACCATCATCATAGTATGAAGTGGTATAATTTTATAGGGTCTTTCTTTTATGCCAGCGTGCTTTATTATTTCATTTTATTGTCACAGAAACCCTGTGACAAAGGTCTCTGTATTAGTTAGGACTCATTTAGTTGCCAGTGACATTGATCTCACACTCTCTTGAGAAAAACTGAAATTTCTAGATGGGCTTCAGGCATGTCTGGATCCAGGGACTCCAGCAATGCTACTGGGACGCTCTTTCTTAGCTCCGCCTTCCTGTGTTACTTTATCCCAGGCTGACTAAACCTACATGGTGGTCCCCAAGGCTCCAGGCATCCTTCCTACCAGCTTAGATCTCCAGATGACGACTGAGAGCAATTCTTTCTCACTCACTGCAGCAAAGCCACAAGGAAAGCTCCGGCGGCCCAGCTTGGGTCAGGTGCTGATCTCTTCACCAATCACTTTGGACAGGGAGCTGTGCGAGGTCTTGGTTAGGCCTGGTCAGATGCTGGTCCCTGAAGCTGAGGGTGGTAAGCGAGTCAGAGGCTTGGTCTATGACCGACATAGTGATTGCCTCCCTGCCTAGTGTAACTGTATTGCCAGGTAACCACGCTGCCTTGTCTCTCTTACAAGAATTTGTAATCTCTTCCCTCAAGGGGGGGTCCTCGCTATTGCTCAGCATGTATATTATTCCCCTGGCTCATTCATTCTGTCACTTTCCTGGACAACCATTTTACGCTTTCTCTTTCCTCTTCAATCTTCTATCACCTTCTAGCGTCTTACCCCCTCTGCAAAGCTTGCTTCTTGCCAGCCTGAGCAAACAGAAGCAATCAAGCTACCCTCAACGAACTATCAACCGTTCTAGGCACTTGGGATATATCAGTGATCAAAAGAGACGAAGTCTCGGCCCTGGCAGAGTTGACGCTCGAGTGAGAGATAATAGCTGACAAGATGGTAACGACCTACCAGATACAAAACGACCCTATGAGATACATACTTAGCTTGCACCATTTTATAGATGCGAAAACTGAGGCACAGAGAGGGCAAAAAAACATGCCCAAGGTCCCACAGATGGTGAGTGGTGGAGTAGGAATTTGAACCCAGGTGTTCCAGAGGTCATGCCCTTAAACGTTACTCTGTTCTGCATGGATCAGAGGGTACTTTGTGCAAGTGCACAGGCCTGGCCTTTCATTCTGCCTCATCAGCATGCATTTCCTCTGCCTTCCCACCTGCATTGAAGAGGAACAGCCCCTGCGCCTTTCTAAGACCAGCCCCACCTTGCACGCTCTCAGATTCACTCCCTGCACCCACCAAAGGGTTTCACTACAAAGTGTCTCCCCTTCACCAAGATCTCCGATCTTGGTACAATGTCCCATTTGCAAACATGTTACATGTTGCCCCTTAGGTGGACTCTCTTGGTCCCATTTTCCCTACCAGCCCCTGCTCCATTTTCCCGCTCCTTTGCTGTGGGATTTACTCAGAAGAGTTATCTGTATTTGTATTTCTCATTCTTCTCTTTCCAGTCTCTCCTGGACCCAACCTAGTTAAGGTTTTGGCCCAGCAAACCACCAAGCTGCCTGGGCCAAGATCACCAGTGACCTCCAAGTGGCTAAATCCAGTAGGCATTGCTCAGTCTCCATCTTTCTTGACCTACCAACATTTGACATATTTGATCATGCCCTTCTCAAAACATTTTGTTTACTTGCCTTCCCAAGCGCCAGGCTGGTTTCTTAGTCTCCTTTGCTGCTCCTTATAAAAACAAACACAACAAACTACAAGAAAATACCCTGCCTAATCCTCTGGCGCCTTGGGGCTCAGGTCTCGGATCTCTCTCCTTCCTGGCAGCCCATTCTCTTGAGGAGCCTTATCCCTCTCCCACTCCTCTTCCTCACTCTCCCCCACTCTGTCTTCCTCTCCTCCCCACCACCTTTCCCCCACCCTCCCCCACTCCCTTTCTCCCTTCCTCCATCCCCTATTCCTTACCCCCCTTACTCCTTCACCCCCCTTTCTCCGCTTCCTCTCCCTCCTCCTCCCTCTCTCCTTCATTCCCTCTCTTCCCTGTGCTTCTTGTTCCATGACCCCTTCATTTCTTGGACCACTTGCCCTCACAAGACGGTACTTATGGATTCAAGCAGCTCAGACATCCATCTCCCATCCCCAGGAACTGTGTGCAAATTGGGCTCTTCCCTGACAGCTGGAGTGAGAATAATACTGGGGAAAGCTCTGATTGGTTCAGTTTACCACATGGGTATGGGGTCTGATTGGTCCACCTGAGAAGTATGCCTGCCCTTTGGCTGAAAGTGTGGAGTCTGTTAGCAGGCCAGGCAATGGGTTTGTGGGGCAGGGGCAGTGGCAGACACCCACCCACCCCCACCCTCCTGATAGAGGGCCCCCCAATTTTCTTGTGTGCAGGTGGAAGCTCTGGCACTTGGGGCTCTGCAAGGCTCTTGCCCCACTGAAGGCTGCCTGGGATGACTTCTCCCAGCCTGTCCCAGCCAGCTGTGGCCAGCTGCTGACCCAGATGCTCCTGTGTGGTTCTTTGGCTGCTGTTGCTGCAGGTCTGATCCATCACTGGCTGGCGTCCTTGCTGCTTTATCCTCTGGGCCCGTCAGCCATGGTGGCCACTGTCTGTGGCCTCCTGGTCTTCCTGGGCCTGGGCCTGGTACCCCCACTCCGCTGCCTGTTTGCACTCAGCGTGCCCACCCTGGGCACGGAGCAAGGCCGCCGGCTGCTCCTATCCTATAGTGCTGCCACCCTGACCATGGCTGTGCTACCAAACATCCTGGCCAACGTGGGTGCAGCCGGGCAGGTTCTGAGGTGTGTCACAGAGGGCTCCCTGGAGAGTCTGCTCAATACCACTCACCAGCTGCATAAGGCATCCAAGGCTGTGGGCTCCACAAGCCAAGCGGGCAGCCGGGGCCTGACATTTGAGGCCCAGGGCAATGGCTCTGCCTTCTGGCTCCACATGCTTGGGCTCACTCAGCAGATCCTGGAGGATTTCTCTGGCCTGGAGTCTCTGGCCCAGGCGGCAGCGCTGGGGATACAGCGGGTGGTCACAGGGCTGTTTGTGCTGGGCCTCCTGGTGGAGTCAGCCTGGTACCTCCATCGCTATCTGACTGACCCACGGTTCGACAACATCTATGCTACACGGCAGCTCACTCAGCAGTTGACACAGGCCCAGGACACACACCTGCTGACTGCTCCGCCTGCCTGGCTGCTCCAGGTAGCCCAGCTGAGGCTGTCACAGGAGGAGCTGCTGAGCTGTCTCCTGAGGCTGGGCTTGCTCACCCTGCTCCTGGTGGCAACGGCTGTGATGGTGGCCACAGACCACGTGGCCTTCCTTCTGGCCCAGGCAGCTGTGGACTGGGCTCAGAAGTTGCCCACTGTGCCCATCACGCTCACGGTCAAGTATGATGTAAGTGTGAGGATGGGAAGAAGAGCACTGGGTCTTTTCTTGAGAGAAGGGGGGGTGTAGTTAACCCTCTGACTTACATTTAAATTATACTTGCCTCCAAGTCATAGCCCTTAAATAAGCTTTGGGGCCCTGGGCCACGGGTAAGCCAACGCTTTCGATTCCCACAATAGTGGGAACAATGACGTGGGTTCTATTTTCCCTCCTTATTGCAGGTAAGGATAATGATACTCAGAGACCTTAAAATAACTTGACCCCACGTCACTCTTCACAAGTAGCAGCAAGTCCTGGCCTCATTTTTCTTGTTTGTACTAATCAGATCAATCCTTAACACTACCAGGCTACTGTGAGTCTTACAATGTGGTCATGTCTCTAAAAGTACCTAGTGAGGGGTTCGGGTTAGCGTCAGGGGAAGGGTCCATAAGAAGGAGAGGAAGCCAGTCCAGGGACTAGAAAGTCTATTAGCAGAGAAAAGAGAGAGGAAGAGCAGAATGGAGTCTGACCTGGAGCCAGCTGGGCTTTCACACAGTTCCAAGAGGCTTTTATTATCCCTTATCAATCAGCAGGGTTGAATGTGGGAGGGGGCTCCAAGCCAGAGTCATCCTTTCTGCAGAGGGACTAATTTTTGTACTCAGAGCAAACCAGGAGTTGCTCCCTTAATTGGCCACTCTAGTACTGCTTTGTTTTTTCCCAGGAACCTTGATCTTGAAGCATTCCAGGAGGTGGGGAGGGAATCTGCTGTGATCATACAGCTTGGTTTCTGCCTGCTCCTTCCCACTAGCTCTCTCCCAAAGTGGCTGCACTCCTGTCAGGGTTGTAAGGATTTCTTTCCCACACTTAATAAGCTCCATGCCACATAAGAGATGTTTAATAGGGGCCATTATCAATAGCTCACATATGTATATATTAGGATGGAGGAGGGCTTTGAAATAGTCTAGATCTGGACTCAGTCAATTATGGCCCTCTGGGCAAATCGGGCAGCTTCCTGGTTTTGTAAAAATAGTTTTATTGGGGGCGGCACCTGTGGCTCAGTGAATAGGGCACCGACCCCATATACCGAGGGTGGTGTGTTCAAACCCGGCCCCGGCCAAACTGCAACAAAAAATAGCTGGGCATTGTGGTGGGCGCCTGTGTTCCCAGCTACTGAGGAGGCTGAGGCAAAAGAATTGCCTAAGCCCAGGAGCTGGAGGTTGCTGTGAGCTGTGATGGGACAGCACTCTACCAAGGGCAATAAAGTGAGACTCTGTCTCTACAAAAAAAAACAAAAACATTTTATTGGGGCATGGTGCCCACAGCACAGTGGTTACCATGCCTGCCACAAACACTGAAGCTGGCAGGTTCAAACCCAGCCCAGGCCAGCTAAACAACAACGACAACTGCAACAAAATATAGCCGGGTTTTGTGGCAGGTGCCTGTAGCCCAGCTACTTGGGAGGCTGAGGCAAGAGAATTGCTTAAGCCTAAGAGTTTGAGGTTGCTGTGAGCTGTGATGCCACAGCACTCTACCGAGGGCGACATAGTGAAACTCTGTCTCAAAAAAAAAAAAAAGAAAAAGGTTTCATTGGAACATAGCTCTTCCATTTGCATGTGGCATTGTCTGTGGCTGCTCTAAAAGGCAAAGCTGAGTAGTTGCAACTGTATGGCCCACAAAGCCTGAAATCTTTACTTTTTAAATAGAAACATATAAAATGTAAGCTGGGTGTTGTGGCTCACGCCTGTAATCCTAGCACTCTGGGAGGCCAAAGTGGGCAGATTGCTTAAGCTTGAGTCTGAGACCAGCCTGAGCAAGAGCGAGACCCCATCTTTATTAAAAATGAAAAACTGGGTCATGCCTGTGGTTGAAGGAGTAGGGCGCCGGCCCCATGTACTGGAGGTGGTGGGTTCCAACCCATCCCTGGCCAAAAACTGCAAAAATAAAAATAAAAATAAAAAACTGAGGTAAGAGGATCTCTTGAGCCCAAGAGTTGGCGGTTGCTGTGAGCTATGATGCCATAGCACTTTACCCAGGGTGACAGAGTGAAACTCTGTCTCAAAAAATATATATATATATTATATATATTTATATACATATATAAAACGTTTACTTCTACTTACTATTGGATATATTTACTACAGGGTCAAGATTTGTGTTTTTGATCTTGTCTTTTGCCAGAATCTTTTCATTTTTTGTTTTTACTAGTGAGATCTCGCATAAAAGTTCATTGTATAAAATACGCCAAAGTGCCAGACCCTGAGCTAATAACATTAATAGCTTATATTTAACAAGTACATATATACTAGAAAAGTGTTTTTCAAGCCAGGCAGGGTGGCGCATGCCTGTAGTTTTAGGTACTCTGGAGACTGTGGTGGCAGGATTGCTTAAGGCGAGGAGTTAAAGGCTGCACCCAGCCTCCAAGTGCAACACCCCTATTTAAAAAAATAAAATAAAAATAAATTTTTTAAAAAAAGGAAAAAAGAAAAGTGCTTTGTTTTTCCTTTTTATCTCAAAATATTAAGGGGGTATAAATGTTTTTGTTACATGGACAGCTTTTATAATGCTTAAGTCAGGGTTATTAGTGTGCCTGTCACCTAAATAGTGTTCATTGTACCTGATAGGTAGGTTTTACCCCTCCTCTCCTCCCCTCAGAAAAAGCATTTTTTAAACTATGTGAAATCAATCTAATCCATTTAAGGGGTATAGCCAGCTTTTTAAAAATGAAATAGAAGAGACTAGAAAATTATTCTATTGTAGGTGATCTGGGTATGTATTATTTTGTGAGATTTTTCTTCAGTGACAATACAATCTGTGCTTAGTAAGTCCCATAAAATGCATTTCTTACTGTAGGTCGCAGTAAAGCAGGGTGCTGGGCAATGTTCCACGTGTGTCCCTTGATCTTCTGTATTTCATGGGATCTAATGTGCCGTCGATCACAAGTCACACCACTATTTTATATATTATCAGGAGAGAAAATGCTGCCAATTAAACTTTAACGTAATGCTTTCTCATCCCTGGGAATTGTATTTGTATAAAATAGTTCGCTTGTGATTTAACATAGATTTTACCACACCTTCCTCACATAGACACAAAAAGAAAAATAGGGAAGTAACTTTGTGGTTTTCCTAACACGTGCTCCCCTTAGAGCCTAATTTTTCTGAATGACTCTGGCTCAGGAGTCAATGTCTGAGACTTTTCACCTAAATGGTTCTCAGTGCCTTCATGAGCGTTGGTGACGCCTTACTGCTGTTGCCAACATTTTCTTGCAAGCTGCAGACACCCACTCCGCCAGTTTTGGTGCTGGCACTCTCTGACCCTCTGGAAAGCATGAATTGGCCATGCCTTATCCTCACTGCTTTAAAATTCTTTCATCTTTTCCAAGGGCTTCAGAAGTTTACCCAACTTACAGGTGAACCAAAGACAGACTCCCTTTCCACGCAGGTGTTAGTGACTCAGCATAACTCAGCTCTACTTGCATGAACCTTTTTTTTTATTTTATTTTTTTTATAGAGACAGAGTCTCACTGTACCGCCCTCTGGTAGAGTGCCATGACGTCACACGGCTCACAGCAACCTCTAACTCTTGGGCTTACGCGATTCTCTTGCCTCAGCCTCCAGAGCAGCTGGGACTACAGGCACCCGCCACAATGCCCGGCTATTTTTTTTGTTGCAGTTTGGCTGGGGCTGGGTTTGAACCCGCCACACTTGGTATATGGGGCCGGCGCCCTACTCACTGAGCCACAGGCGCCGCCCAACATGAACCTTCTTTTATAGGTTGCTGCTTAGCCAGAAGATACAGGCTAAGAGTCATCCCTTAGAAGTGAATACTCGCTTCAGTAACATCATATTCATGCCCTGCTACTCTTTCCTTGGTTATGGTGGACACAATAACCGTTCACTTCTAAGCTGAATCAAAGCAGGATTTTTTTTTTTTGAGGACATTTTGACCTGGCAATCAAACTTCAAATACGTACTGACAATACTTATAACCTACTTGAAGTGATGATGTGTGTAGGAGACACCTCCAGAGTAACACCTTGGTAATAAGGGAATGTGGAAGGGATTTAACATCACTGGTCTCTCATTAAAGAGCATGAGAGGAGAACACCAACATTATTATTGCCTAGCAGTCTCCACACCTGTGGTGTATCAGTTCTATAAATAGCCTCAGGAGACACTACTGCTCAGACTAAGACTGATAGACTGTTGCTGAGAGTTTGCTGCTGAGATGCTCACTCCCACTAATATTGACCGCGACTTCTAAGGTGCTTTGGCACCTGAGACCTGAATGATACATACCCAGAGCACGTCCAGACAGTTTAATGGATTAGGGTCAGGGTCAGGGTCAGGGCCGGCGGCCTGGTGTCCCGGCTCCAACAGATAAGAGACATCAAACCAAATTTATGTGTGCAAAAACAGGGTCACCTTCCTGGGCTGTTGAAAGCAGTTACAAGTCACTGACTTTTAAGTCACACCCTGATTTTAAAGGTGTTAAAACGTGGGGGGAAAAAATCCATCTCAGAACTGATGAAATTAGGTAGCTCATTTCATTGCCAACATGATCCTATGAGATAGGAATGATCATCATCCCCATTTTACAGAAGATAGCAAGGCTCAGAGAAATTGGGGGACTTGCCCAAGTTCATCTAACCCATAAGTGGCAGAATCAGGCTGCACTGTGACTTTTTATGGGGCCTTGGCATTACTTTCACAGGTCCCTTCCTCCATAATAAGCATCAGTGACTGCACTGATATAAAAACAAATACATTAATATTCTATTGTGAAACACAGTCTTCCACTTAAAAGTTCATTTTGTTCTTCTAATTGTAAACAAAAGTAAAACATTCTTGTGGGCCTCTAAAAATGCTGTGGCCCCCCAGCACGTGCCCACTGTGCCTCAGGGAGAAGTAGGTACTGGCAGATCCAGAATCCAGCGCAAGCAGTCTAACTCCAAAGTTCAAATGTTTGCTAACCTCTGACTTCCCTGCCGTCTAGACACCATTCTTCCTGGCTATGATGGATCCAATGAAGAGCTTAATGCTTAAGAACAGCGTCATTAGGACTCACTCACTGGTGGGGTCAGCCACATGTAACCCATCATGCAACTTTGGGTATTTTATTTTATTTTCTTATTTTATTTTATCTTGTCTTTTGAATTTAGAGACAGGGTCTCTGTGGCCAGATCCTGGCCCTGTCTTATGCCTGAAGCTCCTGCCCCTCATAGAGGTGTGCATATTTGATGGAACAGGTAATTGTACAGCAGAAGCCTTCTCCAAGCGCTCAGGAAGGAGTAAACGCCCACAAACATCCGTTTTCCCTAGAATATTCTGCTCAAAGACAAAATAACGAAAATAACATTTGTATGGTGCCTTTTATTTGCCAGAAGAGCCTGTTTCCGATTCCCAGTTTCATTTACTTCTTTCCAACCCCCAGGAAACAAGGTTATTTCTGTGCCCATTTTGCAGATGAAAGCAGGGAAAGTTGGGCGTGTCCCCGCAAGTGGCATTCGCAGCTGTACCCGTCTGTTGACCAATTCTTTTTTCTCCTTTTTGAAGGCGGCATACACGGTCTTGGGCTTCATCCCCTTCCTCTTCAACCAGCCGCCCCCGCAGAGCCCCTTCCTCTCTGAGCACCGCTCCTCCAGGTGGGAGCTCCGCCTCATCGCAGCTCGCTGCCCGCTGCTGCCCGCGCGGCGCCCCCGCACCGCCGCGCCCCTGGCCGCCGGGGCCCTGCAGCTCCTGGCTTGCTCCACCGTGATCTTGGAGACCTACGCCCGCCGTCTGCGACACGCCATCGCTGCTTCCTTCTTCACCGCCCAGGAGGCAAGGAGGGTGCGCCACCTGCACGCCCGGCTCCAGAGAAGCTACGACAGGCACCGAGGCCAGCAGGCGCCGCTGCGGGAGTTCTTCCCGCGCCCGACACCTGAGCTTGCCCCAAGCCCCCAACCCTGGCAGGGGTAGACGGGCCGAGTTCATGCCGGACGCCTGGCAGAACGCGGAGCTGCAGGGAGAAAAGAGTTTTGTAGTTACACAGGCCCAAGTGGTAACTTCTGCTCTCTCCCCGTGTGACCTGGGGTAGGTCACTTCATCAACTTTCTGAGCCTCAGTTTCTACATCGGCGTAAATGACATAATTGCAATTGATGAGACCTATTTTCTGCCTGGGGATGTGGTAGGAATGGAACAAGACATTGGACTGGGTAAACAGCAAAGGACTATGCAAAGGTGAAACCAAGGAGATTCAGAGGCGGAGCCAGCTGCAGGTGGGTCGAGGCTCTTATCTGCGTCTACCGCTTTGTTGCAGTTAGGGTCTCACGGAGAAGCATGCCGCGGAGAGTAAGACCCGCGATTGAAATTGTATGGAAAATAAAGAGGACCACCGCTCTCTCATGGCGCGTGGCAATCTTTATTTCTTCTACCAAAGCTCATATAGGCACATAATCAATAAACACATGACTTAAACCTTGGCCCCAGGCCTTTTGCCTGGTACTTACGGGCCTAACCAGATTAACCCATAACCATTTTACTAACATTATCTAAAGCTATCCTTATGGGCTAAGGTTTAACCGATTCACGGATAACTACTTCATCTAAACTTAATCCTCCTAAAAATACATGACTTAATGGAGAACATGTTGTTAGCCATTACTTCTTTGCTCTTATCTGATAAAGCCTGAGGCTCTGGGGGAGAAAGATAGATCGAATACCTGCCTTACTGACCTCACCGTTTGGAGGCAGTTACTTTAGTCTTTAAGCAAGGCACAGTCAAGAAATTCTTAAGACATAGAGAAACTCGTTTGCAAGTCTCTGCTCCCATGTGGGCCTTAAGTCAGGGGGTTTTTAATGCCTGCAACCAACCCGGCCATATGGGATTCTGTCTCAGTTTCTCACAAGTATGCCTGCGTAAAGTCTTTTCACTGCTCCCTCTCAAACAGCTTTTTTGGCTAGAGGCATATAGGCCTTTTGCCTATACTGCTTTACGTGTTAGATGGGGCCTTTCCATCATTAATTTATCTAAATGCTCCTGAAACTAACTTATGTGCCTCTGAATCCTCTGAACCTGTGTATAGTAACCTAAAATTTTGATTTTGTAAATAAATGTATTTGTTAAATCTTAGATGATGTTACTCCTCTGCTTCAAATTCCTAGAGTGCCTAGGATTGCCAGGTTTAGCAAATAAAAATACAGGATACCTCGTTTCAACTTGAATTTCAGACAAACAACAAATACTTGTTTGGTATAAGTATGTCCCTGAGCCCTGGCTCAGCCACAAGCTACCCGCATGTGACCTTGGGTTCCCCTTCTCTTAAATGAGGCTCCTGTTGGCCTGATCTCATAGGCCTGCCCTCATCTAATGACAATACATCTAAAATATTCACTAATGCTCCATAAGCATTCATTTGTTTACTCTAAAACATTCCGTTAAAAGATAGTGATAATAAAGATCAGGGCTTTTGAATTTCAGATAAACCATGAAAACTTGCTTAGCATAAATATGTCTATGGGATATCCTTATATTTATGTTAAATAAGCATTCTTTGTTTATCTGAAATTCACATTGAACTGAAATCCTGTATTTTGTTTGGCAATGCTATCCCCATCAAACTTATAATAAAATCCAAACTCCTTACCCTGTGGGCTTGCTATGTCCTGTCTGCCTTCCAGATCATTCTTTACCCTCCTCTGACTTACCCTCTTCCCCAGGAGTCTGACCCCTGTGAATCCTGACATCCTGGCTTCCTTGCCCTCTGGCTTCTAGTTGGGTTGGCAGCTAACAGGGAGGCACTGGCAGATGATCCAAAGGAGGATAAGGGTCAGGATGGTTATTCCTCCAGCCTTTGGGGACTGCTATTTGGCAGCAGCCATTTCTTTTTCTTTCTTTCTTTCTTTTTTTTTTTTTTTTGAGACAGTGTCTCACTTTGTCACCCTTGGTAGAGTGCCATGGTGTCACAGCTTACAGCAACCTCAAACTCGTGGGCTTAAGCGATTCTCTTGCCTCAGCCTCCCAAGTAGCTACAGGCACCCACCACAGGGGACTACAGGCGCCCACCACAACGCCTGGCTATTTTTTTTTCCTGTAGTTGTCATTGTTGTTTAGCAGATCTGGGCCAGATTCAAACCTGTTAGCCTCGGTGTATGTGGCCGGTGAACTAACCACTGAGCTACGGGCACCGAGCCCACCTTTCTTACTTGTTGCTCAGCTCCTGTCTGGTAGTCCCTCTTCCATGGCCTCAGTTCCCCTGGCTGCAGAGAGGTAACAGCTTCCACTCTTGCCAGTCTCTGGGATGTCCCATTCTTCCCTAAACCCAGTCTCCACCTCTATATCTTCATTAAACTCTCTTTAACTATCCCTTTGAAACTATTATCTCTTTGCTGCCAGGACCCTGATTGATCTGCCCTGGGCCCTAAAGTCCCACATGCACTCCCCTCTCTGACTTCATCTCACACGGGGCTGTTGTCGCTCACTGTGATCTGGCCACATGGATTTAGGATCCTTAGATTCATTGGGCATGTTTGCATGCACCCCCAGGGGGATGCCCATGCTGCTCCCACTTCCTGGAATACTCTTCCTTCACATTATTCAGGCATTTGGGGAAGCCCCCCTGATGACTTCACCTAATATTGTCTCTGTCCTACCTAGTTTCACTGTATCACAGAGGTTGGTAAACTACAGCCCTTTGGGAAAATCTGGCCTTTGCTTGTTTTTGTATATCGAGATTTAGTGGAACATTGCTACACTGGTTTGTTTAAATATTGTCTGTTTTTGCTACAATGGCAGATTTGAATAGTTGAAACACAGACTGCATGACCCTTAAAGCCTGAAATATTTACTATCTGGCCCTTTGAAGAATATATTTGCCACTCTCTGATCTATCTTATCAAATTATTTTGTCAAGCTAATGGAAAAAAACCACAAACTCTACAAAATGTGTGTGACCATAGCCCAGGGAGCCACACCCAAGAAGTCTTGAGCAAGTGGTTTGAAGGTGGTTGGGTTAGTTTTGTTTGACACATTCATGGAGATAGGAATTGCAGGTAAAATCATAAATCAATGATTTACGACAGCAAGAGGGAGAAGTGGGGAAGAATCATCTTGCAGGGCATTGTGGGGCTTAAGAAAGCACTTGGATTGTGGCGGGTGCCTGTAGTCCCAGTTACTCGGGATGCTGAGGTAAGAGAATCACCTAAGCCCAGGAGTTGGAGGTTGTTCTGCTGAGAGCAATAGAGTGAGACTCTATCTCTACAAAAAAAAAAAAAAAGAAAGAAAGCACCTTAGATTCAAGTACAACAGGATGCCATTGAAGGGTTTAAGCAGGAGAATCACTTATATTTTTAAGAGATCACTTGTTATTATATGGAGAATGAAGCTGGAGTGAGGAACAAGAATGTATCAAGGGACCCATTGGAAAATAATTTCAGTATCCAAACGAGTTTACAGATGTACTAAAGTCTTGGCAGACAATAGGTAGTTAAAAGTGGATTAATTCTGAGGTATGTTTTACATGCAGAATTGAAGAACTTTTTTTTTTTAAGTAGAGTCTTAAGCTGTCACCCCGGGTAGAGCGCCTTTGTGTCATAGCTCACAGCAACCTCCAACTTGGGCTCAAGCGATCCTCTTGCCTCAGTTTTTCTATTTTTAGTAGAGATGGGGGTCTCACTTTTACTCAGGCTGTTCTCAAACATGAGTTCAAGCTATCCACCTGTCTCAGCCTCCGAGAGTACTAGGATTACAGGCATGAGCCACTCCGCCCGGCCTGAAGAACTTCTTAAGTATTGATGTCAGTGGTGAAAGAAATAATTTCTAGGTGGGTGTTGCTGCCTTTACTAAGATGAGGAAAACTAGAGATGAATGAGGTAAGTTGTGAGAAAATAAAGAGTTCCACTTTAGACATATTTAGTTCATGGCCAAGTACTGCTGATTGCTTCTGGCAACTGAGCAGCTTATGTAGGCAGGAGAGCTGCCAGGCTTAGAACAAGAGAAGCCCAAGGAGCCAACTGCAATTAATAGGGGTAAAAAGATTGCTCTGGACCACACTCAGGATGGACTGCCACACCCTGGGGTCACAGGCCATCCTGGGCATCTTTGGCAACTGACATCTTGAAAAGAGCTGAGTAAGGGACAGCTGGGGTCAGGGTGGGGACAGGGAGTATAAATTGGGAGTTTGAGGTTCTGCTTCCTGGTTGGACCCTGACTGTGTGTCATTGAAATCACTGGACCATAACATCCTTATCTGGAAAACAGGTATGGTGGCTCATACCTGTAAATCTCAGCACTTTGGGAGGCTCAAGTGGTAGGATCCCTTGAGGCCTAGGAGTTCAAGTCCAGCCGGACAATATAGAGAGAACCTGTCGCTATAAAAAAGTAAAAAATAAATCTATCCTTATCTATAAAATGAGAATAATAATACCTACTTGACTAGGGTTATAGGAAATGAAGATAATAACTGTAAAGCACTTCACATGGCACTTGGGCCAGTGTAGGGTGTTATCACTAAAGATCTCAGGGAAGAGTCTAGTGCAGAGGGATAGGAAGTACAGTGTGATGAGCAAGATCACAGACCCCACAGCCAGCCTCCTGGGTTCAAATCTTAGCGCACACACCCCCACCCCACCCCCGACATTACTAACCTATGTGTCCTTGAGCAAGTTACTTAACTACTCTGGGCCTCAGTTTCTTTGTCTGTAATGTGGAGATACCAATAGTACCTTCCCCGTAGAGTTTTGTGAATATAAAACAAATTAATAATGAGTCTGGGCACTGTAGCTCACACCTGTAATCCTAGCATTCTGGGAGGCCAAGGTGGGTGGATTGCTTGAGCTCAGGAGTTCAAGACCAGTCTGAGCAAGAGTGAGACCCTGTCTCTAAAACTAGTCAGATGTTGTGGCAGGCACCTGTAGTCCCAGCTACTCAGGAGTTTGAGGCAAGAGGATCACTCAAGCCCAAGAGTTTGAAATTGCTGTGAGCTAAGATGCCATGGCACTCTACCCAGGATGACAGAGTGAGACTCTGTCTCAAAAAAAAAAAAAGAATTAATACATGTAAAGCACATAGACCATAACCAGATAATAATACATTCTTCATACATGCTAGCTGTCATTTGTGACAAAGATTGACAATGGTAGCCATTGTCTGGACCCCAGTTGGGAATATCCTCTTGCTAACTTCCTTCTCATTCATTTCCTGCCCATTTACAGGATCTGTAGATTGAGAGTTGGAAGTTCAAACCATGCTCAGACATTAAGGGGTGGGAAAAGAGGACTATTTAATTGTAATCAATAATGTATTCATCCCTTGTCACAGTCAGGCACAGGGCTAAGCATTGTACATGGATTTTATTAACCACATGACTCATGTAAGCCTCCCAAGGACACTCTTGAGGTGACATCAATGATTCATGATTATAATTCACATTTCAAAGATGAAATAATTTGTAGAGAGCATGATTGATGGATTGGCTGCAGCAAACCATGGTCAGAACCTGCTATGTGCAGGCAGGGAGCAGGCCTGCCGGGAAAGCACCCTCCATGTCTTTGTGAAGCTTAGTGCGCTCCCCACCTCAGGAAGCTTTCTCTAGTAAACAAAGATGTTCATTCATTTACTCAACTGCTACGTAGCATCTTTTTTGTGCTATCATGGAACTAAAGATCCCTAACTGGCTTGTGTGAGTGTCGTTGGCTTAGCGGGAGCAAGATCCTTGTGGGAATGTGGGACGCAGTCTTCAAGAGTTTACAATTCCTTTGCAGGAGAAGGAAAGGAGGGAGGGAGGGAGGGAGGGAGGGAGGGAGGGAGGAAGGAAGGAAGGAAGGAAGGAAGGAAGGAAGGAAGGAAGGAAGGAAGGAAGGAAGGAAGGAAGGGAGGAAGGAAGGGAAAAGAAAAGAAAAGAAAAAGAAAGGAAGACAACTGGGAAAGGTAAGAAGGAAAGGTCCCAAGTCCAGAGGGGCAAATCCCTTTTCAGCAGCTCTGGACCTCGGTTTTTCATTTGTCTGCCGCGGGGCTGAGGTTTCTACTTGTGAAACAAAGTCAGGATTCCAGATTCCGGGGTCTGGGGGGCCCGGGAACCAGCGGGTCGCCACTCCCCCTGCCCCCGTGGTCAGTGGAGTTGTCCCATGTAGCAGACAGAAAGAAGGGAATGCGGGAGGCCCAAGGCAAAGGTGGGCAAGCGGGGCATCCGGTGTGTACACTCCCCGCGCACCGCGGGTGTGCAGGGCGCGGCGCCACCAGCGGGCGGGGAAGAACTGCGCTAGCCGACTACAACAGCTTCAGCCCAGCGGCATCAGTGGAGGAAACCCGCTTACTCCAGCAGAGGACCAGCCTGAGGCCGCGGCAGAAAGCGGAGCGGAGAGGAAGGCTGCTGCAGGGGGCGAGGATCCCACACCTCTCAGAGCGCGAACCCCGCGCACCTGCGGAGCTAAGGAGGTGAGACTTGGGCGGGCTCAGGCACGGGATCCAAAAGGAGGCAGATTCTGGCTCCCAGCTCCCTGCTAGAAAGCCAGCTGACTGTCCCAAACCCGCCCTGCAGTAGCACCCACCCCGGAGAAACCGC
Organism: Nycticebus coucang; assembly: GCF_027406575.1. Classification (NCBI taxonomy): domain Eukaryota; kingdom Metazoa; phylum Chordata; class Mammalia; order Primates; family Lorisidae; genus Nycticebus; species Nycticebus coucang. The sequence goes on along the minus strand of NC_069800.1, from coordinate 52,825,033 downwards.
ACCAGCTTGGGCTAAAAGCCGCTCAGAAACGGAGCAGCACGCGCCTATTTGCTCCAGGTCCGGGTTCTTCTGAGTTCCCAGAGTCCCGTACAACAGGTTCTAGACCTTGCGCCGACTGCAGAAACCACAGCAGCAACCGGAGACATTTGTGAGACTCCCAGCTCGGCACCCAGAGAGCGTTCCCACAGGTCCCGAGAGAACTTGCGCAGCCCACAGTAATTCGCCAACTCGTCGCTGGCAGGGATGCATGGAAACCCCACCGGGTCTCCCGAGCGCTCTAACGGGTGTCCTGGGCACCATGCGTCGGCCTGTGCTGGCAGTGCAGGCAGTGACTCTGACTCCAGGGCCCCTCGAGTACGGAGCTCCCGGTGGTGGCCCGGAGCCCCCACGTGGTCACAGCCATCAACTGTTAAGAGGTGAGCCTGGCCATCTGGACCTGCTAAGGAACTCAGCACAAGCAAGCTGAATTCCTTCTCCCCCACAAGCCACTCCCACTCCACCTCTTCGCCCACTCCCAGTTCTTCAGTCCCCTTAGCCCTTCATCGCAATCAGTCACTGATGGGGAGAGGCCTCCTTCCTTCTTCCCTGCAGGACCTCTGCCTCAGTCTCCTCTCTCACCTCCCTGCCTCCAGCCTTTCCCACTCTCTGTTTCTCCATAGACTGCCACAGAATCTGAGGGCACCTGCTGGGTCATCGTTGTGTGCACCAGCTTCAGGATGAAACCGTAGCTGAAGTAAGGACTTCACTCCCTAACAGTGTGACTGTAGCCAAGTTATTTGTTAGAGTGGCAACTTGTCCCTGTTTGCACAGGACTGCCCCAGTTTCAGCACTGAAAATCCCACACTTGGGGAAAACCCTATTTATAATACTTATACATTATTAAACGTATATTTATATTAAATGTAAACTTGGTTTCCACACCTGTGAAGTAGGCACTACAGTAGTACTTTTTTAACCTGTAGCACTGGTCCAAAGATCAACTGCTGTAAGGGATAGAAAGTACTTGTTCACAGCAAGCCTAAAATGCATGCTACCTATTTCTAAGTATCTTCCCTGTAGCCTCCCATTATTTTCCTTCATGATGCTTCTCCCATTGGGAATTCTACAGCTATCTGGGGTCACATGTGTCTCACCAGACCCTTGAGAAGGCAGTGACCAGGCACACCTCACTTCTTCACTGCTATGTCCTAGAGCAGGGGTCCTCAAACTTTTTAAACAGGGGACCAGTTCACTGTCCCTCAGACCGTTGGAGGGCCAGACTATAGTTTTTTTTAAAAAAAAAAAAACTGTGAACAAATTCCTATGCACACTGCACATATCTTATTTTGAAGTAAAAAACCAAAACGGGAACGAATACAATAACACCACCCTATGTGGCCCACGGGCTGTAGTTTGAGGACCCCTGTTAGAATGCAGAGCAGTGCCCAGCACATAGTAGGTACCTCTAAATGTTTTTTTGATGAATAAATGAATGGATAATTAATAAGATAAGCCTTAATCTTAATACTCAAGGCCTTTCACTGAAATCTAGTTCCTGGCTTGAGGAAAGTTTGAGGTGTTGATTTGTGACTTGTTTGGGTTCTTTGGTTGATAGCAAGAGGGACTATCTCTGGCAAACTGAATCAAAAAAGAATTTAGTGGAGTTGGAAAGAACCCAAAGCAAGAGAACTCTGGAGATTGATGATGCTGGAACCACTGACAGTCCCGTCAGTTCATGGCATCCATCTTAGAATGAAGCAACTCTGCTTTCTGCTCAAGATTCAAATCCAATTACACAACATGCTTGTTTCAGACCATGTGTCTGCACCTAGGCAGGAATATAATGGGGAACTTGGAGCTTCATTCAATGGCTGCATTGACAGTTGTACCAACTGGGTGCAATTCAATTCCATTGGGCACCACTCAGCACAATCTAAATGGACAGATCCTCTCACAGCCTATGAGAATGTATGTGGCAGACCTGAGTAGTGGTGGTGTAGTTTCTCAAAGTAAAGTTGAAGTGTTTTTTTTTAATCAGAAAAAGGAGGGATGGGTGTCAGGAGGACCAGAAAAAACAACAGGTGTCCACCACAAGTGAATTAATCCAGGTTGACAGCAACAGGAGATTGATGTTATTTGGTATATCAGTGAGATCTTGGCCTTTATGGCACTTGCTGGCAAGCAGGCCTTCTTTACTCTGTAGGGAGACACTGAGCTTTCCACAGCAAGGTCTCCTGGCAAAGCAACAAAGTTCACGCATCCTGGGAGTCCGACTGCTGCTGGCCTTTGCCAATGCTACCACCTAGTGTCCATTACTGAAACTGCACCATCCCTGTGTGCTTGCCCGCCCCCTTGTTCCATTCGTTTTCCTCCCCAACCTCTCTTCAAGACCCGTCCTCTCTCCTTCCCCTTGTACCTGGATTCCTCATCAAATGTGATCTGAGAGGAAACAGTTTGAAAACTAATTCAAAAGTAGCTGTTGTGAAGAAAATCAAAGAAAATAAAAAGGTTCCTGATGAAAAAAATGGATGTGGGAAGGCACAGCTCCATATCATGCATGAGAAAAGTCATTCTGGAATGAAAACATGTAATACAATTAGGAATGCCAGAAATCAAAATGGATATCTTGTTCTACACCACAACTGTCGGACTTTGAAACAAGCTTATGACTATAATAAATGTGGGAAAACCTTCAAGAGGGAGATCTTCATTACACTGGAAAGGGTGCAGTCTGAAAGAAAAGCAAATGAATGTAATGAATGTAGGAAATCCTTTTCTAAAAAAGTTCACCCTCACTGTACATCAGAGAATTCATACAGGGGAAAACCCCTATGTTTGTAATGACTGTAGGAAAACCTTCCGTGTGAAGACAAGCCTCACTTGACTCCAAAGAATCCATACCAGAGAGAGACCATATAAATGCAGTGAATGTGGAAAGACCTTCATTGACCAATCAGCTCTCATTGTACATCAGAAAATTCATGGAAGGGAGAAATCCTATGAGTGTAATGACTGTGGTAAGACCTTCTTTCGGAAGTCAGCCCTTGCTGATTCAGGTCACACACAGGAGAGAAGCCTTATGAATGCAAGGAATGTGGAAATGCCTTTAGCAAGAAATCTTACCTTGTTGTACATCAAAGAACACACAGAGGAGAAAAAAACAAATGAGTGTAAGGAATGTGGGAAAACCTTCTGTCAGTCAGCTCTTACTGCATATCAGAGAATTCACACAGGGGAAAAACCCTATGAATGTGGTGAATGTGAGAAAACCTTCTTCTGTCAGTCAGCCCTCAGTGCGCATCGAAGAAGTCATACAGGAGAGAAACCCTATGAATGCAGTCAATGTGGAAATTTTTTAGGTACTAAATCAGCCCTCATTGTACATCAGATAAGTCACAGAGGAAAGAAATCTTATGAATGTGATGAGTGTGGGAAATTTTTCTTCTATTAGTCAACACTCACTATACATCACAGAACTCACACAAGAGAGAAACATGGTATGTTGAATAAATGTGCTAGAACATCCATTGAGAAGTCAAACTGCAGTGAACATAAGAGAATGAACAGAAAGGAGAATCTTCATGAGTGCGGTAAGCATGAGCATGCCATGAGCAAAAACTCACACCTTACTGTACATCAGGGAACTATGTGGGAGAGGCCATATGAATGTAATGAATGTGGGAGAACTTACTGCAGGAAGTCAGCCCTCACTCACCATCAGAGAACACACACAGGAGAGAGACCACACAGGTGCGACGAATGTGGGAAAACCTTCTGGCAGAAGTTCTCTTTCATTGAACATCAGCGAACTCACACCGGGGAGAAACCATATGAATGTAATGAATGTGGGAAATCCTTCTGGTATAAGTCAGCCTTCAGAGTACATCAAAGAATTCATACAGGAGAGAAACCATATGAATGTAATGAATGTGGGAAAACCTACCATCAGCTGTGGACTCTCACTGAACATCAGAAAATACACACGGGGGAGAAACCCTATAAGTGTAATCAATGTGAGAAAACATTTTGCCACAAATCAAACTTCTTTTTACATAAGAAAATCCACAAGGAATGAGTTCCAACAAAGCAATAAATTCCAACAAAACAGCAAATTAAATAATTTACATGAAACTAAAGCTGTGAATATGCACAGAGGAATGGAATCTTATAAATGTAATGAATATGGAACATTTTTCTGTCATAAGCCCTCACCATAACATCAGAAAACTCACATCGGAAAAACACCTTGTTCAATAAATGTAGTGTAGCAGTATTAACTATGAAAATACTGAACAATTCAAAAGTTATGCCAACTGTGCCTCCCTTTTAAAGTAATGAAACAAACATTAAGTTCAGTTGTGACTTGACTGTATATGGTATGAGGTGCGAGAATCTAATCTTCATTCCAAATCAACACCAATTGTTCATACAATTTCTCTCTTTATAGTATTTTAAATTCTCAGATTGGGCAGCTTGGCTTTTGTCTTCTGTCTCCATAGTCTCCTAGTAATAGACCCCAATCCCTTTATCTGTAAAGCTGACACTTAACTCCAGAGGACTAACGATAATACTCCACCCACCCTTGGTAATGATACCACAGAAGAGCATTTGCTAAGACTAAGGAAATGAAAGTTCTTCCCACGACCTTTCTGATGGGAGACAGGCACAGGATAGCTAATATGTGATCCTGAAGCTTCCAGTGAAGTCAGGGAAAAACAGCAATTTCAGTAGGAAAAACATAAAGAGATAAGAGGATTGGAGCAGCAAAGAGAATCTAATCTTTAAATCCAAAAAGTGTTAGTCTTTCTGGTTTTAGTATTCCATAACATCCACGCACCCCCTATTCTACCCGTGACTTTATTATGTCAATTAAATGCTTACAAAAATTTCTTGTACTTTCTAATAAACATGTTCACAGAGGTGTTTTTTAGAAGTAACTTATCAAATTCTGAGCACAAAAGGCCTCTGTAGTGCCAATTAGAGTTACATGATGTAGATGCATGCAGTTAGGTAGGATCACCATTTAATGGGGTTAATGTTAGTGGGAGATATTTTTCCCTTCAAGCCCTGACTTCCATGTGTGGGATTTTTCCTATACCTGTACCTGTCCTCTCTGCCACATTATGCCTTCTGCCCCAGGGAAGATGAAGTGGGTTCGTCTAACTGGTAAGACAGTGATGTGTAACTAGGTTTGCTCAGTTCAACTCTAGCACCTCTTCATTATGGGCTATATTGGCAATATGATTCTTATCACAGGCATTGCCTATGGTAGAGCTAGCCTAAATTGTCCTCGTTCTGTCACTTAGCTTATTGGCCCATTTTGGTGGTCACGCTAAGTTGCAGCCTCCAACACAGTCTTAATCATGGTATAGAGCAAACATTATAGGGTGTAGAAGGGGGCCACACAAGGACATCAGTGGCAGCAGGAGGTTGGGACCTCTGGAGCCATCTTTCTTAGAGGCTAGCTGCTACAGGTAACCACAATAAGAATGGAGTGGTTTCAAGAAATATAGGAGACACACCAGACACGGTGACTGTTCATCTTCACTGCTGGTAAATCTAAGTGGAGAGGACAAAATGATGTGAGAGAAAAAGAATTCACAGAGTAATGTTCTCAGTGGGTGAGATAGGTTGGAGTCTAGTGCCTTTTTGTGAGAACAGAACTGTCATGCCATGCCAGCTCATGCACATTAAAAATCCCATATGTGGGCATACACGAATGGGTTGATGTGGTGGAAGCTTGTGGATTTCTTTGGTAGTTATTACATTGTCATCCCTGTGTCTGATGCTGGAGCTTGAGGTCTGCAGGCCAACCAGTCAGGATGGGAAGGTGAAGGCTAAGACAGAGAACAAAGACAAAGTGGTGTCTTTTTACTCTTCTTAGTTGGTGCTATTTGTCATGTTGCTAAATAGCTAGCCCAGGATCTGGAAAAACTAAAGGAAGATCCCAAGGCAAGAAGAGGAGCTGCAGACATGTCTACCAACCCATGCCAACAAGGAGAGCCAGCAGATAAGAAACCACACACGTCAGTGACAGAAGCCTGACAGGAACGTCAGACAACTGCTCCTCTACCTCCACTCTCTAGCTCTCACACCTAAATGTCCTCTGGGACCCACCCTCGCTGGAAACATGCAGGGAAGGGAATTCTGGGGAACAGAGAATCAGGCAGGCCAAGGTGACACCTTACAAAGTCACCTTTCTCTTGTTTTCCTTTCAAGGCTAGGGATGGTAAATCCCTTATTGGTTTCACACAATCTTTCCCACGCTTTTGTAAAGAATCTCTTAGTCTTATTTCATTCCTTTTAAATGTGCAGGGTTTTCTGTTTTGTTTTTGGGGGGAGGGCTTTTTTTTTTTTGGGAGACAGAGTCTCACTCAGTCTCCTTGGGGTTGAGTGTCATGAGCTCAAATTCTTCAGCTCAACTGATTCTCTTGTCTCAGCCTCCCAGTTAGCTGGGAGTACAGGCACCAGCGACAACATTGGGCTGTTTTTTAGAGATGGGGTCTTGCTCTTTCTCAGGCTGGTCTCAAACTCCTGAGCTCAAGCAATCTGCGTACCTTGGCCTCCCAGAGTGCTTAGATTACAGGTGTGAGCCACCTTGATGACCCAAAGGAGCTGTTTCTTAATAGTACCGATTCTATAATTAACACCAGGCACCACATCTAACCTTTGAAGGCAAAATAGACATAATATGCCTTAGGACAGGAGTAATCAGGTTCTGGCCTGCCAGTAACATAATTGATCATAGAGACCCTAAAATGAAATTAGATGGACAATCTTTAAAGTGTAGCTTAATAGATAAGTGGAAATTTTCTGAATCTTCTAGACCAGCAGTTCTCAAACTGTGGGTCATGACCCCTTTGCGGGGTGGGGGTGGGGGGTGCGTGAACCACCCTTTCACAGGGGTCACCTAAGACCATCCTGCATATCAGATATTTACATTATGATTCATAACAGTAGCAAAATTACAGTTACGAAGTAGCAATGAAAATAATTTTATGATCGGGGCGGGGGGGGGGGTCACCACAATCATGAGGAACTGTGTTAAGGATCACTGCATTAGGAAGGTTGAGAACCACTGTTCTAGACAGAAACCTGACTTGAGTGGTTCCAATGGGGTTTCATAGCTCTTCACTCAGTTCCCAGACTTAAGCAAATTCCAACACCCAAAATGCCCTCAGGAGAGACTTTTGAAGATGGTCCCCACAATGTAGCCACAGAAGCATAGTGTGAATCTTCTTTCAAATCTTCCCAGAGGTAACAGCAGTCATTTACCAGCCTGACTGTGCACTGGATACAGAGAAATATTAGCACCCAGACCTCCATGGGAATTTGGATACTGAATGAGATGTTAGTTTTTGCATTTCCCAGACACGACCATGGCCCATGATCACAGTGGAGACCTTCATAAAGGGCAGGAGATAGATGACCTGAATCCATCTGCAAGGGTTTGCTTCTGCCCATACTGTGATCATGTCCTCAGACCCAGAAGGTATAGGGACAGACTTAGTCACTGGCAAAATCCTCATACTGGTCCCCTGCCTATGAAGGGAAAACTCTTGCTGCCCATGACATAATGTAGTCTGGACAATTTTTAACTGTTTTAAACCAAAAAAATAGGTGAGATAGATACTTGCATGAAATCATTCACTAACATTGTTTACGTGGATTAACATAAACTGTGCACTTATTCCAATTTTTCATTCTGTGGAAGTTAAATTGTCTTCACAGAGAGAATTTAATCCTTAAGGTTAAAACATTCATCCAACAACTAATTATCCGCCACTTATGAAGGCACCAGTGATTAGACTTGGGACTCCCCCTAATCTAGTCTGATTTCATATTTATTACATCTTTAAAAAAGATATTTTTAAATACGGTCATACTTATAGGGGACAAGGGTTAAAACTTCAACCTATCTTTTGTGGTGGATAACATTCGTCCCACATACATCCAGTTATATCTCCTCAAATATATGACAACGAAAACCATGTAAATAAGCATTTAATGGGTAAAAGGAAAATATGTCTCATACACACTAGTGTTCAGATGATGTTTTAAGCCAAAATATTTATAACTTCTCTGTTATTTGCTTAAATGTAACTGTGTAACGTGGTTTGAATATTAAAACCCAAATGGAAATAAACAGAAAACAAGTTTTTCTGCTGAAACTTTCCAAGGAGAACACATTGAATACCCTAACATGTATGTAATGGCTATCCTTTGATCCTTTGCTTTGCATAACTGGACTTTTGGCTTAGAATTAGTGATACTCCCTAGGAAATATGGCAACAGAGACAGTAAGAAGAAAGTTTAGATCGCAGTGAAGAAGTTTCTAGGATTTTATTGGGTCTGCTGATGGCAAATTTGAGATACTAGACTTCTCAGAATAAGTCATTCCAGACTATCTTAGTAAGCTTCTTTTTTCTCTTCCCATGATAGACATAGAATTAGCAGTTTGACCCTAATAGAAGCCACATTGGAAAATGACTTTGAGACAAAAATAGTTCCAGTTAAATGTGGGATTTTAAGAACCAAAATCAAGGGTGAGAGGCCCAGTGTACATTTTTCTTCCTCTTTATCCTATTTCCAGTTTCATGTGTTGATGATTCCTTTGCACACATTAACTGGTTTTAGTTACATTTTCCGCTTATATAACTTAAAATCTATAAACGTAATTCACATCCATCATTTGCAAAAAGTGAGCTGTGCATACACAACTTTTCTTAGAGATCCAAACACACACACTAGTGCAGCAGATGAAGAGGAACCACATGTGAGATTACACAACAATGTAGCCCTGTGACAGCCACCATGAAGTCTGAAAAGCAGAAAGATGAGAATGAAACTCCCACACCCTAGATCTGGAATTCTTGTGTCTACCGTCTTCTTTACCCTTTATTTCTTTGACTTGTGATCAGCTTTATATTTTAAGATTTGAATTATTGTTAAAACACATTCTACTAGCAAAATTTCTTCTCATTCCAAAGAGATGGCTTTAGTTTTACTTACTTATGTCAAGCTCAGGGTTGCGTCGTCTGAAGTTTGCATCTGTACATAGCTACTGTTGTTAAAAATGATTTATTCATGCAGTGGGAGTGTGAACAAACAGCAAGATGAATGTTTTCTTCCCCACCACAGCCTTCTAGCTGGCTAGCTAGAATGTGTGGCTGAACGCATTTAACCTTGTTTGCTCAAAGTCTCAAGTCAATGCCACATAGAAAGAAGATTTCTGATCACATCTGTTTCTTCAACAGATATGTATTCGTATTTCTAGGATATTCCCAACGAACAGCATGAATCCATGTCGAAGAAATAAACTTGACTAAAGATCTTCTTATAGTGATCTCTTGGGTTTAAATTTCCAATTTCTAATAAAGAGTAAATGATTTCTAAATGCCTTTCTGCATCTTTTCCTTTTTAGGATTTCTTTTTATCGTGAGTTTTCTGATGTCGAGAAAGCTGTGAGTTTAAGCTAAAAGCTTTTCCACACTGGTTACATACAAAGTGTTTCTCTCCTGTATGGATTTTCTTGTGTTTATTAAGATTTGAATTATTGTTAAAACACTTCCCACACTCACTACACTCATAGGGTTTCTCGCCGGTATGAATTTTTTTATGTTGATTAAGATCTGAGTTAAAGCGAAAGGTCTTACCACATTGATTACATGTAATGAGCTTGTCTACAGAATGAGTTTTTCGATGTTTATTAAAGTTTGGCTGATATTTAAAGGTTTTTTCACAAATAGCACATTTGTAGGGTCTCTCTCCAGTGTGAGTTCTTTGATGATGAGTTAGATCTGACAAACGGATAAAAGTCTTTTTACAGTTATTACAAGTGAAAGGTTTCATTCCAGTATGGATTTGTTGATGACGAACAAGATCGGTGCGCTGGATAAAGCTTTTTTTACATTCATTACATGCAAAGGACTTCTCTGCAGAATGAATTTTCTGATGTTTATTTAGATTTGAACGGCTTTTAAAGGATTTCTCACAACTATCACATTTATAAGGTCTTTCTCCAGTATGAGTTCTTTGATGGAGGATAAATTGTGAGTATGGACTGAATTCCTTTTTGCAATCAATACAATAATATTTACATTTATAAAATTTCTTTTTAGTATGAATTAATTGGTGTTGAACTTTTTCTGAGAAAGAGTGAAAGGTTTTTCCACAAAGTTTACAGGAAAAGGGCTTCCTTCGAGTATGGATATTTTTATGCCGAGTCAGATTTAGTTTCTTGCCAACATGAAAGTGCTGATGTATATTCAAGGATGAGGGGAACCAAAAGGCCTTTTGACAGACATCACATTTGTATGGTTTCGATGCACTGTGTGTGCTCTGATGTTGAATAACCTTTGATGCTCTGTTAAAGGTTTTGCCACATTGGTTACATTCGAAGTGTTTATCTGGTATACAAATTCTTTGGCGTGTTGTAAATGATGAGTAATGCCTAAAGACTTTTGTATTTTCACCACATTTGTGGGCTTCCACCAACTTGTGGATTTTCTGGTGTCCGGTAAGTTGTGAGTTATGCCTAAAAGCCACACCACAGTCTTCACATTTATAATGCTGGATGGAGGTACAAGGTCTTTGATATTCTTCATGGTGAACCCTTTGTTTGGAGGAATTCCCAGATAAATTGAGGGTGTGAAAAGCTGCCCATGATGGTTGACATGCTAGAAGGAAAATTTAAGAAAAAAAAATCAAAACCGGCTATTGCAACGTACATCAAGGTAATTAGTAAAGAAAAAGAAAGAAGAGGGGTGGTGCCTGTGGCTCAAGGAGTAGGGCACCACCCCATATACCACAGGTGGGGGGTTCAAACCCAGCCCCGGCCAAAAACTGCAACAACAACAACAAAAAAAAAAAATAAGAAAGAAAGAAAGAAAGAAAGAAGAGTTCCATGAATGGAGATTTAAGGTTGGGATGAGAAGTAGGAATTTGGAGATATGGAGAATTAACAAAGTGGTTCTTCCTTCAATACAAGAATTTAAGGACAGTGATCACTAAATTTGTTTTTCTGTTTCTTTAACCTTGAAATATTTATGTTTGTCATATAAAAAATGACAGGTCCAATTATTGATTGGGCCAGTGCCCTATTTAGATATTGGAGTTGTATTTATTTTTGTTGCTGCTAAGAACATTGAGAACAATCTTACATATACATCTTTGATAATTAGTTGATAATATATTCTAGCATATATTCTTAAAAATGAAAGGGATTCCCAATTCTATTTTTGTTATATACATGCACTGCACCAAGTAAGTTCTTATGTGTCATAAGCACACCATTATTTTCCAATATCTTGATAACCCTAGACTCTATCAAACTTACTTTCTATAAAACTATAGTATAAATTCTAGCACTTACTTTTTTTTAAATAAATCTACAATTTGTTAACTGCTAGGCAAAATTCTGAGCATTTCTACATACAAAATGTTAATGAGAACAAAAATTCTGCCACAGGTAAGATGGAAAACCAGTGTGGATTTCTCTCATTTTCATTCTAGTCCTTGAGATGCTACTGCAGTGATGAGAAAATGTACAAATACGGCAGAATGTTTAAAAATACAAGTAATATTTTCAAAGATAAATAAAACATTGCAACATGAAACAGAATCAGTGATGAGAAAGGACAAAAATTGACTTAAAGAGACAATGTGCTTATAAGAGCTTAATTGACATTTATATCAAAAGTATAAAAGTCAAAGACCAGCCTGACCAAGGGCAAGACCCCATCGCTACTAAAAAATAGAAAAATTAGCTGGGTGTGGTGGCGTGTGCCTATAGTCCCAGCTACTCAGGCAGCTGAGGCAGGAGGATCAGTTGAACCTATGGGTTTGAAGTTGCTATGACACCACTACACTCTAGTCTGGGCAACAGAGTGAGACTCTCTTTAAAAGAAAAAAAAAGGTTATTTTATAAAAATAAAGAATAAATCAATTCTAAATGTTCATGCACCCACCGAGCTTCAAAATACTTCAAGACTATCCAGGAGAAATAGGTGAATCCACAATTATAGTTGGAGATCAATACCCTTCTCTCAATAAAAGTAGTATCCTGTTTCCCCGAAAATAAGACATCCTCCGAAAATAAGACCTACTTACAGGAAAGATAAGACGTCCCCTGAAAATAAGACCTAGCGCATCTTTGGGAGCACACCTGAAAATAAGACACTGTCTTATTTTCGGGGAAACAGGGTATGTAGCATATCAGCAAGTATGATAGACTTAAACAATACCGTCAAACCAAGCAGATCTGATGACTGTTTATGGAACATTCCATGCAGCTGAATATGTATTCTTCAATATGCAATAAATGTTTCCCAAGACAAACTGCATTCTAGCTATAAAACAAGTCTCAATAAATTTAAAAGGACTTAGGTCATACAAAATGTGTTGTCTCACCACAGTTGAATTAAATTAGAACTTGACAAATATCCCCAGACATATCCCTAAATATTTTCAAACTAAACATACTTCTATCTAATCAAATAAAAAGAGAAATCAAAAAGTATTTTGAACTGAAAACATTTTTTCTTTCAGAATTTTATGGTAGAAGCTGAGATCAGCTTTTCTTTCTAAAAGAAAAAGAGCAAATTAAACCAAAGCAAGCAGAAGAAATAATAAAACAAACAAAAAAACAGAAATCAATGAAATAGAAAATAGAAGTCACTAGCGAAAAACTAGTAAAACAGAAAACTAGTTCTTAAAGATCAATATAATTGATAGACCTAGCCAGACTAATCAGAGAAGACACAAATTACCTATGTCAGGAATGAACGGTGACTTAACTATAGACTCTATAGCTCCTGGAGGAATAGGGGACTATCGTAATAATGTATGCCAGTCAATCGAGAATTTAGATGAAATGGACAAATTCCTTGAGGCACAAAGTATAAGAGTTCACTGACAAAATAGACAAATAGCCCTAGATCTGTTAAAGAAATGAAACATTATTGTGAAGAATCTTCCCACAGTAACAAGAGACACAGACATTAGTGAAATAGAAAAAAAAGCTGCTGGGCTTTCCCCCAGAAATTCAGGAAGCTGAAGTGAGAGGATCACTTGAAACCAGGAGTCCAAGACCAGCCTGGGCAACATAGTGCAACCCATCTCTAAAAAAAAAAAAAAGAAAGAAAGAGAAGAAAGAAAAAGTAATGGGCTGAGGTGGCGTCAGCCTGTAGTCCCAGCAATTAAGGAGGCTGAGGCCAGAGGATCATTTGAGCCCAGGAATTCAAGGCAGCAGTGGGCCACGACTGTGCCACTGCACTCCAATCTAGGTGAGAGTGTGAGCCTGTCAAAATTTATCCTCACGTATCCCCAATTTTTCAATCCCTGGACTTTCAGGAGTCTATTAATAAGCTGCCTTCCCCGCCATTAGCACTGGAACTTGAGAAATTTATCTGAAGTCCCTGGATGATCTTACCTTCTGGCAATTTCTACCTTCTGTTAATGATGGACATGTCATCTCTGACCAACTAGATGGCATTTTTCTGATGGGTTATTCTTTAACCTAATAATCTAGAGAAAAATCGTTCTGTAAAACTCTCAAGAGATGCTTAGTAACAGTTTTCTGAGCTAACCCATTTCATTCTAATCACTGACAAATTATTTGACTAATTGGGTTATTCATTTTTTTTCTCTTCATGTCGTACTTTAAATTACAAATTTTTACCAGCATCCCATTTACTGTCCTAAGACTGGGGTTATGACAAAAAAGGGTACAGGGAGAGTGGTAAGTATGGGATAAAAATAAGATTCCTTTGGAAACTCATGGACAGAAGCCCGCAGGAGGACAGTACCTCAGGGATCCAGGTTACTTGGGATTGGGGTATGAGCCGTGATGGCTTCTACCTGCTTGTTCCAAGTACCTGGGCATGGAACACTTGTCACTTCTCTCTCCATCTTCCAGGGCTCCTTCCCTTGCTTCAAAGATGACATCACTTTTGCCTTATACGTCCAATTTCCTAAGAAAAATAAGTGACCTTGACCATGCTGTGCTTATTACAGAATTTAGACCCACATTTTTGGTGATGATAAAGCTCATTAATACCTCAGACATCTCAGGAACCTCCAGAGTAGTGTTTTTGTATAAAAGACCATCTACTTTTTTTTGAGATAGAGTGGCACTCTGTGACCCTGGGTAGAGTGCTGTGGCATCAGATCTCACAGCAACCTCAAACTCTTGGGCTCCAGGAATCCTCTTGCCTCAGTCTCCCAACTAGCTGGGACTATAGGTATGCACCACTATACCTGGCTAGTTTTTCTATTTTTAGTAGGTGGTGTCTGGCTGTTACTCAGGCTGGTCTCCCTAAGTGATCCATCCACCTCCCAGACTACAGGCCTGAGCTACTGCGCACAGCCACAGACCGCCTACATTTTAAACCATTCCCCAGCTGTCTCTTAGGCCCACACCAGCCTGAGAACTATGGTTTTCGAGGATGATGTGATGATTTTGAAGACAGTGGGGAATTTCAAGCTTGTGTCATCATAAGGTGATAGTGTCTTTTTTTACTAACATGGAGCTCTCGTACTTTACTGAGGAACATGGAGTTAAAAGGCAGGCATTTTCAGAGAACTTTGCAGACATTCACACAGAAGGGAAGATTCCTCCATTTGTTGTGAACAAGGAAAGATTTCCTTACCCAAAGACACGAGGTAGTCACAGTTATCCAGCATCACATCCTTATACAAGTTTCTCTGTTTAGGGTTCAGGTGAGGCCACTCGTCTGGAGAGAAGAGCACGCCCACATCTCTGAATTTCACTGCCTCCTGAAACAACAACACGCTTTGCCTTCACGTTGCCCTGGGGCATGATAGGGATGCAGGCAGGATGGGAGGATCTGTGGGAACACGTGGCTAAAAGTGATAATGGAAAGTGAAGTCTTAAGTGTAATTGACCCTTGTAGAGTTTGGGAAGGCAAAATTACTTATCCTCGTGAAAAAGTAATAGCTAAAGAAACACACATTTGGTGTATATATTTGGCCGAGAGGCCACAGAGGCAAAGTTACCATCTGTGGGATTATAACCGAATGTCCTTAAGTCAGAATTCCACCCAAGCAGAATGAGGTAATGATTTCACGCCTGTCTGAGCTTTTCTTGCTTCAGTCTAGAGCTGAATATCACTCTTCATGAGTCTTGCACCTGCCAGCTTCCAGGCTAGAACTTAGACATCAGATCTCCTGGATCACCAGTTTGCTGCCTGAAGCTATGGTAACTTCTTGGCCTTCATAATCATGTAAGCCAATTCCTGTGAGCAATCTTTTACCTATGCACATATAACAGATATCACGATCTCTGATTCTTTCAGGATCAATATCTCTATCATGTGTATCTATATCCCTATCCCCTGTTGGTTCTGTTTCTCCAGAGAACACTACTATCATCACTTGCTAAATGCCAAACTGTGGCCCAAGGGATTGATAACAGGTTGAGATTATATGAGCTGTGGCATCAAAGGATGCCTGCGAAAATAAATAAATTTGAACTCTGCTTTAAATGCAAGGAGAGTTTTGGTTCCAGCCATGTTGTAATGGTTGCTCCAAGTTATTGTCTCACTGGGGAAGAACAAGAAAAGCTAGATAAATATAGGGTGGTCGTAAAGTTTGTGTGCAAGTTAACACGAACTTTACGGCCACCCTGTATTTAAAACAATCTTTTCGCTCTGGAAAGCAACCTATTCAGAAATGTGATCCTTGACAGAAGACAATCACATCATCCTGGCATTTGCTCTGATAGCATTTCTAGAGCCATGTGTGGGGATGTAGGACCCAAGGATATTAATACAAAAATAACAAAACACATGGTTTTCTGACCAAAAATAAATGAACACAAAAATTAAACAACAAGACCTTAAAAATCCTTAAGGTATGTTTTCTTTATATAAAAGAAAAACACATAGTGGGCGGCACCTGTGACTCAAAGGAGTGGGGTGCTGGCCCCATATACTGGAGGTGATGGCTTCAAACTCAGCCCTGGCCAAAAACTGCAAAACAACAACAAAAACCCCACATAGTTTCTATATACATAAGCAACTAGAAAAAGTAGTATCATTACTTACAATAAAAATAATTCATAAAATAACTTGTTACTCTAACAAGACTTGTATAAAGGAAAAAGCTAAAGATTTGACAGAATCTCAGTATGAGTAGTACAGAATTCTTTGAATGTGTGTAACATAGAACTATGCCAGTTTTCCTCCAGATTATCCATAAATTCAATGGTAGGTATCTCAATCAAATAGCCATCAAGATTATTTTTATAAAACCTACCAAATTGAAAACCAAATTTTCACGTTGATACAAAAATGTGGCAGCTAGCCAGCTTTTTATCCCCCATTTTTTTTTTTAAGAGACAGAATCTCACTTTATCACCCTTGGTAGAGTGCTGTGGCATCACAGCTCAGAGCGACCTCCAACACCTGGGCTTAAGTGATTCTCTTGACTCAGTCTCCTGAGTAGCTGGGACTACAGGCGCCCACCACAATGCCCAGCTATTTTTTTGTTGCAGTTTGGCCGGGGTCAGGTTCAAACCCACCACCCTCAGTATATGGGGCCGGTGCCAGCCAGCTTTTTACATGAAAAGCTAATGAAAGCGGTCTTGTTCTTGCCACAGTACAATGTAACATAGTAACTCAAGTGAATGAGAATGTCATGAAAACAGATGAAGCCATCAAAGAAATGGGATAGAGAGCCAAGAAACAAAAGTGTATACAGAAGTGTTTCCTACCTGAAAGAGACAGCCTGCAAGTCAGTTGGGAAACAAGGCAACAAATAGTGAGGTAGTAACTGAATATCCTTTAGTACAGGGAGAACAAGGATCCTTCCTGACTATGAGAATCCCGTCCAGATGAAATAGAAAATAATTATGAAAATCATGGTGAAAATTATAAAATGTCAGAAAATGAGGACTTTTAGACTCACAACAGGAACAATAATTCTTAAACAAGATTCCAGTGCCAGAATACAGGAAATAACTAATGAAATTGGTTTCATTTAAAAATTTTCTGAAGAAACAAAAGGGACAGAGAAAAGACTTAAACTAATGTGTTGTACAACCAAGAACATCCAGAATTCATACAGATCAACAAGAAAAAAGCTAGAAGCTGCATGCTAGGAATATGCCTGAAATGTAGGAACCAAGAGTGTGTTAATAAATAAGTGTTCAAACTGTTCTCAATTCAATACCAATTGACTCAGAAATGTTAAGTCTAGAGAGCTTTCTTAAAGTCCAGGAATACACAGAGACTTCATTGCAGTTTTGTTCCTGCCACTGAAACGCTGCAAACCCAGAGGTCCTTAAACAGGAAAGAGTTCCAAGTTGAAGACAATTTGCGTCATGGGACACTGTGAGGGTGTTGAGAATAAGGGCCACCTACATGAGCTGCTGTGGAAACATCTGCAAAATGTTACAAAATATAAAGGTAAATTACAGAATATACACACATTTATAAAAATCCAAGGAAAATCTATTGTGCATAAGACAAGACAATGTTGAGTAGGGATTAATCAGAAATTTTTTATGCTTCAATCCATAGATTCCTTAATAATCTGAAACATTAAAAAAGGTACGGAAACGGGCGGTGCCTGTGGCTCAAGGAGTAGGGCACCGGTCCCATATGCCGGAGGTGGCGGGTTCAAACCCAGCCCCGGCCAAAAACCACAAAAAAAAAAAAAAAAAAAAGTACGGAAACCAAATGTACCTTGGGTTTGCCTTACTCAGGGATAAAAATGTCTTCACACGGGCAGCGCCTGTGGCTCAAAGGGGTGGGGCGCAGGCCCCATATGCCGGAGGTGGCGGGTTCAAACCCAGCCCTGGCCAAAAATCGCAAAAGAAGTCTTCACAGACTTCATTTTAAAAAATATTTTGATAAGAATTTGTGATTAAGTGAAATTCTCACTTCTATATTTAGACGTTTTGTCTTCCCTCCCTCCAGTTCTTTAGTGCCTTGATTAAGTCAGCCCCTGACTTCCTGCATAAAATGTGATCTCCGTTATTTTACTCAGTTCTTCTAAAGGTCTAGATCTGTGTATTAGTTTCCCATTTCTGCTGTAACAAATAATTGCCAACTAAGTGGCATAAAACAACACAGATCTATCATCTTACAGTTCTGGGAGTCAGAAGTACAATTTGGGTGGGTAGGGCTGTTTTCCTTCCACAGGGTCTAGGGGAGAATCTGATTCTTCACCTTTTCTAGCTTTCTGGAGGCCACCTGCATTCCTCCTTGGCTTGTGGCCCCATCCTCTGTCTTCAAAGCCAGCAACATAGAATCCTTCAATCTATCTCTGAGCCTCCTGCCTCCCTCTTAGAAAGATACTGATTACATTTAGGGCCCACCCAGAGATACCTGGAGAAAGTCCCCATCTGGAGATCTTTAACTTAATCACACTCTCAAAGTCCTTTAACATATTCACAGGTTCCAGACTTAGACCTGGATATCTTAGGGGAAGGTATCTTGGATTGTTCATCCTACCACAACATGTGTCTAGACTTCTATTTTCTTCTCTTTACTTGTCATTGCTACATAGTCTTCATTATTATAAATTGATGAGATGCATTTAAGTCTGTCAGGACAAGCACCCTCTTGTTAACTCAGAAATACCATGGCATTCCTCCACCTTCATTCCAGCCATCTGACAACCTGTGCGCTGCTCCAGCTCTCCCAAAGACCTGAAAGCAACAGTTAAAGCACTGCACCCACCACCCATACAAGCCACCCCAAATTCAAGCTGAAATCCCTGCCCCCAGGGACTCCTATTCTTCTGCCAGAAAGTGTTTCCAAACAAATTCATGCCTAGGAAACCTGCTCTGATGACTGCTGGTGGTAACTCTTTGAGCGCTTTGTTAAATGACTGTATAAATCTTGGCTCACAAAAGAAAGCTTCTGGGTTATTGGTGCTTTGTATTCCCACCCCAGACCCCTGATTATAATCTCATCACCATAATGGGGAGCTATAGCCTGTTTGAGCAGATGCAAAGATTTTTTTAGGCCCTGGAAATTTTAGGAAGGAAATCGGAAGGAAGCAATTCACCTGTGATACCACTTTTAGAAATGAAAGGGTTGGTTTTCTTCTACTCATCATCCGTCTCTCCTTGGGGGAAAGTAGACTCTGAAGAAGTCACACCTTAAAGTTGAGAACAGAAGTATGTGAGACCAGATCTCCCCGCCCCCCACATACACAGAGGAAACCAGGGGTACACAGCAGCCTACCAGCCTTAGCCTTCAGGTTCTCTCTTTTCCTGGCCTCTGTGAGGAGCCCACAGGTGATGCTGCAGCAGCTGGGCTTTCAGGTATATGGGGCCTCTCCCTGGGCGTCTAGCCTGAGTCACTACTTCTGAGACACTCCCTGAACAAAACTCCTTCCACTGCCCAGTGGAACAGAATGGACTCACCTTCCCAGAAAGACCAGCCCCAGTCCCGTCAGGAGGCCGAGTGTGTGTCTGGGCCTGCTTATATGAAGCCTTGGTCATCTTGCCAGAAGCTTCTCATTTTCCAATTAAGGCCAATTCACCAGCTGCGGACCCCTTCACTCTATTGGTCCTGAGTATATAGGAACAGAGAGGCTTGGAGAAATAGCAGGATCGTCTCACCAAAACTTATGCTAAAAATCCCTAAGTGCTCTTTATTCCTGCCTGCTGTGTCTCCCAGTCATGATGTAATGGAACGCATACCTCAGAAGGGCATAACACTCTTCCCACTTGAATTCAGCATGAAGACACTCCCTGGGTGCCCTACCACATGAGACAGCTGTATGGAGCAGGAGAAGCAGTTTGGCACTTTCAGCACGGTGCTAGTGTGAGATAGCACCTCCATTGCCCCATGGCCCAACAGTGACATAGGGAACCAGCGTGAGCAGCTTGTCCCAGAAAGAGGCTGGGAGTGATGGGCAAGTACAGAAGGCGGAAAAGTCGCCTCCCGAGGAGACCCACATCCCGATCCCCGAGGCTGTGGATATGTTACTCTACTTGGCAAAAGGGACTTCGCAGGTGTGATTCAGTTAAGGATCCAGGAGATTTTCCTGGATTATCTTGGTGGATTTGACATAACCCAAAGGATCCTTAAAGGAGGAAGGCAGGAGAGTCAGCTAATGAAAGAGAGCCATGAGCTGAGGAATGGTGGACCACCTCTGGAATCCGGGAAAGGAAATAGGACTCGCCCTCCACTCCCAGAGCCTCCAGAAGGAGCACGGTCTGGCCTTGTCGGTACCTTGATTTTAGCCTTAAAACCCAGTTTGGACTTCTGACCTGCAGAAACGTAGAATAAATCTGTGTTGTGGTAAGACTGGATCATTTGAGCCACTAAGATTGTGAGAATTTGTTATAGCCCATGGAAAACTGACACAGAGGGCCAGATACAGAGAGAGGGGCCTGGTTAGGGATGAGGTGGGCAGAGCGGGGGCTTCAAGTACTCACTCGTGTCTGAAGGCCGAGGTGACTAAAGGATGCCAGCAGTGGATACAGCAGGACAGAAGCCAAAACCAAAGACTAAGCAGAGCGGCCAGCAGTTCTTCAGGTAAACACTTGAGGCTGCACATAAAAAGATTTAAGTCCTATTTTTTTTATAATTTTTTTTTTTTTTTTTTGCAGTTTTTTGGCCAGGGCTGGGTTTGATCCCGCCACCTCCGGCATATGGGGCCGGCGCCCTACTCCTTTCAGCCATAGGCACCGCCCTATAATTAACATTTTTATTGAGGTAGTTGTAGATTTACTTGCAATTTTAAGTTGCGGTTTTCTCTAAAGGTAATATTTTGCAAAATTATAGTACAATATCAAAACTAGGATATTAAGGTTGCTGAAGTTCTCCAATCTTGTTCAGATTTTCCATTTTACTTTATTTCTGTGTGGCATATGTGTTCTACACAATTTTATCACTTGTATAGTTTCACGTTTTCACCATTCACAGTTACTGAACACTTTCATCACCACCAGGATCTCTGGTGTTGCCCTGTTAGAACCACACCCACTTCCTTCCCACTCCCTCTCCAATCCCAGGGAACCTCTAATCTCTTCTCCAATTCTAATAATTTGTCATTTCAAGAATGTTATGTAAATATTGTCATACACTATATCACCTTTGGGATTCATTTTTAACACTCAGCACAGTTCCTTGGCGATTCATCCAAATTGTTATGTGTATCAATAATTTGCTTCTTTTTTCTTGCTGAATATTATTCCATGGACTGAGGGACACACTTGGCTTAATGATTCACTCACTGAAGGGGTTTGGGGTTATTACAAATAAAGCTACTATTTAAATTAGTATATAAATTCTCATGTGAACATGTTTTTATTGGGGGTGGGGGAATAAATACCCAATAGTAAATTGCTGAGTTATGGAGTAATTGCATATAAGAAAGTGCCAAAGTAGCAGTTTTCTAAAGTGGTTGTACCATTCTATTCCTACCAGCAATGTATGAGCAAATGATCCAGCCTTCCCACATCCTTGCCAGCATTTAGGGGTATTCCTGTTTTTTATTTTAGCCATTCTGATAGGTATGTAGTGATATCACTTTGTAGTTTTAGTTTGCATTTCCTTAGTGGCTAGTGGTGTTGAATGTTTTTCCTGTGCTTATTTTCCGTCTGTACATTCTTTTTAGTGATGTGTTTATCCATGTCTTTTTCCCACTTTCTAAGTGGATTTCTTTACTATCGAGTTTTGAGAGGCCTCTGTCCATCTTAGATACCAACCTTTTGCCAAATGTCTACGCTGCAAACATTTTCTCCCACTCTATAGCTTATCGTTCTCTTCACATTGCCTTTCACAGAGCAAAAGGTTTTCATTTTGATGAGGTCCGATTTATAACTTTTTCTTTTATAGATCATATTTTGGTGTCAAGTCTAAGAATTCTTTGCCTAGTCTTCATTCATATACTTTTTTCCTGAAAGTTTTATAATTTAATATTTTAGTCCATGACATGAAAATAATTTTTGTATAAGATGTGAGGATTAGGTCAAGATTCTTTTGTTTTTGCCTATGGATGTCCAATTGCTTCAGCACCATTTGCTGAAAAGCCTAGCTTTTCTTTTAAAAATGATTGTTTTGTGGTTTCCTCTATATTTATATGTTTGTAGAATAATAATGGCATATGATATGTGAAATTAAATGCAACGGATCCTCCAAGATGTATTAAGTAAATCCTGTAGTTGCCTTTGCTCATTGGTCCACAAATTCCTTAGGGCTTGTCAATAACTGGGTGAGAATAGCAGTGGATGCTATTGGAGGTCTGTGTCATCTCTGACAATCTTTTGTGTCTCTGTCTCTTTTCCTTTCTGGCCATCCCTCTCCTCTCTCTTCTCTCTCTCGTAACTCTCTACCTAAACCACCATTTATTGGTGGAGTTGCTATAGGTCCTAATGTAACCAAAGCAATAAAAGCTTGTGCCAATTGGTGTAATTATTTGTACGCCCATTTGCTCTCACAGGTGCCCTGGTTAAAGCAATTAGTTATTGAAGACCTTCTATGTTCTGCACTTTACTCTGTACACTTTGCATACCTTACATTTAGCCTTGACAGTAATGCTTTGGTCTAGATATGCTTTAGCCCCAACTTATAGATGAATTTGAGCAGACAGGCTCAAGCACTTGTAGAGGTGGTAGGCTGCCATACAGGACTTTAAACTCCTACACCTGTGGACTTGAATCAGCATGATTCAATTATTCTGGTTATTGGCTTCTTCCCATGAATATATATGTGGCCATAAACTCTGGATGTAGGTGATAATAAACCATGATATATATGACATGTCATAATGAATGGCTTATGTGATATATTCAAATTATTATATTATTATAAGACATGTCATATTGAATGGCTTATGTGATACATTCAAATTTTTATGCCTGATTGGTGACATGTGGATCTATATGCTTTGAAAAAATTGCATTGAACATGGATCATTAACATAGTATTTTCATCAGTCTCTTCACTTACATCTTGAATGCATGCCTCAGACAACATACGTCTCTTGATTTTCACAAGATTAACCTGTGCTTTTAGCATCCCTCAGAAGAAGTAGTCAATGAGATTCATATCTGGAGAACGTTTGACCAATTCCACATGGCCATATCATCCAATTCAGCTCTCAAAGTTAATCATCCACCCAGTGCCTCTCCATTCTGGCATAACAGGTGGCATACCATCCAGTTAAACCCACTTTGGGCGACTTCCTCCTACTCGGTCAAGTGTAGCTGTTTATTGATTATAAAACATGGTCACTTACATGAACTATTTAGTCAACTTTATGGCCACCTTTTAAATGTATAATTGGCTTGTCTTCCTTGCTAGAATGTACACTCCGGGAGGAATAGAGTAGAATTGGTTTGTCTTGTCCTTTCATGGACATATCCTCAGCAGCTAGGAGCCCATATTTCCCATATTTAAAATGTGCTCTCAATTTTTAAATGCACGTTTAAAGTCTGGGGAAGTGAGGAAGAAAGGGGACATAAGAGAATCGATGAAGTGTTTTTCCATTTACCTAGACTATAAAAAACAGGCAAAACTGAAGTAGAGTGTTTATGGATGCGTGCTCCAGTGGTGCAAAGAAAAGGAAGCTTGTGATTCCTGTTACCGTGAGGACAGTGTTTACCTTTGGAACCATCTCTGCCCCTCAGCTTCCTTGCCTGTAAAATGGCAAGTTTGGAGTTTAAAGTCCCGTGTGGAGGACTACCACCTCTACGGGTGGTAGGTTTGCTCAAATTCTTCATCTATAAGTTGGGGATAACAGATATCTAGATCAAAGCATTATTGTCAAGGTTAAATGTAAGGTGTTCAAAATGTACACAGGAAAGTGTTTAACATATCAGATGATGCTCATTTGAACTAGACTTTGAGTTCGGACTAAGGCATCCTTCCTGCCTTTCCCATAAAAAGCCCCAAGTCTCAGGGTGGAGTGAAGGAGTCCGTGCTTTCTTCCAGCTGGAATCACTAATGCAAACAGTCTGGTGACCTCAGTGGGGCATGGAATGGGACAGGGAAGGACACAACTGAGACCTATGCTTGCTTCACGTGAAGGGCCACTTGAGTGGAGGATGAGCCAGGTGGAGAGAAGATGGGGGCACCAAGGAAAAGGGGGAGGAAGATGTCATGGAGCAAGGGACCTGGCAGCCAGCAAGAGGCCTAGGCTTTAGCCTAAGCTCATAAAAATCACTGTGGGGCTTTGGGAAACTCACTTTCCCTCTTTGGGCCTAGTTTCTTTCTTTGTAAAAGGAGGGGAATTGAAATTCAACTTGCTTTTATGGAGCATCTTTATCTATATGAGATACGGGTTGACCCAGGAGTTCTCATATTTTATATATAGAAGCCTGAGTGGTGAGAATATTGTCCTTGTTTGAAGGGTACCAATTCTGGAAACCAGGTATGAGAAGTCACTATCCAGAGAAAAAAAACAGTTTAGACTTCTCCAAACCCTATAATGTGGATAAGCAAGTGGTATGGTGTTTTCTACTGATACTATTATGTTTGCATGGTTTAATTTTTAATTATATATCAATGAATGCATTTTTTGTTGAAGGAAAAGTAAAATATTCTCAAGTTCCCTTTGATCCTGACCAATGTTTGTCATCTCTGGAGAAATAAGAACTGGCATTAGGTTAGCACATATTCTTTCTGACTTTAATTCCAAGCATTTATATCTATATTTTTGAGATCAAACTATTGAAAATATCTAGTCCAGGCTGGTGGTGGGACTGCAAACTAATACAACCTTTTTGGAAGGAAGTATGAAGAACCTTCAAAGCACTCCAGCTAGACCTCCCAGTTGATCCTGCAATCCCATTACTGGGCATCTACCCAGAAGGAAAAAAAATCCTTTTATCATAAGGACACTTGCACTAGACTGTTTATTGCAGCTCAATTTACAATCGCCAAAATGTGGAAACAGCCTAAATGCCACCAACCCAGGAATGGATTAACAAGCTGTGATATATGTATACCATGGAATACTATTCAGCTATTAAAAACATGGAGACTTTACAGCCTTCGTATTAACCTGGATGGAAGTGGAACACATTATTCTTAGTAAAGCATCACAAGAATGGAGAAGCATGAATCCTATGTACTCAATTTTGATATGAGGACAATTAATGACAATTAAGGACACAGTGGGGTGGAGGAAGGAGAGAGCAGAGAGAGAAAGAAGGAGGGAGGGGTGGGGAAAGGAAGAGCCGAGAGAGGGAAGGAGGGTGCGGGTGGGGCCTTTGTGTGTGCCCAAGACACAATTATAAGAGGGACTTTACCTAACAAATGCAATCAGTGTAACCTGGTTTCTTGTACCCTCAATGAATCCCCAACAATAAATTAAAAAAAAAAAAGAAAAAATTGAGAACTGAAAATATCTAGTCCAGTGCTACTTAGAGTACAGGGATTTCAATTATACAAATTTGAAATGATGCCAAAAAAGAATACTAGTAATGTTTCATATTAGCTATAAATATCAATAAATCTAGATCTTCCTAAGTTACCAAAAATTGTAAAGAACCACATAACTTACAAGCAGGAAGGAGCACTAATTGTGAACTTGCTGTTTGGGGACTCGGCTGCATCACGTGAGCATATAAACCAAAATATACCCATTTAACAAACCCATGACTGCTAATGAACAAAAGCCATTTTTACTAATGTTGTCTATTATCTATTTTGAGTGATTTTGTAACTTGAATGGTTATTTTAACATTTAATTTTATTAAGATTTTTTAAAACTTAATTACCCACACCAGTCTCGTCCTTATTTATTAAATGGTGGTACGTTTAGGGGATTTAAAAAAATCCACAATGACCAATCGCTTTGCAGTGGAAATCAGACGGTATAATGTACGATGCTGCTTAAAACGCACATCACAACGCATTGTGTGCTCAATTTAGGGGCTAGCACCGAGTACATCAGAGAGAAAGCTAAGAAAATTAAAAAGGCAGTATTAGAGCAAACACATTCCACAATGGGATGCTCCTGAAATTGCATCCTTCCTCTTCTCTGTCTATTCCTCAGGGGATATGACTGTTGAGTGATGCGGGTTTTGAATTTTTCTAGGTCTTCACGAGCAAAACTCTTACATAGACTGTTCTTTTGTTCCTGTGAGAGTGAAGTGAATTTTCAGTTTTTCTTTTGGTTCAATTTTGAGCCTGTATTTGGCACTTACATTTATTTTTAAACCTTTAGGAGACGTATATGATTTTTACAAGAAATAGCTCAATTCCTTTTTGTGTGTGTAAAGTCCATTTTATTTAAAAATATTGTAAACTCTACCCAGGTCAGTTAGTATCACCCTACATGATAAGGTTTAATGGCTACCTAACATCTCACCTTATGGTTTCATAAAAATATTTATTTAAACAACCTACAACAACATGAAAAAGTTGTTTTATCTTTTTTTTTAACATTTGGATTTTTACAATGTTTTGCTGTTAGCACTGTGAGAAATGTGCCTTCATATGTATCTTTGGATCATTATTTCCTTCAGTCATATCCGCAGAAATAGAATCACTGCGTTAAAATACATGCTCCCTTTAAATCTTGGGATGGAGTAGTTTACAAATTGTTTCATAAATTATATTCCAACACGAAAGTTAGGAGAATGAACATTTTCCTAAGCATATACTTACTCTGATTATCATTTGTCTTTGAAAGCCAAAAATGGTATTTAAAGTTTGTATTTTTCATTTGTAGTTTATGGATATTTTTCTGTCCCACAGTTGGTTGTCACTGTGCTCCTTTATGGACTCTTTTCACAGACTCACTTGTCACTTGCATTCTCTCTTTTATGACTTGCCCTTCACAGCCATAGATCATTTTTATGGTAGTGTAATCTTCTTTCAAGCGTATGTAAGACAATTAAATGAAGTCAGTAAACCATTTCTTTTATATACTTAACAAATATATTTTCCAAGTGTATTTTTCCTTGATTTTTTGTTTTTTTCTGAAAGTGAGGTTTTCAATTTTTCTAGAGTAACATTGGGCAGTCAGTTATTTTGCTGCTGGTGCCTTTGATGGCTTGTCATTCTCGCCTACAGACCGAAGGAGAAAATTCTTCTATCTGTCACCAGGTAAGTGGTGATTTATTCTTAAAATGTTAAAGCAAGAAAGTATATGAAATTTATGTGTTATACAGCAGGCACGCGTATACAACCTTTCTTCCCTCCACACCTCTGGCATCCTGAGGTTATTTTGTGAGTGCCTCACCTCTTCCTGTGCTTGGAAATTCCACCTTTATCATATTCTACTTTTTTTTTTTTGAGACAGAGTCTCACTCTGTCACCCTGGGTAGAGTGCCGTGGCATCATATCTCATAGCAACCTCAAACTATTGGACTCAAGTGATCCTCTTGCCTCAGCCTCCCGAGTAGCTGGGACTATAGACACCCACCCTAGTGCCTGGCTATTTTTAGAGACTAGGTCTTACTCTAGCTCAGGTTGGTGACAAACTCCTGAGCACAGACATTCCACCTGCTGGCCACCCAGAGTGTTAGGATTACAGGTGTGAGCCACCACACCCTGCCCATACTTTAAATTCTTTTTTATTTTCTTTTGAGTAATGAATTATTTTACTTTTTATTTGATTAGTTTCATTTACAGTTCTGGCACTGACCATTTTTAATATAAGAATTTTGATTTTACGTAAAGATTGAACTTCAATAAAATAACTTGAAAAACATTTACATGTATATCACTAAATCTCCATAAAATATACAATACTTTTGATATAGCATAGGCTAGGATGACTTTGAAATGGTACTTATTCATAATTTTTAGGAGACATCCCATATGTCACTTCTGGGAACATACTCTAAATTCTTATGAACTCTTGTGTTTATAACATTTCTTCTAAGGAATAGTGACAACTTTTTGAATGTTACATTAATATTATATACATTCATGTCTGATAGGAAATATTCTGATTTTTCAATTAAAAAAATAGTCCTGGCTGCTACCCTAGGGTTTTTTTTTGTTGTTGTTGTTGTTCTAGATGAAATGTAGATGTGTTCTGTTACTCATTCAATGTGTTGTGGTTTTGAGTGGAATTTCAGTAAAAAATATTGAGTCTTCCGTCTAGAAAAGCAGTCCCTGTCTCTATTTACAGTTCTAATGTCACACAGTAGACTGTAATCATTTCTTTTCTGTAAATTCTGCCCAGTTCTTATTAACTCAGTCCTAGATAATGAATGCTACTGTGAATGGAGCTTCTTATTAAGTTTTCCTATTATTACTGGCAGAGGGAAACAACTGACACAAAAATATATTGTTTAATTTCTTAGATTTGATAATTATGTGGTGATTACGTTTTATAAGAAGATATATGCTAAAGTTTTAGGGATGACAGTTCCTGTTTGTAACTTATTCTCAAATGGTGAAGAGGATGAGAAGGGAGGGAGGGAAAGAGGGGGAGAGAGAGAGAGACAGAAAAGGGGATGGAAATGTGGAGAATATTAGTGAATTGGTTAATCTAAGTAAATGGTTTACACATGTTCATTCAGAATGAATCATTCCTGCAAATGATTTTCTGCAAATTCAAAATTGTTCAAAATAAAAAGGTAGAAGAGTAAGAAATTAACAATATGCTCAATGAAAAGACCAAAATAACACACTGAGCAATAAAAATAACACCCAGTGGGTGGGTGAGGGGGGGTAGTTGGTGGGACCACACCTATGGTGCATTTTATAGGGAACATGTTAAATCTACTAAGATTATAAATGTCTTAACACAATAACTAAGAAAATGCGGTGAAGGCTATGTTAACCAGTTTCATGAAAGTATTTCAAATTGTCTATAAAACCAGCACATTGTCATACATAATTGCATTAATGTACACAGTTATTATTTAATTTAAAAAAAATAAATCACCCACCATTGACCCTGGTCATCCCTGGGAGGGGCGTTATGAGTGTGCTCCTTACATCAAACTTTCCTTTAATTTATGTGTATTTGCCATATTATCTGCAGTGTTAAGACATTGCTTTTGAGATCCAGGTTGGGTGGAGGCGGTGCTTGCTCTCGAGGGAGAGAACTTGCTGGTCACAGGTATTAATCTTTCACTATATTGTTTGACTTTATTTCCGATAAATATTTTACTATATTTCTTGTCGTTAATTAATTTTTTATTTGTTTTCACATGTGCAGTTAACTTACATATTTCCTTCTCAAGGTACCTCTGCGTCTCAAGTGACATTGGTTGTAGGTGAAGCTGAGTTCAAATCCCTTACCCAGGGCAGGGGTTATGGGAAAGCGGGGCTCCAAAGTAAAGATGCTTTTGGACCACAAATCACCCAACTTGCCAAATAAAGCAGGACTGCTTCAGACATTCCCTAAGCGCGGGGACTAGCCGGGAAACAGAGTCTGGAGTTGGTTGATTTCCCCGGACCCCCTTCTGCGCATGTGCAGACCTTCCTAGTTGGCCAGCTGCTTGAGTCCAGCAGCGCACAGCAGGTGATCCTAGGGCCTCGGGTCTGCGCGTAGCTGGTGACCAGAGCCTGCACCAAAGATGTGCACTGCAGGTGAGAATCTAGTTTGGAGCGTTGCTTTGCAGTGTTTCAGGGAAGTTTGTGTCCTTGGCTTGTGGAAGCAAAAACTTGCGCTAATCTTGCACAGGTTGAGACCCTACAGCACCTGTTCCAGAGTCGGCTAGGCATTTGCTAGAAGGCAAGTGCAGAGTTCTCTGGGGATCTGCAGGTTCCACAAAGAGGATAAAGGAGGGGGCACAGGTTTCCTGGTCAGATAAAAGGTGCTGGGAAAGGTATTCAAATGTTAAAGAGCTGTTTCCAGGAGCCCTTAGAATTTGCAAACATTGGGGACGGAAAATGAATTCTCACATTTATCTTTTGCTGACAGGCTAGGGATGGGTGGTGGGTCTATAGTGTACAGCATCTGTTTCTGTTGTCAGAGGTTCCTGTTAATTCTTTAACCTCAAAAACTTAACAATGTAAGTAGACAAGTAAGTAAGCAGATCTTTATGAGGTTTTGTTGGTGGTGTCTTTTTGATACTTTGTATTACGGAAATATTCAAAAGATACAAAAGTTAGAAAAAAGATTAATGACTCCCAGGTACTTGTCACAGCTTCAGTTTTATTTCATCTGTACACCGCCCAATATACACACATATGTACCCTTCCTACCTTCTCCTATTGGATTATTTTGAAGCAAATCCTAGACATCAAAAAATTAAGTACGAAACACGTAATGATGGACAGATGGCTTGGAAGCTCATCCTTTGCGGTGATAAGATCTGTTTAACCAGGTCTTTTTGTACATGTGTTGTATTTATTTGTTTGCTGTTCAATCAAAGGAGATTATAAATTGCAAGAAACTAGCAGGAAACAAATACTTTCCCAATGAAAAGCCTCCTTCTCTTAGTGGTTACGCTTGGGTTACAAGAGTCCCTTGGCCTTCTTCTCCCAGCCCCTTCTGAAGGGTCAAGACACGTTGTTCTACTTGTCAGTCAAATGTATGTGGGTTTCTAGACAAGTGCTGTGAGCACCTTCTGGGACTGGGTATTTCTCAGGGGCTATTTGCTCCTTCCCTCTTCCAGCTCTGTCTCACAGTTCTCTAAACTTTTCCAGGAATAGAAGAAAATGAACACATCCCAGGTAAACTATTTACACATTATTCTGTTTTTCCAGTGACTTAAATGTTAAGAGTTACTTTGCCTTTCAATAACCGCCCTTTCCTATCTATTGTTTTTCTTCATTTTCTTCATTTCCTGACTTTTTTCCTACATTACTATTGTACTTTCTTTTTTCTCTGCTGGTGGTTTTGAAGGTGTACATTTCACTTTTATTGCATTATCGACTACCATTGATGTGTTTAACACGCATATGACGATTTTCTGTCAAGATCAAGGAAGTTTTTTTCAGCTATGTAATATAACCTAAACAAGACAGCCTCATCTCTCTGCTCAGGTTTTGTAGAAATAACCTAAATTCTTTTTCCAGTTTCTTTTTCCCTTGTATCATTTCCTTTTGTCTGTGTTTGTTCGATGCATCGAGAGATTTGTTCATTTTCGTCCGTGTCATTGTGTTTTCAAGCCTTCTCTGGAGGTTTTCGGTTTTATTTTTCACAAGTCAGTAACACTATCTCATATCTGTGTTCCTTTCTTTTCTCATAGCATAGTTTTCTTGTTTTGTGGAAGTCAGACTCTGTCCTACATTGATTTGGGGACACCCACTTGAATTTTTTAAAATTATTCTCTGCAATGTCTTTATTTGTTTTCATAGTTTCCAATCTATTCAACTTGGTGCTTTATTTATTTTGTTTTTTGTTTTTTTTTTTTAATTTATTTCAAATTATTATGAGGATACAAATTTTCAGATTACATTGTTCTCACTTCCAGTTGTAAAAGAGCCCCTCACCCGGGGGGAGGAGGGGCGTTTTATACACCCTGACAAGGTGCACAACAGGTGAGATCCTACCACACGCCCGCCCTCCTTCTGCCAATCATCCTCCCCCACTCCTTCCCCCCCTTACTGTTTTATTGTTCATATGAGCATGTGATGGTTTATATTTTGGTTTCATATTAGTATTGAATACATTGGGTATTTATTTTTCCATTCTTGCGATACTTTACTGAGAAGAATGTGTTTCAATTTCATCTAGGTAAATGTGAAAGAAGTCAAGTCCCCATTTTTTTATTTTTTGTAGAGACAGAGTCTCACTTTATTGCCCTCAGTAGAGTGCTGTGGCATCACAGCTCACAGCAACCTCCAACTCCTGGGCTTAGGTGATTCTCTTGCCTCAGCCTCCTGAGTAGCTGGGACTACAGATGCCCACCAGAACATCAGCTATTTTGTTGTTGTTGTTGCAGTTTGGCCAGGCCTGGGTTCAAACCTGCCACTCACAGTATATGGGGCCGGTGCCCTACCCACTGAGTCACAGGCGCCGCCCAAAGTCCCCATCTTTTTTAATGGCTGAATAGTATTCAACTTGGTGCTTTTATTTTAAGCTGTTTTTTATTCACATTTGTTTAGCAGTCTTTGAGTCTGTTCATCTTGATGCTTATTTTTCAGGTGGTTTCTCTGAACCCCTTTAAAAGAAATTTCCCAGGTGAATAGAAAAGTAAAAACCTCATTAGATCAGCAGAGGTGGCTGATGTGTGTTTACATGGCAGCATAGAGGTCTGTTTCCTTGGCAAGCTTTGCCCTATCAGGGCTGACTTGGGGCCTTTTATGGGAATTGCTGGGAGAGGTGTCCAGGCACTCTCTTTGGGAAAGGCAAAAGAGGGCAAGGTCAACACACCCCATCCTCAGCCACAGAGTGTAGTACTTTACCTAATGGCAGAGCACATTGGTCTATTTCCCCAGAGTTGCCCTAAAAGAAAAGTTGTGCTCACATGCACAATTCTCTGCTTCTCTTTTGGTTCCACAGTTCTCACAAATTCCTGGGTCAGTGCCCTAGCATGTATAGGGAACATTCTCCTGTGCATTAACCTTCCTCCCACTGTCCCAGGGGTAAGGAACCACCAAGGAGTCTGGCAGTTCCTCTGTTAATCATGCTTCCTGTTCAGCTCTGCTGCAGCTGCTTCTGAGCTTGACTTCACTGCAAGGTCAACCTCACAGTGGATAAGAAGGTTCATTGGTTTGCTCAATTAACAGGACCTTGCGAAGTACTTTGTAGTAGTACAACGGCTTTAGTAGTACAACGGCTTCTGGTAGTTGGACAAAGGACCTGGAAAGTTGGACAAAGGACCTGGTTTCTTCAACAAATAAAAGGAGGTGGGGAGAAGCAAGTGAATAAGAATTGTTTAAAACATAAGAGGCTTTGGGACATCCTAGTGCAAGGAGGTGGAGCTTAATTCCCTCCCCTTCAGTGTGGCTGGACTTGGTGACTTGTTTTTGATGCCTAGAGTATGGAAAGGGGAAAATAGTACCTTTATAATAAGGAGAGATGACAGACACTCCCTTCCCCAAGCGATACAGTTAACATCACCAATAACAAGTCACTGGATACAATGTGCTCCCTGACATGAATGATGAAAGGATATATCACCTCTGTGATAGTCTTTCCCCAAACCTATAGCCCCAGTCTAATAACGAGAAAACTTCACATCAGACAAACTGGAACCAAAGGCCAGAATACTTGACTAGTACTTTTCAAAAGTCATGAAAAACAAAAACAGAAATCATCACAACCTGGAGGGAAGACTAAGGAGACATAATTGCCAAATGCAGGTGGTATCAAGATCAGAGCCTGAAAAATAAGGAGGTTATTCTAGTGAATCTAAATAGTATTATGTGACCTAGTGCAGTGGCTCATGACTGTAATCCTAGCACTCTGGGAGGCTGAGGTAGACGGATTGGCTGAGCTCAGGAGTTTGAGACCAGCCTGAGCAAAGCAAGACTCCATCTCTAAAAATAGCCAGGCATTGTGGCGGGTGCCTGTAGTCCCAGCTACTTGGGAGGCTGAGGCAAGAGGATCACTTGAGCCCAAGAGTTTGAGGTTGCTGTGAGCTATGACACCACAGCACTTGACCAAGGGTGACAAAGTGAGACTCTGTCTCAAAAAAAAAAAAAGAATAAATAAATAAATAGTATTATGCTAATGTTAATTTCTTAATTTTGACATAGGTACCCTGATTATGTAACATGATTAGTTTTAGGGGAAAATGGTAGATGGGTCCTTTGCAGTTTTGCTGTAAATCTAAAATTTTTGCAAAATAAATAAGAAAATGTGTGTATGAAGTAATGCACCTGACAACTCAGGAGATGGTTTTATTCAGGCTGTTGCAAAATGGAAAATGTTCGTTAATGAGGGACATCTCAAAGAAAAGAAGACATGGGGTTTTATAAAACAAATGAGTATTGAGGGTGACTTGAGGGTGGAGGTGGGTCTTGTCTAAGCCACATAGGGAAGGCTTGTTTTTTTTTTTTACGACCAGACATTTCCTGGAAAAGGGAGGAGTGAAGGATTCCTTATCTGTCCCTATTTCCCTGGAGGAAAGGACTCGGGTAAAGTGGAAAGCCTATGTTCAAAAGAAGAATGAAATGTTGGCATAATCTCACCTCCCGGGAATAACTACACTTAATGTAGTTGTTTTTCAAATCTGGGATTATTAAAGAACTTTATCTTATGATTATCGTCTATACTTTTACAATGTAACTGTCTCATATGCCTCTGAGAATAAGACAGGAAAATAAACTCCCATTCAGAAGCACAGCAATGATAGAAATATATGTAGGTGAAGCACCAAAGAATGTAAACAGGCAGTTTACAGAGAGGTAGAAACCTCAAAAGCCAATGGTGAGAAATGCTCACAATAATAAGCAAAGAAATGCAAATTGAAGCAACGATGAGACATAATTTTTTGCCTATCGATTGCCCCAAATTAGGAAGTTCAGTAAAGCTGAGTGTTAGATGAGATACGGGGATATAGGCACCTCATCACTGGCCCCCTAACTGGACAATCTGGGGAACCCCCAGTGGGTGCCGCCTGGTGCATCCAGACAGGCCGTGGCTCCCCAGGGGTGTGGCAGGAAGCTGTGCATTTCCTTCCTGTGCCCACTGACAGGCGGGGCCTGGGCATCCTCCCTGGGCCTGGCCACTCAGGGCTTCCTCCCCAATACTTGGAATCAAAGACTAAAGATGCAAAGACACCAGGACAGATGGAGATTCCTTCCAGAGGAAGCAGTGGAGTTCAGGGCCCAGCAGTATGACTTTGCCCAGGGGTGGCAGTGCCTGTGGCAGTCTCCCTGAGACCCCATCCAGGAGCTCTTGGTTCCTCAGCTTCCAGGGAGATGGCGTAGACATTCTTCTCCCTCTGCCTCTCCCGAAGGACAACTAAAAACTCTGGCCACTTGGGAAGTGTTCAGCCATTATTTCTATGCATACCTTTTCAGCCTTGCCTTCTTTCTCCTCTCCTTGTAGAACTCCAACCACACAAGCATCAGACCTTTTGAGATAGTCCCACGGGTCCCTGAGACTCCGTTCATTTTTTTCAGTTTATTTTCTCTCTGTTGTTCAGAGTGGGTAATTTCTATCGTTGTGTTTTCCAGTTCAGTGATTCTCTCCTCTGTCCTCTCCATTGTGCTTGTGTGCCCACCCATTTATTTTGGTTATTGTGTTTTTTTCAGTACATATATTTTATGTGTAAAGTAAGTATAAAAAGATTCTGTAAGGTGGAGAAAAGACAGCAAGGCAACAAGGGATGTGGGGACCCCGCGTTGAGTTATGGGGACTTTCATTTTGCTTTATAGATCCCAGACCTCGAATCGAAGAAAGTGGCTATCTGGAAACACCAGTGTTTGAGATGGGGACAGGGGTGGGGAAGGGACAGGGAGGGAGGGAAGCTCCAGCAAAAACCTGCTCCCTCTAGACAAAAAGAAAAACAGAAAGCAGAAAGGGCCAGCCTTACAAGCCAAAAATATTTAGACAGTAACTTCTCTATCCCAGTCAAATACCAAAAATACTGGGGCCCCACCCACACTCAACACAAACAAAGGAGGAGTGGAGAGCCTAGAATCCCACACTTGCTGGGCTGTAAAGAGGTGCACCAAGGAACCAAAGGGATATTATGGAAGTCTGAGTACGGAGTCAGGACCTTCATACCCAGTGAGTGGTAAGGAAGTTCCCCCTCCCTCCGTTTTGTGCAGAATCAGTGGAGACTGCATTGGAGGGCCTGGTTCCACCCCCACCCAGCAATAATTCAGTGCCTCTCCCCCTTGGCCTGGTGGGGGAGGATCAGGACTTTTACCACCACTAGTGCTAATGAGGCATCACTCCTACTCTCATGGTGTCAGTGGAGGCCCCTTAGGGAGTAGGACCAAGTCACTCCAGCCCCTCCCAGTCAGGGACTTAGCAGTAGAGGCTAGAGAGAAGCTGGAATTCCCATTCCCACGCAGCAATAATGAGCATCCCCCAACCCCTGTGAATGTCAATGGAGGCCTAATGGAGTAGCTTCTCCACTCATCTGGGAGTACAAGACAGCCCCTCTCTTCTGCCAGAGAGGTGTCAGAAGAAGCCAGCTAAAACCAAAGAAGAACTCAAAAACAGGGAAAAAATAGGCAAATCAATGAATCAAGGCGTTGCCTCTTTAAAAAGATCTATAAAATTGATAAACCACTAAAAAGAATGACAAAGAAAAAGGAGAAAAGACAAATTTCCAATATCAAGCATGAAATATGGTTTATTACTGCAGATTCTGCAAACATCAACAGAATAATAAGGGAATACTAGGAACAATTCTACACACGTAAATCTGACAACTTAGATTAAATAGGCCACTTCCTAAAAAAATACAGACTACCACAACTCACCCAATATGAAATGGAATTATGGAAATTTAATTCATAATTTTAAAACTAAAAAAAAGAAAATGTCTCCTGAATGAGGTGGTTTCACTGAAGAATTCTACCAAAAGTTTAAAGAATTAATACTACCTCTATAGAACCTCTTCCAGAAAATTGAAGAGGAGGGTAAACTTCCCAATTTATATCATGAAGAAAATATTTATCCTGGTACCAAAAGCAAAAAGACAGTACCCCCAAATAAACAATAGCATGAATATAGATGAAAAAGTTTATTAAATATTAGCAAAGAGAATTCAACAATATAAAAAAGTATACACCATAGTCCCAGGTACTTTGGGAGGCTGAAGCAAGATGATTACTTGAGCCTCAGACTTTGAGGTTGCTGTGAGCTATGACACCATGGCACTCTACCAAGGGTGACAAATTGAGACTGTCTCCAAAAAAAATTTTTGCACCATGATCAAATGGGGCTTATTGCAGGAGTGTAAGACTGTTTCAATATTCAAAAATCAATCAATGAAATCTACCATATTGGCTCAGTGCCTGTAGCACAGTGGTTACGGCACTGGCCACATGCACCAAGGCTGGCAGCCCAGGCCAGCTAAACAACAATGACAACTGCAACAAAAAAATTGCTAGGCGTCGTGGCGGGCACCTGTAGTCCCAGCTACTTGGGAGGCTAAGGCAAGAGAATTGCTTAAGCCCAAGAGTTTGAGGTTGCTGTGAGCTGTGATTCCATGGTAGTCTACTGTGGGTGACATAGTGAGACTCTGTCTCAAAAAAAAAAAAAAGAAAAGATCTACCACATTAACAGGATAAAAAAGAAAATTCACATGATCTTATAAATCAAGACAGAAAAAGCACTTAACAAAATTCAATACCCATTCATGATTTTTTAAAGTCTCAGAAAAATGGAAATAGAGGGAATTTATCTCACCTTGGTAAAGAACATCTGTAATACCACCACAGCTAACATTGTACTTAACAGAAAGACCATGCTTGCCCCTAGGATCAGAAAGAAGACAAGGATATCTGCTTTTACTACTGTGTAGTATTATTGAAATTATTGAACACACTGCTGGAAATTGTAGCCAATGCAATATTGTAAGAAAAGGAAGTAAGAGGAACATAGAGCAGAGAGGAAGAAATAAAACTATTCTTATTTGCAGATGACATGCTTGTCTAAGTAGCAAATCCCAAAGAATCTACCAAAAACAAAACAAAAATAAAAACTCCTCCAACTAATAAGTAAATCCAGCAAGACTGCAAGAATAAATTGTATTTCTCTGTACTAGCAAAAAACACAGGAGCTCTAAAGTTTAAATTACAACAGCATTTACAATTTATTTTTTAAAACGACTTAAGTGTAAATCCAACAAAACATGTACAGGGCTTGCCTGCTGGAAACTATAAAATGCTGAGGAATGTAACCAAAGCTGACCTTTTTTTAAAATGGATAAACATACCTGTTTATGGATCGGAAGACCCAACATAATAAAATTGTCAATTCTCCCCAAGTTGATGGAAGGGTTTAATGCAATTCCTGTCAAAATCCCGCAGGATTTTTTGTAGATATAAGCAACATTATTTGCAAGTTTATATGGAAAGGCAAAGGTACCAGAAAAGGTCATATAATTTTGAAAAACAGTAATAAAGTAGGAGGAATTAGTTTATAGTAATCGAGACTGTGTGGTATTGGAGAACAGATAAAC
This sequence comes from Nycticebus coucang, assembly GCF_027406575.1. Taxonomy (NCBI): domain Eukaryota; kingdom Metazoa; phylum Chordata; class Mammalia; order Primates; family Lorisidae; genus Nycticebus; species Nycticebus coucang. Next base: position 52,787,112 of record NC_069800.1, on the reverse strand, counting down.
ACACAGGTCAATGAGATATAATAAAGAACCCAGAAACAGACCCACACAAATACGTCCAGCTCATATTTTACAAAAGTGCCAAAGCAATTCAGTAGAAAAAAAAAAGTGTTTTCAAAACAACAACAAAAAGTAGTGCTGGGGCAATCTATGAGCAAAGAAAAAGGGGGGGGGAAGGAAAAAGAAAAGAACCTCAGCCTAGGTCTTAGGCCTCACACCTTACATTGACTTTAATTTAATCTCAGACTTAATTTGTAAAAGGTAAAACTATAAAACTTTTAGGAAAAAATAAGAGAAAATATGTGGGATCTAGGATTAAGAAAGGAGTTGACAACAAAAGCATTGTCCATACCAGGAAAAATTGGGCTTCATCAAAATTAAAAATTTCTCCAAAAGACCTTGTGAAGAGGAGGGAAAGACAAATCACAAACTGGGAGAAAATATCTGCAAACCATTTATAGAGCAAAGAACTAGTATCTAGAATGTATAAAGAATTCTTAAACCTTAACAAAACAGAATCTAATTAGAAAAGACGAAAAAGACGTATTACTAAATAAGATATACAGACAGCAAATAATGAAGTTTAACATTATCCATCAGGAAAGTGCACATTTAAAACACAGTGAGATACCACTACATAACTATCAGAATGGCTAAATTAAAAAAAAATAGTGACAATACCAAGTGGTGGTGAGGATGTGAAGAAACTGGATAACTCAAACATTGCTAATTAGAATGCGGAATGGTATGGCCACTCTGGAAAACAGTTGGTAGTTTCTTTTTTTTTTTTCCTTTTTTTTTTTTTTTTTTATTGTTGGGGATTCATTGAGGGTACAATAAACCAGTTACACTGATTGCAATTGTTAGGTAAAGTCCCTCTTGCAATCATGTCTTGCCCCCATAAAGTGTGACACACACTAAGGCCCCACCCTCCTCCCTCCATCCCTCTTTCTGCTTCCCCCCCCATAAACTTAATTGTCATTAATTGTCCTCATATCAAGATTGAGTACATAGGATTCATGCTTCTCCATTCTTGTGATGCTTTACTAAGAATAATGTCTTCCACTTCCATCCAGGTTAATACGAAGGATGTAAAGTCTCCATTTTTTTTAATAGCTGAATAGTATTCCATGGTATACATATACCACAGCTTGTTAATCCATTCCTGGGTTGGTGGGCATTTAGGCTGTTTCCACATTTTGGCAATGGTAAATTGAGCTGCCATAAACAGTCTAGTACAAGTGTCCTTATGATAAAAGGATTTTTTTCCTTCTGGGTAGATGCCCAGTAATGGGATTGCAGGATCGAATGGGAGGTCTAGGTTGAGTGCTTTGAGGTTTCTCCATACTTCCTTCCAGAAAGGTTGTACTAGTTTGCAGTCCCACCAGCAGTGTAAAAGTGTTCCCTTCTCTCCACATCCACGCCAGCATCTGCAGTTTTGAGACTTTCTGATGTGGGCCATTCTCACTGGGGTTAGATGATATCTGAGGGTTGTTTTGATTTGCATTTCTCTAATATATAGAGATGATGAACATTTTTTCATATGTTTGTTAGCCATTCGTCTGTCATCTTTAGAGAAAGTTCTATTCATGTCTCTTGCCCATTGATATAAGGGATTGTTGGCTTTTTTCATGTGGATTAATTTGAGTTCTCTATAGATCCTGGTTATCAAGCTTTTGTCTGATTGAAAATATGCAAATATCCTTTCCCATTGTGTAGGTTGTCTCTTTGCTTTGGTTATTGTGTCCTTAGCTGTACAGAAGCTTTTCAGTTTAATGAAGTCCCATTTGTTTATTTTTGATGTTGTTGCAATTGCCATGGCAGTCTTCTTCATGAAGTCTTCCCCCAGGCCAATATCTTCCAGTGTTTTTCCTATGCTTTCTTTGAGGATTTTTATTGTTTCATGCCTTAAATTTAAGTCCTTTATCCATCTTGAATCAATTTTTGTGAGTGGGGAAAGGTGTGGGTCCAGTTTCAGTCTTTTACATGTAGACATCCAGTTCTCCCAACACCATTTATTGAATAGGGAGTCTTTCCCCCAAGGTAAGTTCTTGTTTGGTTTATCAAAGATTAGGTGGTTGTAAGATGTTAGTTTCATTTCTTGGTGTTCAATTCGATTCCAAGTGTCTATGTCTCTGTTTTTGTGCCAGTACCATGCTGTCTTGAGCACTATGGCTTTGTAGTACAGACTAAAATCTGGTATGCTGACGCCCCCAGCTTTATTTTTGTTACTAAGAACTGCCTTAGCTATACGGGGTTTTTTCCGGTTCCATACAAAACGCAGAATCATTTTTTCCAAATCTTGAAAGTACGATGTAGGTACTTTGATAGGAATGGCATTGAATAGGTAGATAGCTTTGGGAAGTATAGACATTTTAACAATGTTGATTCTTCCCATCCATGAGCATGGTATGTTCTTCCATTTGTTAATATCCTCTGCTATTTCCTTTCTGAGGATTTCATAGTTTTCTTTATAGAGGTCCTTCACCTCCTTCGTTAGGTATATTCCTAGGTATTTCATTTTCTTTGAAACTATGGTGAAGGGAGTTGTGTCCTTAATTAGCTTCTCATCTTGACTGTTATTGGTGTATACAAAGGCTACTGACTTGTGAACATTGATTTTATATCCTGAAACATTACTGTATTTTTTGATGACTTCTAGGAGTCTTGTGGTTGAGTCTTTGGGGTTCTCTAAGTATAAGATCATGTCGTCAGCAAAGAGGGAGAGTTTGACCTCCTCTGCTCCCATTTGGATTCCCTTTATTTCCTTGTCTTGCCTAATTGTATTGGCTAGAACTTCCAGCACTACGTTGAATAGTAAAGGTGACAGAGGACAACCTTGTCTGGTTCCAGTTCTAAGAGGAAAAGCTTTCAGTTTTACTCCATTCAGTAAAATATTGGCTGTGGGTTTGTCATAGATAGCTTCAATCAGTTTTAGAAATGTGCCACCTATGCCTATACTCTTCAGAGTTCTAATTAGAAAAGGATGCTGGATTTTATCAAATGCTTTTTCTGCATCTATTGAGAGGATCATGTGATCTTTATTTTTGCCTCTGTTAATATGGTGGATAACGTTTATAGACTTGCGAATGTTAAACCAGCCTTGCATCCCTGGGATGAAGCCTACTTGATCATGATGAATGACTTTTTTGATGATAAGCTGTAATCTATTGGCTAGGATTTTGTTGAGAATTTTTGCGTCTATGTTCATGAGTGAGATTGGTCTGAAATTCTCCTTTTTGTTTGGGTCTTTTCCTGGTTTTGGTATCAGGGTGATGTTTGCTTCATAGAATGTGTTGGGGAAGATTCCTTCTTCCTCAGTTTTTTGGAATAATTTCTGCAGTACAGGAATAAGCTCTTCCTTGAAGGTTTGATAGAATTCTGGAGTGAAGCCATCTGGACCAGGGCATTTTTTAGTTGGAAGCTTTTTTATTGTTTCTTTGATCTCAGTGCTTGAAATTGGTCTGTTCAGGAGGTCTATTTCTTCCTGGCTAAGTCTAGGGAGAGGGTGTGATTCCAAATATTGATCCATTTCCTTCACATTGTCAAATTTCTGGGCATAGAGTTTCTGGTAGTATTCAGAGATGATCTCTTGTATCTCTGTGGGATCAGTTGTTATTTCCCCTTTATCGTTTCTGATTGAGGTTATTAGAGATTTTACTTTTCTATTTCTAGTTAGTCTGGCTAATGGTTTATCTATTTTATTTATTTTTTCAAAAAACCAACTCCTTGTTTCATTAATTTTCTGAATGATTCTTTTGTTTTCAATTTCATTCATCTCTGATTTGATTTTGGATATTTCTTTTCTTCTACTGAGTTTAGGCTTAGATTGTTCTTCTTTTTCCAATTCCATAAGATCTCTTGTGAGATTGTTGATGTGCTCTCTTTCTGTTTTTCGAATGTAGGCATCTAAAGCGATGAATTTTCCTCTCAAAACTGCTTTTGCAGTATCCCACAGGTTTTGGTAGCTTGTGTCTTCATTGTTGTTATGCTCAAGGAAGTTAATGATTTCCTGTTTTATTTCTTCCTTCACCCATCTGTTATTCAACAGAAGATTGTTTAATTTCCATGCCTTTGGGTGGGCTTGAGCATTTTTGTTAGAGTTGAGTTCCACCTTTAGTGCCTTATGGTCTGAAAAGATACAAGGTAAAATTTCAATTCTTCTGATTCTGTTGATATTTGTTTTGTGTCCCAGGATATGATCAATTTTGGAGAATGTTCCATGGGGTGATGAGAAGAATGTATATTCTTTATCTTTGGGGTGGAGTGTTCTATATGCATCTATCAAGCATAGTTGTTCTAGGGTCTCATTTAAATCTCTTACATCTTTGTTTAATTTCTGTTTAGAGGATCTGTCCAGCTCTGTAAGAGGTGTGTTAAAGTCCCCTGTTATGATGGTATTATCAGATATCATATTGCTCAGACTGAGTAAGGTCTGCTTCAGGAATCTGGGAGCATTTAAATTGGGTGCATAAATATTTAGAATTGAAATGTCTTCTTGTTGTAGTTTTCCCTTGACCAATATAAAGTGACCATCTTTGTCTTTTTTGACTTTAGTTGCTTTAAATCCACATGTATCTGAAAATAAGATTGCAACTCCTCTTTTCTTCTGAATTCCATTTGCCTGAAAAATTGTCTTCCAACCCTTGACTCGGAGCTTTAATTTGTCTTTTGAGGCCAGGTGTGTTTCTTGCAGACAGCAAATGGATGGCTTGTGTTTTTTAATCCAGTCAGCCAATTTATGTCTCTTCAGTGGGGAATTCAAGCCATTAACATTTATTGAGATAATTGATAAGTGTGGTAGTATTCTATTCGTCTTATTTGGTGAGAGTCCATTGCTTAATTTTATCTTTTGCATCAGTGTGGAGGTTAGGTTTTGTCCTTTGATTTCTGAGTTCTTACTTTGCTGCTGATCCATTGTGGTGGTCAGTGTGCAGAACAGGTTGAAGTATTTCCTGTAGAGCTGGTCTTGTTGTGGCGAATTTCCTCAATGTTTGTATATCCGTAAATGATTTGATTTCTCCGTCAATTCTGAAGCTTAGCTTAGCAGGGTACAGAATTCTGGGCTGAAAATTGTTCTGTTTAAGTAGATTAAAGGTAGATGACCATTGTCTTCTTGCTTGGAAAGTTTCATTAGAGAAGTCTGCGGTAACTCTGATGGATTTGCCCCTGTAGGTCAACTGGCGCTTACTCCTGGCAGCTTGCAGAATCTTTTCTTTTGTCTTGACTTTGGACAGGTTCATCACAATGTGTCTTGGAGAAGCTCGGTTAGAGTTGAGGCGACCTGGGGTCCGATATCCCTCTGAAAGCAGTGTGTCAGACTCTTTGGTGATGTTTGGGAAATTTTCTTTTATAATTTTCTCTAGTATGGCTTCCATTCCTCTGGGGCATTCTTCTTCCCCTTCTGGAATTCCTATAACTCGTATGTTGGAACGCTTCATAAAGTCCCATAATTCTGACAGTGAACGTTCTGCTTTCTCTCTCTTCTTTTCTGCCTCTTTTACTGTCTGAGTTATCTCAAGAACTTTGTCTTCTACCTCTGAAATTCTTTCTTCTGCATGGTCTAACCTGTTGCTGATACTTTCCATTGTATCTTTAAGTTCCCTAATTGACTGTTTCAGTTCCTTCAGGTCTGCTATATCCTTTTTATATTCTTCATATCGTTCATCTCTTATTTGATTCTGTTTTTGGATTTCCTTTTGGTTATTTTCCACTTTATTAGCAATTTCCTTCATTGTTTCCATCATTTCTTTCATTGTTTTCAACATGTGTATTCTAAATTCCCTTTCTGTCATTCCTAACATTTCTATACTGGTGGAATCATCTGCAGTAGCTACCTCATGGTCCCTTGGTGGGGTTGTTCTAGACTGGTTCTTCATGTTGCCTGGAGTTTTCTGCTGATTCTTCCTCATGAGTGATTTCTTTTATCTGTTTCCTTGCCCTAATTTTCCTTTCACTTCCTCTTGCTCTTTAAGTTCTTGTGCCTGTGGACTAAGGGTTATAGGACCAGAAGGGTGAGAAGGTTGAAGAGCAAAAAAAGGGGATGAAAGAAAGGAGGACCGAGTGATAAGAAAAAAAGAAAGATAGAGAAAGGAGAGGGGGTGGGTATAAGGAATATTGACAAAAAGAAGAGAGGCACAGAAAGAGGGAGACAGGGCAATATAGGTGTACAGTAGGGTACTTTGACACAACCTTAAAAAACCCCACCTTCTGGGGGTGCCCAGTTGCGTGGTTCCCTTGAGGTCAGCAGCTCTTTGCTAACCTGATCAGACACAGTACCCCACCTCCACCAAGTAGAGAGGAAAGACAAAAATGCTATAAATCAAACCAAAAGAAGCAAACAGAAAACTTTACGGGGATAAAATTGGGTGAAAAACCAAATTATATCGGTAGAAACACTAGCAAAAATGAAGTTGAAGTTATTAAAAAAGGCAGCAATGGGAAATTATAATTAAACTAGGAAAATTGAGAAAGAAAAAGGGATCTGTGTGGAAAAGATTGAAATTAAAAAAACAAAAGAACATCAGCAACGTTAAAATAAACAAACAAAAAAAACAACCAAACCAAAAAAAAAAAGAAGAAAAAAATACACAACCAAAAACAAAGCAGTTTGTATATGTTATTGAATATTGTCTGGGCAACACGTGGTCTGCTGGGGTATGAGATGTTAGTCACAGTTCTGATACGACTGGAGGCTGCTGATTTCTCAAACCCCAGCAGGTAGACACCCTAAATCTCTCTTCAGCCTACTTAAAAGGCACTTTGAACTTGTAAACTTGCTGAGCAGAAGCTTTCCCAGCTTTCTCGCTGGAATCGCTGCTGAAGTGGCTATGCACTTACTCAGTGTGCCAAAACCGATCTCACTCTGCCCCTGAGGGTTAGGGCTGCAAGGCGGCTCAGACCCCACCCTTAGGCTACTTGGTTGCTGGGTTACCAGCTCCCACCCGTTTCTAGCTCTGCGACCCTGAGGGCAGAGCTTGCCGGGGCAGATCACTGACAATGGATCCGTGTGACCCACCGCCAAACACTATCAGCTCCGTCTGGCTCAGCGGCTCAGACTGGGGCCCTAGACAACGGCCAAAGTTCTCCGCACTCCCGCTCAGGCCTTCCCCAAGGCAGTTCAACTCAGTGCCAAGTCCAAGGACATCAAAACAGTTCACAGGTAAGGCCTTTCTGGTTTGCAGTCTCGCTGCTACTGAACTTACAGTTGTGGGCGGGTTTAGACGGATTGAACACACGCGACCACTTGCCGGCTTTCCACTGTTTTAGTCCTCCTCTTGGGGTCCAGAAGTCTCTCGCTGACTCCCTGTATTTTCATAGGAGTGATGATAGGCAGTTCCCACCAGCCAGAGATGCCTGGAGTCCTATCTCCCCAGACTCACGGTGCCCAGATGCAAGGAAGCTGTTACTCGGCTGCCATCTTGCTCCGCCTCCAGTTGGTAGTTTCTTAAAAAAAAAAAAAAACAGAAAGAAACTATGCTCTTACCATATGGTCCACTAATTGCACACCTGAGCATTTATCTTAGAGAAATAAAGATTTATGTTCACAGTAAAATATGGACATGAATGTATATAGCAGCTTTATTTGTAATAGCCCCAAACTGAAAGGGACCTAAATGTCCTTCACTGAGTAAATAGTTAAACCATGGTACACGCACAGAATACCCCTCAGTGACAAAAAGGAATGAATTATTGATGAATCTCTAGAAAACTGTGCTGAGTAAAAAAAAAAAAAAGGTTCCAAAATGTTACATACTATGTCCTTCCACTTATGCAGCATTCTTGAAATGAAAAACTTCTAGAAATGGAGAACAGAACAGTGGTTGCCAAGAGTTACAGAGGGGGCAAGGTTGGGAAGGAGGGAGCCTGTTTATGAAAGGGCTCACAAGTACCTGGAGGGGTCCTGGTAGTGACAGTTTGGTGTCCTGCCTGTGTCGTGGTTAATTCCCAGGCTGTGATTTTGTACTATTGTTTTTTTTTTTTGTAGAGACAGAGTCTCACTTTATGGCCCTCAGTAGAGTGCCGTGGCCTCACCCAGCTCACAGCAACCTCCAACTCCTGGGCTTAAGCGATTCTCTTGCCTCAGCCTCCCGAGTAGTTGGGACTACAGGCGCCCGTCACAACGCCCGGCTATTTTTTGGTTGCAGTTTGGCCAGGGCCGGGTTTGAACCCGCCACCCTCGGTATATGGGGCCAGTGCCCTACGGACTGAGCCACAGGCGCCGCCCGATATTGTACTATTGTTTTTCGAGGTGTTGCCTCTGGAGGATACTGGGTTACTGGTTACAGGTTTACAAGATGTGCCTGTATCATTTCTTACAAATAAATACATATGAGTCTATAGTCGTTTACGAATAAAAGTTGAATTAAAATAAAAAACATCTTGAGAATGATCCACACACAATGCGGGTTACCATTTCCTTCTGGGACAGGAAAGGGAAGAGGAAAAGGAAAAAATAAAACTATACCTCCTGCAGCACTGAGGCATGTACCTTCCAATTGTAGTGAGTTCAGATTTTAAATCATAGGCTCTCCCCAGCCCTCCCCCACAAAAAGTGACCTTCCAAATCTAGTCCCATTCATACAAACTGAGTCAAATTCTGAGATTTCTCGGTCCTTTCAGATTGAGAACTCAGACACAGTCAAGATTTTATTTTTCTCTTCATCTACCTCTTCCTCTTTAGGGTTCATGCTGAACTTGGGGAGGGGGTGCAAGGATGCGCTGCAGTGGTGAGGAGAGGATGTGGGTTCTCATGGAATCACCAGCCTCCAGCTCCTGGGGCTGCAGGTGCACAGTGTCCAGCGGGTCCTGGCACCAGCGTTATGCGGGGTTCCCCTGGACAGCGCCTGAATACATGGGGGACCAGGGAGGCTGTCCCTGCCATATCCCCACCAAACATGATATGAAATTATAAAGCAGCTTTATTTTTATTTTCTACTCACCCTTCCAATCTGTACTATATAGGCCTAGTTCTTCCCCTGCCTCTGGAGGAGCCCCCCCCACCCAGTCCCATAACTTCTCTGGTTGCTGTTAGGTAATCAACAGCTAGTCGCTCGTCAGGCAGCCATGTAGATGAGGAGCCCTCAGGGTGATTACCGTGTAACTGGTTACTTCCTAGCGGACGGACTGGCTTCTTTGCTACTTGTCACGGTGTCTGCTGCTTGTTCAACATACACTCAGCCCTTGACCTGGAGTTCCTCAGTTTCCTGGCAGCCCACGAGGTAGGTAGCATCTATCTGAGCCCACGCCATTGCCCCACGGGACCCGAGGACCGGAGTGGAGAGAGCTGCACGTGCTGTTTGTTGTGCCCGCAACGATGAACAGACCTGTCTCATCCTTTGGCTGCTTTGGGCACCTCTAGCATCGCGGCAGGTTGACACTTACCATCCTTTGCGAGTTTAGCACTCTTCCCTAACACCCCGTCTAACCGCACCAGGAGGAAGGAATCCTCCAAGTCCTTTGGGGACGCAAACCTTCCGAGCTATGCCTCCCGTACTCGCAGGGACCCCAACTCCAATTCCTCACGCTGGTTTGGCGTCGCCTGGGAGTCTCACTCTTACGGGGGGTGGGGTGGATCATCGGGATTCTCTCCCGCCACTTTCCCCTGGGGCCCTTTTCAGCCACTACGAAACCTGCTGGCACCTATTCGGCGCCACCTTCCGCGAGAAATGGGAAATCATCCGACGACAAGGACCCCAACACCCCAAGCTCCTTCCGCCAGCCCACCCCTGCCTGTCGCGCCTCTTCCATTCGGTCTCAGAGGCAGAGGAGGCGACTCCCCTCTGAAGCCGGTAAGACTGAAACGGAGGACACCGTGGGCTTTGGATTCAGAGAAACCTGGCTCTGAACGCCAGTTTGCCTCCTCACCACTGCGCGTTCTGGTTCTCATTAAACCCCGCTGGCCCAAGCCTTGCTCTCGGCAGGTGCACGCGGCGGAAGCTGGAGAAACCGCAGCTGAAGGAACCGGCTACAAGTTTGCTGGCGGCTGTTTCTGAGATGCCCAGCAGAGGGCGCTGGTCCCATAGGAAAGACCGGCTTTCTGCCTACCAAACCCCCTTCTCCTCACCGCGCCCCACTCCCCCATCTTCATTAGCCTACACCAACACGATTTTTGGTAGTTGTATTGCTGCGCTTCCAATAAATAATCAAATCAGCTTTACATTTTAGTTACTATATTGCCTTTTCCCTACTTTATTTTTTTCTAATAGGAATAAGTCACGCATTCTCAACAGGGTAATAGAGCCCCCAAAGGGGTCAAAATTGGTTCGTGGGATCCCCCCAAATCTTAGCTATTACACTGGTTTATGGCCCTCCAGAGGACCACAATACACAAACAGACACATGGTGTACCTGTAGTATTAAATTTTCATGGGGAGAGGGATAATTAGGGGAAAAAATATGTAAAAACACTCCTTGGGGAGAAATAAAATTTGAGCAACACTGGAAAAATGGAAGACACCATCATTGTCCTTAGAATTAGGGGTGTGCCGTGACACTGTCCAAACACAATAGTTCCTAACTGGAGATTTTGTTTAGAATGGCCCAGCCTGGAAAACTTAAGCCCTGGTGCTCTGCTCTGACCATTCCCAAAGTTTCCTCCTGTTCCTTAATCCTTCTTTCCTCCCAGCCCGCCTCCCCAAGTAACCACTGATCAGCTTTGCGTCACTCTAGGGACTCTTTCTTTTCTGGCTTCTTTCTTACCTTGAGATTTATCCGTGTCGTTGGGTGTGTGAATAGCGTTCCTTATTATTGCTCAGTGGTATTCCTTGCTGGGGATATGTCACAATTTGTTCTTTCATTCACTTTTTTGATGGATATTTGGGTGGTGTCCAGTTCAGGGCACGTCTTTATATGGACATACGGTTTCACTTTTCTTTAGTAAACACCTAGAGGTGAAACAACTGAGTTGTATGGTAAGGGTATCTTTTAAGTTTTTACCGAAAGAGTTGATTAAAGTCTCTTTCCCTTGGCCCCCTTCCCCCTTCCCTGAGGAGGGAGCCACCTTCTTTCATTCAAAAGGATTATTTCCTAGGAAGATTTCTTAAGTGATGTCAAATAGTCATCCTTCAGGGAGTAGGGAACTGACAACCATGTCCAGTTATTCCAGGATGATTTTCTGGAACCTCCCTCCAGAGGGCAGAAAACACACATTACACATTTCATCTCTGGCATGACAATGCATCTGCTACAGTACCAAAACGGTGAAAAATACATTAAAGATTGTAGGAAATCTTACTTTACCCTTTTAGGGTCTTTTTTTTCCTTTGGGTGGGCCAGAGCATTAAACTGACATAAGACAAATGAACAAAAGAAAAGCATTACACATTTATTTAATATGCATTTTACGTGGTACATGAGTTTTCATAAGGAAATGCAGGCCCAAAGACACAGCTTGAGACGGACACTTATAAACTGAATTAGACATAGTAGTAAATTATAAAAATGTGACAAGGCAAAGCAGCTTGGGCTAGGGTGGGTGAATGGGTGGAGGAGTAACCAGGAAGAGAAGGATTAGTCTAACAAGGTTTGTTGGTAAAGATTCCCCCGGCCCCACCTGCCTGTCTTTGATAACAATGTTACACCTCTTCTGATTGAAGGAGGGCATCTTCACCTGGGAATTTCACCTCCTTCTTTTAAGAAGGAAGGTCAGAGAGATCTTGTACCTGCTGTTTTTCAAGTGTCTTTAACTCAGAATAGTCACTATGCCAGAGTGACATATGTCTAACTCCTTCAGTGTGAAGAATAAAATTAAATGGCCCATAAAATGTCCACGGAGAGGTAGGTGGCTATATCCCCATCCCTCTTCCTTGTGCATTGTATATGTTATGACCCTGTATTTCCTCTACACTGAGATACACATTTTTCACAATTTAATGTTTCTCATTAAAGGTGATCACTCCTCAAAAAAGTCATAACCCTTTACTTAGTTTTCAGGCCCGAACCAGTTTGGGGATTTAAGTCAATTTTCAATCCCCTGGAGGATGTGTGACACTACAACAGATGACCGCATGTGGGAGAAGGAGGGACGCTCAAATGTTTTGAGAACTATTGGCAAATGGTCCAATTGACATTGATACCCAGAGACCCAAAACATTACCATGGCCTCCCTGTTACGTTAGAGGACATGAAGGGAAGGGAATAAACGGGATCCTGGCCCAAGTCTGACTTACAAGGGGGTCCACTAGACCCATGAGCCAACAACCACATGGTCATTTCCCTAATTCTCAGTTGGAACGAACATACTGGCAATTGGCAGAGCTCCCACACTAATTCTGTGAGAATTAGAATTAGCTCTCTCCCATGTGGTGAGAGCTATGGGAGTGAGGGAGGCTTGTGGAAGCCTCTGAAACAGCTCCTATCCACCCAGACAAGAGAGCTGAGGCGGTAGTGCCCTCATAGCTTGTTTGATCAGACAGGCTGGCCCCTGCAAAACCCCAACATATCCTGCAGGATGACAATGGACAACCACAAACTTGGCTGGATGGTAGCCTCAATGTGGTTGCTGTGCAGGGTGGTACCTTTGCTAGAGATCAGCTCAGCCCCAGGTGCCTCGTATGCAGTCATTGATCTGGCTCATGTGCTCTTTTTCCTTCCCTATCAGAAAACAAGGTCAGAGCAGTCCACACTCAGGCGGAGTGGACATCAGTGTGCTTGCCCCAGGGGTATGTTGACTGTTTGGTCCTTTCATGATATAATGTGAAGAGACTTGGACTGGCTGGACATCTGCAGAATGTCGGACTGGTCCCCTCTACTGATGACATGTATTAATTGGACGGGGTGACATGGCTAGAATGCGGAGGCCTCGGTAAGACACAGATACTCCAGGAAGTATGAGATGAACTCTTCAAAGGTGCAGGGCCTGTGAAAGAAGTAAAACTGTGGGGCTTCCAAGGTTCTGAAGCATACTAGAACGTGCCCTCCAAAGTCAAAGGGAAACTACTGCATCTTTTATCTCCTGCCAGACAGAAAGATGTGCCGTGCCTTCTCTGGGTCTTTAGACTTCTTTGAGTACCAGAGACAGCATATTCCAGACATGAGAATAATGTTCTGACTTAAATACCAAGTGAAATGAAAGCATTGTTTTTAAGAAAGACTCAGAGCAGGGAAAAGCTTTGCAGCAGGCCCAGGCTGCCATGCAAGTGGTCTTGTAGCTTGGGCCACTGACCTGACAGGTCCTATGTTATTGGAGATACCTGAGCTTGGAAAAGACATTAAGTAAAGCTTATAGCAAGTCTCACGAGGAAGATCCCAGATCTCTAGGATTCTAGATCAAGGCCACGTCATCTGGAGCAGAAAACTACACAACTTTCAAAGAAGAGAGAGAGAGTCATATGAGAGGAGATTTTTATTGGGGAAATTGGCTCACATGATTATGGAGACTGAGAAGTCCCACTACAGACCATCTGCAAGCTGGAGACCCTGGGATGCTGGTAGCATGGCTCAGTCCAAGTTTGAAAGCCTCAGAACTAGGGAAGCCAATGATTTAATTCTCAGTCTGGGGCTGAAGAACCCAGGTGGAAGTTGCTGGTATAAGTCCTGGAGTCCAGAAGCTGGAGAGCTTGGAGTTCTTATGTCTGAGGACAAAAGAAAAAGAATATTTCAGCTCCAGGAGACAGAGATAGAGAGAGGAAATCACTTTTTTCTCTGCCTTTTCTAAGGTGGCGGGAGGGTGGGGAGCTGACTGGATGGTGCCCGCCCACATCGAGGGCCAGTGTTCCCCTCTAAGTCCACCAACTCCATGCCAGTCTCCTCTGGAAACACCCAGAAGTAATGCTTCGCCAGTTCTCTAGGTATTCCTTAATCCAATCAAGTTGACACCTAAAATTAACCATCACAAGTTCCTGGTTGCAACTTGGCCCTGGTAGGGATGGCCATCTGACCATGGGAGAGCAAATGGCCACAGAGCCAGAGCCATCCACGATGAGTCAGAGTTTGTCAGATCAAGTCATAAGATCAGGTGGACTCAGCGGCATGCCAGGATGGAAGTGGGACATGTAGGGCTGAGCAGAAGGAGGCCCAGATGGCGTGAGCGAGCTGCATGAGCAGGTGACCAGACCCCCATCCCATCCACCTGTTGCTCTACTTGGGCTCAGACCTCTGGCTGCATGGGATGGGTGAAGAGTCCCCTGTGACCAGTCCACAGGGGAGGAAGAAGCCCACACTGCATCAGCTGTCTAACTGTGATGGTGAATGTGAAAGTACAGCTACTGTGGCCTCATGCTAAGACTGGCATGGTGACCAGAGGGGGCTCAGAGGCATCAGGAAGGCGAGATGTCTCAACCACCAGGTAAGCCCCTGAGTCCGACAGAGGTGCCAGGAGCTATAATAGGCAGTAGAGAGTAGAGGTTTTCTGAACAGCTGCCCTTGCTCTGTTCTGCCTACCCTGGACCCCTGTTACTCAAGAAAAACTAAATTTCTTACATGTTTAAACCATTGCTAGTTGGGGTTCTGTGACATGCATTTCTGACTGATACAATATTGATAAAAAATAGCACATGGAAACTTGGTAAATGTAGAATGTAAATGTTTTGGCACAGTAACTGAGATAACGCCGGAAAGGCTATGTTAACCACTGTGATAAAAATGTGTCAAATGGTTTATGAAGTGAGTGTATGATGCCCCATAATCATATCATTGTATACAGTTATGATTTAATAAAAAAAATAAATAAATAAAAAAAATAGCACATGGTTTTGTTCTTCAATCCTATTTAGTGGACTTCGGCTTTTAATAGGAAAATTCAGCTCACTTGAGGTTTAGGTAAGAATCGATTGAATCTATTTTATTTCTTCCATTTTAACTTAGGTTCACTATTTTATTATGTCTCTCTTTTTCTTGTTTTTGATGGATTGATAAGAAGGCCATTTATGAGTTGTTGGGGTTTTTTTTTTTTTGTTTTTTTTTTTTTTTGTAGATTTTGGTCTTCTATACTTTTTCATTCCCTGACTAGTTATCTTTCCCTTTTCACATTCAGAATAAAATACAGAATTGCAATTATACAATCTTCTATCATATACAATAGTATCATCTGTTTCCCCACATCAAGATGGCCCATTTATAATAATACTTTTATATCCCTCCAATCCCCAAAGAGATTTAAACACTTTTAGTCTCCATCTTCTTCTGCCCCCGCCCCAAATACTAGGCTGAGATCCTTCAATATTTAAAGTCCCATATTCCTATCAGCTTTCCCCTTAGAATCCCTCTTTTCTCAGAAGTCAGGGTCGCAGATGAGAAGTCAAATGCAAGTCTTATTGTTTCTTTGTAAATTACTTATTTTTCCTCTCTGGAAACTGGTAAGCTTTTGTATTTACACTTTGGGTTTCAGTAATTTTTTTCAGGATGTATCTAAAGATGAGTATGATTTTTTTGTAAGTTCTGTGGGAATTCACTGGGTCCTTCAAATCTACCGACCAATTCTTTATTGGAAACCTTTCAGGGACAACTTCCTTCGTTATGTCTTCAATGGTTGCCTGACTTGCTCCATTTCATGAGTTTCCATTAGTCTAATAATAATAATGCCAACATCGAATAGTACACATATACACGTTGCCTGCCTCATTCCCTCAAACTTTGTTCATTTCACCTCAGTTTCCATCTCTTTGCATTTTTGACTTAGGTTTGGCTTTGTTCCTGCATTTGGTATTTCAGGTCAGTTTCCAACAATGACTATCTTTGGTCCATCTTGGTCCAACAATGCCCATCTCCTTTGGTTCATCTCTCGAAATTTTTAGTCTGAAAGTGAAATGTGATTTGTCTTCAGATCCAGATCACGTGCACGTGCTCACGCATGCCCGGTATTTCCAGTAGTCCTTGCTCCTTTTGTGTTGTTGCCCTCCTTGGTTGGGGTCCAGCTTATCCTCTCTCACCTCCCATAGATTTACATTCATAGCTGCTCTTCTCTGGGTGGTGCCTGTTCTTTCTCCTTCACTTTCCCAGGTCCCCCTGGATGTGGTGGTATTTCCTCTGTTGGCTCATCGGGGCACGTGCTCAGCTGCTGGGGATCTAGAGAGGCTCAGTCTTTTGAGGAATGCACAGCTCAGCAGTCTTTGCCTTGCTGGGTCCCCAGTGCACCAGCTGGCAAGTGACTAGTCCCAGAAGGTGTCCCTCTGCCCTCTAGTCTCCTCAGCTGCCCAGGCTGGCATTTACCCAGGGAAGAGAGAGTTCAGCATACTTGTTTACTCCCCTGCAGCTTTGTGAATGCTGGAGCAGTGGCCCAAGGAATATGGGCAGGTGCAGCCTCTCCCTCAGAAGGTCCTTGGATTTTCACAGGGCAAGTGTTCTCAGATTTTACTTTCCCTCTAAGCATCACTCCTGGGCTGTGCACCTCTGGCTGCAGGCTGTCATCAGGCTCAGAGGCAGAAAGATCGTCTACCAGCTCCTTCTTCTGGACCCCAGAGATATATACTAGTTCTCTAAACCCCAGAAGCTACTTGGGTCCCAGAAGGTCAGTAGCTGGTTTTAAGTTGCAGGATGAGAGCAGCAGCAAGGACTCATTCAATAGCCATCTCCCCGGAATTCTCAGAGGAGATTTCGCTGTATCACGAAAGTCAGAAACACTTTCACAATACAATAAAACAATACACATAAATACAATACAATACAATACAATACAATACAATAAAATAATACACACAATACAATAAAATAAAACTAGAAATCACCAACCAAACCAAAACCAAAACCTCACCACCCCAAACTCCTGCAGACATGAGTGTCTAAAGCTCATTATTTTAACTATGTATTGGATTAGACAAAGTCAAAGTAGAAATTATAAATTCTTTCTAATGAAAAACAGTGAAAGCATAAAATGTAACAATCTATGAGATATGATCAAAGGAGAATTCAAAGGAAGATATACAGGTATATCTAAGAGCGATCATAAGTTTGATTCCAGACCACCGTGATAAAGCAAATATTACAATAAAATGAGTCACACAAATCTTTGGGTTTCCCAGTGTATATAAAAGCATTAAGTGGTCTATTAAGTGTTCAATAGCATTGTTTGTAAAAAATGTACATAACTTATTTAAAAGTATTTTATTAATGTACTCAATAGTAATACGAAGCCAGTAGATGATCTAATACATGCCCACATAAGAGAAAAATTCAAATCAATTCAAGGTGCGGTGGCTTACACCTGTAATCCTAGCACTCTGGGAAGCCAAGGCGGGTGGATTGCGTGAGCTCATGGGTTCGAGACCAGCCTGAGCTAGAGCGAGACTTCATCTATAAAAATAGCTGGGCATTGTGGCAGGTGCCTGTAGTCCCAGCTACTTGGGAGGCTGGGGCAAGAGAATTGCTTAAACCCAGGAGTTTGAAGTTGCTGTGAGCTGTGATGCCACAGCACTATACTCTCTACCAAGGGCCACAAAGTGAGATTCTGTCTAAAAACAACAACAAAAAAATTCAAAGTAGGGAAGTAGGGGAATGAGGGAGTGGGGAGATGGGAGGAGGATGGGTATGCTCCCACTTAAAGGGCACAATGCTAGGGTGTATGGCATGTCTCTTGGGACAGGACACAATTATAAGAGGGACTCTACCTAACAAATGCAAACATTGTAACCTATTTCTTTGTACCTTCAAATGAACCTGAAACAATAAAAACATAAATGAAATAAAATAAATCAATAAAAGTATTTCATTGCTGAAAAATGCCAACCATTAGCTGAGCCTTCAATGAGTCATAATCTTCTGGCTGGTGGAGGATCTTGCCTCCATGTTGATGGCTGCAGACTGATGAGAGTCTAAAGGCTGGGGTGGCTGTGACAATTTCTTAAAATAAGACAACCCTGAAGTTTGCCACATTGAGTCACCCCCTCCTTTCATGCAGAATTTCTTTGTAGCATGCAATGCTGTTTGATACCCTTTAACCTGTAGTAGAACTTCTTTGAAAATTGGAGTCCACCTCAGCCCTGCCACTGCTGTATCAACTAAGTTTATGGAATATCCTAAATCCTTTGTCATTATTTCAACAACATTGATAACATCTTCACCAGGCATAGACTACATCTCAAAAACCACTTTGTTTCCTGATCCATAAGGACCAACTCCTCATCAATGAAAATTTCACTATGTTTTGTAGTAATTCAATCACATCTTCAGGCTCCACTTCGAATTCTAGTTTTCTTCCTATTTCTATCACATCTGCAGTGACTTCCTCCCCCAAAGTCTTAAAATCCTCAAAGTCAAAGTCATCCAAGAGGTTCAAAATCAACATCTTCCAAACTTCTGTTAACGTTGCTATCTTGTCCTCCTCACATGAAACACAAATTTGCTTAATGGCATCTAGGATGGAGAATCCTTTCCAGATGGTGTTCAGTGCTTTGGCAGGTGCATCACAGGCGTCATTATCTGTGGCAGCTATTTAGCCTTATGAAATATATTCCCTAAAAAATAACACTCAAAATTATTCTTTAATCCCTGAACAAAAGGATGAATGTTGTGTTACCAAGCACAAAAACAACATTCATCTTTTGTACATCTCCATCAGATTTCTTGGGTGACCGGATGCATTGCCAATGAGCAGTACTATTTTGTAAAGAATATTTTTTTCTGAGCAGGAGGTCTGATCAGTGGGCTTAAAATATTTAGAAAATCATGCTGTAAACAGGTGTGCTATCATCCAGGCTTTGTTGCTCCCTTTGTTGAGCACAGACAGAGTAGATTTAGCATAATTCCTGAGTGCCCTAGGATTTTCAGAATAGTCAATAAGCATGTCTTCAACTAAAAGTCATCAGCCTTATGAGCCCTTATTAAGAAAATCAGCCTTTCCTTTGAGGCTTTGAAGCTGGGAATTGGCTTCTCCTCTCTAGCTATGAATGTACTACTTGGCATCCTCTTCCAGTAAAAGGCTGTTTTGGTCTACATTGGAGCTCTGTTGTGTAGCGTAGACACCTTCAATTATCTTAGATCTTCTGAATAACTTGCTGCAGCTTCTATCTGAGCGCTTACTTCTTCATCTTGCTCTTTCTCTCTCTTTTTTTTTTTTTAGTGGAGGTGGCTTCTTTCCTTACACCTCGTGAACCAACTTCTTATAACTTCAAACTTTTCTTCTGCAGCCTCACCTCTCTGAGCCTTCATAGAATTGGAGAGACTTAAGGCCTCACTCTGGATTAGGGTTTGGATTAAGGGAAGGGATTGTGGCTGTTTTTGCTGTCCAGACCCCTCCAACTTTCTCGCATCAGCATTATACATCTTTCCTTTTCTAGTCATTTGTGTGTTCCCTGGAGTGACACTTTTCATTTCCTTCAAGAACATTTTATTTACATTCACAACTTAGCTAACTCTTTGGCATTAGAAACCTAGCTTTTGACCTAACTCAGCTTTCAAAGTTCCTTCCTCAAAATCATTCCTAGCTTTTGATTTAAAGTGAAAGACATGATTCTTCCCTTGTAAACATGTAGAGATTATTGTAGGATATTGTTGTATCTCGGGGAATAGGGAGGCCTGGAGAGAGAGAGAGAGAGAGAGAGGAGAGAGGGAGAGAGAAAGACAGAGAGAGGAGAGAGGGAGATGGGAAATGGTCAGTGGAGTAGTCAGAACACACACAAGATTTATTGATTAAGTTTGCCATCTTATATGGACATGGTTTGTGATACTCTCCAAAACAACTGAAATAGTAACATCAAATATCACTGATCACAGGTTGCCATACTAGGTATAATGATAGTGGAAAAGTTCAAAATATATCAGGGATCACCCAAATGTGACACAGAGAAAAAATGAGCACGTACCATTGGGGAAATGGTGCTGATAGACACGCTGGACACAAGGTAGCCACAAACCTTCAATTGGTAAAAAAGAATATCTGCAAAGCCGAATGAAAGGAAGCACAAAAAAACAAGGTGTGCCTGTACAGATATAAACAACTGTGTTAGAAAAACAAAACAAAAAAAGCAAAAATAACGAGGAGGTCTCAGGTAAGGATAGATGATTGAACAAAATCTAATTTTGTTCCCACCAGAACACCTATTAAAAATAGAGGAAAGAAATTTTATTTTCACCTTTATGTTTTATAAAATGCTAAATCCCCAGAAAAGGCAGAAGAATGCCGCAATAAACATCTGTATATGAACTATCTGGATTCACCTGTCGTTAAAGGCTGCTACACTTGCTTTATCTCTCTTTGGCATATGTACATACATTCATTTTTTTCTGAATTATTTGAAACTAAGTTACTGATGTTACAATCCTTGCTGTTAAGTAGGCATCCCCTAGGAATAAGGACAATCTCCTATTGTCCTAATTGGCTTTTCTAGAAGACAGACTCTAAAACACAGATGTACACGCAGGAAATGTATTAGGAAGGGCTCTTGGGATCAATGTCTGTGAAAAGGGAGAGAAGAAGGACTGGGCAGAGTGAAGAAGTGGGCTGTGGCTTGGCACGAATTCAGTAAAAGCAATGGCTGCTTCCTTGAGGAGCACTGAAGCATCGTAGTTGGTGTGAGGGGAGCTGAGGCTTTATACCCTCATTGGCCAGTAATTGGACATGGACTGCCCTGCGAGAGGGTATGGACCGTGGAGCCAGGTCAACGCCTCCGCCATTGACTGCACTGCACGTGGAGGACCCCACAGTGTCACTGCCAAAAAGGAAAAGACAAACTTCTACAGGCACTAGCTAGGTTGGGATGGAAGGCTCTGGCTTCCCCAGCTGCAGTCTGGAGAGACCAGATAATACAGCCAGATGAGATAGAAGATGGGAAGAATGGGCGGCGCCTGTGGCTCAAGGAGTAGGGCACCAGCCCCATATACTGGAGGTGGCAGGTTCAGATCTGGCCCCGGCCAAAAACTGCAACAACAAACCGCAGCTGTCACCGCCCCTAGTGGCAGGACCTTCACCTTGCAACCTGTCCTGGAACTCTCACCACCAAAGCCCCTTGCCTCTGCTACCAGGGCCTATGGAAATGGAAACTCTATGCAGAACTCGATCCCTCATGATGCCCACTTCCAGTTCCTTCCATGAAAGTCAAATATGCACATCTTAACTGCGAGGGAGGCTGGGAATTTGCCTGCCCTGGAGAGTTGGAGCTCGTGATTGTGAATTGCCCCCAATGTAAAAGGCCTGTTCAAGAGAGGATGGGAAGCGATGAATAAGACAGATGTCTACTGTCAGCAATAAAACAGATACACCCCTCACGAGGCAGATAAAAGATAAGTGAAAAAGAACAAAAATGTTTAAGAAAATAGTTCTGGCACAATTGATTTTCTGGAATAAAGCTGTCCAATAGAGCTGTAATGTAAACTATGGATGTAATTAAAATCTTCCTAGTAGCCACATAAAAAAAGTAAAAAGGAATCTGTGAAGTTCATTTTAATATTTTATTTACTCCAATGCTTCAAAAATATTAACATTTCAATATATAATCAATATAAACGTTATAAAATCCTAGAGCATTTTCAGAATGAGACATTTTACTTTTTTTAATGCTAAGTCTTGGAATTCTGGTGTTTACTTTATACTTACAGCCCATTTCAGTTCAGACCAGTGACATTTCAAGTGCTCAAAAGCCCTAAGTGGCTTGTGGCTACTGTATTTGACATTGCTGAAATAGAAGAAATAAATTTGGGACTTTGTTTGATGTGATTTAAACAAAAAATAAATTCCAGATGAATCAAAGGCTTGAATTTTAAAAAAATTCATTATAATTTTAGGAGAAAACATATGCTACTATATCAACTTAGTACTTCACAGGATCTCTCTATCCATCTGCAAGTCAGATGGCAGATAAAGAGTTAATATATATACAAAAAGCTCTTGACGATAAGTACCAGAACAAAAAAGATCAGAAGTTATCTTAGACAATTCACAGAAGAACACATGGCGAATAAATGGTGAATAAATGTAAAAAGATGTTCAGTCTCCCTAGGAGTTAGGGAAATGCAAATTAAACAACAATGAGATATCACTTTGCTCACATCAGACTAGCAAATCAGTTACATGCTAACACCTACTACAGACTGGGAAGGGATGCTTTTTCCCACACCACCAGCAGCTGTGACCTTGTTGGAGAGCAATCTGGCAGCATCTATCAAAATAAAACAACTCTATATATTCTTTCACCCGACAATCCCACACATGGGAATCCATCCCATAGAAGTAAAATCACTATATATGTGGATGTGAATGGTCATATCAACAGTGATCCTGATTACAGTGGGGGAGACAAGTGACGGCTAATAGGTAGAAGAATAATCTAATAAATTGTGGCACATATCGTGGTATAGTTGTGATCATTAAACAAGAAAAACTTAAACCTCTACTGACTTGAAATTTATAAACTATGGTTCTATATTTTTTTTTTAGCTAATACTTTTTTTTTTTTTTACTGTTGAGGATTCATTGAGGGTACAATAAGCCAGGTTACACTGATTGCATTTGTTAAGTAAAGTCCCTCTTGCAATCATGTCTTGCCCCCAGAAGGTGTGGCACACACCAAGGCCCCACCCCCCTCCCTCCTTCCCTCTCTCTGCTTTTCCTCTCCCCCCCCCCACGGTTCTATTTTTATAAGAGCTGGGGAGAGAAATTCACAGACATATGTATATATTTAGATATGACCATGAGCATGGTGAAATCCATAGCATAGCAGCACTCTGCTAGCAGCCTTACCTGGGAGGAGGAGAGTCGGGGGTACCCAGAGAAGAGGAAGAAAGGGGACGTTAAGAGAAAAAGCCATGACTTCAGGTGAGGACAACTTTTGTAAAGTTATGTTGTGTTTGAAAAGGGCAAACATTTATCCTTATATAAATCTGTTCGATAAAGCTTGCTCATCTTAATATTTGAATCCTCTATATTCATTACTTGATTTTTTGACTGCTGCTATAGATTTCTACAGATATATTAACGTTTCCCACGAAGTTGTGGATTTGGTTTCTCTCGTAATTCTATCCGTGTCAATAGTCCCTGTTTCAATCCTGTGTTACTAGGCACAAACAAGCATAAAGACTAAACTTATTGATAGGGAGCTTGAATATTTTATTATCACTATGAAATACTCTCCTTTGTCTTTCCAGATAATAGTGACTGTTTTTTGCTTTAAAATCCATTGTGCCTAAATGCTACCATTGCTCGCTCCACTGCTTTCTTTTTCTTGCATTTGCTTCGTATAACTTTTTCCATCTCTGTATTTTCGATCTTTCAAACTCTATTACTCTAGCCTTGCTGTCTCATAAAACAGCATACAGCTTGATTATTTCTTAAATTCAAGAATCTCTCTTAATAGTAAATTCAATATATTCACATTTTTTATGGTTATTGATATATTTCCCCCTTTTCTATCAATTTGCCTTACTGTTTTATATGCTATTTCCATGTCTCTTTTTTGTCCCTGTTTTTTTGGTTATTTGATAGCATGTTATTTGGCCCAATTACTTTCTCTCCTAATGACTTGGAAGGTACATGTCTGGTTCCTATTATCTTTATATTTTGATATACATTATTAATTATTATTATCCAACATCTAGTGTTAATATCCCTATCTTCTCACTAAATAAAATGAGGCTCTTAGAATCCATTTGCTTCTATCTCCTATCTCCTTGCTGTATTTCCTACCTCTATCCCATGTTATCGTCTCAGATTTTAGTTCGTCATTATAAGCATAGATATGTATTTAGACCTAAAAATAAGCTTTCCTGATTCTTTCCCTTGCTCACCTGAGCATCTTATATCTTACATTTTCTCCCCAGATTCATTTCCCCCTTGCTGGAATATATCTTCTACACCAGTGTTTTCTTAACCAGGGGTGATATGGCAGCCCTTCCCAATGTGGTGGGGTTTTGTATTGTCACAGTGAAGAGAAATGCTACTAGCTTTATAATGGATAGTGGCCAACGGCACTAAGAAAACGGCAGTGTGTAGATCAGGTCTCACCACAAAGAGGTGTTCCCTCCTAAATGCCAGTAGCTCCCTGCTGAGAAATTCTATTCTGGGTGGACAATGTGCTACAAACTTTGGAATCTCTTCCTGTCTTAAAAGATCTTTATGATGCCTTCACATTTGCCTGATAGTTTGGTTAAAGAATCCCAAATTCACATGTTTCATCAGATCACTTTGAAGATATTCTCTTGTCTGATATCAATCTTTTTATTTCATCCTGCATAGGTTTTTTCACTCTAAAGACAGAGTTATCTCTTTATTTTTAGTGTTCTAAAATTACACTGTGATGTACTTAGATGTTGGTCTTTTCACATTCTTCCTGTAAATACTCACTCTCCCCTAAATATTTCCTCTCAATATGAGTATTTCTTAAGTTCTAAGAAACTGTCTTAAATTTTGCCTTGTTTTAGGGACTGTGTTTCCTCAGTTTGCTTCTCTCTTTCCATAATTGACAGTAAGCAGATAGTGTAACTTTGGTATCTGTTCTTCACATCTCTTAACACCTTGTTCATTCTCCTCACCTACCTATTATTTTGCACTGCATTCTGGGAGAATCCCTTAGTTTGACCTTCTGTTTCACTCTTCAGTTCATTTTGCTGTTCAACCCATCTTTTGAGATTTTTATTTCAAAAATCAAATTTCTTAATTTGCAAAACATGTGGGTATTTTTTAAATGGATGCAATCAGTTCTATAATTTTTCTGAGACATATAATGATACTGAACCCACAGTCTGGTTCTGTTTGCTCTCGTAACTCTATTTCCTCAGGTGTAAGTTCTTCGGTTTGTTGAATTTGATGTTATTTCACATATTGGATTTCTCAAACATTTAGTGACTTTTGTCTATGTTCCTTTTAAAAATTATTTTTTATTAAGTCATATACACATAGATCATGAATACATTTATGCATATGTGGGGTACAATGTGTTGATTTTTTTATACAATCTGACGTGGTTACATCAAACCAATTACATAGCTTTCGTCTCATTTACTTGATTATTGTGTTAAGACATTTATGTTCTACACTTGACAGATTTGACTTGTACCCTTGCAATATGCTCCATAGGTGTGGTCCCGCCTTTTACCTTCCCTCTAGCAAACCTCCCCCTGCCCCTCCCTTCCCACTCCATTTCTCTGTTCTTATATTTTAAGATTTCTTGTCAGTCCCTCTATGAGTGCTTTGTTTGCTGACCATAGTTTAACTCCAGGGAGAGCAAAGAGACAGAAATTTGTTTTCTGTTTTTGGAGGCTCCTGTTTCTGAACCCAACTATCAGGACACAGCTCTTCCTTTCTAGTATTAGCATTCAGACTCACTGCTGTCATCTGGAGAGAGACACTTGTGTAAAACTATTTAGCCAAAGCAGGGCTGCTTCTCTTGGACCACTTTAAGTCAATCACGTCACCACCCTTGGAATGGCTCCTGTTATTTATTGCTCTCTCTTTTGTGTGTTTTAGGCTGTGTTTACTTCTCTTTAATCTCATCTCTTACAGTTTCTAAACCAACAGGGGCAAGCCTTCCTGATCTCTCATTTGGTTTCAGAACACGCACATACTCTTTCTGTCATTTCTAGATATTTGGGGTGGGGCAAGGCTGCTGCAGGTGTTCCACCTGCGATCTTGACCCACTCATCCATAGATCACTTTAGTGAGGAAAAAGAAGTCATAGTAGCTACCAGTTACTAAGACCCTATTCTATTTGGGGACAGGTGTGATCCTGCTATCAGTTAGAGTCCTCCTTTCCTTTCCAGCAGAATCTAAAACGAAGCCAGGCCTGCCCTTGTGGGAAGGCAGCCACAGCAAAAATACTGAGATAGTATGAAGAGCATGGCAGAGGGGAAAGAACGGAGGCTCTGGAGTCAGAGGGACCATTTGCTGGCTGCATCCCCCGAGCAGTAGCTGTCATAGCAGCAGCAGCCCTGGCACTCTATCAGGTAACAGACATGTATTGAGCATCTGCAATGCCCCAGGAGCAATCCCTCACACAGCCTAGAGGTAAGGTAATTATGAAAAATCAGGCCAGGAGAGTAAGCCTTAGCCTCATCACCTATCAAACACTAGTGACAATACCTAACTCACCTTTTTGGCAATTAGCATTAACAAATATGATGTGAGGCATGTGATGCACCCAAATAGCTATTTGTTGAATAGGCAAAAACGAAATACATCAAATACCTGGCACAGATGTAGTAGGCACTCACTAAGTGGAAGCATATTACCACTATTAGCATTATCTTTATTAGTATTCACTGAGACAATGACATTCAAGGATTTTACATTCTTGGTTTCAACTATGACTATACAAGAACACCAGCACCCTTCCACCTCCAGATCTGTGACATGGACTGATTTATAACTTTGCTAAGGCATGAATTTGAACTACAAGTTGAAAGGCTGGTGAGTAGGAGTGGAAATGTGCCCAGCATCTGTCTCCCAAAATGGCTTTATGTTTTTATTTAATGTATGGAGGCAGTTAACTCTCAGTACTATCCTGAAAGACAGAAGTCATTATCTCAGTTTTATAGGCTGATAAGCCTGAAGAAGTGACAAGCTATGGTCACAGGGCAGTGGTTTAAGAATCTGGGCCAAGCAGTTGGGTGGATATGATTCTTTCTGACTCCAGAAACAAACTCTTTGAGCCTCGGTGTTTTTCTTCGGTAAAATGAGCTTTATAGTGCCTATTTTGTCAATGCTGTTGGAATTCTACTCATCACTTACCCTTCAAGGCCTGGTACATAAGCACCGTGACTACCACCAAGCATTTGAACCCTTCAGTCTGACCTGTCACCAGTCTACCACTTCCTCTGTTCCTTCATTCACCAAAGGCATTACACATTGTTTGGAATTGGCCAGTGACGTGTGTATCTGCTTCCACGACCAGATGGAGAGAGACTTAAGAGAAGTACATGAAGCCACAATGAGGTGGCTTCCCAAAATCTTAGGCTGCCCTCTGATAATTAAGTGATTTTTAACAAATGGAATGGAGGTGGGGCTCAGTGGCTCATGCCTATAATCCTAGCACTTTGGGAGGCCAAGGCAGGTGGATTGCCTGAGGTCACAGGTTCGAGACCAGCCTGAGCAAGAGTGAGACCCCATCTCTAAAAAAATAAAAAATAAAAATGGCCAGGTGTTGTGGTGGCTGTCTGTAGTCCCAGCTACTCGGGAGGCTGAGGCAAGAGACTCGCCTGAGCCCAGGAGTTTGAGGTTGCTGTAAGCAGTGACACCTAGCACTCTAGTGAGGGTGACAAAGTGAAAGTCTGTCTCAAAAAATATATTTAAAATAAACAATAAAATGGAATGGAAATGGAGATATAGAATGTCACCTATGTCAGTCAAGTAACAACTCCAGTTCCAAACTCACCTTTCCATACCCTGCGTTCTAGTGCTAGAGCTGAGATTTTGAAAACCGAACGTCTGCTTTGCCAACATCTGCCTCTTCATCTCTGCTGCTGGGGATGCTCCAGGGAGCTGCAAGTCTGGAAGAGGGAAAGGACTTGCTCTGTTGGTCCTGTTTGCTGTCTGTGGGATTCCTCTGAGTATCACTTACTCACCGTGGCGGCAGCAGGACTTTCTGTGACACCAGCTGAGTCCAGTTTTTCCAATACTTGCGGACTACTTTCTAAGTCTTAATAATTCCTTTGTTCCTTTCATCCCTAGAAGTGGTAGATGCTTCCTGCAGACACTACCCCCATGAGAACTTAGAGTTCTTTTGATCCTTTTTAGGTACCTATTTAACATCTTTATACTCAGTTAACAACTCTTTATACTGACGTGTGTCTCTTCAAATAACTAGGGTGGCTTTTTCTCTCCTGACTAGAGCCTGACTGACATGTCCCCTTGAAGGGGTTAGAACATCTCCCAGGACAAGATGTGACTGTACGCCTAAATAAAGACATAAAATCTTCAAAAAATAAAAAAAGAGTGCCCTTCAAAAGTGGATTAGTAAATGATAGAAGCACGGGCCAGGGAGAGTCAGAAGCATAAGTCCCATCAGGACATCTGCAGCAGTGACAATAGAACAAAGCATCATCACCTGTAGTCTGGACGACTATAAAGACCTCTTCCATGGGCTGAAGGCATGGGTCCCCCAAAATTCATATATTGAAACCTAATCCCTAACATGATTGTATTAGGAGGTCGGGCCTCTGGGAGGTGGTTAGGTCAAAAGGGTGGAGCTCTCACCATCAATGCTCTTATAAAGGAGACCCCAGAAAGCTCCTTTGCACTTTCTGCCATACAAGGACACAGCAAGGAGATGGCCATCTCAGAACCAGCAAGGTGGGTGGCCCTTGCTAGACACCAAATCTGATGACACCTTGATCTCGAACTTTCCAGTCTTCAGAACTGTGAAAAATGAACATGTACTCTGTATATGCAACCCAGTCTATGGCATTTTGTTAACACAGCCTGAAAAGTCTAAGACAACCTCAGCTGGAGGACAGGACTAGTATCTGCAACCAGTTGGGTTTCTTTGTTCTTGAAGCACAGGAGCACTTTGGTGGTCGGGCACAGTCTGGATGAGCAGAGCAAGCTGTTGATCTTGCATAGCTTTGGAGAAGAATTTGTTTTGAGATTGGCACTGGTTACCAAATAGAGATGGTAGACACCTACCTTAGAAATACATCACACGTGTGCTTCAGGGAACCTGCTGCAATGGGCTGATTTTCAAAGCAGACTGTCACTGATTGGTTGGTTTCAGAGACAGAGTAAGTGAGATGAGTTGCCGTCATCAACTTAAACCATGAACAAGTTTAAGAACAATTCTGATGGTTACTCATTAATGGGATCATTGAACAATCCATCTTTTCCTGTGAAGGTGGAGGCTTTTTAATATTCTTATCCTACTTCCATCTTTGAATCCCACTACCTGTTCTCAACACGGTCTGGTCACAGCAGCTAACTAGAGCATTTTCAAAACTCAAATCAGATCATGTCATTTCCTTGCTTACAATACTCCCGTGAGTTCCTGTTATACATAAAACAAAACAGAAACTCTTCAAAGGAGGGCTCACAAGGCCGGCATTAGCTGGCTTCTCCCTACCTTCCCCTTCTCTTTGCTTTTGTGATCCAACCACCCAGTTCAAGTCATGATCTTTTATTTTAATCTCACATGTGCTGTTCCTTCTACTTGAAACACCCTTTCCTTCACCCTTTACCTGGAAAACCCCTATTCATCTGTCAGGTCTCAAAATAATTATCACCTCTTCAGAGAGGGCCTTCGTGACTATGCTATCTCCTGCTTTGGCTGCTGGAATGTGGGGAGGTAAGCCTAATAGTTCCCCTAGAACATGTATCACAGTTTATAATCACATTTATTTGTTTATATGCTGTCTGTCTCCCCAGTGTTACTCTGAATGGGTTGAGGACAGGGATCATGTTTGTTTTACTCACTAACATATAGCCATTGGCTACCATATATTGAGTTAGCCAGCATAGAACAGACATTTGTGGAAATAATAGATAAACTATTGCACAAAGCTCTTCCTACAAAGACAGGAGCCTCTCCATAGACAGGTCACCTGCCCCAGCCAGTCCTCCATGGCCAAGCCTTCTGGCAAGAGTGGGCCTTCGCCTCTTCTATAATGGCTCCCTCTGTTTTTCAACAAATGGGCAGTTGCTCTGGACAAACAAGACTGAGTCAATAAAACTCAAGAATGTGTCCACCTGCACTTGGCATCCAGACTTGGAATTCTTCTCTCCTTCTGTTACTGGTGGCTTAGTTCTTAGAATCAGCAGTCTCCTAATTAATTGAAGTTTCATAGGATATTTAAATGTTCAGGGTCATTATTGCTGAATGGTTCATTAATAATTAGTCCAGAACCAATCAAAGACAAGTTGGATTTATGATTTTTAAAATTTGCTCTTGAAGCCAAAACACCAGTTCCTTCCATATGTGAACAAGAGCACAAGGAGCAGGCATATGTCCAGATGAATACACTGGACTTCAGAAATGCATAATGTATATTACACATATTACCTTGAATTCAAATTGTAGTGAAAACCGAAAGAATAGTGTCTGCCCATGTTGATGTGTCATGAAAATAAATCCCCACTCTTTGAGAAAAGCTCTTTGAAGCAAAGCCAAACAGAACGTGTTTTTTACCTCTATTTAGAAATAAATAGAACAAAGAAAAAAAGAAAAGGTGTCCACTGTAGCAAAGAAAGTGTAGACCAGTGAAGGAAATCCCTAGCCCCAAACAGGCTCTGAGCCCCAGGACCCAGATATAGCTGGAGAGGATGAAGACCAGGGCTAGTGTGACAGAGGAGTCCTGGGTTGGCAAGAATATCTTACTGTCCCCACCACAGTCACCACGCAGCCGTGTACATGTACACACATGCACGCATCTGTTTGGGCCACTGCTAACAACCCCTATTAACTGAATGCCTACTCTGAGGTGGGACCTTTACTCACTTTATCTCAAGTAACCCCTTCACTGGCCCCATGAGTTAGTTCCCACTGTTTTCCTTATTTTACAGATTAAGATAATTTTCAGAGAGATGAAGCAAATTGCCCCTGGACCCATAAAAAGGATGGCAATATTCAGCCAGCACGATCCATACTGGATTGGTAAAATATTGAAATTCTTCCCTATTAATGGTAAACCATACCTGCTTCAGACCTCTGAGTGTTATTCCCATTTCCCTCACAGCCCTGACCTCTTCCTCCACCTCTAACCCCTTCACCTGCCCACACTCCAGTAACTAAAGACTAAGGCCTTGGCTTACTGTGGGGAGGCGGATGGGGAGTATTCAGGGCCAATGCTTCGAGGGCTGTCTGTTCTAATCCGCCAGCGCTCACGTCTCATTGGTTGCTACGTATTTTACATTTACTAATTAGGACTGTTTGTTTCTATTGTAACCAAGGTTTTACTGCCAAACACACAGCTCCCGGGGCCAAGCTTACCGCAGGCTGGGGGCTCATCTCCGGTTCAGACAGACGCAGTGAGTTCTAAGACTAGTCACCCAGAGTCGTCTACAGCCTCCTTGAACTTGAATACAGAAAGAGGCTAAATCCCCACCAAGCAGTAGCTTGGTTAATTACCATTTTCTAAGAAATTACCCAGTCACTGCTCTGTGTCTGCTGTGAGCGAAGTAAGGAAACTTGCCAGGGGGCGCTCCAGGCCCAAAGAAATGGCAGCAGACGCAGGTCAGAACCTGCTTGTTCAAGCCACTCAACTCGAGATGCTAAGTAATTTTCTTCAGCTTCCTCTTGTGAAAAATCGGAGGAATAACAATAATTACTAATTCAGAGGGTTGGAATGAAGGTTAAATTAGGTGCAGTACGTAAAGGCCCTAGAAGAAAATAAATGGATGTAAAATCCTTAAAACAAGCCTTGCCCCCACCCCAATGTTATATTGGTAAGCGGTAGCCATTGTTTTTCTTCACCGTGGGTGCTAAAAAATTTTCAAATCTCGTTGACTCTGCTTAGCTAATGCCGTCTTGCTTCACACCACGGAGACAGACAGACAGACAGACACACACACACACACACACACACACGCGCGCGCGCGCCTTTCTTTTGATGTTAGAGGATGATCTCCTGTGCCAGCAGAGGGCACTAGTCTCCCTCCCGCCGCCTGCACACGCCCTGCTGGGGGGTCCCAGCTGACAGCTGCCCACGGTCTCTGAATCCCCCGCCCCTTTCTTGGGGCTTTCGCTCACACAAATACATGATAACCACCCCACCCTACCCAGTTCCTGGAAGAATGATCTTCTCAAATTAAGTTATCTTGAATGATGTGAGCCCCCAGCCTGCAAGAGCTGGTGCTAGACTGGCTGTCTGCCTCCTGCCCTTTTCTTCCCGCTTAAAGAACCAAGTCACCATGAATTTTCTTAATGACGATTCTTATTCTCCCATTTTAGCCATTTTTCTTCTCTATCTGAGGCAGAGAGTTGTCTTAAGGGAGACAGCACGGTGTTGCAGAAAGGACAGCGGCCTTGAAATTAGAACTGGATGTGAATACTGGTTTCACCGCTCAACCAAAAAACCCTGGGAAACTCCCTGTGCCTCAATTTCTTCATTTGTAAAATAACGATGGCAACAGTCTGTACTTCATAGGAACTTAAGGATCAAATGGGAGATGATGTAAAGATTTTAGCACATAATCTTATCTGTATCCAGGCTTAGTAAGTGTGAATTGAAGAATGATGTGTCTAGACATAGGGTAAGTTAAAGACATACACTTTGAAATCAAGACTGACTGGGGTACCAGCCAGGCTGTGCAGCCTTAATATATGTTTTGCATCTCTAAACTTCAATCTTCCACATCTTAAAAATGGGCATTCTACTATACGATAGAAAGTTGACTGTTTTAAGTGTGATTATGTATATAATAGACTCCAGTATAAATCGTGGCACATGGTGGACCCACAATAACTGCTAATTCAATTTCCTTTAGCAGATTCGTGCAAGTTTTGACATTTATGAGCTACCATATATAATTCCTTCTGGTGAGGTGGAAGAGATTGTATTTTGGGATTAATTGTATGTCAGAAGGGCCATGTTTAACTTATTCATATTTAGAAAGATTCAAACATATGTCAAGTTCATAGGACCTTTTTGTTTATTCAACAATGCAATAAATAAGATATTGACCACACAAAACACTGTAAGTGCTGGAGATACAGCTATGAACAAGACAGTCAACATCCTTTTCATCATGAAGCTTACAACTGACGTGGAAGTCAGAAAACAAAAAGTAATAATGTGACATCCAATGCCAGAAATAAGATTAGAGCAGGTTAAGGGAACAGAATGGGGTGGAGGGGCTGGAGTATAGGAGATAGAGTGGTCAGGAAAGACTTGTCTGAGGAGATATTAGAGCATGACCTGAACACAGTGAAGAAATAGGCCATGGGATGATCAGGGGAAGAACATTCCAGAAGAGGAAACAGCAAGTGCAAAGGCCCAGAGTGGGAAGAAACTGTATGTTTGAAGAATGAGAAATTTGACTGTAAGACTCAAGCAGTGAGCTAGGGGGACAGCGGGAATAGAGCAAGTCCAAGAAGTAAAGTGTGAGATGACTTAGGGTCCTGTAGACCATGGTAAAGATGTTTATCTCTATGCTGCTCACCACTCTAAAGTTGTAACCTATTACCGCTCGTATGGATGCTGATGGGAATGACAGAAGCACGGATGTGGCAGGGGAGAAGGGATAATTGCAGAAGCAATGTTCCTGAGTAGGTGACAGGAGATGAAACATAGGGTACACCTGCAGCGTTTTGCCCCTACACGAGAGCAAGGTACTGATGCAGGGGACTGGAGGGTGTGGAGATGAGACGATGAGATAGTTTTCTCCTGGCTTCTTTCTTCCTTTTGTTTACCTTCAAAGAAATAAATGAGGTCCTCAGTGAAAAGTGAAGAGTTGAAGGCAGGAAGAAAGAGGATGCAAGAGAGCCTCCGGGTGGGTGAGAGGGAACTGACTAGGGAAACAGCAGGATGGCCCCATCTGGGAAGGACCCATCTGAACCAGAAAGCTTCTGTATTTTTCTCCAGTCTTTTTCACTTGCTGGGCACAGGTATGGCATTGTTGGTGAGCAGAATTGGGATTCTCCAGGTGAATAATTGGAGAGAAGGCAGCATGGTAGTTGAGGGTGGATGCGAGGGAGTGATTATAGTAAAGACCAGGGTTCTAAGCTGGGTAAGGAAGGAAGTGAGGCCCCAAAGGGGGTGACAGAGTTTACAAATATGTACAGTCAAGTGGATTAGAGAACTAGGAGGGCATTTTGATGTGTTCTAGTTTCAGATGTGATTTTAGGGGAAATAATTATAGATAGTTCACTCACACAATAAATACGTATTGACAGCCTACTATATTTAAAAAATTTTTTAATTTACTTTTCATTGAACATTTATGTGCCAAGCACGGTGCTAAGCATTCTGTGTTTACTGCAACTCATTTAATTCTCACAACGGTCCACCAGGACTGGTACTGTTATTCTTCCCACTGTAAAGATGAGGTGAAGCTTGGGGGCACAAAATGTAAGGAGGCTGTCACTCTCGGTGTGGTGTGAGTGCAGGGTTGCTGCTAACAAACAGACCCTCCCCCCAAAAAAAGTTAGTGACTTAAAGAACAAAGATTATTTCTCTTTCCTATAAAAGTATGAGGTGAGTATCCCAGGTCAGCGGGTGGCTTTCTGCTCCATTCCATCATTTGGTGCCTCCTATGCTGTGGCTCTGTCTCCCAACAAGTCATCATCATCATAAGGTCAAGTCTGGGTCCAGCCAGTGAGAGGTGAAAGCACAAACTTGACCAGACCTTTTTAGCAACGTCAGCTAGCACCGAGCCTCAACCTCCCTCAGCCTCAATTTACTCACTGGTGAGACAGGACTAATATGAGTCATTATGAAAGTTTTGAGATATACAAAAAATCAGGAAACATAAAATCTGCACAGATGGAAACAAGTGAGGCCCACCCTGCAACAGTGACCTGTCCGCTGTGTTTCTTGGAAGTGAAATAATGGACCGTAACACAGTCGGTCTCAAAACTTTAGTAGTGACCTACATAATAATCATCCTAAAATGTTCTGAGGATCAAATAAAACGTGTAAAACTGCCTTGAAGCCTGTGAAGTGCCATGTAAGTGGGAGTCACGAATGAGTCTCTTTGCTGACTTTTCAGTTCTTTATCTGGAAAAAGGGCAACACAATACCTATCTCCTGGGATTGTTGGGGTCCTCAAACTATGGCCTGCGGGCCACATGAGGCGGTGTGATTGTATTTGTTCCCGTTTTGTTTTTTTACTTCAAAATAAGATATGTGCAGTGTGCATAGGAATTTGTTCATAGTTTTGTTTTGTTTTTTTAAACTATAGTCCGGCTCTCCAATGGCCTAAGGGACAGTGAACTGGCCCCCTTCTTAAAAAGTTTGAGGACCCCTGTAAGGATTAAAGTGTAAACTTGGGAATAGAGCAGGCATAGCTTGGCGTCTTGTTCTGCCCATCCCCGGCTATATGATCTGTGACTCTCTGAGCCTCAGTTTCCTTATCTGTAATAAGGGGATCAGCACACTAACTATATCACAGGGCTGCTGTGAGCCTTAAGAGAGATAGCAGGAGCTAGTCTGGCGCTGCGCCCGGCCTTGTTCCGCTCGGCAGGTGCAGTGACGAACGCCACATCCCACAGCTCCCTACCAACAGTGCAGCTGAGTTGTACCCTTCTGCCTCTGCTCAGCGCCCACGGGCAGCCCTGGGTGCCGGTATAATTAGCTCCATCGCGGTGGTAAGCAGCGCGG
This sequence comes from Nycticebus coucang, assembly GCF_027406575.1. Classification (NCBI taxonomy): domain Eukaryota; kingdom Metazoa; phylum Chordata; class Mammalia; order Primates; family Lorisidae; genus Nycticebus; species Nycticebus coucang. Next base: position 52,752,009 of record NC_069800.1, on the reverse strand, counting down.
CCGCTCACAGCCTCTGACACGACTGTCACCTCCCACTCAGTCCCCAAAACCACAGTTAGACCCAACGCTGAGCGTGCGTTCAGGGCCCGCTAGGCACAGAGTGGAGTGAAACCAGAGGACAGCTTAGTCCTCACAACCTGATTTGGCACAAGGAACCAAAGCCTTTTCCTTCACTCTCGGACGGAGCGCTCCCACCTCCGGCAAAAAAAAAAAAAAAGTTTAGAGTTAAAAAAAAAAAATCTGTCTCTAGTGTCTGCTGGGAAATCACGTTCCTCCAGACTCGAAGCCCGCGGAGAAATGCATCTGTTTCTTTAAGAGGCCTCTACTGGGGGGGCGGGGACCGCCGGCGTTTTCCCCCTTACTGGCAGCTGGGCCGGCCCTTTCTTGAATGACAGATAGACAACCCAATTGAAGAAACAAAGTTCAGCGTGACGACGAAACGGAGCAATCGGAGCCCGGGCCGGCCTGTGCGGGGCGGGGTCCCAGGAAGGCGGGGCAGGCGGAGGCTGCAGGAGCCGCCGAGGCCAGACCCGGGCGCGGGAGCTGGGCCTAGGTCAGCGCCCTGGTGAGTGAGGGGCACTCCAACGGTCAGGGCTCGCCCGGTGGTCAAGAAGGGCTGGACCGAGGGACGCAGGGAGGAGAGGCTGGGCCGGGGGTTGCGGCCTGCATCTGCCCCGGGAGCTGAGGGGCTGGAGAGGCGGGCCTGAGCTGGACCGCGCGGGTTCGTCCAGCCCCGGAGGGGTCGCGGCGGCCCAGCAGAGTCCGCAGGGCGTGTGGGGAGACCGGGTCCTGGACCCAGAAGGGGCTTCGGGTGCGGGAAGAGGGTGGGCCAAGCGGTGAGACGCGGGGGCTGGGCCGGGCAGCGGTCGGAGGGAGAAGGAAGGGAGAAGGGAAGAGAGTGGGTGGGAGGAGGAGGAGGATGGGAGGGAATGGGAGAGGGCTTGAAAGGAACACGAAGAGCTTCGGGGGAGGGCTGGCACACGGCCGAAGCCCGGAGGTCGAGCTTGCCCTGGTCCATCACCTCGCCCCGTCGATCCTGCTGGCTCAGTAGCCCCCACGATCCATCGTCGCCGCTTACTCCCCAGTTCAGGCCTGTGGCTTCCTGTCTGTCACTTGCCGTGTCTTAACTGGTCTACCCACAAGCCCTGGGGCAGCTCTTCTGTCCACCTCACTCTCTGCCGGGAGAAATCTTTTCAAAAGGCAGGTCATGTCTGGACACTGAGTCAGGAAACTGGCTGGCTTTCCACCCCTTGCGGGGTTAGCTCCAGATCATCACTCGGGCCCTGGAGGTCCCACAGACCTCTCCAAGTCTCAGTCTACTAATCCCACTTGGTCAGTGTTCTCCACACATTGACCTCTTTTTGTTCTTTCTACATCCCAAGATTTTGCCTTCCTTAGGGCTTTTCACTTAGGCTGTCCCTGGGCTGCCCATGAGCCCTGGCTTAGTTTAGTAAACTCTTCTTCATCCTTAAAATCTTTGCTGTGATGTCACGTCCATAGGGGAGGCATCCCTGGTCTTTGAACCCTTGACCAAGTGGATTCTCCACTTTCATCACCCCATGTTCCTCTTCACAGTACTTGCACAACTGCAGTTGACATTTATTTACCAAAGTATTAATTCCTGTCTATCCCTCCCACCAGATAGTATGATCCACAAGGAAGAAGGTAGTGGGTGGCTTTGCTCCTTACTGGGTCTCCCCCATCTCACACAGGGCCAAGTACTGCCAAGTAAATGAATGCAGGGTTTGGATTTGGCAAGAGGAAGGGGATGCGAATAGTGGTTGCTAATGTCCTACCTGTGCGGGAGGGAAACCAACATTTGGAAAACCAACATTTGGAATACCTTTTATGTGCCAAGCTCTATTCTAGGTGATGTCCAATAGAGATATTATGTGAGTCACATATGTAATTTTAAATGTTCTAGTAGCCACATTTTTCGAAAGGTGAAATTACTTGGAATGTATTTTGTTTAACCCTATATATTCCAAAATAACATTATTATAACATGTAATCAATATTAAAACATTACTAATGGGACATTTTACATTTATTTTTTGAACTAAGTTTTTGAAATCTGGTATGTATTTTACAGTGAGGACAGCCCATCTCCCTTCACAGTTGCCAGTTTTCAGGTGCTCAGTAGCCACATGCGGCCTGGGACTGTGGTATTGGGCCACAGGGCTAAACATTGTGTATACCTGCTGGTGTTTGATTCCCTCTAATTTTTTTTAGATAAGTATTGTTATCTGCATTATTACTTATAATAATAGTGATGCTCCCCTAAGATGTTACCTGCCAGGGATTATCCTATAGTCTGTTCATTTTCCATCTGATCTTTTTGTACTTCATGCATCCACTAGGGGCCAAGGAAGTTTGGGGAGGCAGGAAGTGCAGACCCAACTTGTTAAAAACAGTCACATGGGTATGCACTGATATTAGCTTGTTCCATACTGAGATAACCTGTCTGGATGTACAGTATCACCTGCCGAGGTGGCTCAGGAAAAGCATATTTGATGCCATTGAAAAAAAAATCTGCAAGGCAAGTCCTTCTTTGACTCAGTCACCATACCTCAGCCCAGCCTGCGCTAACTCAGCCTGGTCCCAAGGCCTGGGTAGAAAAACTTATACACCCTGCTGCATCTCAAAGATGTGGCGAACACTAGGCTTGAGTTTACAGTCTGGTATTCAGTTCCCAGTTGCTCACTGGTGAGGCCATTTGTGGTGATTGGGGAATATAAGTCACAGCCTTCATCTTCGGGATACATATAGTATACTCAGAAAGACAAGACCAGGGCACATAAATGACTAGATGTTGTGCAGGCTTCATGTGGTGTGATGAGAAGCCAGAATCGGTGGTATGCCAGAGGCTGCAAAGTGGCTGTTGTGGTCAAGTTGCATATGTTCTATTTTTTTTTTTTTTCTGGAGACAGAGTCTCAAGCTTTCGCCCTGGGTAGAGTGCCATGATGTTATAGCTAAAGCAGCCTCCAACTCAGGCTCAAGCGATCCTCTTGCCTCAGTTTTTCTTTTTCTTTTTTGGTTGGGGCTGGGTTTGAATCCACCACCTCCAGCATATGGGGCTGGCGCCCTACCCCTTTGAGCAGTGTCCCAGTTTTTCTATTTTTAGTAGATCTGGGATCTCACTTTTGCTCAGGCTGGTCTTGAACTCATGAGCTCAAGCAGTCTACCCACCAGGGCCTCCCAGAGTGCTAGGATTACAGGCATGAGCCACCCTGCCCAGCCAAGTTGCATATGTTCTAGAAAATGTTGAATTTGAACTCCACTCCTCTGGGCAGTGTGTTACTTTGCAGCTTGCCTGGTCCTCACATGGAGGCTTGGTTTATTTACTTACCTGCCTGGCTGCTGAAGGCATTTGAATTTATAACCCCATTAGGCATGCGAATTTAATTTGAGTCACTAGAAAAGATTTGCTGAGCACATGTTATGTGCCAGGGATTGTTGGCCGCTGCTGTAAGAACTGACTATGAAATTTTTGAAGGTTCTTCCTCTAGGAAATTGTAATAAATAATAATAGTACAACTAAAAAATGCTTTGCCTTTTATATCGACTTTTCTCGCTAATTGCCTTCATATATGTTCTCTTATTTTATAATCAATATACAAAATATATAGCTCAGTAGGTAGGGCTTTTCAGGTTGGGGAAACGTGGTTACAGTGTTTTTGTAATTTCTTCAGGTTCACACAGTTAGGATTCTGTATTATGCTTAATGCTTTATTGTCCCACTTAATGTTCACAACAGCTTTTTAGGATTGGGTTGGTTCCGATTCCCACCTTACAGAGATGAGGAAATTGTTAGAACTGGGATATAAATTCAGGTCTTTCGTACTCGAGAACACAAGCTCCTAACTGTTAAGCTATGCTGCTCACTAGAAGGTCAAGGTTGGAAGATACCTCAACAACATCCAGCACAACACTAGTGTAGATCAGGACCTGGGTGCAGAGAGGCTTGTTTTGTGACAAAGCTGTGCCACAAGGGAAGGACTAAACCAGAGGTGGGCCGAGGCCTTCTTTTGTCCCTAACAGTGGCATGACCTTGCCAGCTTCTCTGGACCTCAGTTCCTTTATTTATATAGTTGGAGGGCTTGGCCTAATTTTACACTGAGAGGAACAATGCCGTGTTGTGATGGTCAGTATTGACGGAGTCAGGCCCACAGCCCGAGAGATTTCCATCATAACCCAGGACTCTTTACAGAACACTGCCTCCCCTCCCAGGCTCCACCTCCCTGTGCAGCCAAGGTAGTCTCTGGTAGGCTTCTGAGTAGAGAGGGACAGTTTTCTAAGTTTATCTGTATTTCCCATCTCAGTTTCTGTTTGCTTCATTTCCCAAAACTCAGGCAAGTGGCCTGTAAACACTAACCCTTTCTAAACCCATCACCTGTGTTAATTATTGTAGTTAGGGATTTGGAGAGTTCTAGGTCATTGATAATCATCTATCAGGAGTGTTTTTATCCTCTTTTCAAGGCCTGGGCACCCTGGAAGATACTTCAGGTCACTTCAGGTGTGGAATTCTATGGACTCAGCTGTGTGCCAGGCACAGTGCTACAAATTGGGGAGAAAGTAGTTGGGTGGGCAGTAGACACAGGCTTCATGAGTCTGTCTTCAGAGTGCTAGATGTCCTTGATCAAAGGGTTTCAACCACCACCCATTAAAATCTTCTGTGGGGGGAGCTTTTAGATGGCTTGGGGTGGACATTGATGATGTTCAGCTGAGTTAAGAACCACTGGTGTCGAGCCCGCTTCTCAGACATTAGCATCCCTCTGAACCACCCTGGGATCTTGCTTGACTGCAGGTTCTGATTTTGGTGGGGGGGAGGTCCTGGGTGTGAAGGTGCTTCCACATTACTTCGGCAGGCTCCCACCTGCCCGTGCTGCTGGTGTGCAGATCACACTTTAAGTAGCCAGGGAAGAGACTGTACACAGAATTTTAAATCAATAGGCATGTATACGAAGGTACGTGTGGAAGATTGGGAGCACAGAGGAGGGTACAATTAATTTTACCTGAGGTGAGAGGATTAGGAAGGACGTGTAGAAAAGTGATTGTCCTAGCTGGGCCTTAAAGGTTGAGTAGAAGTTTGACAGCCGGACAAGGAGAAGGAAATAACACAGCAAAAGTACAGACTTGAGAGAGCATGGTTTTCAGGGAACAGGTGGTCTGGTGAGAATTTAACATTTACTCCTGTAAACAAGAGTAAATGTTAAACTGAAAGCCAGTTCCACCCTGAAAGCCAAGGTTGAATGCTCTCCTGAGGAGTCTGAACACTATTCTTTAAGTTTAGAAACACAATGGAAAGTGTCTACCCAGGGGAACAAAAGACCCAGGCAGGTCTTAGGGTAGGAGTAAAGATAAATAAACACACTCAGTTACCCTGCCCCTACATCCATCCTCACCACATTTTTCCTCTATGTAAGTGAGTGGCTGTTAACTGTGTTTGGGTGATGTGTCCAACGCATTTCAACAAAAAGGAGAAACCTCAGCTGCTATTAGTATGGCGGTCCTTGCCAGGGTTTCTAGCAGTAAATGTAAGAACTGGAATCTCTGCCAGCTGAATCCACCTTCTTCTTTATCTTAGATCTATATGGTCATTCAGTGGACTGACCTAGGGGAAGTTGAGTCATTTCTTAGATGAGAAGAGTTCAAAGAGGGAAGCCTCTAGTGAGATTGTGTTCTTGATTAGAACAAGGGTGTGACCTATAGTTGGCTTCCTAGTGAGGGTTGCATTCTATTGCAGGAGACATAAACTTTCTCATGCCTCCCCCACTGAATCAAAAGCAAAAGAACAGAGCAAAAAGCACACATCATCCTTATTTTTAAAGAAATGGGGAGAGGGAGGGAAGCTGGAAACCTTCTGGCACTTTCTATCCAGAATTCCTTCCTAGTGAGAGGGGATCATCTTTCACTTCCTTAAAATGGGCTCTCCAACCCTGCTGTCAGAATTGGCTCCTGAAGCAGTCACTGCATGGGTGACTGATAAAACTCCATGGGGCCTTTTGTAAGGTGCTGGTTTTATAAGCACACCTTCCAGAAACCACTTGGAGATGGTGCCATTGGGGACACTGATGGGCCCTGCCCAGCTCTGTGTTTGAAAAGCTCAGCTTTCATGCTTATGCCTTATAGTAGAATTACCTTCTTCAGGTCACTGTGTGCCCCTCTTCTGTTTTGTGGCATTTGGAATTTTCTAAATCGTTTTGTAAAAATATCTGTGATACTTTAAAGTGGGAAGGAAGGAAAAGAGTGGAGAGTTTTTGATTTGGAAGGGGCCCCTGTAAGCCTAGATGAAGAACTCTGGCTCCCTCATCCTGGCTGTTTGCTATTGAACCACGGTAGGGTAGAGCAAGAGGCTATTTATAACCCTGAGAATTTTTGCAATGTTATTGAATTGCTTCGACCTAATTTCCACTTCCTTTCTGAAATGAAAATGAAGAGAGTAAGCAAATACGTGGTGGAAGGGTTCCCTACAAAGAGATCCATTACCCTAGAAACATTATCTAGAGAATATTGTTACCTTTCCCATCCTTGGTTCATAGGAGTGGGACAAGTCATAGCCTTTGGATTTAAGCAGACACAGGCACTTACTGAGCCATAACTGTACATCAGATGTTGTGCTAGATTATGAGACAATATAGTTGTACCTTCCCTGGAGGAGGAGTTAAGAAGAGAGATGTGTAAATGTGTAACTGTAATAGAGTAACCGTAATAAAGTATGACAAGATCCTTTATGGTGTCATGAGCAGCAAGCTGCGAGAACACAGAGGCCCCCTATTCAATTTAGTTTTTCCAGGGAAAGGTAGAGAAAGCTAAAAATGGTACAGAGAAATGACACCTTAGCTAGGCTTTGAGACTGGAATAGGCGCTCTTCTGACAGTCTCTGAAAGTCAGAGAATGTGCACAGGTGCAGAAGCATGGGAAGGACATGGCAGGCCTTGTAGAAATAATAAGCGGTCAAGGGAGGAATCTGGCTGGACTGTGAAGGACTGAATGCCACACAAGAAAAGTGGACTGCCTTTAGATAGGGGGGTACTATTTTCTGTGACATTAGTGAGCTCTTGTTACACAGGTCTCTTAGCTTCCGTGTGCCTTAGCTTCAGATACATAAACCCACAGTCTCCACAGAGCATCTGCTGTGGGCCAGGTGCTGAGCTACTTGCTTTCATGTGGCTTTCTAATAACACCCAACAACCTGGGATTAAATTCTGGCTGTGCCACTTACCAGCTGCGTGACAGTGAGCATGCTGCTTAACTTTTCTGTGCCTCCATTTTCTTATCTGGAAAGCAGGGATAAGTCAGATACCACACTGCCTTGCTGTGTGGATTAAATGAATTAATATATATGAAGCCCTTAGAATAGTGCCTTAGCATTATGTAATTGTTAGCTAATGTCATCACTGTTGTCATATCATCAAAGTATTGTGTAGAGGGAAGAGAACTAATTTTGGAGTTCCAAAAGCCTTGCCTTGAGACGGTTCTGAGACGGGTATAGAGAGGTGCAAGGGGGACCAGTGTCTTAGTCCATCTGAACTTCAGTCGTTTCACCTGTAAAACAAAAGTGTTTTTTGGAGTTCCTTTTTTTCTAAAGACAGAGTCTCACTTTATCGCCCTCAGTAGAGTGCTGTGGTGTCACAGCTCACAGCAACTTCCAACTCCTGGGCTTAAGTAATTCTCTTGCCTCAGCCTCCTGAGTAGCTGGGACTACAGGCACCTGCTAGAACACCCGGATATTTTTTTTGTTGTAGTTTGGCCAGGGCTGGGTTTGAACCCACCACCCTTGGTATATGGGGCCGGTGACCTACCCACTGAGTCACAGGTGCTGCCCCTATTTTTCGGAGTTCCTATAAGCATCAACTATAACGCAACAGAAGTGACTAATCAACTATGAAGTGGCTGTCTGTACATTACCATTAGATGCAATGTGATCACAGAGTCGCCATATAACCAGTCTGTTTTAAACAAACCAGACTTACCCAAGTGGGTTTTCTGCCGCTTACTTCAGCCATCGTTAATTAAGTACTGACTTGATACCATCATCTTATGCCAGTGACACTGCTGTCCTGACCTCTGTTTTAGGGTTCCCCCAGAACTCGGTATCAGTTTTAGTCTTAGACTTTTTAGTTGCAATGAACAGAAACACCGGCGAGCTTAATTTAAAGGACTTTCGTTGGGTTGGAGGGAATTTTAGGTACCCCAAGCATGGGAAGTGTCGCCATGTAATCTGGCAAGTCATCAGGCAGTGACTTTTCCCATCTCTTTCTGAGATTTTGTGGTTTCTGGCCTCAGTTCTTCTATGTATTTCTAGATTCTTCCTGCAGAATCACTTCCTCTGCAAGGCTCTTAGGTTTTACTTCTCTATGTCTTTGGCTGGTGAGTGGCTTTGCGATGGTGCCTACTCTGAGGCCTGCTATGACCGTACTGCTGTAGGGCCCCTTATCACCCAGCTCCCTTAGACTATGCCTTTCAAGTTCAACAAAAAAAGTCCAGCTAACCTTAAGTGTCCATTTTGATCTCTTCAGCGATGGCAGGGTTGGGAGAATGTCATTCAATATAAATAGGTCTACTGGGCTTTGTGGGAAGGGAGAGAGTTGTTGAGAATGGGGGCCTTTTTGCCTCTCAAATAGTCTTGGTGGTTGCAAATCTCCATACTTTAAAATGGTATCAGTTTTTGGAACACCCAAGAGTCATTCAGGTTTAGCTTTTCTTTTTCTTTTTCTTTTTTTTTTTTTTTTTTTGAGACAGAGTCTTGCTATGTTGCCCTTGGTAGAGTGCCATGGCGTCACAACTCACAGAAACCTCTAACTCTTGGGCTCAAGCGATTCTCTTGCCTTAGCCTCCCAGCTACTACAGGTGCCCGCCACAGCGCCCGGCTATTTTTTTGTTGCAGTGGTCATTGTTGTTTAGCTGGCCCGGGCCAGGTTTGAACCTGCCAGCCTGGGTGTATGTGGCCGGTGCTCTACCCACTGAGCTACAGGCGCTGCCAGGGTTAGCTTTAATAACTAGATAACCAACCTAAAAGTGTCCAATGGGATCAGAAGAAAGCTATTAACTACAAACCAATGAGTTTCACCTTATTTATCTCCAAAGATAGTATTCAGAAAGGAGTTGAATATATATATAAGGTTTGTTTTCTTAGCAGTATCATCAAAGTTAAAGGTAAAGCTGCTTTTGTGAGGACTTTAAAATAGGCACCCTCATTTTGGATTTTTGAAGTTCCACTTAAGCATAGACTTAGGAGGCCTGAGTCACTGGACATCTTACATAGAAGAAAACTGAGATTTGGGTTGTACTCACCACAGTGGAACTAGAATTAGGCCCTGAGTCCTTTGGCTCTAAATCCAGTGGCTTTCTAAAGCTGGGAAAATCATGGCAGTCCAGTGCTCTTTCTCTGTACCTTTACTGTCTACTTGTTTTAAAAATAAAAAGCCAAACTAAATAACAAATGGTCTAAAAAGCCATCGTGTACAATCTCATGTATATGAAGTGCAAATCCAGGCAGAGCTCATAGTCAGTGATAAACAGAAGTTGCCTTTGGGACTGGGGGGTGGGGATTAACTAAGAGGAGGCAAGAGGGAGTTTCCTGGGGTGATGAAAAGGTTCTTGTTTTGGGTGGTAGTTATAGGGAGATATATGTGTGTGTTTATATTTGCACAAATATATACACTTAAGTTCTATGCATTTTATTGTATGTAAATTATATCTCGGTTTTAAAAGTGACCTTACAATTGTGCAGTCCCACCTCCTAATTACAGCAGATTTACCAGTGAGGATAAGGGTGCCTTCCCTAGGCCTCCAGAGATTCATTGCGCCACCCCTGAAATCGGAACGCCCTGTTTTGCTCTGTCACTGGAACAGAACAGAAGTTATGCTCATGGGGCCAGTTTCTTTTCAGAGGTTACACATGAAAACTTCTGTTGGGAGCTGCTGAATTCATGGAAGCTGTAGGGGCCCTGAGGCCAGCCCACTTCAACCCCTTTTGGCTCGGTTTAGATGCAACAGGCAGAAATTCAGGCTAGCTCAGGGGAAAGCATAGAGCACTGGGCAAAGTCAGCTCCAAATTGTGTTTCCCCTTTACTACTTCCTGGCTGAGTGAACTTGGGCACTTAACGAAACACTGAGATGTAGTTTGCCAGCTTCAAATGGAGGCGATAATCCTATTTTGACTACTTCATAGGTCAGCTGGGAGGGCACAATAAAGTGTAATAGGTGAAAGCACTTTGAAAACCATCTCTTTTACATTGTCATGTTCTATCATGGTATTTTTGACAGTCAACTTCCGAAGCCATCTACCCTGATTAGGAAATGGTCATGAAAGATTCCCTCTTGCTGAGGCCTGTGAGTTTGTTGAGGATGGGACTTTTACCCTTTTTCACCAAAGAGGTTTGTACACAGCAGACTGTGAGAATTAACATCTGGTTTGGGGGTTGAAAAATTGATAGTATACTCGAATAACAGCTTAGCAACAGCTATGCTCTGTGTGCCAGAGAAGCATGCGGTCTCCATTAGTGAGGCATGGATTGCGAGTGAGTGGCTAAAGCTGGAGGTTGCAGAAAGGTCTTTTTCTTTCTTTCATTTTTTTTTTTTTTTTTAGATGGAGTCTCACTATGTTACCCTCAGTAGAGTGTCATGGCATCACAGCTCACAGCAACCTCCAACTTTTGGGCTTAAGCGATTCTCTTGCCTCAGCCTCCCAAGTAGCTGGGACTACAGGCGTCCGCCACAATGCCTAGCTATTTGTTGGTCGTAGTTATCATTGTTGTTTGGCAGGCCTGGGCTTGGTTAGAATCCACCAGCTCCCGTGTATGTGGCTGGCGCCCTAGCCGCTGAGCTACAGGCACGGAGCCCAGAAAGGTCTTTTTCATGAAGAGAGAGGCCTCTCCTGAACCTGTAGGCAAGGAGTGTAAACATACATTGAAATAATCCATCAGTTGAGTGACTTCCCTTGTCCGACCTTGGAAAGAGAATGCTTTAGCTACTGCTTGGAATACCACTAAACTATGAAGAGTTGCCTAGGATACCAGTCACATGGGCCCATCTTCCAGACTTGTTTAAATTGATTTATTTTCCTTTATTTTGGAGAAAGGTGGGGGAGGGGTCAGAGGTGCTTACAAAGCCTTGTTCTCCTATAGAGGAGCCTTTGTTAGGAGATCATTACCTCCCTACATTTGAACCCTTAGCAGCCCTTGCCCTTGGCAGTAAGGACTGAAATAGCATTTCCTGTCCCAGTTCTCTTCCCCCTTTTCTGAACGTCATCCCACACAGAGGAGCTCGGCATTGTATCCTTTAAGGGAAAAAGGGTGGTAGCAATGAGTAGAGAGGAGGCAAGGGAGCATAGCTCGGCCCTGCTGACACTGGGGTGGAGTGGCCTGGCTCCTTCAGCTAAACACTCAGCCATGAAAAGGCTGTCTATTCTCGTCTGTCTCAGAGCACATGCTTCTCCCCTCCCAGGGCTTCAGATAGCAATTTACAGTAAATATGCTCATCTACCACCAAGACCTCTTGACCTTTAAACTAAAGAGTCATGTTGGCAGATCTTGCTAGTGGCTGATCTGTAGATGATAGATAGGTTTTCCCATTTCTACTTGCTGATTTAATCTCAGGAGACAGAAGCCCAAGAAAAGGTTGTGATATGATCTAGAAAAATTCAAACCAAGTATAGGCGTCCTTCGGTATACAAGGGGGATGGGTTCCAGGACCCCCCCACCATGTAATCTGTCATTAGGAAAAGTGGGCCCTCCGCATATGTGTGTTTCGCTTCTTGCAAATACCGTATTTTCCGTCTGCATTTGGTTAAGAAAAATCTGTGAGTAAATGGACCTGGACAGTTCAAATCCCTGTTGCTCAAGGGTCAACTGCAGTTCCATATTACTTTACACAGGATCTGTCTTCAGACCCTGCAAAATATATATCAAGAGTAAAAAATGAAGGCATACTCTGCAACTTCTTTTCTTATTCTGACTCTTATTCTTCCCCCTCAGGCAGCTGTGTCCGTGTCTTGGAGAAGTTTGGCCCATTGGGAACAATGCCACCACCATCAGACATCGTCAAAGTGGCCATCGAGTGGCCAGGTGCCAATGCCCAGCTCCTTGAAATTGACCAGGTACACTCCTGATAATGAGAAGCAGTGGTACAAGGAGAGGGCTCTGGGGAGGGCACGGCAGGCGGTGTCTCAAGGGTTGGGGACCTTTGGCATCAAGAGGAAGAACCAACGATAGGAAGGCTCAGCCTTGAGCCTGGAAGGTCTGGTCCACCTTAGGAAAGTTCAGTCACCATGGCTTGGGAGAGGCTTCCTCTTCCTCCTCTGTCAGGAAAGAGGTCTGTTCTCATGGCCCAGGTGGCTCATTCTTATGTCCCATCTCTTGATCCTGCTGGTTAGAACCTTGGCATGAGTCGAATATGGTTGCTAGTGAATAATCTCTTTTTCTTTCAGAAGCGGCCCCTGGCATCCATCATTAAGGAAGTTTGTGATGGGTAAGTTGAAACAGATCTCATTTCCAACAGAGCAGCTCAGACAGAGAAGCACTGCTAGACCTTGAAGGAAATTCTGCAGGGGATCCCCAGTTAGGCAGGACCCCAGTGTGGGCCTCTTGGGGACCATTGTCTGATGAAAGAAATACAGTTGATGAGGCTGCCCCTGAGATGTGTAAATCTTCCTTTTTTCCTTTTAGTTCAGGAGTGCCCTACCGTGGTCCTGGTGGGATCTGAGCACTCCCTCAATTGTATGCACCTCATTTTGAGTGCAAATCTGTACAGAAGGCTGAGGTGATTTTTTTTCCACATCTCAACCAAAAGCTTTGGGTTTTTTTTTTTATTATACTTCAAACAGGCCTTGAGCAACTCTGGGAAGTCATTTATTTGCAGTTTCTGGACAGGCTCAGAGGAGTGGCCAAATGTGATGTATTGTTTTTCTCTCACACAGGTGGTCATTGCCAAACCCAGAGTACTACACCCTCCGTTATGCAGATGGTCCCCAGCTCTACATCACTGAACAGGTTAGTACAGGGAGAAGCAGTCAGTATGGTCCTTGCTCGAAGTGAACATCTAGGTATTCGTCTCACCTAGCATCCAGGTAGCTTCCATTTGTTAGGTAAAGAGCTCTTCACTATGCAGATTAGTGCCCACCAGCCCTTGTCCTCCTCTAGTGGCTGGGAAATGTGGCTTTTTTCTGAGAGCCCACTGTGCTTGAAGAGGATCTTAGAAACCCTTTGCAGAAGGACAAAGAGTTTGTCTGAGGAGACTTAGTTATAACTACTTTTAAAATGACAAAGTGTTTTTCTTGATTGAACTGGCTTATACTATTTTAACATTTTATCTTAGTTGCTTTTTGTTTTTTGCTACCCAGACTCGCAGTGACATTAAGAATGGAACGATCTTACAACTGGCTATCTCCCCGGTAGGTATTCGTCCTTCTTCAGGAGTTTATTCATTTAACAAACATACATGAGCACCTACCATGGCCTAAACTCTGTTCCAGAAACTAGGACTATGGGCATTAAAAAGTCATTCTTGGTTCTAACAGCCTACCTGGGAGTAAACAAATATAAGGGTCTGGAGAGAAAGTTGCCTAGGGAGTTGTAGGAACTCAGAGAAAGGACCATCTAACTCAGCCTGGGCATTTCTGGGAAGCCTTCCCAGAGAAGGGGATGCTTAGCTCAGATGTTAAAGGATATACAAGAATTAGCTAGAGAAAGAAGAAAACAAAAGGTATTCCCAGCATGGACAAGGGCACAGAAGGCTGGAGTACTGGGTGGCCAAAGGCCCGTAGCAATCATTGAAGCTACTAGATATTGAAGGCTACTGGGTGGCCTGCTCATGGGTTTGAACGTTCTCCACAAGGAAACCGGAGATGTTAAAAGGTTTTAAACAGGAAGGTACATTATATTTGGATTTAAGTTTTAGAAAGATCATATGAATGACAGTGGGGAAGATGGGCTAAGAAAAGGAAGGCTGATGGTAGGAGGAACCTTTAAGAAGCTAATGAGGATGTTAACAGCCCAGTGAAGGCAAGTGATGGTAGAGATGAAAGGGTGGACATGAGAAATGTTTAGGAGTATATAACATGAATATATAACATGCTGAATATATAACATGCTGAGTGTGAAAGGGGAGAGGAGAAGTAAGGCTGACCTGCTGATTCCTGCATGGGTATGCCTTACAGGTCACTAAGGAATCAACCCGAAGGGTAGAAGAGACACCAAGATTGTGAAGTGACTGAGGTGCAGAGGGCAGGGATAGAGCCAGGATGGAGGAATGTGTGGTCTGTAGTTTTTAGTGAGCAGAGAGATTGAGTAAAGTGAGAGAACAAAAGCTGTCTGCTGACCCCAGAGTTCAGAGGCCACTGGTTATCATTAACAAAAACAGTTGTGCTGGGTTGGCCAGGTGGTCAGATTGCAACAGGTTGAACAGAGAAAGGTAAAGCGAGGACCTTGAGTCTGCCACTATATCCAGAGGCTTTCAAAGGAAGCAGACAGAGGAAGTGGTAACTCAAGAGGGATAGAGACTCAAAAAGATGTGCTTTTAAAAACAGGTAAAACATCAATATGTTTCAAAAATCAGAATGTTTGACAAAGACATAGAGAAAGGTCTCATCCTGCTCCTGTCCACATCTACCCAATTCCCCATCTCTCTGACCCTTCACAGTTGTTAACTTCTGTTGCAACTTGTGTCCTTGAGAATGAGGACGGTTGTAATCAAAGGAACCAGGACCTTGCTAAGTCAGGATGGACCCAAAGCCAAGGTGGAAGGCATTGCCTTGATTGCTCAACCCATGAGGAAGATGATCAACATGGGTGCAGCTTTGGTTACACTTGTCGAAAGGCAGCCAGAAAATTAACCTTATTTTCTTGGTACAGAGAGACCTCCCTCCCTCTGCTCATCTGAGAGGAGGGTGGTATGAAGTAATATCAGCTACCATGTACTGAACACCTGTATTTTGGTGCGTTCTGTATGCGTTATATTATCTAATCCTTACAAACACTCAATGAGATGAGTACTCTTGATAGTCCCATTTTGCAGATAAGAAAACAGAGACGTAGAGATATTAATTAACTTGCCACTTTTTATATACCTAAAAAGTGGCCGAGTAGGCTCTCAAACCTGGCTCCGCCTGACTCTAGGCCCATATTCTTACCATCACACTCTTCTGCTTCCCTCTCTTCTGAACACTTCTCATCTTAAGGACTTCATTCTTCCCTCCTGAGCTCTGGTAATTTAATATGACAGTTTGGGAGTTCGTCACTTTTATGGAAGTCCCGAAGCATTTCACAGCCCTCCTGCACCACACCATTGGCTTTGCCAGAAGCACATCTCTCTGAAGCGGGAGGCAGGAGCCCAGAAATGCTGTCTCAGGAGGAAAATTTGACATTTGGAGTTGGAAGTTTCTAAGTGGGATGCAGACCAGTGCTCTTCAAATTGTTCTATCCTCTGACCTTTTCTCATGGTACAAATTTCTCCACCACAGAGATAGTGGGGAAGTCTGTATCATAGAGAACAGTGTGCTGTGAAGGGCCATCTCTGTAACAGGAGAGGCCAAGGGGAGAGGGCCAGCAGGCCTGACTCCTTAGCTTTAGCCAGTGAGAAAGGGGAAAGATTGTGGGAGTGTTTTTGCTCATAGGTTCTTCTTTACAGCAGATAATATTAAATTAATGCTAAACATTAGAATAGAGAATGATGAAATGGTACACAGCAAGACACTGACTATGAAGTTAATAAGTTCAGCAAAGGGAAAGACAGCAGAAGAGGGACTGTGGCCATGGCTTGCAGAAAAGGAGGCAGGGATCCTGCTAGGAGGAAGTTTTGTTTCCACCGCTATCATCTTCAAGAAACTGTTCTAAAATTAACTGTTACTGGCTCTTGATTTTCTTGAAGTTTCCCTAAGACTATCACTTGGAGCAGCAAAGATATAGACTTCGAGAGAAAGTTTGTTTAAAAAAAAAAATAAAAAGGTCAGGCTTATTGCATTTTAGAATTAAAAGGGAACTTAAAGGTCATCAGATTGAATTCTTCACCTAATGCAGGAATCCCTTCTATAGCATCTTTGACAGATGGTTGTCCAGATGGTTGATTGCTTCCAGTGACAGGGAGCTCAATAACTCAACAGAAACCTCATCCACTGTCTGACAGGGTTAATTGATAGAAATTCTTCCTCTGTGAAACCAGTATCTGTTTCTCTATGACTTACCGTAGTTAATGGGTCTCCCAGATCTCTCTTGTATTCTCTTGGCAGGAATTTTTTTTAATCCATAGACCATAGTACAGAAAAAATATAGATAACTACACATTGGTTTGGCATACAGTAACTCCCTAACTGATCCAGTAAACGTTTGTGGAGTAACTCCTAAGTGGTGTGAGAAGCTGGTTCTGCCTCAGGTTCTGATGTCCATACAAAGGCCCGAATGAGCTATCCACAGAGTGGTGATCTGCTGCAAGGAGCAGATGGCACAAAGCTTGTCCCTGGCCTCACAGTCCCGGGCTGCACGCCAGCTGATGGAGAGGACCCAGTCATCTAGCATGGAGACCCGGCTGGATGCCATGAAGGAGCTGGCCAAGCTCTCCGCCGATGTGACATTCGCCACTGAGTTTATCAACATGGATGGCATCATTGTGCTGACGAGGCTGGTGGAAAGTGGAACCAAGCTCTTGTCCCAGTGAGTATTATGGAGGTCTTGTTCTGAAGGACTTCAAACATTAACTGTACTCTACAGGGCATCCTCATCTCATTTCCACTGAGTCAAATTAAGGGACATATTGAAGTGTGCTGAGCACGACAGTCCATACAGAGGGCTCTGATTAACTATTGTCATCCTAAATCTTGTCTAGCTGGGTTCTCACAAATTAAATAATAGTACAAAACAGTACTGTGCCACATGCGTAGTAAAAATAGGGGATACAGAAGTCAGGAAGAGAGAGGTCTGTCCATGACAGACCTGCTACTTTATGGAAATTGCTTGGTCTGCTGAAGGTTATGAACAGACTGCCCGTTATCTCCCAGGACAGGTGTCTGTCTCTTCTTCACCTCCCCTACTGCAGGCATGCGCACACACAGAGACCTGCGTTTGTGATTACCACGGGTTACCCTTATCATTCACCGTCTCCCTGCCACACATTCACACAGGGAGGCGAAGACCCAGAACTTTGTGATACTCCGTGAACATCTTTATAACACTCCAGAGTTAAGCTGCATGTGTTGGGAAATTGTGCCTTGTGATCAGCAGTGAATAAACAGACGCTTGCGTTCTCATCTAAGCCTGTGGAGCCTAAGTTGGCAGAGAGGGAGTCAGAAATCTCTCAGCTGACAGATCAGCTATTCAAAATTTCGGCCAAATTGAGCAACTAATCATAGGTATTTGTTTTAAGTCTTGGCTCTCCCAGCTGTAGTGAAGTCCTGAAGCCTTTGGCTGCCATCAGCACTGACACAGGAGTTCTACGGTTTCTTGAGAGTGCAGGATTAGAGCGGCCTTACTTTCCTCCTCTTTAACCTAGGGCTAATAATACCTACCTTGCAGTATTGTAAGGATTACCAATAATGAGAATGTGTCTGAATGTGCTTTATAAGTGGGAATATTGTGTGTTAATTCTAGAGCACTGCACAGATGTATAAAGGATTCATTGTATAAGGAGAGACAAAAAGGGAGAAAACACTTTAATCCTTATCTTCTACCAGTGAGGGCTTTGTATATATCATCATCTTGCCCTCACCACAGCCCCGTGGGGTTAATGCAGTGAGACTAACTTGATTTTACAGAGGATGAAATTGAAATTTAAAAAGATAAAATTTGCTTGGTCAGTAAGTGGTTGAACAGGAATTGAACCCACGTCCACGCTTCGTGCTCTTTTTCCTGCTCTCTGCTGCCTTTTGGCCTAAACATTAACAGGGGCCATAAAGGCCTGGTGTCTTCTGTGGTCTTGGGGAATAGACAAGTGAAGTGAAGCAATATGAGGAAGGAAAGCTTAATCATCCAGCAGCCTTTTTTTTTTTTTTTTTCCGGTGATAGATAATGTGGGCTGAATCTGTTCCACATCTGGCCAGGTGTGCACATAGGCACTTCCAGTTGCATCGACTGATTTTCCGAGGGGTGTTTACATTGAAATCCATCCTTTCACATCTCTGCTCCCCAGATCTGAATCTCTGTATTATTTTGTGTGTGTGTTGCACATGTCTCAGCTACAGTGAGATGCTGGCATTCACCCTGACTGCCTTCTTAGAGCTCATGGACCATGGCATTGTCTCCTGGGACATGGTTTCGATCACCTTTATTAAGCAGGTGAGGCCTCCAACAATCTATTTTTCTTTCCTCTCTCCGTTGCCAGTTATTCTCCGGGCTTGAGGGCAGATAGGGCACTACACCGTTCCACGAGGGTCAGCTTTGCATTCCCTGGGGCTGGATTTTTCATCCACAAGCCTTGGTCTTCCTGTGGCTCCCAAAAGATTTACACTTTGTAAACTCTCAGGGCCTGCACAGAGGAGACGGAACTGGGTTCTCAGAACTGAATATGGTCCAAGTAGAATTGGATTATCAGTGAGACTTGGGGTAAAACCAGCCAGTCAACCGGTACTATCCCTAAGTCTTCTGATTGGCTTCCTGAGCTCTCCCTTCTCTTTGGATAAAAAGTGTTCATTTCATTTGCAAATCTGCCTTCCATTTACAAATCCTCAAGGTAGCCTGTGTGGATTATCAGACAACTCGGTGGATAGGAGGGGGCACTTCTGGTCTAGCCCTCCTTTCTTCTGCGAGTCTGTGATGTTGTAAGTGTACATAGGGAGAAAATATGTGGTCACGAGAAGAATACATGAAGGTAAAATGAGATCCCAGTGTCAGTAATATCTTTTGCTTTTCTGTACTCCACTTTAAGCAGGTGAACTGAGTGACTTCAGTTCACGCCTGAACTCTTATTTTGGGGGAGGGGGGGAAGGAAAGGATTACGCTTTTAGATTTTGAGGAAACACAATTGCATGGATACTGTAATCCGTGATTGAGTTGCCCATGCCTAGGGAGTTCCTAGTGCATTGGCTAGGGTAGCTGTAAACCAGCCCCACTATCCACCTAGCAACAACTGCCCAAATGTGGATATTGTGCCTAAGAGGAAAGAGCATTAAGGGCTAGTATCACATACCATAGCTGTCCAGCTTTCTTGGGCCCTGAATTTCCTGGCTGATTTATCCCTCTCTGGTCCAGATTGCAGGGTATGTGAGCCAGCCCATGGTGGACGTGTCAATCCTTCAGAGATCCCTGGCCATCCTTGAGAGCATGGTCTTGAACAGCCAAAGTCTGTACCAGAAGATAGCAGAGGAAATCACCGTGGGCCAACTCATCTCACACCTTCAAGTGTAAGATACGTTCCCCACTCCCTTCACTTGTCTGTTCTCTTTTCTCCTCTTATTTTGTTGAAGTCTTCCAATCCTAACTCTGCTTTGCTTATACTCCAAGCTGCTGGTCTACTTGTTCGTTCATTGCTTCTTCCACACTACTGCCAGAGAACCTCCCATAATTCACACCCGATCATGTCATCCTCCTGCCTAAAATTCTCTGTAAAACATCCCTTTCCACCTTAGGCTAAAGTGAAGGTTTTCCTAATCTTCCTGTCCACCCTGGAACCAGACAGTTAGGTGCTTTCTCCCCTATGAGCCCATAGTGTCTGTCTGTACCTATGGTAATTATATAAAATATTGTATTTTTACTGTTATCCATTTTAAACTTTGAATTTCCGTGGAACAGAGACGAATCATTATTGTATCCCTTGCCTTAAGTAGGAGCTCAATTAGTGTTTGTTGAAGGAATGCTTACTGAACTAACTGCACAGTGGGGAATAGCATCACATAAGGTGTGAGTTCAGAATATCAGTTCTAATCCAGACTCTCCCACATGCTACGTCTCTGCCTTCAACAAGTTACCTAGTCTCTTCTGGCCTAAATTTACTCATCACCCCCACTTCTCAGACTGTGAAAATCAAAGGAGATTAAAAAATGGTCTAGGAGAGTGACCACCACGTATTAATTATTTAATAAGTTCCGGTGGGTTTTTTTGGTTTGTTTTGCTTTTTTTTTAAAGAAACGTATCACATCTTACAATGTTTCACATATATAAAGAAATATATATGACAAATGATTTCACTGGAGCACTGTTTCTCTCCTCTCCATTCAACTCCGCTTTCAAGCAATATATAATATAAGGGAACTGGACTTCCAAAACAAGGCTGGTAATATAGCTGATTCCTTTTGGACTCTTGCTCACTTCCATTTTGTTGGTTATTGCCAGAATGCTGCCAGAATCCCCTGCCAGTTCAGGGAGTTGAGAGGTTACAGCAGCCTTCACTCTGCTGTGCTCCCACCCTATTTTACTCCATGAATCCAAGTAAAAAGAAAGCACAATGATTTTATTTTAGCTCTGATTTCTTGTCTCTCTCTCTCTTTTTTTTTTTTAGAGACAGAGTCTCACTTTGTTGCCCTGGGTAGAGTGCCATGGCGCCCCAGCTCACAGCAACCTCCAGCTCTTGGGCTCAAGCAATTCTCTTGCCTCAGCCTCCCGAGTAGCTGGGACTATAGGCACCCGCCACAACACTCAGCTATTTTTTGTTGCAGTTTGGCCAGGGCCAGGTTCAAACTTGCCACCCTCAGTACATGGAGCCAGCGCCCTACTCACTGAGCCACAGGTGCCACCCATGTCTCTTTTAAGGAATTCTTCAGCCTCAGCTTTCATACCCAAAGAACCAACAAAGTTAATTAGAGTGAGAGGGACATTATAAACTCCAGGTGGAGTTCTGATTCTCCTATGACTTTGCACCTACCTTATTTTATTTTTTTTCTTTTACAGGTTTCTGCATACAGCATTGAACTTCTCTGGGGATTTTGGGGGAGAGGTTTTTTTTCGTTTGTTTTTTGGGGGTTTTTTTGGTCTCAGAATTGAGAATGACTTAGTTGCCTCCCTAGGGACAATAGAGGAGTGTGGCATTTAAGGGTCACTGGTGAATATTTTCAGCCCACAGCTGTCACCAGAATTTATGTGCTCTGCTGCTTGGGCTAAGGGACACATAGTGCCCTCCATTAGACTCCCTGTGTGCCTCCTGCCTGACCAGGACCCAAAAGCCCATCAGCCCCTCTTGGGGTTTGATACCACAGAAGGCACCCACAACATGGCAGGTGGGAACATCTTGTCAAGTGCCAGGATTATACGATCTGGAGATTTGTGGGGGGGAGGGGCGGTTGGGTTTTTTCTGCAGTTTTTGGCCGGGGCTGGGTTTGAACCCGCCACCTCTGGCATATGGGGCCGGCACCCTACTTCTTTGAGCTACAGGTGCTGGCTAAGATTTTGTTTTTTAAAAATAAAATAAGATAAGTTTGTATTCAAAGACTTAGAAAATACAGTAAAGAACAAAAAATAAATTATTTGCCCTTCAGACATACCCACGGTAAACATTAAATTGAATGTCCCTCCAGTACAAACTTGGGGGGTAAACTATGTTTACCTTAATTTTTTTTTAACTGAACAATAGATCTTGAACATTTTCCCCACATCAAAGAGTCTTCTAAAAGGGTAGTTCTAAACCTTTCTCATATCCCAGATGCCTTTGAAAATCCATTACAACTATGGACTCTTCTTAAAAAATAAATATCACATAGTTGACTAACTACATAGAATAATTTCTCTCCCATTTCTGGAGTTAACAGATACTCCAAGGCCATCCCTGAATCCCAGGTTAAGAATATTTACCCTAAAGATGATTTTTAATAACTGCTGTGATTCTCATATGTATGAACAGAGTTGCTAATGTGAATATTTGAATTTTTTTACCATGCTATCCTTTTTTAAAAATAGTACTTTAATGAAACATCTAGTCAATAAATCTTGCACAGGGCTCTGATTACTGTTTCAGGATACATTCATATTAGTGGAATTGCTGGGTCAAGAGCATCTCCACTGTCCAGACTCAGCCTGGGATTATGATTTGATTACAGTCTGTGAGTGATTGTTTTAAACCATCTCTGAGCATCATCTTCTGTTCAGTCTTCTAATCTCCCTCTGCCTCTTTCTCCATTGACACAGCTCCAACCAGGAGATTCAGACCTACGCCATTGCACTGATTAATGCACTTTTTCTGAAGGCTCCTGAGGACAAGCGACAGGTCTGTGGCTGCTTCTATACACTTTTAATCTGGGATTTTCTAAGAGAGTAATTCTCACCCTACCCACTCTTTGCCATGCAGAGAGGAGAAATCCAGCCATTTTTCCAAGAGTCTTTCCTCTTAGCCCTCTATGGCTGGCGGCCTTGATAAGAAAGAGCTATGTGGGGAAACCAGCTAGGTCCTAGGTCAGAGCAGAGCCTTTAAATAAAATACTGATTTTATTTAAAGTGGGAGTGGGCTGGGCACAGTGGCTCATGCCTGTAATCCTAGCACTCTGGGAGGCCGAGGCGGGTGGATGGGTTGAGCTCACGAGTTTGAGACCAGCCTGAGCAAAAAGCAAGACTCTGTCTGTACTAAAAAATAGAAAAACTGAAGTAAGAGGATTGCTTGAGCCCAAGTTGGAGGTTGCTGTGAGCTATGATGCCATGGCACTCTACCCAGGGTGATAGTGTGAGACTGTGTCTCAAAAACAAAAATAAAGTTAGAGTGAATATTTTCCACTTCATATGGAAGTGGTCCAAGCTGCTACTATGGTCCAAGTAGCAGCTACTCAACCTTGCTATGGTAGCAAAAACAGCCTCAGACAATAGATAAATGAATGGATATGGCTATCTCCCAATAAAACCTTATTTACACAAACAGGCAACCAGCTTAATTGGCCAGTTTGCTAACTTTTGAGTCCAAGAATAAGGAAGAGGAGACTTTGTGGGCACCACTGAATCCAAGCAATCCAAAATGAATGGGACTTAGCACTAAGTTTCATGTATAAAGGTCCTCTGATCCAGATTCTAAATATCTTTCTTTCCCTATCATTCGCTGTATAACTTGCAAATAGCTCTGCCTTTTTGCACCTCAGTTTCCTTATCTGTAGTATGAGAACAACAACATCAGCCCCATTTATTTCACAAGGATATCGTCAAGGAAAAGCTAGTCACCTGTTTTACCCGGAAGGAATTAGTGAAATAAACACTGACTTAAGAGTTGGGGGTCTTGGAGGACTAAGTACTTCCCCTGCTGTGGCTAACCCAGTCTTTTTAACCTGTGTGAGTCTCATTTTTTCTTTCTGTAAAACCAAACGGCTGGATTAAATGATCTCTGAAGGCCTTTCCAACACTAGCATTCTAGATTCTCTGAGAAAAGTCTAAATAGTGTACAAAAAGTAAGACTTAATTCTCTGTCAGGATTATGGGCTCAGTAAGATAACGCCCAAGTGGGATCATGTTCTAAGGTCTTGGTAGATTCCAGAGGGACGACTAGGAGCATCTGTGGTTCTGTTTGTCCTTGTCTTTCTGGATGGCTTGGCTCTTTTAACGTCTCCCTTCCCTGTCCATGTTTGAATGTAAGCCGAAAGCTCATTCTGTCCGCTTCTCTCTGTGCCTTTGCTTTCTGCCGGCAGGACAAGCACCTTAATCCTCTAGACCTGCCTGTCACTGTAAGTAGCACCGCTGTGTGGAGAGGGCCCCAGCTCTTCCAGGTGGGGAGGTCAAAGCTGGGCAAGAATATCATGGTCTGATCTAGATGTTCAGGGTATGCCAAGATCCAGGGATGTCAGGACACTTAGGGAAGTACTGCATATTAGAGTCGCAGAAAAAATTAGGAGGTACCTGCCCCGGGGAGTGTGGCTTAAGTTTTCCTTTGTAACTTGCTTTTTCATGGATCTGGGTTCAACTAGGGAAGATCAGGTTCAGAAACAGCCTGTGACTTTCATCTAGACAGATATATCACCTTCCAACTTGCCTTAGCAAAAGAGTAAAGGTAAACCCATGCCTTTTTTGGACCCTTACTAGACTGTAGGAATCTGAAAAGGTTAGACAGTTGACAGAAGGGAGTTTAATGTTCATTTCTTGGTTAGAGGGAGCTTTGGAGAGGTCAGCTTTGTGAGGATGGTAAAGAGGATAAGTGCCTCCCTCGGCCCCACAGAGAATCTTTTGGTCTAACTCCTTTACATTCAAGCTGTAGACCACTGTCAGTTACCTACGTTGTGAGTTGTGCGCGCAAGGTTTAATCTCCACTGACTGCCTATTGCTACTAAGGAAGTTTCTAGGCCACCTTCCTTTTCTGCCAGCTAGTATGTACTCAGGGAATGCAAAGTAAAACTTAATGTTCCTGGCAGTGTCAGCCATTTAGAATATGGCTAGAAATCTGGAGGTAAGAGAGGCCTTTTAGCTCTGGGAAAAATGACAGAGCTCATGGATATTACTCCACAGGAGAGGCATGACAGCTCCCTTAGGCCCATTGATTTAGAATTATCTATAAAATTAAATGAAGGCAGCAGTTTAGAAAGTGAAGTCACACTAATTAACATTAGTAAGATGTGATGGCTGACACTGGAAGGAGGAGACAGGAAAATTATGAAAAGCTGTTAGAAAAATTAAAAGCATTGTAATTTGGGACCATTTTGTTTAGGGGAAAATAGCTTCCCATTTCAATAGCTCCTCAGGGTATTACCGTGTCACAACACAGAATAATAACTGATGTTCTTTTTGATGAAGCCAAGGCCTTGTCAATGATTAAACTATAATCACTGGAGTTGCTTCAGAAATAGAGCAAGATGTATAATATATTTTTTAAAGATTTACATAAGAATCGTCAAAATAATGGTTCTGAGTGAATCCTTAAAGCTTTACTCCCTGGAAGATTCATTTATATAGGATGCTTTATTTCCTGCATCTGCTAAATAAATAAAGCATTACTGTCAAAGTCTGACTTAAACAGAATTAAAAAGGTGAACCTATTATGAAAAATCGCCCCAAAGCATCCAACATGCTGTCCCTCAGCGAGTCAGAAGTGAGTCATAGACTACGTACTGATTTAGAGCATCCATGCCCCTGCCCGTCTGCTGGCGGGTGGTGGGGAGCTGGAGTCCCTGCTTCGTTAAAGACCCTCCCAGCTTGGGTGCTGGGGTCTGCCTGCAACAATTCATGTGGCTTACAAACTGTCACGCTGCTCTGTGCTCCATGTGCAATGTCTATTGCCTGGCATCCTTGTGACACAAGTGTCTTATCGTCAAGCAGTCCACATCTGTCTTTGATGATGGTGCGGTTGATTATGCCATTAGGGAGGGAAACCCTATTTGAGTTAATTTGCACTCATGAAAAAGAATGAGGACATTTTTCAGGGTATAAAATACAGTTGATGGTAGATTTTCTTTCATTCACCCACTTTTCATTTGAAAAGAAAAGAAAAATTGAGAAAGAAAAAAAGCCCCAGAGCTATGATGCCACCGTCCTCTTGCTAGTTGTCACAGGTGTGCATCTGCCACCTTGCCTTATATGAATTTATTTTTCTCCATAGGATATGGCCAATGCATTTGCACAGAAGCACCTTCGGTCTATAATCCTGAATGTAAGTTCCTGGAACACCTGTATTTTGTTACTGTTAATAGCAATTATTACTATTATTATAGTTATTGTATTATTATTAAAATTACTATTTGGGGGAGGACACGCAGAGGGAGCTTAGCAATAAGTACTAAACACTTCTTAAACAGGCAAGCTTTTTCTTGTAATCCTCTGTAAACAGATGTCCCTAGGAAGTCATCCCACCAGGAATTGCAGCACCTCCAGGGAGGGACTAAGGCCATTACACTGTTGGTTACCCTGCTGCTCCAAAATTTTTATCCAGAGAAATTATGTTAAAATAGGCACAAAAGAGGGAAATAATTCATCCAGCTAATACCAGTCATAAATCTGAATTGTGCAGGGCACTGACCGAAATAAACAGAGTGTGTTTGCTTCAAAGACCTTCCTGTCTCAAGTAGGAAAGACTAGTAATCACAGCACAGTGTGGTCAGTGTTTATGATCTGGGAAAGCAGAGTCCCCCCTAGAAGGAGAGGGTATGAGGAAACCTGTAGAGGAATGTGTTCAGGTGAGCTGTGCAGGGTAAGCAGGCAGACTTATCTACCTTATGTACCTCACAGGAAGTTCAGGCAGAGGGAAGTGGGAATCTAGCTGTGTGTGATTGGGTACAGGGTGGGGCAAGGAGCAGATTTGTGTTGGGGCTGGAGAGGCAGAAAATACTTGGTCAAATAAGGCCTGAATTTAACTCCTAAGGACAACTGTGGGGATTAAAGTAGTATGGTGACATAACCAGATCTGCATTTTAGAAAGAGTATTCTGAAGGGTGTCTGATAGGGGAGAGTAGATGGTGGTCATGGTGGAGGGATCTGGAAGGAGGTCGAATTTCCTGTTTCCTGGTGGTGATATGGGCTAGAGGAGGCTGAGGTGGGGGCTGGGGAAAAGAGTTAAGGATCCGGATTAAAAGGAAACAATTTTATCAGTTGTCAAAAACAAAGGAAAGCTGGGAGGCCACAGTGAAGAAAATGAAATGAACATCTAGAAGCAAAGTGTAAAAGACGTGGTCCCTGCCCTGCCATTTTCCTATCTTTGATCAATTCACTTAACTCTTCTGGGCTTCAGGTAGCTCATCTGACTGAGTGAGGACTGAGTGAGCTGATATATACAGTGCTTACCAAGGTGTCTGGCACGTAGGTAAGCACTCTGCTTATAGAGGCAGAACAGAATGCCAAGGTGCTGAATCAAAGAGGAAGCTCTGAACATTGAGAAGCTGAGTGGTCAGCTGTGCTCTAAACATGAGGGGTCCACAGACTCCACCTTGCAGAACTAGCTTCCTTCTGCTGGCCACTTCATCAGTTACACCTAGCTACCAGCCTGGCAAGAGGGACCCCGAGCAATAAGAACATTGCCCACATGTGACGGGGAGTGCACAGGCTCTTACGCATTCCATCCACACTGTCCTGGGCACTCTCCTCTGCATGTGTGGGGGTGAGGATGCCCTTTTAAGGGAAAGTTAATTGTGTTTGAGACTTATTTACCTCAGTGGGATTAGAAAATCAGCTCATTTCTGAACAAACCTTGTAAACAAGTAAAGATTCCATAGAAGAAGGCAATTCAGCATCAGAACTCAGGATTCAAAGGGTCTGGCAGGATGTGGTTGGTGCAAGTCCAGGGATTTCACTGTTAGGCCACAGCACTTAGGCCCAAGATGCTTGACAGCCAGGTAAGACTTCAGGTAAAAGCCCTGGTACTGTAACTCATCAAAATGGGTTTAAGTCATTAAAGAGCCATACTTCTTTAAGCCCTTGATGGCTAGAGTAATTAATTACCTTCCCTTTATGATGTCTGTTAAGTCTGAGAAAGGAGATTAAAGTGAATGAAAACCAAGATCACATTAATTTCCACCTCTGTCCAAAGCTATTTATAAATTATGGTGAGAAGTAAGGAGGAAAGAACAGGGGTAGACAGGTAGGGAAAACCAGGGTGCTGGAGAGCGGGAGCAGGAGAGAAGCAAGGCTCGGAGTGAGGCAGAAGGAGCCGTGTGGAGGGGAAGCAGTGGCGGGCAGGAGACCCTGGCCCAGGAGAGAGACTTGAGGGAGAGAAACTGCTGGGGGGTGGGGATAGGGCAGAGAGCAAGAAAGTGAACTTGTGTTGTTGAGACAGAGCTAAGAAGAGAAATGTCATGCTTGAGAGACAGCAGGAGCTGGAGGGCTGAACACAGTCACTGGTTCAGGGGGAGGGGTGGGAAGTGGAGATGGGGCTTGAGTGCATTAGCACTCGCTATACTCCAGGCTGGACATGCTACTCTGTGTCCAGAATGGTAGCCACTAGCCATGTGTGGCTCTCAAGGACTTGAAATAAGTCCAGTGTGGCTGAAGAACTGAATCTGGGATTTTAATTTCAGATTAATTTAAATATCTGTTTGTGGCTTTTGACTACTATATTAGGCAGCGCAAATCTAGAGAAAGAAAGAGACAGAGAAGGGAGAGAGCTCTGGAGTCTCCAATTGGCAAAGAGAGCTAGAGATCTAGAATAGGGCCGTCTAGTGGAAATACAGTGCAAGTTCTTTGTGTGATTTTTAGTGTTCCAGTAGCAACGTTATAAAAGGAATAGGGGAAATCAAGTTCAAGAATATATTTTATTTAACCTAAGATATTCAAAACATTATCAATATGTAATAAATATAAATATTATCAATGAGATATTTCACATTTTCCTTTTTCGTGGTAAGGCTTCAAGATCCAGTGTGCATTTATACTCAAAGCACATCTCAGTTAGGACTAACCACATTTCATGGGCTGAGTGGTCTGTGCAGGTCTAAAGAGATTGATCTATTCTAGAGGCAGGGCAAGTTCTAGAGTGAACTGATCTGAAGTTAGAGGGAGCTTTAAAAAGGCACTCGTCTAGGGTTAGAGATCCCTGGAGTAGTACTATTTGGTAGAACTTTCTGTGCTAATAGAAATGTTCTGTCTCTGTACTATGCAGTGCAGTAGCCACTAGTCACATGTGACTGATGAGCACTTAAAATGTGGCTGACGTGACTGAGGAACCAAATTTTTAACTTAAATTAGGATTAACTAATATAAATGCAAATACCCACATCTAGCCAGTGGCCACCAGACTGAACAGCACAGCTCTGGAGACATAAAGCCACTGAGTAAGAGATCATGAAGGACACGAAGGTGGTACACGTGGGAAACTAGGCAGGAGGCTCATTTGGGCAAGAAAGCAGCAAGAGTGGCAGATTCATGACAGCGGGTGAGACAGAGCAGCGAGAAGTACAAGAGAGCAAGAAGGATATCAGGATGGTGCAGGCGTGAGAAGAGGATAGCGAGACAAGAGCATAATCCCGTGTTGACTAACCGGGACAGACAGAGGACGAGGGGGCCATCAGAGGGAAAAGGGGAGGTGGTGAACCTACAGGTCAGGGCACAGGGCAGGAGGACGGAGTCAGAGAGGGAGAGGGACGTGGTGTGGGGGCTGTGGGAAGAGGAGAGGGTGGTATGCGGGGTTGGGAGAGTTGGACATTCCTCCTTTTGGAGATGTCTCAGCACATTCCTCCTTTTGGAGGTGTCTCAGCATCATATAAAGAAAACAATCTTTCCTAAAGTTCTTTCGCAGGGTGAAGCCATCCAAAACATTTTGTTTTTCTAAGGGAAAAACAGCTCTTCCTCCACACCTACTGTCCATAGTCTTGGGTTTAGCAGTCCTGTGGGGCGGCTCATGGGAGTAAGGCCCAGCTGCTGAGCTTCCCTGCCATAGCCTTGTTGGGGTGGCCTCCTGAGTCTTCAGTGTGGCTGGTGCAGCCCTGCCCTCCATCCCACTTCTCCCCCAGGCGGGGGAGAAAGAGGACGATAGGGCCGTTCAGGCATGTAGAGAATTGCCTCTGCCTGAACCAAGCCCGTTCATGCTTCAGCCCTTTGAGAAAATGGAGTCCCTGGGTATAGCAGGAGAGCTCTGTTGCCTGCCCGGCATACTCCCTTTTTCATTAGCACTAGTGTGGCTCTTCAGTCGAAGGGTCAGTCAGTCTAGTTTCCTGCTATCTGCCTTTGCTTTTTCTAGCACGTGATCCGAGGGAACCGCCCAATCAAAACCGAGATGGCCCATCAGCTGTATGTCCTTCAAGTCCTGACCTTTAACCTTCTGGAGGAAAGGATGATGACCAAAATGGACCCCAATGACCAGGTAGGTGCTAAGTGGGGCACAGCCTTCCTGCCTGAAATTGTGTGCTGTTTTCTCCTGGTTGTGACACAGTCCCCCTTAGTCTCTGTGCCAGGCATGTGCTTGGTCTTTGCAGAAGTGGTTATGTCTGCCCTGGATAATTTGCATGTGGAATGATTCTGTGGGCCAAGGCCATTTTTGTCCTGCTATGATAGAGGTGACGCCTCTTAAGGTATTGATTGAGGCCAGAGTTTGGCCCAGAAAAACCTGATCTACTGTTCTTTTCCTTTCTTCCCTTAGCTAGCTGATTCACCTGCTGTCTCTTTCACTTCTCAGGCACAAAGGGACATTATATTTGAACTGAGGAGGATTGCATTTGATGCAGAGTCTGACACTGGCAATGTTCCTGGGAGTGGGACTGAAAAACGCAAAGCCATGTACACCAAGGACTACAAAATGCTGGGATTTACTGTAAGTACCCCAAAGCATAGATGTTCTTAGGCTTTCTCCTCTGATGCGAAGGTAGAGGCTCTACCCAGACAGAGCCCTGACAACTCCTCCTTCATCATGGTGGCCCTGGAAAAGATGACAGTAAGAAGCTGGAGTGGCCCCGATGCTGTGGTGGTGGGGAGTTTATGAGTTTATGTGCCCCATTTGGCCGCATGAAACAGATTCATCATAGGAGGGCCAAGGTGAGTAGAAAGGGGACCTGTCCTCTCACCAAAACAGCTAGGTTCTTTGCAAAGCTATTGTGAATATTTTGTAATAGAGTATGGCTTGAAGATAGAGTTAATTTGATTAAGTGTTTATTGCACAACTTGTCAGCGCCTGGCACCATGCTAGGTGCCGGGATGCGTGATGAACAGCCACGGTCCAGTGCTCTGCGAGGTCACAATTCAGTAGTAGAGATGGGCATGTGGAAAGAGCTGGGACAGGGGTGGGTGCCACATGCTAGTGGCCCTAAGAGAGTGGGAAGGAGAGGGCACACAGGGATATACTCAGTCTCAAATTGGTGTCTGTTTTTCTCCAGAACCACATCAACCCAGCCATGGACTTCACCCAAACTCCTCCTGGAATGCTGGCCTTGGACAACATGCTGTACTTGGCTAAATTCCACCAGGACACCTACATCCGGGTACAGGCAGGGGTCTGGCCTGCTCAGTCGCGGTGCTACATCTCTCGCCTTCCTCCCTCATCTCCTCATCTCTTCTCTGCACAGATTGTATTGGAGAACAGCAGCCGAGAGGACAAACACGAGTGCCCCTTTGGCCGCAGTGCCATTGAGCTCACCAAGATGCTCTGTGAAATCCTGCAGGTTGGGGAACTACGTAAGTCTCTCAGTTCGTTCCCTCTTCTCCTTCAGCCATTTCTTGTCATCAAGAACTTGGTGACACTCAAGACTGGACAACCTTTCTGTGGGTTATTTCTGGCTTTTTTTAATCACTGCATGAACTGATAACTGATCTTTTTATTTTGTTTCTATTTGTTCAGTTTTAAGAGGTGGGGTCTTGTTCTGTTGTTCAAGCTGGAGTGCAGTGGCCTGACCATAGCTTACTGCAACTTTGAATTCCTGGCCTCAAGCAATCCTCCCACCTCGGCCTCCCAAATGCTGGAATTATAGGAATGAGCCGCTATGCCCAGCCCTGATAATTTCCTCTTGTCCTTGTTTATAGAGATCATGGCTGTTGCTTTGTTTGAGCTGGTAGTTTGAGGCATGCTCAAAAGCTACCCTATGCCTATGGATAAGGACTAGCTGAGTCTATAACAGGGTAGAGAAAGGAGGACCAAGGAAAGGCACCCTGGAGAAAAAAGCCTAGGAAGTGGGAAAAAGGCCTATCCCGCATTGCTGTTCACCACAGTCCTTGGGCTTCTTTTGTTCCTGAGGACTTTGTTGCAGAGAATCCAGTTCCTGGACATGAGCTTCCAGACCCCCACAGGCAGAGGCTTCACCCTTTCCCTGTTTACTTCCACAGCAAATGAAGGACGCAATGACTACCACCCGATGTTCTTCACCCATGACCGAGCATTTGAAGAGCTCTTTGGAATCTGCATCCAGCTGTTGAACAAGACCTGGAAGGAGATGAGAGCAACAGCAGAGGACTTCAACAAGGTCAGTGTCACTGAGCTCCTCTGAGGCCTATAGAAGGAGACAGTCACATGGTAATCTCTTGATAGCTGTCCAGCGCTTGGAGAATCCCTGAGCTGGAAAAGCAGCTTGGTGAGCAGTGCTGCTGTCACAAGGCTGAGGAGTGAGCTTGGTCCCATCTGGTTCTTATTTCCTCTGTAACCTGGAGCAGGTGTCTTCTCCTTGGTACCCCAGGCCCTCGTTTGCTCATTGAAATCAGCACCTGCCCCCCCTGTCCTCCTTGGGGGACAAGAGGGTGAGCATAACAAAAGTAGCTGTGGTTACTGAGCACTCCCTATGTGCAGCCACTGAGCAGTTCTGCGCACGGGGAATATCAGGGGCGGTGGGAGTGGCTGGTGGGGTGTGCACATCATGAGTATTTAGTCCCTAGTCATCCTCTGTGCTTTCTGAGTACACACTTTATGCAGAGCACTAGGGATTGAGTGTTTTAAAACTGATCATCTCACCATAAAAAGTTTGGAAAATATAAAGAAGAAAAAGTCACCTATAATTCTACCAACTCAATGACAATCATTTTTATATTTTTCTCTAGTCTTTTTTTTCCTCTGGATTTTTCCTACATTAGTGAGGTCATACTGCACATGCAGTTGGTATCTTTTTTTTTTTTTTTTAGGGGTTCTTTTAGGGGAACTAACCCATTTTTTTTTTTACCACCCCACTGTGCTTGCCCTCCATGTCCCATCTCATATTCTTTATGACAGCACATATCAGAAGATGTGTCTTTCTTTCTCTAACTTTAAAGGTGAACAGATGGAGGCCTGAGGATGGTAAGTGATTTGTTCAAGGAACAGAGTAAGGGACAAAGTCAGGATTTAAACCCTGATTTTGACTCCAAAGCTGTGCTCATTTCCCCACATGGTTGACTAATGGAAATATACGAGAAATAAGGCATGTTTCATTGTCAGTCGTTTGATCTGAATAACCACCAGAAAAGGTAGACCTTATTCACCCAGAAGATGTCTGTAGCGCCTGTCTGCTTAAGACGCCAGGGTGGGGGAGAGGGCAGTGTTCCAGAATCAGCCTGTCCGGCATCAGAGCAGTGGTGTGAGTTGTTTGCCCTCTTTCCCTCTTAGGTGATGCAGGTAGTCCGAGAGCAAATCACTCGAGCTTTGCCCTCCAAACCCAACTCTTTGGATCAGTTCAAAAGCAAACTGCGTAGCCTAAGCTACTCTGAGATTCTGAGACTGCGCCAGTCCGAAAGGATGAGTCAGGATGACTTCCAGTCCCCGCCAATCGTGTAAGTGCTGTCCCAGAGGCAGCTACCAGCCCTGCCTTCCTTCCAGGGCTCCACTGTCCCCATGACCTCCTCTTACTGTGGTGCATGTCCACCCCAGGGAGCTGAGAGAGAAGATCCAGCCTGAGATCCTCGAGCTGATCAAGCAGCAGCGCCTGAATCGGCTCTGTGAGGGCAGCAGCTTCCGAAAGATTGGGAACCGCCGGAGGCAAGGTGAGAGGAGGTGTGGGGCGCAGGGCAGGTCCTTGCTGACCATGCTCCTTTGCACCAGGAGGGGTCTGCCTAGGTGGCTTTCTTGCCCTTTGTTTGCCCAGGCCTGTCCCAGTGCTGTCCCTGCTCACCTGCCCGGCTTCCCTTGTGTTCTAGAGCGATTCTGGTACTGCCGGTTAGCACTGAATCACAAGGTCCTGCACTACGGTGACTTGGACGACAACCCTCAAGGGGAGGTGACATTCGAATCCCTGCAGGAGAAAAGTAGGTTCATTTCTCTGCTGATGTGTCATGGTGGCTGGAGACCTAAGTTCTGGTCCTGCTATTTCAAACTGATAATCATATCTTGTGCCCATTTTCTCTCAGCAACTATTTCATCTGCCGTAGATCATCTCTACCTGACCTACCTCAGAAGGTTGTTGGGAGAAGTAATGAGATCACAGAAGGGAATGTGGTGTGCAGATCGTAAGGGGTGGTTCAAGACCAAGTTGAAAGGCAGTGGTTAAGAGCAGGAGCTCTGAAGCCAGACTGCCCAAATTCAAGTCCTGGCTTTGTCCCTAATCAGTTGTGAATTTTAATTAATTGTAAGATAGTTCTTCCCTCTGCCTTGGTTTCTTCTCCTATAAAATGGGGATAATGGGCTCTATGCCTGTAGCTCAGCAGCTAGGGCACCAGCCACATACACCAGAGTTGGCAGGTTCGAATCAAGCCCAGGCCTGCCAAATAACAATGACAACTACAACCAAAAAATAGCCAGGCATTGTGGCAGGCTCCTGGAGTCCCAGCTACTTGGGAGGCTGAATCAAGAGAATTAATTGCTTAAGCCCAAGAGTTTGAGATTGCTGTGAGCTGTGATGCCACGGCACTCTACCCAGGGCGACATAGTGAGACTGTCTCAAATAAATAAATAAATAATAAAATGGGGGTAATGGCCACACTTCCCTGCTCCCGAGAGGACTGAATAACTGAAGTATGCAGAGCAGCTGGAAGAGTGGTTGGCAGGCAGTTAGTCTACCTGTCAGCAGCTGCCGTTGCTGTTTGCTATAGCGGCATATTCATCTCCATTATTGTGAGGAGGAAGTGAGGTGAGTTTCCAAGGCCCCATTCCTTGAGTAGATAAATTCAAGAGCCATGACGTGACCCCCAGTTAGCTTTGACACAGCCTCACTCCTAGGGAGTGACTGAGGAGGAGGGAACAAGTTCAAAGCCTCCTTATACCCTCACCTTGCCGGAGCTAATACGACCCTTGGAGTCTGTGGGCCCTGGGCATACCCTCCAACATTGACGCGAGCACTGACCCACTTGCAGTGTGAGCTTCCAGACACTAATGTCCATCATTTATCAGTTCCTGTTGCAGACATTAAGGCCATTGTCACTGGGAAAGATTGTCCCCACATGAAAGAGAAAAGTGCTCTGAAACAGAACAAGGTGAGTGGAAAGAATAGTTCAAATGATTGTCATAGTGATACCCGGAGAGTTTAGTGGGTGGTGGTTTTTTTGGGTGCATACTCGCTCTCTTCCCCTCTCTTAAAGTTATTCCTGAATTTTTATTAAGAATTCTGATTATGCACAAAGACAGGTAGAACCCCTGTATATGTATCACCCAACTGCAGCAACTATGGCAAAGTCTGTATGTCTTAAAGAAAATCTCAAGTATCATATTATTTCATCTGTAAATATCCCTAAAATATAGGGGCTCTTTTAACATAACCACAATGCCTTGGGCGGCGCCTGTGGCTCAAGGAGTAGGGCACCGGTCCCATATGCCGGAGGTGGCAGGTTCAAACCTAGCCCCGGCCGAAAAAAAAACAACATAACCACAATGCCACTATCATGCCTAAAAGGAAATAACAAGTAGTTATTTAATATCAACTATTACATTGATTAGACTTCCATTGATTGAATTTCTGCTAATTGTCTTATAAATCTCATTCTCTGTATAAAAACACATACACGTTTACATGTATATACATATATAATCATGTCCGTCTTGTTTAAACCAGAATTCAAACAAGGTCTTAATTAATAAGTTCCCCTTCAACTTTTCCATCTTTTTTTTCTTTCTTACTAGTTGAAGAAACCAGGTTGTTTGTTGGGTAGTTTCCCAGCATCTGAATTTTGCTTATTACCTCCCTACGGTATAGTTTAACTTGTTCCTCTGTCCTAGATCTATAAATTGGCAGAGGGATCTAGAGGTTTCATCCAGTTCAGGTTTGACGATTTTCTGGCAAGACGATGTCATAGATGGTGTTATGTTCTATCAAGGGGCACATAATGTCTGCTTATCTCTCTTCTTGTGATGTTAGCAGAGTGTTGATACTCAATGCCTCGTTCCTTTTGTAAACTAAGTTTTGCAAACTAGTGGTATTTTAATGCAGTCATCCCTGTGCATTTATGAGCTGAACTACTTCTCTGAAGAGAAACTTGCCCTTATCTACTATTGGTTTCCCAGTGGTACAGTTAACATAAGAGAATAAATGCTGATTCTTCCTTTATGTACCGACTTTTAAAACAATGAGTTCGTTCCCTGCTATCATTCAACATGAACAAATTTGTGTTTGTTTTTTACTATGAACTCAAAGGTTTCAGCAAATTATATTTGTGTCCCTTACAGTCACATATTTTATAGATGCTCAAATTGTCCCATCTTTGTCTGAAGTTTGCTTTTGTTGTGGTTTTTTAAACTGTGACATTCTTGTGCCAATTACAGTTTGATAAAAGGAGAAATCAGTCATCTTGGTAATATAAAATAAAAGTTTTTAGGATAACTTATGGTAAGGGACTCAGACAGTCAAGGGTTTTAAGTGTTGAAAATGACTTTTTTCCCGGGCGGCACCTGTGGCTCAGTGAGTAGGGCGCCGGCCCCATATGCCGAGGGTGGCGGGTTCAAACCCAGCCCCGGCCAAACTGCAACAAAAAAATAGCCGGGCGTTGTGGCGGGCGCCTGTAGTCCCAGCTGCTCGGGAGGCTGAGGCAAGAGAATCGCGTAAGCCCAAGAGTTAGAGGTTGCTGTGAGCCGTGTGACGCCACGGCACTCTACCCGAGGGCGGTACAGTGAGACTCTGTCTCTACAAAAAAAAAAAAAAGAAAGAAAATGACTTTTTTCCCTATCTGAAAAGTATCACCCTCTTAAGGTGGAGATGGGGGGCCTCATCTCCAGCTCCACTTGTGTACATGCCTGGGGGGATTGGTGACATTGTGTCTCAGTCAGCACATTTGATGATGGTGCCAAGTTACTAGGACTTTGGCCAAGATCTTGGTGTGCAGAGCGCAGGTTGTTCCATTGCTCTAAGTTACTGAAACCCTTTCTCCTTCAGGAAGTACTAGAATTGGCCTTCTCCATCCTGTATGACCCTGATGAGACCTTAAACTTCATTGCACCTAATAAGTATGAGGTGAGCAGTGTGGCACAGTCTTGGACAATAGAATAACTCTCCAGCTGGAGGGGAGGAGTGGGGGGAACAGGAACATCCCCATCAAGGCAGGTGACCACAGCATATCATGCAGCCTGTCAGATGCCGAGGATCTGCCACCTGGTGGGCCCTTCAGTCCTGAGCTGGGCTGTCCACATTACTCTTCAGCAGCAGCCATAGGTTGTCATTATAAAAGTGGGGTCAACTAGAAACAATTCATTTGCAATGGAACAAATGAACAATTCATTCATATTATTATAGGAAGTTTTAATGTCAACTCCCTCTTAAAAACCAGATCTCTTAAAACAAATGATCACCTGCTAATTTGTCTTTGTTATTATTCCACAGAATAATAACAGTTCTATCGGAAAAGAGACCTTGTGTAGGCTTAAAATCTATGCATTTAATGTATATAAATTATACCTTAGTAAACTTGATAAAACGAATCAAACACAATCTGGAAAAAAGGGGAGGCCCTTGGCAGATCTCCTGCTGACTAGGAGCTACCATGTGACATTTTTCAACTTGCTCCCCACAGTACTGCATCTGGATTGATGGCCTCAGTGCCCTTCTGGGGAAGGACATGTCCAGTGAGCTGACCAAGAGTGACCTGGACACCCTGCTGAGCATGGAGATGAAGCTGCGGCTCCTGGACCTGGAGAACATCCAGATCCCTGAAGCCCCACCACCAGTCCCCAAGGAGCCCAGTAGCTATGACTTTGTCTATCACTACGGCTGAGCCTGGAGCCAGAGACAGTGGTACCCAGAAGGGATTTCGGGCCCAGGAGAAACACTCACAGTCTGGTGCCTTGTCTTTGCTTGTACAAAATCCGTAGTGATTGTGGTGGCCAGTAAATGCCAGCCTTTCCTCAGACCCACTTGGACCACCCAGAGTTTCCTCTTGGTCCCTGTCCACTAAGAGTCATGAAAGCAAGGAGCTCCGTCGCCATCAAGCCTGGGATTGGGCCATGAGGAATGAACAGCAGATGCCCTTGCCTTCCAGCCCAAGAAACTGCTTCTTGAAATGGACTTAACAGCCACTTACTTTTCTTTATAAGTCTGCTCTCTGGTTAGCTGGATCCCCATGTGAGCAAAAGCTGGCCCAGGAAAGGCTGCCTACAGGGGACACATGTGCTGGGCATGGTGAGAGCCTTGAAGTGACTTGCCTTTGGGTGACCAATGCCTATGTCTCAGATCTTAGTGCAGGCCTTGGGCCTTTGCTTTTGTCTTTTTCATGAGGGCTTACTCCAGCCTCATATGGTGCCAAGATCCTGCTGCTTCTGATGTTTGGCTCTAACATCTCTGATTTCTAGAGCCACCACATCTCTCTTACTCTTGTAGATATCAGGGCAGATGGAAATTTCTCTCCACAAGCTCTTAGTCTCAGCCTGGCAAGTCAAAGACCTCTAGGCTAAGTCCTGCCCTCTTAGTCTCCAGGAATGCTGCAGGAAAACCCTGGCTAAGGCCTGGGCCTGGACTGTGGTAAGGTCATTAAATTCTACTTCCTTACTCCCACATTTATATCTTTTCCTTGGGGAGAAATCTCTCACCTAACCTGAATTGTAGCCCCCTCCAGTTTGCTTTCTTTTGGCCTTCCAGACCCCAGGAAGTTTGCCTTCCCTTCTCCTTCCTACTGCTGTGGTTTCTGCCATTGGCCATGATTTCAGGGAGCTGGCTGAGGTTGGCGGAGGCCACAGCTGTGCCAATGGGGCTTCCCTGGTGCTGCAGCACTTGAAAACCACACGCACAGCCTCTCTCCTCGGATATATGTTAACACGGTGGCATACAGTATTGGTAGCCTGGCATGGTAGGTACTACCCAATGAAGAGTGTACTATATATTTTCTTTACTATAGGCCATACTTATACAGACTTGTATATATATTTATATAAGATCTACCTATCCTAGGATGGAATGTTGGGGGAAAATAGAATTTTGTGGGGTGGGGTGGGGATTTACACTTCCAGTTGTGAGCCAAGATTGTAACCGGAGAGCAGCCAGGAGCTTCCTGTCAGTAACCATGTTTTCAATAAATACTCTTTCATGTACAAACTGTAGTTCCTATTAGCAGCTGTTTCTGTGCACTTGCTTCCTGCCTAAGGGTGGAGATTTCACCTTGGCAAGCCATTTTCGGTGTGCTGGGAGACTGGAGAGCTCCAGCTGGAGCCCTTAGTCACCTTCCAAGAGTCTTCCTCCTCATCACTCACCCTGCCCCCATCACACCCCCACACAGCCAGACACTCACTTGCTGGTTAAGGATGCTCACAGATTGTTGCACTGGGACAAAGTGTTTTCTGCTCAGCCCTGCTGGGTACAGCAGTGTAAGCATACTATACACCCCCATGAACATGTCCTCCCTCTTCTCCCTGCCAAGGACACAGCCAGAGAATAGCTGGAGTACTTGTGCCTTACAAAGAAGACAGGGTCTCCATACTGTGTGTTGCCTGTGTTTAGTGCCCAGCCTTCCAGCTGGTATTTTAGGCTGTTGTTCCAAACCTTGGCCTTGGTAGCTGTGAGGCTTGAATGAGGGCGGTAATGAAAATAGATACTTTTTCTTGCCTCTGAGAGAGAAGGGAGCAAGGACAGGCTCTTTGAAAAGACATAGTAAGTGCATGTAATACAGGCCTTGAGGACTGAATAAAGCCAAGACCTTGGGCAGCACTGGGTACTATTGTAGGTGCTTAGGAAGCA
This sequence comes from Nycticebus coucang, assembly GCF_027406575.1. Classification (NCBI taxonomy): domain Eukaryota; kingdom Metazoa; phylum Chordata; class Mammalia; order Primates; family Lorisidae; genus Nycticebus; species Nycticebus coucang. The sequence continues at coordinate 52,712,734 of NC_069800.1, read as the reverse complement.
CTGAATGAACTAATGCCTGTATGATGCCAGCTGGCGGTGGTTGACAGCAGCAGTTTGCACAAAGCACTACTTACACTCTGGCCATGAGCCTCCTGTTCAGAGGGGCCAGGAAGCCCGGCTGAATCATTTGCAAAGATCCATGTCTGCAGGCAGTCTTAGTGCCAGAGAGCCCAGGAGGAGGCTGGAGAAGGAAGGCAAACAGCACAAAATTGGGCTTGAATGTGCAATCCTAGCTTGCCCTTGCCTAATGGTCTCCTCCATAAATGCTACCCCTTTTAATCCATTCTGTAAGATGAAGAAAGTCTGAACTCCCTAGAACGGCATTTTGGGACCACTGCAACCTGCCCCTCGGCTACTTTAACCACCACCATCCTGAGCTCTAAGGTAAGCCAGGAGCCTCTCACCCCCTCCATTAGGATTCTTCCATTTCCTCTAACTGGGATGCTCATCTTATTAAAATTGGGATAATTGTTATAAAGTTCAGGCATACAGAAAATATTTCCCAAATGTTTATTGTTACTTCTGAATCTCCTAAATACAAGGCCTATGCTCCTGACATCACCGCCCAGCTGGTTTGAGCTCTCGGAAGAAAAAGCTCATGAAGTACTTATCTTCGTGGTTCCTTCCACGGGTGCCCAGCACTGGACTGAGCATGAGAGAAACAATTCGTCCAAGAAAAATAAACAGGCTGACCTTTGTAGGGATGCAAGACACTAGTAGGAGCCGGAGCTCTAGAGCAAACCCTGCTTGAGCGGAGGAGACGCGATGACAGCGCAGCGCTGTGCTGTGCTCAAGTTTCGCGCGGCTTCGCGGAGGAGGGAACTACGCGAGGTCTGGGCAGAGGAGAAAAAGACCGGACCGCAGCCACCGCCCTCCCGGCTCCGCCCCGCCCCTCAGCAGCTTCCGGCGGAAGTCACTTCCCCTCCCGCGGCGTGGCGTCTGCGTCCCATGTCGCACTTCCGGCGGGGAGGTCCCGGCCGGGAGAGCCCCGCGGGGAGGTGAGTGGGCTCGCGGCTGGGCTCCCGGCTCGCTCCCTGAGACCGGCGGGAGGGAGCCGGGGCTGGAGCTGGGAAGTGGGGTCGTGCCCAGGGCTCTGCGTGCGGCGATTTGGGGCCCGCCCGTGCTCCTGCCCCTCCCTGGGCGTCAGTTTCCCGGCCTGTGGAGGGGACAAGGGTCTCCAGGCTCCTTTTTGCGGGGCGCATGCTGGTTCGTCTAGTATTAACGGAGCACCTGTGATGTGCTGGGCCCTGGACCCAAGAGAGAATCTGACAAGTCCCTGCCCACCGAGGCTGCTTCCCGCGTCGGTGGTGGGTTGGGCAGTTAACACGTGAGCAAACAAGGAAACGTCAGCTGGTGGGACGCGCCACGGGAATGGGGCGGAGGCCTTGGGGAAAGTATTCAGCCAAGCGAAGGTCTACGAGTGTTGTTGGCAGAGAGAACAGCACGTACAAAGGGCACAGACTTGATGTGTTTGACAGATAACAGGAGGTGCTGGGGCAGTGGTAGGAGAATGAGCTTGCAAAGGTCGGCAGAGGCTAGACCGTGGGAGGCCTTCCTGGCTTGTGGGCCGTGTGGAGGAGTTGGGATTAGCCTTAAAAGGGCATGATGTACTTTGTGTTTAAGCTATCTCTGGATGCTTTGTGGATCCAGGTTGTAGGGAGGAAAGGAAACAGGGAGACCAGTTTGCAGTCAGTAGGTGAAAGATTATTGTGGCTCAGGCTGTGGTGGTGGGAGCAGACATGAAGAGAAGTAGGTGGGTGAAGAAGCATATTGAAGGTGGAGTTGACAGGGCTGGATTTGAGGAATGAGGGAAAGAGGCCATGGTCAAAGGTGACTTCACCGATTTTAGAATTTGGCTTAAGTAACTGGGTGTATGATGGTGGCATTTACTAAATGACTTCGGGTTGGGGGATAAATTTAAAATTTTAGGGCATCTTAAGTTTTAGACCTGCCAAAAAAGTGGAGAGTTAGATATACTAGTTTGCCACTCACAGAAAAGGTTAAGGCTATTGTAAAGAATTTAGGAATCATTGGCAAGTTGACTAGGTGAGATGAGATTACTTAGGGTAAGAATTAAGAGAGAGAACAGAAGCCAGGGTCCAAGCCTAAGGGACCCAGTTTTTACAGACTGAGTGGAAGAGGAGATGCGAGCTAGTAGACCAAGAAATCCAGAAAAGCAGAAGCCAGGAGAGTGTGCTGCCATGGCATCCAAGAGATGGTCATTCAAGGAGGAGGAAGTGGTCAGTTGCATAAGATGAAAATAGAGGCCTGACCCTTAAAGGGGAGATGGGGAGGCAGACCTGGTGACTCATTGGAGCAGTGGAGACAGGCTGAAGTGAGGCTAGGAGGTGAGGGAGTGGGGCTGATAGGGCAGGACCCTATGGGGAAGTTTCACTATCAGGAGACCAGCAGGGGAATAAGTCTCTCTACCTTGAGCCAGCACTGAGTAATTTACCTGATGCCACTGACTGTCATCTCCAGGAGGGAGATGGTTTTATCTTTAAAGTTGGAGAAACTAAATCCAGAGGTCAGGTAACTTAGGATCACACACTAGTGAAGTGGAGGCACCGGGATTTAATCCCAGGTCTCTAACTCCAAAACCCATACTTTTAAGCACTAAGCCACACTGTCCATGTGGCTCCACCATTGTAGTGGTGGAGGGTGGGAAATGTCATATTTGGGCTACTTTTGAAGATGGAGTTGACAGTGTTTGTTGATTGAATATAAGCTAAGGGAAAGAGTGGAGTCAAGGATGGAGAACAGTGTTTTCCTTGAGCAACTAGGTGTGTGGTGGTGCCATTTCCTGGAGTGGGAAGAGGAGCAGATTTGGATGGGGGGGCAGGTGTCAGTTTCAGATACTCTGGGTGTGAGATGCCTGGTATTAGACAGCTATAGGGGGAAGTCAAGCGGGCGGATATTCTTCTGGAGTTCATGAGGAATCAGCTAGGATACACACTGGAGAGATGCCAGAAGGCACCTCAAGGAGTGAGATTGCATTAGGCCAGGTAGGACAGTGACTGTCAACCCAGTAGATCCAACACCCCCTTTTTATTACCGGTATTTTGTAGCAGCTGTCTTCATTATCCTGAAATGAAACTTAGGGTTAATAAAAACTGCCTACACACAATTTTTTAAAAATCAGTGGTGCCCTAGCTCTAAAATAAAAGTAAAGTAATTGACAATAAAATAAAACATGTTTTAATATGTAAGTTCTGGGCACAAAGATTCCAAGAGTCACAGTGAAGTAGCTACTGCTTTCTCCTCCCTGTAGTATCTTGGGGATGTGATAGCCACAATGCAGCCATATCATTTTGGCAGCTTACAACCCAAAAGTGCCCACAGTGTGGATGTAGTTTTTCCAGAATGGGAGCTCTTGGTACCATCTTGACCATCTTGAGAGTATAGTCTCTCCTTGATGTACGTGGTCATTGGAAATTTTAGTTCATTGCAGAACCATGGGAAAACTGCTCTGTATTTGTATTTACATATAAAACAGGTTCTAGGTTCAGGGCATTATGAGCTGATCTTTTACCTATGTGGTATCAGAGTCCTGAAGGATGCAGAATGATTCTTAGTCATATGGGGTGTCCCTTCATTGTCCCTGCTCACTAAATGCCAGGAGCATCCTCGTAAAACACCACCACAGGTTTCCATGGCTCCTCTGAAGAGAACTCTAACCCTAGGGCGTACTTTGGGCAAAGCCTTGCTCCAGCTCCCTCTAGGGGAAGGGAGATGATAATGCAGGTTCCAAAGTACAGAACAGAATGTAATCACTCCCTTCAGTAAGGACTAGGGGTAAGGTAGGAGTGGGGGTGTCTGATCACATGGTTCTAGGAAGGCTTCAAGAAGGAAGTGGCATTTCAACAGAGCGGGAACATCTTAAAAGAGGTGATAAGGAGGAGACAGGGAGGAGGGGATGCTGCCGCAGCAGGTGTAATGCTGGACCCGGTGCCTCTCAGACACAGCCTGTCCACCCAGTCTCCCCAAGCCTGGCAATGCTCTGGGCACTTGTTAGGGCTGGCTGGATTGTGGAGAGGCCAGGAATGGCACCACCTCTGTAAAAGTAGTTGTGAGAGCTAGGGCAAGATGGGTGTTGGTTTCCTGGTCGATTTTTAACCCCTAAAGATCAGATCAGTGCCCTGAAAATCGCGTGCATGCTCCGTCACTGAGTATCAAATGGATTGGAGAACATACAGTATGCCAGGAGTGCCTAGGTCTGTGGACACGCTGGTCCCTCTCTTTGTGGAGCTTATAACCTCACAGGGGACAGACACTATTCAGATTAGGCCCTGCACAAGTGCTGTGAAGAAGTAGGGGAGTTTTGAGAGCCACCTGTGTCTCAGGGGAACTGATCAAGGGAGTGCGGGGAGTCAGAGGAGTGACTGAGGAGCTGACAGTGGGTAGGATCAATGAGCGAGGACTGCAGGGTGGGCTTAGCATCCTTTCCATTCCTTCAGGTGGCAGGAAAGAGGCTGGTGTGTTTGAGGAACTGGACAGCCTCAAGCTAAGGCCGGAGAGGCAGGTGGAGCCTGGTCAGGGGCTTAGGGGCCCCAGGAAGGGTTTGGGCCTTATCAGAAGAGTACTGGAAGCTGCTGCCAAAGGATTTTAAGCAGTGGTCTGATATAATCAGATTCACATTTTTAAAAGGTCACCTTAGTGGTAATTCGTGGAGAACAGCTTAAGGTGACAGGAATAGAGGTTACATGGGAATCTGTGAGCGGCTGGGCCAGGTGTGGGCTCTTTGCTGCCCGGTCTGCTCAGATCTGCTCCCTGTGGGTGGGGACAGCTAGAGGCAGGCCCTTAGGAGCCAGAGTCACACAGCTTTCACTGGAGCCTGTGTCTCCACACAACCCCCAGAGCTGCCTTTTCTTTTTTCTAGCAGCAGACCTGGGGGCCTGTGAGCCCTGTATCCCGTTAACCATGGAAAGGGTCAGCTCAGGCCACCAGCCCCTTAGGTGAAGACTCCACCTAAGGACTCCGCCTGGGCCTCTATCTGCAATCATGGAGGCAAGAGAACTCTAGCTGGGAGACGGTCTTGTTGAAAGTTGTGGTTCAGCTCAGCTGGCTGTTCCTGCAGTCTGTCTTCAAGAGAGGTGCCTACTCCGCTGACCCAGGAGCAGCTTCTACGGATGGGGAGGTGGGGCCTGGACGTGGCCTTTGTGTGGAAGGCGGTGTTGACTCTGGGGCTGGTCCTTCTGTACTACTGCTTCTCCATCGGCATCACCTTCTACAACAAATGGCTGACGAAGGTAACTGGAGGAGGCCTTGCCGGTGCAGGGGGCTGGGATGTAGGTGGCTGGAGCTGCGGCTGTGATGCCTGTTAATGTTTAACAGCAGGAGGGCATGGGCTTCAACCAGCCAAACTAGAAGCCATTAATACCTGGTGGTGAAACCTCCAAGCCTGTCGTGCTTCCCGTGGGGCGGGGGAGGTGTCCCATTAAATGTTTAGGTCAGGGAGAATTAGAGGTGGGGAGATACTGAGGATGACCTGGGGAAACTTGGGGGCTCAGGGCAGCAGCTGTTTCCTGCCTGGGAGAGAAGTATTGCAGTATTCTGATCCCTGATGCAATGTATTAGCCTAGCATGGCTCTATGGGAAGGAGCCAGGTGTGGGACAGGCCATCTAAACCAAGCCTGGGGTGTTTGCTTTGGGCTCCGTACAGAGCTTCCATTTCCCTCTCTTCATGACGATGCTGCACCTGGCCGTGATCTTCCTCTTCTCTGCCCTGTCCAGGGCGCTGGTTCAGTGCTCCAGCCACAGGGCTCGCGTGGTGCTGAGCTGGACCGACTACCTTAGAAGGGTGGCTCCCACAGGTATGTGTGGGGGCAGGACCACAGCGAGGGCAGGGCAGGAGGGAGGCTGCTGGGAAGCCATAGGCCAAGCACAAGAAGGAACTCCTTCCTCTTCCCCACCAAGCTCCCTATCACCCTCCCAGCCTGGCCTCCCCCCATCCCCACCCCCACATACTTCTAAAAAGTACCTGATAGTGAACGGGCAGAATCTCTGCCCTCCTGGGCACCATGGAGCACAGGGATAGGAATTGAATCAGGCCAGTGTCTGGTGGCAGATTTCCTAGTTCAGGTATTGAGTAGGCTGAGGTCTGAAGGACAAGTGGGACTGGCTGGTCCTGGGAGGAGGGGTGCCTGTGGTGAGGGAGGTTTAGTGCAGCATGTGGAGTCTGAGAGGGGACTGAAGTGTGTGAGGATACTGAGAGCTCAGTGGGAGAGGGGCGGGGAGAAATGGAGAGGTTGGCAGGGGTCATCCGGGAGGCATTTGTGTTCCATCCTGAGGGAGAAGGGTTTTCAGGAAGGAGTTGACAGGATCAGATTGACACTCCTCATCAGGGGATAGTCAAAATACTTCACAAATGAGAATGACAGAGGTCCCAGTATCAGGATGAACTCCAGCCCTGATGCTGCGGCAGTCCCCTTCCTTTCTGGCCAGGTGTTAACCTTTTAGTTGCTGGGTGGAAAAGGCCTGAGGCCCTCAGAGGAGGAGCCAGACAGGTAGAAAAGTGGGAGACACTGAGTCACCTCTGCGCTGACCTTCTCTGGCTGAGTGCTGACTGCCCACACTCTCTGGGGTCCCCTTGTCTCCACAGCACTGGCAACAGCACTTGACGTGGGCTTGTCCAACTGGAGCTTCCTGTACATCACCGTCTCTCTGTGAGTATCAGCCATACCCTGCCACCTCCCTTCAGTCTCCAGCTGTCCGTCCAGCTGACTGCACACCCAGATGGGTTGCCCATTCTTCCCTGGTAGGACCAGCCCTTGCTCTCTCAGCTCCTCCCTGGTACCCAGCAGCTCTCCAGTAAGTTGCCAGCCCCTTCCATGTGCCCAGCGCAGAGGGGATGCTGTGCCTGGTGGCTTGGGGAGGCCAGGGAGCTCCCCAGAACCCTGGTGATCATGGCAGGGAGAGCGAGCAGCAGCACAGTGGGGATAGGAGTGGCTGGGCTGTAGCGGACCTCACGTGGGCATGGGGGGATGCACGGGGTCGTTCTCGCTGATGTTTTGCTTCACAGACACAGCCCCTGCCTCCTCCTCTTGTCCTGTTCTCCCATCCTTCCTTCCCTATCCTGTTTTCTGCTGAGGGTGAGATAAAGAACAGAGCTTGGCATCAGACCTGCAGCCTCTTCTCCCTGGTGATAATCAGAGGCCTCCTAGTCAGAGATTTTTTCCAATTAAAGGTCACTTATCAGCCCAGACGTCTCAGGCCAGCTCCTTTTGATCTTTGTCGCCGGCTTGCCCTCAGGGAAGCCAGGGAGTGCCCCCCTTTCCAGCCCACTGATTTGTGCTCTGGGCTCCTTTCTTGGTGGTGGGCTCGAGCAGTGCATTGTGGGCAATTTTCCCTTCTAGGTACACAATGACCAAATCCTCAGCCGTCCTCTTCATCTTGATCTTCTCTCTGATCTTCAAGCTGGAGGAGCTGGTGAGGCCCCCAGCTTCGCTTTTGTCCCTCCTGCCCCCGCAGATGCTAAGAATAAAAGAGGGAGACTAAGCAATGGCCTATCACTCTGTGTGACAGAAGAGACAGGCCCAGCCCAGGTGGCCATAGTTCCCTTTTCTGAGAAGGGTTTCGACACAGGGGCAGTATTCAGAGAACACGGAGATGGGTGTGGTGGGATAATGGCTGAGGGGAGAAAGCACTCAAATTCAAGGGCTGGGACAGAGGAGGGCCTGGGGTCTCCCTGTCATACAAGGCAATGGCCCCTGTCTGCTAGGTGTAGGAAATGGGGAGGGCCACTTATGGGCCTAGGACACCATCAGAAAGCACTTCGGTATTGAAAACGATAAAGGATATTGAGTATGTATCGGCTGAGTGTCAGTCCTGCATACAACAGTGGGCAAGGACTGTCCAAGACCCTCTGGGGTCAGGCTGGGGGTAGAGGGTTTACGGCCCAGGGGCAACAAAAGGGGCTGCTGGCCCCAAACTCCAGGTGTGATGAACTCTTACCTTTGAGACCCCCAAGCTAGCTGCCACTGCTCCCCATCCTATTAGCGTGCGGCACTGGTTCTGGTGGTCCTCCTCATCGCCGGGGGTCTCTTCATGTTCACCTACAAGTCCACACAGTTCAACGTGGAAGGCTTCGCCTTGGTTCTGGCGGCTTCATTCATTGGTGGCATTCGCTGGACCCTCACCCAGATGCTTCTGCAAAAGGCTGAACTTGGTGAGCAGGGGCTGCACCCCCCAGGGAGAGGGGCGTGGGCACAGGCAGGGTGGAGGCAGAGTAGGGGCAGCCAGACCTGATGGCTCCCCTGCCCCCCTGCCCTTCAGGCCTCCAGAACCCCATTGACACCATGTTCCACCTGCAGCCACTCATGTTCCTGGGGCTCTTCCCTCTCTTTGCTGTCTTTGAAGGTACGTTGGGCTATCCATCTTGGGGGCACCTCAGGATAGCAGATCCCAAATCCCTGCTCTGAGCCTAGCACAGTGGTAGCTGCAGAGGTTACAGAGATCAGAGATGCCACCGTCCTTCCCTGGCAGCACATAGTTTGGGGGCTGGACATGCATGGAGACGAAATGGCTGGCTTCCAGCATGGTAAATGTTATTTAGAAAGCATATATAAAATACAGGGAACAGTAATGACAGTGAATGGGTACAGAGCTCTAAAGAACACCAGGACTATTGTAAAATTTTAAATAGTAACTCATTTAACCCTCTCGAGCCATCAGTGGCAGTACTATTATCCCCATTTTGCAGGTGGAAGAAACTGAGGCACAGAAGATAACGTGCCCAACGTCCCATAGCTCATAAATGAGCCTGAATTTGGAGCCAGCAGTCTGGCTCCAAGTAGTTCAGCCCTACTCTTAACTGGTGTGCATGACGCTCTAAGAAGCTGGGAGTCATGAATTGTTCCAGGATAATAGAGTAGAATAGGTAGAGTAGAGGCTCCCCAGACTGCAGATTTTGGAGGAGTGGGATTTTGGCAGGTAGGACGTGGCGTCAGGAAGTGGGAACAGGAGCTTAGGCCGTGTCCAGACGTATAACATCAGGCTGTGTGTTCAGGGTATATGGGCCGATCCCATTGTGGACTTCCAGGACTCGGGGTGGGGGCAAGGAGGCAGTGTGAAGGAGCCCGGGGATGTGAGCAGTTGTTCCCTTTCACTGTCATCTTCCAGAGGAAAGGAGAGGCAGGGAGAATTGTGTAGGCTGGGAGGTACTATGCCATCTTCCTCTCTTTGATGTTGTGGGATTAGCCTTTGTTCCCCGTCTGTTTATCCTTCCTCCCAGAATCCCTTCTACCCTCAGGGTCATTACAGAAAATTCTGTCCCACATCCATTTAAGTTTCAAGCAGTGAAGCGTCTCCAACCTCCCTGTGAAAATTATTCTGCATCCCCGTTGTCCAGGAAACTTCCATTTGGGGTTGGGTTTTTTTTTTCCTTTTTCAAATCTCTCCCCATTCCTTCTTCATGCCCTCTTGTACCAGACGCCACACTCTCCCTCCCTTCCTGGGTGTTTACACTGTGCCCCATCTCTGCAAAACCTCGTCGGAAAGCCCATGGTAGTCGTCACTTAGCAAAGCTGCATGGATTTAGCTCCTTTAATCTTTTCTGGTAAATTAATCCCCCAAGCGCCTTCATTACTTATGTTGCTTTTCCCCGAATTCCCTTCAATTTGCCGATACCTTTGCAGTACTGCTGAGCCCAGCACCAAACAAGATGTCCTACATTGTGAGGCTGTTTTGCCTGGGGGGGACTGTCATTCTGCATTTCTTTGGTGCTTCCCTCCAAAAATCTCAAAGCACTCGTCCAGCTTCCAGCTACCACAGGTATCTCTGTTGTGCCCAGTTCGGGGCTTCCCTTGCCCCTGCTGGTCCACCACGGGGCCTTTCCTGTGGGAGGGACCCGGGGAGTCATGCTCTCAGATGGACAGTGTTGGAGGGGCTCTAACTCCTCTGAAAGTCTAAGCAAAATCTGGGGGCTATGTGCATGCGTGTATGTTTCTAGAGCAAGGAGCTGTGGCTTCCATTATGTATTTATATGCGTGTTTTCTTGGGGGAAATGTTTGTCCAATTATACTGCTTGTTTGAGAAATGCCAGTCTGGTCCCAGTCCCCTCATTTTTTCAGAAGGGAAACTAAGGTCAAGAAAGGGGACATATCTCAGCCCAGGTCCCACAGCTTTGTATTAGCAAGACCTAGATTAAAGTGGAGGTTTGTAGGGATAGAATTTTTGTCCCTGTTTAAAGGCGGCCCACCTGAAATAGAGACCAAGGAACTTCCCCAGGGGAACAGGGCGTTGTCAGTCCTCACTCGATGGGCTGCTCTGCCTCTCTTCCATTAGTTGTCCCAACTGCAAAGGCCGTATGAAATCACCACTCCCTCCAGAGACCAGAAGAGAAATACTGTCTGAAGGAGCAGGCCACTTCCCATGACTTTGTGTGGGGGACTGTCACCCCTCTACGTTAGCCCAGAGGCTCAGAGGAGCCCTCCCTGTCTTCCTGGGCTTGCACTGCCCAAGGCTCTCTGTCAGCCAGCACTGCTTCCCTGGTTTCCCCATCTCAGGCCATCTGCATGGGGTCCTTTTATGCCTCCCATCCTTTTTCTCAGGGCCTCAGACAGTCACCAGGTGCTCAGTAAGTCCGCGCTGTGACTTTGGCAGATCTCATCTGGCTGACAGGGAGGGCCGGCTGAGGCAGCCCAGGGCCTGGCCTCCCGCTCTCTCTCCCCATTGCTTTCAGGTCTCCATTTGTCCACATCTGAGAAAATCTTCCGTTTCCAGGACACAGGGCTGCTCCTGCGGGTTCTTGGAAGCCTCTTCCTTGGCGGGATTCTCGCCTTTGGATTGGGCTTCTCTGAGTTCCTCCTGGTCTCCAGAACCTCTAGCCTCACTCTCTCCATTGCTGGTATTTTTAAGGTACATACTTGGGAGTGACCCTGGTCCCATCTTTGGAGGGGAGTCCTCTAACAGTTTTTCCAGCAGTAGCCTCTGTCTACTCACACACTTGCACTGCAGGGCTGGGGGGAGAGGAAACGGAAGTGCCCATTAGGCACCAGCACTGTATGCTGAACACTGAGCCCTCCACCCCCAGTCACCCCAGGCCTGTGAGTGGACTGATCATGCCTCTCACTGGGGAAACAGGAACAGCCTCCTGCTCAAAGCTACAGGGCTAGAGCTTCCAGGACAGGTGTACCTCCACTAGGCCTGGGGTACATTTATATACCTTGAATTCCGTCTCTGGTCATTTGGCAGTGGCCTGGAGCCATAGGTGGAGAAGCCCTCAGCCAGACTCATCTGTAGAGAGTTCCACAATTGACTGGCAGTGTCTACCACAGGCACAGCCAGGGACAGTTACATCATGAGTGGCGCGGGTAGCCAGTCTTGCTTTGCTGCCACCAGGCAGCTCTCTTCCATGTCCCTCCCTGCTACCTCTCCTCACTTCTCCCTTCCCCTCCTCAACCCCTTCTCCCCTCCTCCCTGCTCAGGCCATGGAGGGGTTTTCTCTTTGACCAGGCAGACACCAATACCAAACAGTATTGCCTCAACCCAGACATGCAGGAGGAACAGCTGTGCTTCTCAGAATGAATGGCCTCCCCTGTCCCATTTGGAGGCCCTGTTTAGGAAGGCCCCTGGGGCCAGTGTGTGTCCTAGAGCCCCGTGTCATGTGCATTCTCACATGGAAGCTGGGAGCTCCCACCCTTCAGTGCCTTCTGAAGGGTACCTCTCTATTCCTGTGGGTGCAGTGTGGGCTGGATACCCTGCACTCCTAGACACCCTGTACCCCCAGCCCTGGCTCTGGTTTGCCTCTTTATTTCTAACAGAATTCTGTGAGAAGCATTCTTTTGTTGCATCTCAGTGACACAAAGGTCAGCAGGGAAGTGTAACAGGCCGACCTTGACCTTGGCCTTCCTGCCTTACAGGCCAGCTTGCCCTGCCTGGGCCCAGGAGTTTGGGTGGGTCTGTATGTGTCTTCTGAGTGCCCAGGGCCCCATCTGCACCCTCCTTGCACAGGAGCCACATCCTCCTGCTGATCCCTTCCCCTTCCTGCCTCTCTACTCCAGGAAGTCTGCACATTGCTGTTGGCCGCTCATCTTCTGGGAGATCAGATCAGCCTGCTGAACTGGCTGGGCTTTGCCCTCTGCCTCTCTGGAATATCCCTGCATGTTGCCCTCAAAGCCCTCCACTCCAAAGGTAACCCAGAGCCCCTTCCGGCAGCCGGTTTTTTCATTTCCCCTATGATTCTTAGCTTTTCTGGTTTCCCCTTGACCCATACCTGGCCCCAGCCCTGCCAGGAAGAGCCAGGTGGCTTCTGACCTCCCAAGGCACTTACATTCTGGTGGCTGTCTCCATGGTTCAGCTGCTTCTACATCACTGTCACTTGAATTCAGGACATGCCTTGTGGCTCTGCCAATGCCACTCCTGGGAAGACATAGGGGTCATCTCCAGAGAGTGGGTAGGAGCCTGACTCAGCTCACGTGCAAACCAGGAAAGCCACTGTTGGGTTCATAACTGTGGTCTCTCTCTATCCCAAGGTGATGGTGGCCCTAAGCCCCTGAAGGGGGTGGGATCCAACCCCGACCTGGAGCTCCTGCTCCGGAGCAGCCAGCAGGAGGAAGATGAAAATGAGGAGCATTACTTTGTGGCCCAAGGGCAGCAGTGAGCAGCCAGGAGGAACAGCTCGGAGTGCACCCCTTCCCGTGCCATCCTGTTACCAATACTCACCAGTGGCTCAGGGCCCAGGTGGCTCTTGACAGCAGCTGGGGAGAGTGGCCAGGGAGTCACCCAGGTTTGACCATGTGGTAGGACTAGGTCAGAGGCTATGGTTCCTTGCCCTTTGGAGCTTGGCCAGTTGGGTGGTGAGCACCAGGCCAGCCCGGGACCTGGCTGGAGCTAGGCTGGAGCTATGCCGGAATCCCCACAGAAGAAGGGAATGGCTGGTTCTCAGCTGTTTGACAGGCTCTGACAGCTAAGGCTAGTTGCAGGGGCTTAGTGACCTTCCAAGGGTTGGGTTTAGACTACAGAGCAGCTGGGAAGGGGACCTGGAAAGGTCAGGGCCTTATTACCTATGGGTGGCTTTTCTCAGCTGATTTATTTATAGTTTTGAAATAAATGCTTCATGGTTCACTGGCTGCCTTGTGTTGCTGGAGGTATGGGACCAGGGACGGGGCAGTGTGGGCCTGGTCTCCCCTCCTTTCCCTGCCTAGGGCCCTCTTCAAATGCCAGGTCTCCCTGGTCTCATGCTGCTGTTCCAACATGAGTGCCCTCTCTTTGAGGCCCTGCCACACCTGCAGGCAGGAAATAAAGGCACATTTGATGAGCACTGTGTTCTGGAGACTTTACACATTTTCATACTGGATTTGAATACAGGCTTTGTCACTAGTTGTGTTGCCTTAAGCAAATTCCTTAACCTCTTTGTGCTATAGTTATTTTCATCTGTGAAATGGGGATGATAATATCTATCTAAAAATACTTAAGAAGTTTGAGTCAGTATTAGCAACAGATAGTTATGTAAGTGTTTATTTTAATCCTTTTAACAACAAAGAGACCATAGCCTAGAAAAAATCAAAAGCTTCTTAAAAAAAAGTGGCCAGGCTGGGCTTCCCATCCAGGCCTATGCCTGTGCATCACTGAGCCATCTGTCTCCTAGAAGGGTTTATGGGACCCAGGCCTTCCACTCAGCTCCCTCGAATAAGTCCTGCCTCTTCTTTAGACTGAAGTCCTCTAAAATGGAAGTGCACTGGACCCTGGCCTGCTCCAGAAGGCTGGGTTCCCTGATGGGGACAGCAGCTGGCCTGTGGGACCAAGAAGGTCCAAGCAAAGGTGCTTTTAGACACAGCAGGTGGCGCCATTGCATCACTACAGCTCCGGGAGCCCAGTCTGACCTGCCTCCACTATCCAAACTATCCAGGAGGAAAAGGGTCCATGAAGACTTCAGTGGTGAGGCCCAGGATAGGACTTACTATAAAATTTTTCTAAACAGCTTGTAGTTACCGAAGCTCACTTGGGTAAGCTTAGGAGAACTCCAATATCTCAGAACCAGGTCTGCAAACTTTCTGTGAAGGACCAAATAGTAAGTATTTTGGGTTTGTGGACCATATGGCATCTGTTGCAGCTACTCTGCATTGTAGCATGAAAGCAGCCATACATGATACAGAAACAAAAGGGTGTGGCTCTATTCCAGAGAAACCTTATTTACAAAAGTAGGATTCGACTTGCCAGCTGTAGTTTGCCAAGTCTTGTTGCGTTTAACAGAAGAATCCTTAAGAATTATAGAGTGCAACTTCCAGTTTCACAGCTAGGGAGACGGAGGCCCAGGAGGAGGCAGTGACTAGCTTAAGGCCTTCAGATCCCCCCTACTCTGGGGGAAGTAGAACTTGTATCTGCCTCTTAATACAAATTGCCAGCACAGACCAGGTGTATGGAGGTGGAGCGCCAGGGGTGCTCCAAAGTGGTGCCTTATCTGGCTCCTGCACCTCTGCCCTCCTTGGGTTCTGCAAGCCAGAGGCCAGGATTAAAGGCAGCTTGTGCTCCAGCCGGATGACGTGGGGAGAGCAGCCGCCTCCATCTGAGGGGCTGCCTGGGCAGCGAGGAGAGCCTGCCAGAGCCCCGCTGGCTCAGGTGGATGAGAGCCCCCCTCTCCCTGACACAAGCAGCAAGCGCTGCTGTCTGGTGCAGTAATTACAGGGTGCAGAACGGGGGCCCTTACCTCACGCATGTTGGGTTCGATGACAGCCCCTCATTTAGTGGCAATTACCAGCCAGGCCTGGAGGAGGGCTCCCTCTCCTCCTCCTCCCCTACCCGGTCCGCCCAATCGCCTGGCTTCCCAGGCCAGTGTCCACCCCCAGCTTTGAGCCCTACAACCACCCATGCTGTTTGCAGCCACTGCATCTCAGGGCTGCAGCGTCGCCATGGCAACTCGGTGCTTGCACAGGTTGCGGGAAGCTGAGGATATGACTTGTCTCCAAGGCTGTGGTGTTTGTCCCCACACAGCCTCCAGCTCCAAGGCTTCTGCAGAAGGGGGGAGGAGAGGAGGGCTGACCTGCAGGCTCGAGCTTTAAGTGCTTACATGCCCACCACCTCTCCCAGGAGCCTGCAGTGGAAGGAAGGTTAATGCCCCCAATATATGAGGATGACTGCGGTCGGTGCTGTGGTGGGGATGAGGACAGGCTAGAGTTTCCTTGTGGGACAGACCCAAGCCACGGGGTGGGGGGTGGGGGAGTACCTGGCATACCTTCATCTTCAGTCTGATAACCTCTGCCTTGAGGGCTCAAGGGATCATCTCCATCTGTTTGTGCTCCATTCTGCTGTGAAAAACCTGAAAGTCCCCGTGTACATGGCACCAAGAAAATTCTCTTCATGCTACTTGCTTTCTGCATCGTGGACTAGTGACGACCTGAGTTGCGTCCCCAGTTTGCAGTCTAGAGGACTGAGGGTAGGGACTCCCAGATCATCCATTTAGGTCAACAGCTGGCCACACAGCAGACACTGCTGGACTCAGGGACAAAGGCATTTGTCCTTGGAGCCATCTTTAGCCCAGGGAAATGTTGAGGCAGGAGGGTGGGGAAGGGAGAAAAAAGAACAGAGTGGACCGTTCACTGGGCACAGTCTAGGCCCTCCACATAGGTGATTTAATGCAAAACATTCCAGTAGGGATCGGTTGTACCTATTTCATAGCTGTGGAAACGCAGCTCATGGAGGTGAAATGTAGTAGTGGCTACGAATGTGGCCTTGGGATGCCGTAGACTGAGATCTGCGTCTCCTCCTTGCCCTGTGGTCAGTGGTGTGATCTCAGGCGTGTTGCAGGTCTTCTCTAAGCCCCTCTGTTTCCTTGTCTATGAAGAAGAAATAATGATACAGTAGAACCTCTGGAAGGTGACCACCCAAGGGACTGTAACAAACCGGCAGAGAGGGTCAGCATGCGGACCTAGGCCTGATACTGTACTGATACGTATGTGTGGTGCATGTCATCTATGAAAATTAAGTCAGTGTAGGGAGGTGGCCAGCTGTGGGGGTTCTACTGTATATACCTCCTGATGAAGCTACTGTAAAGATGAAATAAGGTAAGTCAAGCAGTAATTTGCACAGTGCTGGGCACATAGTCATTACCACTTAGTAAATGCCAGTAAGGAGGACATTGCAGAACTTGCCAGATGACAAAGCAAGTGAGAGGAGAAGCCAGTGTCGGAGCCTCATGATGCCTGGTCCTTGCTATAGTGCCTGCCACAGAGGAAGCATTTAATAGATTTTTTTTTGTGAAGGAATTTCTGATAGTGGAAACCAAGTTTTGCCCTGTGAGAAGAGGCTACTCCCTGCCACCACCACCCATTCCTGCCAGCCTTCAGCCTTCCAGGCAGCCTTTGGAGCTTCACCCTAACTGCACAGCCCTGACACCAGCCAGGCCCCTTCACCCTAGCTTTGTGTTAACTTATTAGCTCAACGTTTGTTCCTTTGGTTATTTACAATCACATTGGCAACTAATTTCTCAGAAACAAGTCTACAGCCCCCAGTCCTGCTGGCATCTTCCTGGTAGGGCCATTCTTTCTCCTGGATGTCTGAAGAGAAGTCTCCTGCTGGGGACAATGAGGAACAAACCATAGAACCAAAAGAAAATGCATTAAAATGCACTCAACACATGTTTCTGGAGAATCAGCAATGTGCCCTGCCCAGTGAAAGCTGCTGGAGATATAGAAGTCATTAAAACTCCCTGTCCACAAGAGACTTCTGCAGGGCTTTTTAATCCTGTGGGTCTCCTGGGAAGTAGACTCAGAGATAGAGATGAGAGGGCAGGCTGGAGAGGCAAAGATGCAGGTTTTGACAGAGGGGTAAAGTTAAGTTTCGAGGCATTTCCAACATAGACCTCAGCCAATCCCATTGGAGCTCTAAAGCTGAGATGGCCTCTCAGTTCTGGGGTGAGAGGTTTGGGCCCTTAGATTCCAAACTTAAGCTGTCATTGGAAGTGGTCCTGCCCCTGGAAGGAGACAATTTTCTTCAAATCAAGACAATCCCAAAGATTTTAAGTCCTTCATTCCCAAAGGGGGATCTGGACACTGCATTGCAGCATTTACCACACCCAGGTTGTACAGCCTAACTTCAGTGACCACCAGGGATCTGAAGAGGTAGGCAACATCTTGCATGTATATTCATATGTGCATTTTTTTGAGAGTATCCTTGACTCTTAAAAGATTAAGAACTATGAAAAAAAAAAAAAACTATTGGCCTGTGGAAAGCCAGTTTCATCCATAACTTCAAAATAGTGGGATCAGAGGTGCACACTGTAGGTGTTCAATATATATAAAAGGATGAATGGGTGGATGGACGAGTAGATGATGGATGGATGGATGGATGAACAGATGCATGAGTAGATGGATTGGTAGTGGATGGATGGATGGATTAATGAATGGGTAAATGGATGGATGGATGGATGTCTAGAAGGATGGATGGGTAGGTGGATGGATGGACAGGTAGGTAGATGGATGGGTGGGTGGATAAATGGATGGATGGATGGATTAATGAATGGGTAAATGGATGGATGGATGGATGTCTAGAAGGATGGATGGGTAGGTGGATGGATGGACAGGTAGGTAGATGGATGGGTGGGTGGATAAATGGATGGATGGATGGATGGATGGACATATGCATGAGTAGATGGATTGGTAGTGGATGGATGGGTGGATGGATGGATACCATAAGAGACAAATGCATAAAATCCACCAAAAAGGGAGCAACCAATTATGTGTTAGGAGAACAAAGGAAGAGCTGACCTTTTTAGATTGAGTCTTAAAGACTAGATAGAAGTTTACCAAGCAGACAAGAGAAGAAAGGTGTACCAGGGAGAGGGGAGAGCAGAAGCAGAGGCATAGAGATATGAGTGAGCTAGAGGGTGGCGTGTTTGGGCACTGTGAGAATCAGTTCACCATGCCAGCCAGAGTGCACCTGGGGAATGAGGACAGGTGGGAGACTACCGGTTTACCTTCTAAAAGCCCACAGGTCCTGAGGAGGTATGCTGACCGGGACTGTCCTACCAATTCCCTTGAAGAAGCAGGCATCTCCCCTCTGCCCACCAGCACTCAACAACAACCACCGTCTGTGTCTGTAGGGTGTATTGGTAAGTCCATACAAATGAAAAGCATTGGGTCATTTCCTACACTCTTTCTCATCCTTGGTTTTCTTTCATCCTGCAGTCCACCCTGCGAGGTTGTTATTAGCAGCCTACTTTCCAGATGAGAAAGAAGCTCAGAGAGGCTGAGTGACTTGCCTAAGGTCACTCAGTTCATTAGCCACCAAGCAGGGAGCCCTCCTGCCCTTCTGGGGTTCACACCCTCCAGAGCTCTACTCTCTCCACTTCTCGCTGGTTGGGGTGGCCATCTCACTCCCCTCCTGGGATTAGGGTTAGGGACAGGAAGAATGGCCTGGCACAGGGGCCCAAGATCTGGCGACAATATTTTGCTCTGGGAGGAATCCCCCTCTGAGCCCTGACCTCCTATCCTGTTCCTGGGCTGCCCCATGAATTAAACATGCCCCCGTGGTTAACTCAGTAATGCTTTTATTAATAGTTAATTACTCAATGCGCACTGGGGAAATGAGACTCACTCAGGCCTCGTAAATTAAGGCAGTGATCTTGTGAAGGAAGCCAATGGGAGTTCATTACCCCAGCCCCTTCCGTTGCTGTACCTCTGGGCCTGCCATTTAGCTGTGCTAAACTGAGGTGTGCAGGCAGGCAGGGCGGCGTGTGCGGGGATAGGGACCTTCTGCAGGGGAAGGTGGGCTCTGGGGAATAAACGTCCAGTTTCCTCAGAGAGAAAGGGCCCTAGGAGAAGGGGCAGAAGTGTCAGCTAGGAAATGTTATTCCTGCACCTTGGCGGCTTGTCATTCGCCTATGCTCCCTGTCACTGCTGGGGCCTCAGCACAGTCTTCTGGGAGCCCAGACAGGGCAAGGACACCTGTCTCAGGTGTGGAACTCCCTCACTCCTCCTACCCCCACCACACACAAACACGCAGAGATCCCAGATGGAGATGAGCGGACCCTAGGCACCTCCTCCTCAGCCCAGGGCCCCACCACCCCCTAACTGCTGTTCTCATTTCCCAAGTGTCAAAATTTCCCCTTCTAGGTTTTTGTTGTGTGAAGCCAATTGCACGTCCTGATTCTGCTGCTGAGCTGGATAAGGGACTTGTTCTAACCTGGTTTGGCTTTTCTAAATTTAACTTTCTCCCATGTTTTGTTTCCCGGGAGACAGAAGCCCCTCCATTTATCTTCCTGGGAGGACACAGGCAGTGCCTGCTTTGAACCTACTATGTGCCAGGCCCTGTCCCCATGGTTTATATTCATTAGCTTTAATTTCTAGCCATGAACTCCATCTCCCTGGGTGTACAATTCTTTATCTGACAATGGAGATGGTGGTACCTGTGTCTGGAGTCACCGTGGTCATTAAATGATGTGCTGAGACACTGCTCAAAACACGTGCGTGCTCTCTAAGTGGTGGCTAGTGTTATGAGCGTCTTCACAGCTGGACTGCTGGCTGCCCATTGTCCCCATTTTACGGATAAGCAAAGTGAGATTTTAAATACGTCTTTTGACTTGCCTGAGGACACACAACCCGGCACCTCACATTACCAAAGCTCATTATTTTCCTTCTGTGGAGGCAAAATGGGAAGCCAATCCCTGCTTCAGGAGAGAACATTGGCCTTGCCCCAGGAGCCAGGAAGATCTGCCCATCTGGCTGCAGGTCAAAGAGCCTCACCAGTGCAGTCTGGGATGAGATGCAAGGCTTTGCCCCAGATTCAAATCCTGCTGTACTCACTATTACTTTAACACATGGAGCCTCAGTTTCTACTTCTGAAAAATGGGCTCAGGGTAACACCTACCTCCTTGGACACTCATAGTTGCTTTCAGAATGTTCTGCACCTGGGTTTCTTTATATGTAACATGGGGACAACAAAAAACTGCCCTCACTAGGTAATTGGAGACCCCACAGGGATAATGGCCACCAATCGGCCTTGCAAGCAGGAAAATGTAAAAAAGATGAGCTCCTAGCGTGCTCAGTTGAGGCCCCTCACAGGCAGGGCTTTTAGCAGAGCTTCTGGGGTTAAACACTCTCCATGTGGATGAGGTGACCCCTGGCCTAATGCAGGCTCTCCTGGGTCCAGCATGCTACCTGTGGCTTTGCCAGGCACAGTCTCTTGGCTGCGATTCCCCAAACTGCCAGAGCTTTACACAGGCAAGGATTCTGGGGCGGGAGATTGAAGCCTCCCCGGGTAGGGAGCACTAGTCGTGAAGGAGTGTGGCTCGGGTGCATCTATAATACGTAGCGTCAGATTTAAATGTCACACAATGGGCCGCAAGGGGCACCTATACCGCCTCTTCATCTGCCTGGCGGTAGCTGACCAAAGGGAGGGAGATTTGGTTTCTTAAAAAACTAAACAGTTGTTGAGCACTCTGGCGTTGCCTGGGCAACAGTTGAGGGGGAGAAGGAAGCATCTTATTGTTTAAAGTTATTCTTGCTCGATTTCAAAGGGCTTCTCTGAAAAGACCACATTCTCCAAGCAGCCGGGCTGGTCCTCTCCACCGTCCCCACAGTGCAAGCCCAGCTTTTGCCGCCCTCAGCCCCCATCCTCACTTCCCAGCCTGAACCTGTGGAAGGTCACGGCTGTGCAGGACACCAGGGCGCCAGCTTCCCTCCTGCACTCCGTGCATTCAGCCCCGGGCCCAGCAGGGCTAACCCAGGACCAACACACAGGCAATGTGCATGCCACCCCAGCACTGGCTGCCTTCCCAGCCATCCCCGACCTGGGCATGTGGGCACAGTGACCTACGAGTCAGCTCAACACAAGTGCTTGAACTTGGGGGCAGAGTATCTTGACTGCATATGTTCCAGATATGGGCATCTTGGATTTCAAGCCCATACAGGGCCAAGAAGAAGGTGGCTGTGTCAGGTCATTACTCAGGGGCAGTGGCTGAGTGCAGCGCCAGGAACATTTAAGACCATGTCAGGTGGCCTGGAACCCGTGCCCTCTGCCTCTGCTGTGATGCCGTATTGGAATTATTTACTCATCTCTTCTCCCCTTGAGGCTGCCAACTCCCTGACAGCCCGGCCATGTCTGTTCATCTCTTGTAGTCTCATAAGCTGCCTCAAATCCTTTCAGGAGCAAGACAAATTCTGACAATCCAAACGAGATGTACATATATTTTTCATTAAAAAACATTTAGATGGTAAGCACATACACATGACACAGAATTCAAAACATTCAAAAGGAACAAATACCTATGTCTTCTGGTGCCCAGTTTCCCTCCGTGGAAACAGTCATGGTTCCCAGCTTCGGGTGTATCCCTCCAGAGATACTCAGTTCTTATAGACGCAAATGGGCACCAAATTAGACATGACGTTCACACCTCTAGCCCCTGTGCCTATCACGGGGCCTGGCACATATTAGGTGCTCAGTAAAACAAAAGCTGGATGGATGGATGGATAGACACATGAAGGAAGGACAAATGGCCAAGCAACTCAGTATAGCTACTTCTGGTTTCTCACAGATGTTTGGGTTCCCCAACAAGGAATTTCTTTTGGGAAAGCTGACAGACCTGGTATTAGACACTCTGAGTCTGGGGGCCTATATTCAGGTAAAGATGTCCAACAAGTAGCTGGATTTGTAGTTGTATCAGGTGGGAATTTTATTCTACTGCCAATAACTAGGCCCAACTACAATAACTTAAACTCAAACAGGTTTGTTTTATCATGATGAGAGGACCAGACAGATATTCAGCCCCTCCTGAAGTCAAGAATATCAGGGTCAAAGTCACTGGGATTCCCTTAACCTTTCCCTACTGGTCCCAAAAATGCTTTGGGGGTTGGGGAGCTTCAACCATGATGTCCAAATTCCAGGGAGGAAGAAGAGGGTGGAGAGGAGGCATCAATCTCCCATAAAAAGCCTGTCCCTGGAAGCCCACCCTGTGATAATGTCTCCAAGGCAGCCCCTAGCTGCAGAGGGGGCTGGGATTTGTAGCCTCTGGGCTGGGCACATTTCTCCCCCTGATAATATTGGGGGCCATTAGTGATGAAGAGAGGGAAATGGAGAAAGGGGATCTAGCAGCCTGCACCACATGGGTGGGGACACAGATTAGTGCAGGATAGTGTGCCTCAGGCACCAGCATGAGCCAAGGCCCAGAGGGTGGGGGCCGGTGGCTCAACCTGTCCTCCACTCTATCCTATTGGCTTCAACCTCCAGATGCGTCCCAAATGGAGCCCTGTCTCCCACTCCCATTCCGGTCCAAGCCCCCTCTTCTTTCACCAGTGGTTACAGCTACCTCATATCTGGTCTTTCTGGTTCCCCTCCTACCCACCCCTCAGCATCCCATTCTCTGCCCCACAGCCAAGTGACCCTTCCCATCAATAAACCTAAAGGCAATGCTCCCTGTTCAGAACCCTCCACAGCACCCCCCCTCACTGGGAGCACAATCCCGAGTCTTCACCCAGGCCTGCAACTCCTACGTTATGTGCTCCCTAGTGCTCTGTCCTCTCCCTCTGCTGGTCACTCTGCCCAGGCTGCCCTGACTGCCTGGCTCCTTCTCAGCCTGGAGCCCTGTGACTTGCTGTTTCCTCTGCCTGCAATGAACTTGACTCCAAATCATCACGTGGCGGCTCCTTTGCCTCCTTCTGGTTGCTGATCAAATACACTTCCTCAGAGAGGCTTCCTTGTCCACTCCTCCTGCAACCCAGCCCTCCTCCCAGCACGATGCTCTCCGGGAGTTAATGCATTTGGGGCCAGAGACCCCTTGGCATCTGGTGAGGCTTAAGGCGCCTTTCTCAGAATAATGATTTTAAATGCATAGAAGAAAATACATAGATTTACAAAGGCAGCCAATTATATTGAAATAGTTCTCAAAATATTTACAAAACAAATGTGTGATATAGTACCAAGTGTGCTTGTTTAGTAACACGTTAAACAACAAGATCTAGCAGCAGTTCTATTAACTACCACAGTTTTGAAGCAGTGATGAGTGTCAATGATATTTCAGAATGTCCGCAACAACTGTAATGTGATAGGAAATATCTGATTTCTGTCGGTGACAAAGTCACAGGCACTGTTAATACTACCGTGGTGTGTTGCCAACACTGATAATGGAAGAGAAATGCATATTTCAGTTACAAGTTTTTCCCATCTAACATGTCCCCCCCCATCTAACTATATTGACCCCCTGAATTCTATCTACAGATTCCCTGGGGAAAGGAGAGGTCCTGCTTTTTTTTTTTAAGTCCCTTTCACTGGCTGACATCATACATTGCTTTGTGAACTTACTATCATTCCCCCCCAGGAGAGCAGAGATGTTATCTACTCTGTTCTCTGCAGTTTCTTCAGTACCTAGAACAACACCTGGCACACACCTAGGTGATCAACAAATATTTTCTTAAATAAATAAGCGAGCAAGAGAGGAGGCTGCGAAGAGGGAAATTGAAGGCAGATGTAAGAGGACTTGAGAGACACACTCAGGAGCTTGACCGTGACCGGTGATGACGGATCATCCTGGGAAGGAACACCTTCCCCAGGACAGCCATGTTAACAGGTGGGGTGACGGGAGCTGGGTTGTTAAGCAGACCAGCTATAACTGCCTTCTGGAGGGAGCACAGGCATAAACGTGCCCCTGTATCAGGCCTGGTGTTGGCGGCCACTCTACTCCTTGCTCTCCTGGCTCCTCCTTCTGGAGCCCTGGAGCTTTAGCAGGAGCCTTGGAGAAGCCAGGCCCCAAGTGCTATCATCATTCTTCAGGGTCTCCTGGGCAGTAATGGTGGCCCAGGCAGTGAGGACCGGGCCCACAGGCTGTGCTGTGGGGAAGGAGAGGCCCAAAAGTGATAATGCACCATGGGGACATCTAAATGGCAGCGATCACAGAAGGATCCAATGCATCTCTGCCAAGGCAGAGATGGATCACCCCTCCCAGACTGGGACCAGATATTCAAGGCCATGGATTTTACAGCTACCTGAGAACCTGGGGACAAAGCCAACTTCTGGAATCAGACCCACTTGGGTGGAATTCCAGCTGGGCCACTTGTTTCTGAATTGCGTGTGGTTGAGTAGGTCATGTAACCGCTCCAAACCCATCTCAATCTCTAAACCAAAGGTGGTTCTTTCTACACCACAGATTTGGGGTGAGATTGAATGGGAGAAAATACCCATTGTCATAAAACAGCCGGGTCAAAGCCAAGTGCACAATAGATACTCACCAAGTGGGGATGCTTGTCACTAAAAACATAGCAAAATGACTTGTGGGGTCAATAGTCCCGCTAACATTAGCATCCCTTCGTAATCCAGCTTACCACCCTGCCTAAAAAGGAATAGGAGGAGAACAAGGTGGTAACATAAACAAGATGGGAGTGGAGAGAAAAGACACTTCTAGAAACCATTCTGCTTTGGGTTCAAATCCCAGCTCTGCAGATTACAGCTGTGACCTTGAGTATGTCGTATTGCCTCCCTGTACTCACTTTTTTCATTCACAAAACAAGATAAATCTCTTCATCTCATAGTGCCGTGAGGACAAGCGTGTCCTACGGGCATGGAAGGCCCATGTCCACAACACCCAATCACAGCCCAGCCATGCACAGGGAGCGAGGGGGACACAGATCATGGTAATAATCCCTTGCATTCGTCAAACATATCACTCTTTAGAAGGCATCCTTTCACATCCATCATTGCATCTGAGCCCGACTTCAGCTCTTCAGGGCGAGAGAACTGTGAATTTGGTCCTCGTTGGTAAAAGGGAGCACAGCTCAGGTAGTGACGGACTCACAGAAGCAAGGTGCTCCAAGTTCGCACAGCTAGCATGGCTTAGGGCAGGAAGCCAGATATCTCAGCTCCTCTTTTCAAAACAGACATTCCTCTATGCACCCAACTGTCCCTGAACTAAGCCTCAGAGAAATGGCAATAAATAAGGCAGACACAGCGCCTATCCTCAAGGAACTTAGAGTCTGGAGGGCTTAGGATACAGAGAATTCCTCCCACCCTTCACTGGTTGAAAGGAAATCTGTGTTTGCTCACGGATGACAGACCAGGATGTGCCCTAAGTCCAGAGTCATGGTCAGGAATAGAAGCATTCTCTGTCAGTGGGGATGAAATCCACTCATTAATGAGTCCAGAAATAGATACGAGGATTCCGCATGAACACGAGCCCCCAAACAAAGGATTCCATGGCCAAAGGCATCCAGGAGAAGCTACCCCACCTCGGCCCTCTCGGAGAGCCGGGCCGCTCATCAACAAATACAGGTTCTCTGGAAAGTGCCAGGGAAAGAGGGACTCCTTTGACCAGGTGAACCTTGTTTTCAAATAAGGTTCTGGAAAATGTCAGGCAGAGGAAGGAATACAGCATTCAGAGTCAGAGTTCCCTGGGTTCCAGGCCCAGCCTTAGATAGGATTTGAGCATGATGAGCTGTTGAGACATGGTAACTCGGGGAGTGAGCAGTGATTTGCTCAAGGTCACTCAGAATCAGACACAGAACACAGGTCTCCACCCTGTGGGTGGCACAAGAGGTGTCCTTAAGCATATGCCATTTTGTGTCCTCTCCGATGGAGTGGCCCCGCCCCCGGCTATGTGGTTATTAGCTATGGGGCTGCTACTTCATACCCAGTCCTTGTACAAATTACAAAAAGACACCATGTTCTGGGCCAACAAAATCTCATGTCAGGACACATGAATCGAGAAAGTATAGTGTGGTGCCTGAGCTAAGGAGCATTGTACAGAACACAACCTATACAACTGTACATGGCCGCCCTTCTTAGCCCCTTTCTCCTCCTCCTCCCCCTCACTCCTTCCACCCTCCATGTGAGGGGTGCCCTTCCCTCGGGGTGCCGGTGGAGGCTGGTGAGGGCCCAGCCCAATTGCTGGGCTGCACTTTCCAAGCCCCAAAGCTGTACCAGCCAAAGGTGCTGACTCAGCAAACTTTAATTTATCTCACAGGCCAGGGGTGCGCATGAAGCAATTAGTGAAATAATGGTTATGTCGCACTAAAAATTATTTATAGAGTCACCGTACGCACAGCTGTGATTAAATTAGACAACCAGGGGGACTTTAACTGCCAGTAGAACCAGCATCCTGGGCTCAGGCTCCAGCTGGCCAGGGATGGGGTGGGGTCACTCTTCTTGTCCACTCAGCCCAGCCCCCACCCAGTAGTTGAGCCCAAGTGAGGATGGGAAGGGTCGGCAAGGACAGGGCTATTGGGAGGGGTTCCCATCCCAGATGGTCTGTGCTGCCAGGACCTCTGGAAATCAATGTGTCGTGAGCTCCCACACATTTGAGGCTGGGGGCAAGCACCTTTGTTCACATAGTTTTCTGTGTGCTTCAATGAATGAATTAGATGGATGGCCCTGGAGCATCAAGGGCTTGGCATTGACCCCAACTGCAGCCCCTGAGAACCATAGATCACCCCCCTCCATTTTACAGATGGCAAAAATGAGGGCCAGAGATTGCCTCTCTCTTGTTCACCTGACAGGTGTCAGGAGACCTTCCATCCAGTCTGGGCCTTGGGTGAGCCCTTTACCCCTCCCTGGACCTCACTGAACCCCCCAAGAGTTAAAGTGTGGACAGGCAGCTTCCACAGGAGGGAACAGGTGTTTACTGAACACCTACTACATACTGGATACTCTTCTATATTTGAATTTATTGCCTTATTCATGTTTGTTTAAATTCTTATTTAGTTCCTCACAACATTCCTGTAAGGTACTATTGTTTCTACTTCACAGTTGGAGAATCTGAGATTCAGAGAGGAAGAGCTAAATGCCCACAGTCACACAGCAAGTGAGGGAAGAGCCATTTTCTAAAGACCCACCAGTCTCTAAAGAGGGAACGTTGTGGTGCTTTGAGTATTTGAGGGGTGCCTTCTGTGTGCCTGGCACTGTGCTGTGTTGCTACAAAATTAAAACAGGCCTTCCTTTGCATTGGACACTGGGCCAAATGCTTGATAGGCATTATTCATCCTTAGCCCTTTGGGTGTAGGTGGGGAAACTGAGTCATGGAGTGGTTCAAGGCACCTGTGAATGGCAATGTTTGTATTCGTTGCAAGATCCAAGATAAGGAGCTTTTAAAGAGGTTGCAAGCTCAGCTGCCCACAGGCCCCAGCAAGTGACTGAAAAGGACCTGGATGGCAGCTGTGGCTGTTTGGACTCATTCCGTGCTCTGGCTTCAAAGTCATCTCTCAACATGAGGCAGCCCCAGGTTCGGCAACCCCCTCCCCACAGGCCAGAGCTACCTGTGTGATCCCATGATTCTCCCACTGCCTGGAATGGTGGTGGAGCCCTGGCCCTCCCATTCCTCCCCCTCTGAGCTAAAGATTTTTTCAGACCCTTTTATGAGACTTCCAGCCTTGGTCATCTTTCCATAGCTAGGGCACTTTCTGCACCTCCTGTCCTCCCTCCGAACAATCTCCTAGGGGCTCAGAGAAAGGGGTGACAGAGCAGGGCTTGAGGCTGATGGCCTCTCCCCAGACTCCTTCCCCTCCTCTCTTCCAGCACCTTCCCCTGTGCCTCCCCCACCAGTTCAGGCTGTGGCCACAGTGGCCCCTCCCTCCGATCACAATTCCACTGCTGTGAAGTGAGAGGAATGCTCCAGATGTCTCCTGGGGGGTGGGGGCATGCTCTCACAGATCTCTGGGACCCCAAAGGAGGAGGGCTAGACAGAGAGGTCAGAGAACCAAGAGGCGCTGGCTGCCCCTGGTGCCCCATCTCCAGGCAGTTCTTCCCCTTGGGGAGTAACCTCTGACCCCACAGGACGCATCCTCCCCCTCGCTGCCCCCTCCACTGCCCAGGTGAGGCTCCTCATCCGGGCCCTCCTGGGTGCACACAGGCCTCATCCCCTCTCTCAGGTCCATCCTGAGCCCTGCTGCTGCCTCTGCCACTTAGCATGCAGCCCCGGTCTTGCAGGCTGCAGCAACCAAATGAGATTAGCTCACCGGCTACAGCAAGTCCCCACCCGCCACCGCCCACAGCCCTGCAGAGCCGCCAGCTGTTCTGGTGAGATCCCCACAGCTAGGCAGGCCCAGCCCCGGTTCAGCCCTGGCCACCTCCCCCCTATCACAGTGGGGGCCAGAGCAGGGTAGGCAGGAAGAGGACGGAGGATCCTGGCTGTCTGGGTACCCCTGGCCCTGGGCCTCCCCGCCCCTCTCCTGACTGGCAAAGGGAGCCGGCAGGACGAAGGTGCCAGCTTAGCCCTTTGGCCACTGTCGGGAACCACAAAAGTTTCCACAGCCTGTGACAGAAACTGGCAAGAAGGAAGTTTTCAGGAAGGCTAAGTTCCCAGCCAGCCTCCAGGGAGAGACAAGAGACTTAGAACGTGGGTGCAGGTGTCTCCGGGAGGGTGCCTGTTGCCTGCTGACTGCTGCGGCCTCCCTACCATGGCCCAAGCTCATCTGAGTGCCCTGTGCCTTGTCACTACCTCTCCCAGTTCTCCATCCCGCAGGCCACCTGCCCAGCCAGCAGGAAAATGCTCGCATGGCCACCCTGGCAGTTCTAAACCTCCCTGAGGCTCCATGCCTGGTTGGCTCCCGGCAAGCTGCTGCCCTTAGAGTCTCACGTTGGCACCTGCCAGCTGAGGGTAAAAATCCCAGCTGGCCTCCCCCATCCACACGGCTAGGCCAGGGTGGTCCCGCTGGACTGAAAGGGGGCCCAGGGTAAGGGAGGGACACCCCACTTTCCTCCCCAGAAGGGAAGGCCCTATGAGGCCTCCCCCAGCACACACGTCCCTGCCTGTCTCCCTTTCACCCCCTTACCCAGGCGCCCCACCCAGCCCTTCACACTTCAGTCTTCCCTCTAGGAACTTGCTGCGCGGCTTTGGGCAAATCACCGAACCTCTTAGAGCCTCACTTTCCCCATCTTCAAAATGGGAGTGATCCCTACTTCTCTCAAGGGCCATTGTGTGGCCCACAGTAGACCACAGGTTTGTGTGCCCCTGTGAGTCAGAGAGCAGGGACTGTTCATCTTGGTGACAGCTGCTCCTGGGTTTGTGTGTGTCCTCTTGCCTCGAGCCCACAAGCTTTGCCCAGCCACACTGAGGATCCTCAGCACAGTTCACTCAGGGCAGAGATGGCCCCTTCTCAGATGGAGAACAGAGGTCCCTTTGGCCTCGGATGCAAAGGCAGGAGGGCGTGGATGAGAAGCCCGTCACAGGAAATGGCTTTCTTATCGCGACACAGCCTGAATTGCCAGGACCAACTCTGGAAATTGAATTGCTCCCCTCCACGGTCTCCCTCTGCTACCCCTTCCCTCCGTGCGCTTCCTGTCCCTTCCCTGCCCCCATCCCTCCTCTTTGAAAGCCTCCAGGGCAGAGGCAGGTGGGGAGGATGCTGAGTATTCTGAGGAGACTGAGGAGCTGGGAGGCTGGGGCAGCACAGGGCCTGAGAAAAGTAGGTCTGGGAGCCAGGTGGGCAACAGGGGATTCAGCAGACAGGGCAGACAGGGGCGCCACTGGCCTCTGCATCCATCAGACTAGAGTTTGGGCCCGCCAGGTTGGTGCCCCCTCCTCCCTGCTGGCCCCACTCCAGCCCCCACCTTGGCGCCTCTGCAGGGCCTAGAAAGGACCCTGATGGCCGGGGCAGAAGCCTGGGCTGGAGCCTACGGGTGCTTGGAAACGTTCCCAGTAAGTTCCTGGCAGAGCTAGGCTGCAGGTGGTGGGGACAGCCACGGGCGGCCTGGGGCAGCCAGCTGTGTAATCAGGCAGCACTCACTGCAACCAGCCTGGACAGGAGGTGGAGGTGGGAGGAGGAGCAAGCCAACGTGGAGTCTCCCTAGGGAACTCAGAGTCCAGGGAGCTCAGGAGGAGCTGCAGGGGGCTGTGCAGGGGGCTGTGCAGGGGTGAAGGAGACATGTCTAGATCTCTATAGTCCTGGGTCTTGGACCAGCCTGCCCCAGACCCGATGGAAAATCAGAAGGTAAATGCTGTTGCCTCCCATCCCACATTTCCACCTAGGGCCTAAACATCTCAAACCCTCTCTTTAATTGGCCCTGACCCTCAGCAAGGACGTAGCCCCTTCCCTCCCCTTCCCCCTTCTCATCCCCTAGCTCAGCCATCTCCCCTCCATGAGTCCACCTGTGACTTGTCTGGTACAGATAACCTGGGGAATGGAGCCTGACACAGGTAGGACCCCAGCCCCTGTATTAACTTTGGGGCCTGAATACAGACAGAATCCTCTCTGTATTCAGGCCTCCTCTCCCCAGCCCCACCACACACACACACACACACACACACACACACACACACACACACACACTTTTTGGACATACAGACTGTGCTATTGAATCTCAAGTTCACATATCATCAGCTCCAGAAACCTCTTAATCCAATCTCCATTTAACTAGTGGGGAAACAGATCAAAGAAGGAATGGACTTGTCCAGAGTCACATGACAAAGAAACCCCTCTAAGCCCAATTAATCCTTCTCCTTAAAGCAGGGGGCTCCCGGCAGTCCTCACTGGCCGCAAGATTCTTCCTGGACTTTTCAGGTCCTCCTGGCCTCCCCATCACCTGTGCCTCCTAGACCTAGCCAATTGCAAGGCCCCAAAGTTAATAAATCAAGGTGACTTTGGGGGACAAGAATCGGCCTCTTTTTCCCTTGTCCCTCCCATTTGCATAATCCTGGCTGGCAATATGATAATGATGTTTGTTAAAGACAGAGCACAATAAATTAATACCGTTAAGTTGTTGCTGCAAAATGCAAAGCAGGTAATTTACTGCCAGCAAGGAGCGGAGCCTTTAAACTGTAATGGATTAACTTTCCCAGCAGCAAATGTGTCCCGGGGGAGGGAGGGAGGGAAGCAGGGGCGGGGCTGGGGGTGATAGGGACCCCTCCGCCTGCTTCCCAGGGCCAGGCCTGGGCGTCCAGGCCAAGATCTTAGGCCTCCACCAGATGTCAACCCTTTCCCCATTGTACAGAAGGGGAAACCGAGGCCTGAGCAGGACAGGGAGCTGTGGCAGTCCACGGGAGGCTGTGGTGGTGACCTGGGGGTTTGTATGATACCCACTCCCTCTAGAAGACAGGGCTGTGGATGCCGCATTTGCACCCCCACTTGGGGACACTCAGAAGGAGGCCCTCCTCTTCCTTGAGGGGGACTGGAGAGATCCTCCAGGCACAGCAGAGGCCTCAGCCTCGGTGGTAGGCCAGGCCCAGTCCCTGACTCCTCAAGAGTCCACACCCTGGGAAGAAGGAAAGGATCTAGGGTTTGGCCAGGGCCAAGGGGAGGGCATCAGGAAGTGGGAAGAGTGGACTGGCAATGACCCTCCCCAGCTTCCCCCAGACACCAGCTCTCACATTCTGGGAGGGGTAGGGGCTGATGAGGGTGAGAGGAAGAGGCTAATTTATCTGTGGATGTTGAGGGGTGAAAAGATGGCAGTGGAGAAGGTGGGTGCTCAGGCGGGGGCTCATGTGAGAGGCTGGCAGGCCAAGGAGAAGCGGGGGCAGTGGACCAGGGCCTCTCGCGGGCAGCCCCTCCTCCGGGGCTCAGACAGCTTCCTTGGTGCTGAGGAGAATTGCTGCAGCCCCAGCTCAGGGCGGGCCGCAGGCGGGTCTCTGGGATCCCAGCAGAATTCTAATTTCACATTTATCTCTGCAGCTTCTCCAGCTATATTAAAGGGGCGACGCTTTGCAGTAGGCTCCCGGGCTAATTGGATTTGGGCCTCCTCTCACTACCCATGAGAGAGGGACATGCGGCAGCCCTGAGGGACAAGGGATGCTCAGGGACCTGGCTGGGGCTGTGGTCCCTAAGGCCAGACTCCTGGGTCACAGTCCTGTCTGCCATGTGGCCTTTGGTGTGCCTCTCTGGGGGTGTTAATAACACCTCAGGTGAGATGGTGATAATAACATTAAATATAATAACACCCTTCACGTAGATAGCATTTTCCAGATACCAGGCACCGTTCTAGGGCAGATACCAGGCACTGTTCTAGGGCAGTACAGGGCAGCACCCAGTAAGTGCTATGGTGCCCCATTGTGTAGATGAGTAAACTGAGGCACAGAGGTTTAAGTAAGGTGCTCAGATAGATCCCACAGTGAACCTTTTAGGCTTGTGAGGTGCCTGGGGTCCTATTTTTAAAAACCCAGTTACACTTGAACAGCCCTGGAGTTAGGGATGGACTCCCTGTACCCATTTCACATGTGGAAAAACTGAGGTCTGGTCTACAGCTGTTTTTAGCTTTAGGGTTCTCTCACTTTCACCAAGGGCTCCTCTCTTTTCCTCATACTACAGGACATTTCCTGGGGCTTCAGAGGGTGCATTTGGAGCAAGTGTCAAGGTGGGGCGGGGGACCTTGATCCTAGCACCTACCTTGCTTCACTTTTCTCCTTCCCTGAGCTGAGGCTTCCATCCTTGTGTCCTCCAGCCCTGCCGGGGACTCTTGCCCCTCCCTGGCCTGGAGGGAGAGCCTCACCTCCTTAGCAGAGAAACTCCAGTTGCCAATCACATAGTCCTGCAGTTCCACAGTGGGAGGATGGAGAGGAAAGGACACTGTCCTGTTTCCCCGGTGGCCCTGGAACCAGGCCCTTTATATGTGTTATCACATGTTGACTTCTTAATAGACCCACAAGTCAGTGCAGCCCTCTGCCCATTTTACAGAAAAGGAACTGAGGCTTCTGTGAAGGGCTTTGCGCAGCAAGGACCTGATTGAGCTGGATCTAAACCCAGGTTTGTCTGGATCCAGAACGTGAACTCTTACGTTGAGACTCAGAAGTTCCAGTATCGGAAGGCCTGGCAGAAGGCCCAAGAAGGGAAAGTAGAGGGCACCCTGGCCTGGGAACCAGGGGATCTGGGTTTAGATCTCCACTCGGCCCCAAACTCACAGTGTGTTTCTGGGCCAGTTATTTGACTTCTCTGAGCTCAAGGGCAAAGTGAAGATAATAAAAGTGCCTACTTCACAGAGCTATTGTCAGTATGACAGGAATTATAAATAAAGCGCTGTCACAGTGCTGCCACCCAGTAGGTGCTCAGCCAATGCTGGCCAGCCTGTCTGTGGAGGGTGTGTTCACACCAGTCTCCTGTGAGCACCAGGGTAGCCGGGAGAGCTCTTCATAGTGGTCTCGGAGATTGGAAGCGTCAAGTGCAAGATGGGGAAACTGAGGCTCAGGATCACAATGTGTGAGTGAGTGTCAGGGCCAGGACTCAGTCTCCTGGTGGCCTCTCTCTTCCAGCCAGGGTGACAGTTCTCCTTCTAGTCTCCTTTTGCCCTGGGTGTCTGCATCTATCTGTCCAGGCCCCCCTGCGAGGCCAGCTGGACAACTGACCCCAGCAGCCCTTTTCGGTCCAGCCACTGGCAGGAACCAGCCAGAATTGATGCAAAGAGACCCCCTCTGGAGGCTGCTCTTGCTGAGTCCCCCATCCAAATGTTAATTTTGCTAAGGCCTTGATAAATCTTCCTGTTGTCTCCATCTGCTCCAGACATAGATTTCATCTTATTGAGAGGTGACACTTCTGCCCTTTGGTACCAACTATCAATTTCAGGCAGCAACCAGAGTGGAGAGCAATGAAGAGCCAGGCCTGCAAATGCCCCCTGCTACCACCCACTCCTTCCCTTAAACCCCAGTGGGGCCAACCAGTTGAGATGACTGCTTCACCAGCCCTTCCAAAAAGGGGTGAGGACCCCACCCAAGCATTTCCATACACAGCTGGTGACGTCCAGCAGCCAGCACCTGCACCTCTTTTCTGGGGGTGTTCTCCAGAATCCCTTTGCTGCCCAGAGGGCAGACTGGAAGATTCAGAAATTAATGTCCAATTCTTAACTAACAGCTCTTCGGAGAAGAAGTCAAAGAACCTTCACCCTTTGTGGAGAAGTAGCAGTGGAAACTCAGGTGTGACTTTTACACTGCCTCCCTGAA
Organism: Nycticebus coucang; assembly: GCF_027406575.1. Classification (NCBI taxonomy): domain Eukaryota; kingdom Metazoa; phylum Chordata; class Mammalia; order Primates; family Lorisidae; genus Nycticebus; species Nycticebus coucang. Next base: position 52,678,959 of record NC_069800.1, on the reverse strand, counting down.
TTCCCCGGGGGAGTCAAGCTCCTGCTGCCCACAATGTACAGCTGTGGTCCTCAATCCCCAGGCTTCGGGCTGATACCAGTCCACGGCCTGTTAGAAACCAGGCCACACAGCAGGAGGTAAGCAGTGGGAGAACAAGTGAAGCTTCATCTATATTTACAGCCACTCCCCGTACCCTGGTCTGTGGAAAAATTGTCTTGCATGAAACTGGTCTCCCGAGCCAAAAAAGCTGGGAACTGCTGGTGTACAGGCCAATAAGACACCCTCTACTGGCTGTTTCTCTTCCCCGCTGCCCTGCTGGCCCTTCCTGGGATCCCCTCCCCCAAAGACTACTTGCTTTTGAATCCTTTTCTCAGGGTCTCCTCCTGCAGGAACCCAAACTAAGTCACTCGCCGAAAGCTTTTTAGCCTTCAGGATGGAATGCACCCTAGTCAGCAGTGGAGATACAGCGAGAGGCCTGACATTTAACCAACACCTACTATGTGACAGGGACCATATGTTTCTTGATTCCAGAGTAACTTTTTATTCAAGCTGCATGACAGGTCTTGGTGGGGCTTGCCCAGTTTTACAGGTGAAGAAACATGCTCAGAGAGGTGAAGTTACTTGCCCAAGGTCACACAGCCAGGAAACAAAAACGCCATATCCAAACCTAGGCAGCGCACCATCTTATCCACTCCTTTCTACCCCCTCTGGGCAGGGGCATGAAATGGAGCCAGGACTCACCTCTAGGTACAGTTAACACTTCAGTGGGGCGAATTCCTCCTGAGGGCTTACAATGTGGCTAAGGATACAACAATAAAGAGATGCAGTTCCTGCTATCAAAGGGTTTGGAGATGTAGTGGAAAAGATAGATCAGTGAAAGACAGTATTATGGAAACCCAAGTGCAAGCAGCATCTTCTCTACAAAACCATCATCTTAGAATCATGGGAAATTCATGTGGGAGGCAGGTGAGAGGTTTTCTGTTGCAATACATCATTATATGAATGGGGCCGCTGAGGTCCCAAGAGAGATAGGTACTCACCTGAGGTTGTACTCTAGTGTCTGAACTCTGTTAAACATTTCCCCAAGAGAGCCTGAAGATTCCAAGCAATTCTCAAAAGTCGGAAGTCTCAAAGTACAAAAAAAAAAAGAAAGAAAGAAAAAGAACAGATTTTACCATATAAAATATTTAAACTTTTGTACAACCTAAGAAAAAAATAAGCACACAGAGTCAGGAGAAGGTATTTGCACATAGCAGGTAAAGGGTTAATATTCTAATATACAAAGAGCTTTTGCCAATCAATAATGGAAGGACAAACAACCGAAAAAAAAATGGACAAAAGATAATGAGCAGAAGATGCCAGTCTAAGGAGTTAATGCCAGAGCTTTGGACTTGTAAGCATCCCGAGGGTGGTAAAACTGTTATTACTTGTTAAAGAAATGCTTATTCATTATTAAAAAAACCATTTGTACTGTGGGTCACACATTACTGCTTGTTAAACACATTAAAGCACTGGGAATCCTCCCAGATGCCTTATTTACGTTATGATCATATAGGAAAGAGGCCAAATGCCAGAGCCATCGTCATGGGACCCACTTCTCGTCCTCTCCCCCAGGCCCATGCCTCTGGTTCCCCTAAGTGGCGTTAGAAGCAAATTGCCCTTGCATCCTAGAGGAGGCTAGCTACAAAGGAGTAGCCTTTGTCCAAGGAGTCACAATGCTTGGACTCAGATCCCTGACTGGCTGTGTGACCTCCACCCCATTTCTGGACCTCAGTTCTCCTACCTGTAAAATAAGTAAGTTGGCATGAATGATCACAGAGGACACTGAAACACTGCTGAGCTAACCTTCTGGTGTGAGAGCAATGGTGGGAAAGGATTTGGCTCCCACCTTCTCCCCTACACTAACCTCCGTACTGAAGGGCAGCTGCTGACCTAATTGGCTGAAACTCAAGGAGCCCTTTTAAGCGACCTAGGATGAGGATTTCACTTTACAGATGAAAAGTCAGAAGCTCAGAGAAGAGCAGGGACTCACTTAATGTTGCCCAGCCCAGTAAGGCCTAGAGCCTAGGACTCTGGACTTCTCTTCCTCCCTAGAAGGGAAGCAGAGGCCAGAGGCAGACCCAGAGCCCACCACTTGCAGTTGCTGGGAAGCTTTCTCTGCCTCCTTGCCTCAGCTCTGAGTCTCCTCTCCTCCTTAGCTCTGTGGAGATCCCTTCCCATAAGGACCAGGAACATCTTGCAGCAGGAGAATCTTGTCAGCCCTGCAGGCCCCCCCAGCCAGCCAGACACCCTCATCTCTGCTCTGAAGACAACCTCTGGCCCTGAGTGAGCAGCATACCTGCCTGATCCTTGCTGCTAAAGACACAGCCTTTGGATGATGCCTTGTCCTTGTCAAGAAGTCACCAGGAAGGGCATCACATTCTTATCTTTCCACTCCTCTTCCTTGCTCCCAGCAGAGGTCAGGGTGCTCCCCACCCAGGGCAGTGAGGAGACTGGGATTTGGGGTCAATTCTGTCCCCTGCTGTGTCATGTCCCCTCTCTGAGTCTCTCAGTCATCAGGATTGTTGTAAGAAAACAACAGATAAAAAATTAAAGGCATTAGCACAGTGCCTAGGATTTAGGGAGAAATCAATAAAGAGTAGCTACTATTGTGATCTGAAAAATGGGATTAATACTATCTACCTTGGGATTCTTACAAGAGATAAGGGCATGGTGCATCTATAACATGGTGAAATAGCAGAGCTCCTTCAGTGACCACACTGGGACAAGGGGACTCTGAAGCAAAAGCTTTCAGCTCATTCTCGGGCAAGGGGCACATCCTGGTGGCTCCAAATGTTTATCAGGGTCATGACCCCCTCGTCCACTCCCACCTGGGCTGGTCTCTGCCCAGGCCAGCCTTGGCACACACTGGAGCTGTCAGTGTCAAGAGTGGTGGAAGCCTGGAGCCCAGGAAGACACACATGATCAATACTAAGCCAATCTCCTACAAGATTACCCTGGCCTCTGGTTTCCACTCATAAAGAAAATCACTCAGCACGCTAGAGAGATGTGAAAAATGCCACAGATTACAGTTTGGGATGTACTGAGTGAGAGTGAGTGAGTTCAGGATTGTTTCCTGCAGTAAATAATTCATCCACTTTAAATTTCATGTTTTCTCACCAACTCCCTTCCCTCCTCTCTGTCTCACTGCCTTTCCCGCCAGCTCCCTCTCAAGTCCGCTGTCTCCAAGGCTCCCCCCGCCCAAACTCTGTCCAGGGCACCCCCCACCAACCCAACAAGGAGCTCACAATACAAATGTTTTGAGTCTGTTAATGACCACCAATTGTCTTTCTCTGCTAATCAGTAACGCTGCCAAGGAAAACATCTTCATTAACAAGGCCAAGGACTACCCAGTCAGGACAGCCTAGTTGGTGAAAGCTGAAGCTCATCTGGAAGCCGGGCAGAGGAGGCCCTGTGGGACTGAGGGCAGTCTGGCCAGGGACAACTCCTAGTGTGGAAGACCCTGTCCTCTGCCCCGACGTGTTCTCTCCCAGAGGTGATGCTCAAGTGGGAAGCTAGAGCCCAGCCAGAAGGCAGGAGAGTGGAGGCCAGGAAAAGAGATATGGCTAGTGGTGGCCCCTTCAACACCGCCATCAATCCTTTCAGGCTCCAGGTCAAGAGTATGGATCAACTCCAATCTGAAAGTCAGTTCAGAGACCCAGGGCTCAAAATGGCTAATGGAGGGCACCTATGTAGAATCTCTTAGCATACCAGTAGCTGGATTTCTGGCAGATGACCACTCAACAAGTGACCTTGGGGAGGTGCTGGCCACCTGAGGATACATCAAACTCTGTCTTGATCTCCAGAAACTCACAGCTTGGTGGGGGAAGATGAACAGTAACATCTGGCATTTATTGAGCACGTACTATGTGCCAGGCACTGTGCCATGACCTCAGGGTATACCACTCCCCTGATTCCCCACAACCACCATGAGGTAGGTATTTTCTTGGTTTGGAGCCTTTTTGTTTGTTTTTGTCTTTCTGGTAGTTTTTCTTTTCCAATTTTACAGAGGAGAAACCCAAAGCAAAGAAAGATTAAGTAATTTTTCCAAGGGCACAATAAGGTGGAACCAGGGTGGCGCCTGTATCTCAATGAGTAGGGCACCAGCCCCATATACTGAGGGTAGTGGGTTCAAACCTGGCCCTGGCAACAAAAAATAGCCGGGTGTTGTGGTGGGCGCCTGTAGTCCCAGCTACTTGGGAGGCTGAGGCAAGAGAATTGCCTAAGCCCAAGAGCTAGAAGTTGCTGTGAGCTGTGATGCTACGGCACTCTACTGAGGGCAACAAAGTGAGACTCTGTCTCTAAAAAAAATAAAATAAAGGGCGGCGCCTGTGGCTCAGTGAGTAGGGCGCCGGCCCCATATGCCGAGGGTGGCGGGTTCAAACCCAGCCCCAGCCAAACTGCAACAAAAAAATAGCCGGGCGTTGTGGATTGGATCAACTCCATGTACTCCTGTAGTCCTCTACAGGACTACATGAGCGCCTGTAGTCCCAGCTGCTCGGGAGGCTGAGGCAAGAGAATCGCGTAAGCCCAAGAGTTAGAGGTTGCTGTGAGCCGTGTGACGCCACGGCACTCTACCGAGGGCGGTACAGTGAGACTCTGTCTCTACAAAAAAATAATAATAAATAAAATAAAATAAAAAATAAAGTGGAACCAGGATGTGAACTCGGGCAGCCTGGATCTAAAGCCCACCTGTTTTAACCACAAAAGCTCTAACAAAGGAATAAAGAATTTTAATACAGTCTGAGCTATAGTCAAATTGGGGTTATTTGGAAGTGGTTTGAGCCCTGAGGAAGCACATCATGCAGTCTTGGGTGATCAGCGAGGCTTCCAGGAGGCAGTGAGGTCTGGGTTTGCAGGGGTGCATAGGAGTTAGCTGGAGGAAGGAGGAGGGGAGGTGAAAGGAATTCCAATATGGGGTAACATGAGCAAAACACGGAGACAGGAAGGGCAGAGTTCAGGAGGCCTAGTGATGTTTGAAGGTAAGGAGTATGGTGGGCAGCAAGAGAGGCCAACCTGAGGAGCCCAGAGGAAGAGCCGGATCTGCACTGAGGGCCATGGCAAACTATGCGAAGAAGCATCCCAGAAGACCTGACTTCAGGAAACTCCTCTGCTCCCGGGATGAAGGGGACTGTGGAGTGGGAGAGACACCGCAGGCTGATGATAGGCCAGGAAAGGACTGGGCTAAAGCTGTGTGCTTGTGGGATGAGAGAGGAAAAGGCAGACTCAGTAAGTGATTTGCATGTAAAGGAGGCAGGACAGGTGGTGGATCAGAAGTAGAGTCAGAGTGAGGGAAGGGAGGGGTCCAGGACATGACACCCAGCCAGTTCCCAGGCAGATGGGAAGCAGGGGACCATGCCAGGTCTCCTGGGGTGGAGACACAGACTGAAGATTCAGTGCCAGCTTGGGCTGCTGGGCCCCGTCTCCAGGAGCTGATAAGCCAAGAAGTGCCCAAGCCTAAAGACCCCTAGAAAACCACTTCTCCCCCTTTGCCACCTAAATCTCCACCATTCCAGCTTCATTTCCCCCGTGAAGCATTGCCATTCTCTGAGGGGCAGATCATATTATGCCACAGACTCTCCTTAGACTTAGCACTGAAGCCTCAAATTACCTATCTTCTCTTTTCAGGGATAGCTTTCCGGGGTTCCCTCACACAGAATAAACTGTTCCCTCTGCTGTGATCCCAGAGCTCCTCACATGCATGTACAGCCCTGATGATCCTGGAGCCAGGCTTTCTCAGTCTGTGGTCTGCACTGGCCTGGCCGCTTCCGGAGAGACACGAGACCCTTCAGTTTGCATGTGCTCTTGCAAAGGAGCATGGTTTTGTGTAAATGCATTTTTATAATGTGTCTCCCCTTCTAGACTGTGAGCCCTCTGAAAGAGGTCTCTTGTCTTATTTTATCTCATTTTAATTATCCTACGGGAACACTGACTCCTTTTTTGGTGTACAACTCTATAAATTTCAACTCATGTACAGATTCACGTAAGCACTGTCTGAATGCACTTTCTGTTCGCATCAGTAGTATTATGCTGCAGATCCCCAGCGGTTTCTCACTCCTTTCATTCCGTGTTTCAAAGATCCACCATGTCTGTCACTGTGCACTTGTCTCTTGCTCTAACAGCTGCCAGGACCTCCACAGTGTGTATCACCCAAGTCTTCCTATCCATTCCCCCACGGAGGAGACCTGCGTTGCCTCCAACCTCCCCCATCCATGCCAAAGTCCAGATGAGTACCCTTAGTACCCATGGGCATGCTGAGAATTTAACTGAGATTTATACCTGGGAGCAGAATTTTAGGGTTGTAGTAGGGTCAGTGTATTAATAATGATCTCTAAATGCCATGTTACCTACAAGAGTGTGCAGGCCCATCTTGAAGGATGACCCATGTAGAGCCAGCACGCACCAGTAGGGCTATGCAGGGTGTTCAGATGTTGACATTTTCCCATTCTATAGGAAAATAGCTGCTTCCCTGTCTCTTGAGTCTCCCCTGACTCTTCCCAAGATCCAGCAACTAGAGAGATACACATGGCCCAGCAACAGCCCCCAGGGTCCTGCTCCAATGGCCGTTGCCAACTGTTACGTATTTTGAATATCGTCCATGTCCACAACCCTGTGCAGGAGAAAGACAAGGCCTTAAGGTTAAGGTTCAAGGCTTCCTTGGCCAGTCTTTGGCAAGCTTCCCCCCTTGCTGGGTTCCCACAACAAGAGGTCAACATGTTGTGGCTTGCCATGCCTCTATGACACGCTTACATGTTCCTCATAGCCACCCTGAGAGCTGGGAGATGGGTCTCCTCATTTGACAGATGAAGAAACTGAGGCCCAGAGAGGAGGAGTGATTGGTCTAAGGTCCCAAAGTGAGTGACAAACAAAACTGTGATCCAAGAGATTTTGAAGACCAAGGTAGGCCCCAGGGCATTCCTGCTCTGAGGGTCCCCACCTCTCCCCACCCCACATGCAATAAAATGTATTGCCCCCCCCAGTCTCAGACATCTTTTATGAGAATGTGAGCTGAATTGCCATTGACTAGTTGGCATAATGCTAAGTTTTGTAGACCTTTAATTAAATACTCATTAATTTTGATTTTGCTGTTTTCTTTTTGCATTTTAGAGCTAATCCTTTTTTCTGTTTTTTCCTTTCACATCTAGAACTTTTCTATGGGCCCTTGACAATTACTTGAAAACTACATGTGATACTGAGCTCACCAGTGACTGGACCCAAGTTTCTGCCTCAATGACAGGCCCTTTGTGGGGAGAAGGGGGCACAGAGGTCAGTGCTCTGGTGGGCTCTGGTGGGCTTCAGGAGTTCACACAGAGGGACTTAGCAGCCCAGCAGTTGGGGAGGGGGTGGGGCATTCCTAGCGGGAGGCTGGAAGTTACTGGTGAATCTTTTTAAAAGGTGGCAGGTAGAGAAGAGTGGGGACCTTGAACAGCACGATTTCAGGCATGGAACCCTGGTCCAAATTAATAATAGTGTCAACTAATACCTACATTTGTTAAGAACCTACTGAATAGCAGGCACCATATTCCTATCATCTTGTTTAATCTTCATGACATCTGTGGGCAGCCAGGAAAGATAAACAAACTATTTAAGCACTCAGTACAGAGTGTGTGGATCAATCACGACATTCACCATTAAAGCTGGGGCAGGTCCTTGAGGCCCCTGGAGGAGTTGACCTTTAGTTTTGCATCACAGGGAGAAGAGAGGTTTCCAGTGGGACTAGGGTAGTAGCAGGGAAGAGCATGTGGTCCCTGGGCTGGTTACCAGCCAGTATGGAATTGTTGGAGCATGTTAACAAGCCTAGCTGACTACCAGTTCAGGTCAGAGGTAATGTCATTATTGTCTCCTTGTTATAGTCAAGGAAACTGAGCCTCTCGGAGCCACCTCTACTTGGGAGGTGCTACCTGAATTCAGACTTAGGTTGGCCTCACTCTAGGGCGCAAACCTTTAATCATTAGGCTGCTAATGTTTAGTGTTCCAGCCCAGGAGCCTCATGTTCTGACAATTTTCTCTCTCTTCCCCCCAAAGGCCTCAGATCAGGCTTCCCTGCTGCAGTTTCCAGACCCAAAGCACTGGTGGCAGCTGAGGTAGGAGGACCGGAAGGGTTAACTGGGTCACAGCCCAAGCCAACACCCTTAGGCCTGGCAGCCTCTGGCACCTGCCCTGGCCTTTCATCTCCATGGGTTTCAGGTGAGAGGAGCCAGAGCTGGGCCTGCCAGGGACTCAGCAGCATGCCTTCCCTTTGATCCCCATTGAGACTGCCTACTCTGAGCCCAGAATCAAACACAGGCAGCAGTGCCCAGGGCCCCAGGGTCTCCAAAACAGCAGCCTCATGCTGCCCTGCCCCCCTCAAGCCTCCTCTGCCTGGCCTGAGCCTCTGCCTGGCATCCTGCCAGATTTTCAGGGATAGGACAGAGCTAGAGAGGGGTGAGGGAGACTCTGGGCCACAGAGGGAGAAGGGACAACAGTATAAGGCCAGGGCACCAGGGGTTCAGACCTAGGACAGGTTGTGGGGGATGGGGTGAGTTCCAGGAGGCTGGAAGGGGAAGAAGAAAGTAGGCCCTAAAGAGCATAGACCTTGAACGTGGCCTTTCCCTGAGGCCTTGACAGCCTCGTGGGGTTCAGGTCTCAAGGTAAGAACTGCGGGGGGGCCGGTGAGAAAAACCAACGAATTCAAAAAGAATTAGTCAGGAGGAGGTGACAGGCCCATTCTGAAGCAAGATGAATGGGTTTCAGTTGGCGAAAATGATTCTAATTTATAATCTGCTTCTTGCTGCCGCTCGCCAATTAATTCTCTATAGATACATAAATAGGCCGCGTGTTTGCTTTGCTTCAAACGTAATAAGCATTACACTCTGTCCCCTTCTTCTGTGCTGGTTCCTGTCACGGCATTAGTCCCCACAGCTAATTCCTCACACCTGTCTTTGCCGCTCAGGAGAGTGGGGCTGAGTGGGGAGGAAGCGCCCGGCTCCAGGAAACTCGTGGCACCAGGAGATAAATTATCCATCCAAAAGCTGCCAGCACCTGCTGCGAGCCTGGGCTCCCCACTCAGGAGAGGCCCAGGCAGGGAGGGAGGGGAGGAAGCACCAGGGACTCTCATCGTCCTTCTGAGACTACTGTGTCACAGACTTTGGGACCATCGTCCTAATGAGGGCAGGAGGGAGAGAGGCAGAGAATTGTCATCACACTCTCTGATGCTTCCTCTGTTACTGGCCCCAGACACACCAGGCCCACCCTTGCTTTTCTGGCTTTTGTGATTGCTATACTCTCTACCCTAGAGAGCCATCTCCTTTGGGTTTTTCTTAATCTTCACAGTGAGACATTTTCCTGACTCCCCCTTCCTGAAACTGAGACCCACCCCTTCAAATTTGTTTGTGCTTCCCCCCTGCATTTAATCTCTCCTTAGCATGATCATAGTCTGAAATTCGATTTATTTTACTAATTTATCTTGTTTATTGTCTTTGATAATTGGGATGTAAGACCATGAGGGGATCCCCATGTTTGATGCTCTGTCCTCAGCCCTTGGCACATAGTAGATGCTCATTAAATATTTGTTCAATGAATGAAGGAATGAAGTGAAGATAGGGTGGGAGGGAACATCAGATAGCCCTGAGATTGAAACAACACCTCACTCTGGCCTGTCATCTCATCTGTGCCCTGAGAGGTACCTAAAACCAAGGCCAGGGGGAAGGGTGACTTGCCAAAGGTGACACAGTGCGTTAGTGGCAGAGCTGGGACTACAGTCCCAGTCCTGAGCTCTTCTCTAAGGCAGCTCAGGTCATTACTTTGCACCTCACAATAATTCTTCCAGGTAGTGTATTGAGGAAACTAAAATTCAGGGAGATGACATGACTTGTCTGAGGTCACACAATCATCTGTTTAGTAAAATAATTGAATACCAAATAATTGAATACCCACTTGGTTCTAGGAGTTGAAGATGTAGCAGCAAATAGGATAGAAAAGATCTCTGTCCTTCACAGCAATCACATCCTAGAGAGAGAAATGGGCATTGGATGAGTTAACAAGAAATGTAAATGTCAGGAAATGATAGACGCTCAGAAGACAGATACAGCAAGGTGAAAAGATGGATGGTGATGTCAGGGACAAGATGGAACAGGCCTGGGGTGCCCCTTGAGCTGGGGTGGTCAGAGAGGGTAACAGTTAAGTAGGAGCCGTACTGATGAGGATGAGACAACTTTGCAACCACAGAGCAGGGCCAGGATTTCCGCTCAGATCTGTCTTCTCCAGAGCACATATTCTTTCCCAGTTGAACTGTGTTGCTACTAAAAATGAGCATTCCAGAGAGTGAGGACCACTGTATGGTGAGGCAAGAAGCACTCAACTCTAGAGTGGGTGATGTATGTGTTAGAGCCTGAGAAATGGGTGAGAGAGAACAGCACGGAACAGAGTGGGGGCCTCTTAAGCTGCGAACACAGGCGCAAAGGCCTTGAGGTAGGCAGGAGACACTCAGGCAGAGGTAAAGCGGCATTAGGTGAAGATGGGAGCAAACCCTGATTTGTGTTGTTAATTCCATGGTGTAAATGCTCTCCATAGGCCAGGGGCGGTGGCTCACGCCTATGATCCTAGCGTGGCCTCTGGGAGGCCAAAGTGGGTGGATCACTTAAGCTCAGGAGTCCAAAATCAGCCTGAGGAAGAGCAATACCCCATCACTACTAAAAAATAGAAAAACTACCTGGATGTTGTGGTGGGCACCTGTAGCTATTCAGAAACGCTGAGGCAAGAGGATCTTTTCAGCCCAAGAGTTTGAGGGTACTGTGGGCTATGATGCCATAGAACTCTACCCAGGGCAACGGAGTGAGATTCTGTCTTGAATAAATAAATAAATGAATGAATTGCTCTCCACGTGGCCAGTTTCAAGGTCTGGCAAAACTGGCTTGCAAGATGCTTGAAAATAAATCTAACAATTGGCTTCGGTAAGACATTATAAAACAGCTCCAGCACACTGCTGCTTCAGGTGTCAGTAAGGGGACTGGCTGGGCAGAGTCCATGCAAAGGAGAAGCCAGAAATGGTTTGGATAAGTATGTGTGGTGCACAGAATCCTGAACCCTAATATCTGGAAAGGCCCTTGATCATCACAAAAGCATCTGCTGCCACTCTTCCTTTGTTACACAATAGAAAGCCAAGGCCAAGAGAGCACCAGAGACTTGCCCCAAAACACATGGAGAGTTGGGGCTGGGGCAAGGACTGGGAGACCTTAGACTTCTTACGGTTACTAGCATCCTCTTCACTGCCTCCAACCACCTGTTCTCAAAGGGTCATGATCTCTGATGGCCCCTTCGGGCCTGATTTTCAGGGACTCCATTATCTATGAGGGGCGGGAAGTAGGCTGCAATCAGGGGCATGTGTTCCAGGTCCAGTGGCGTGCAGAAGTGGGAGAGCTTCATGCCACCTGCTGCAATACTACTTAAGCTAGATTTTGAACAATAAATGAGGAGTTTTCCAGCAAGGCAAAGGAAGAAAGGAAGCTGCAAGGGGAAAGAACATGGTGAAAGCTCAGAGTGTGATGCAAAAAAAAAATTAAAATAGTTTGGCATTACCAGAGTATAAGGTACAAGGACACAGCAAGAAATGAGGCTAGAGAGGCAATGCGGTTTCTCACACTGAAGCCATAATGGTGGGCTTTCAGGTAACTATGGAGAAGCTGTTTTTGTTTTGTTTTTTTGAGACAGAGTTTCACTCTGTTGCCCCAGGCTAGATTGCCATAGCATCAGCTTAGCTCACAGCAACCTCAGCCTCCCAGGTTCAGGTGATCCTCCTGCCTCAGCCTCTTGTATACCTGAGACTACAGGTGCCCACCAGGACACTTGGCTAATGTTTCTATTTTTAGTAATGATGGGGTCTCAAGTTTGTTCAGGCTGGTCTCGAACTCCTGAGCTTAAGCCATCCTCCTGCCTCAGCCCCAGAGTGCCGGGCTTACTGGTGTGATCCACTATGCCTGGCCAAGAAGCTGTTTTTAGATGGAACCTCCTGTCTTATGAGAACCAGGTGAATGAGGCACAGCAAAGCCTACTTGCTCGTGGCTGAGAACGTGCAGGCGAGGAAAGACCCAGGTCCTCTAGCATCCCAACCTGGCCCTACTGAGGCTCAGCAAGTTGCTCACCCCATGGTGTGTCTCTTGGCCTCATCCCTCTGCTGATCCCCCTTTCCCTCCTGCTGGCTGCTCTTCTCTGGGCCAGGAATAGAACCTCACATCTGACAATCCTCAGCGGTGTTTAAATTTAATGGGCCTTCCTGCTTTTTTTTCCTTCTTAGCACCTGGGCTGGGCGCTCTGCAGCAGCCCTGGGGAGAGGCAGGTGAATAATTCAGGGAGAGTCAGTGTTTGATGTGTGTGTGTGTGTGTGTGTGTGTGTTTGGGGGGAGAATGGCGGGGCTGTCTCTCACTGCCACCCAGGGAAGGGGGTTCAGGAGGGAAAGTTCGGGTGCTCAGCCCCTGCTGTTCTACTCTTCTGTGTCTTTAGGGCCTTTGGAGAAAGCCTCATGGACCCTTATTGCCATCTCCAACACAGCCACCTGCAGTGTCAGGCCTCAGGGCTGCGGAAGCTGTCTAGGGCTGAGGGAAAGGAGAAGAAAAGGGAGAAGGCACAACTTTCCCAGTGGCTTTGGATGCGGGTCGAAAGAGAGAGAGCCAGTTGGGGGAGCCAGTTGAGGCCTAGCTCCAGGGCAAGGTCACAGGAGCAGGGTTAGGGAGCAGGAATGTGGGCTGTGATGTACATGGCCAGACAGAACAGAGGGCTTGGGCCAACTAGGCAGATGGACAGCTCCTGGCGGAAAGCTGGCACCTGGCCCAGGCTGTGGCCGCTGTCCATGGTGCTAACCCTGCTTGGGTCCTAGACGTGAGTCCTGGACCTGGACAAGCTCCCCTTCCAAAAACCTCCCTAGGTGCCTGACTCCTCCTATTACACCCTCACTCCTCCCCATCTCTGCAAACAAAATAGCCTTTCCATTCTGGCACTGGGACCTTACCAGCATTTTCATTCATTTATTCACTCATACATTCAATAACTTCTTACTGAGCACCTGCTAGGTGCTGCATCCGCAGGACACAGCAATGAACAAAACAGACTCTGTCCCTAAACTCTGAACTTGTGTTTCATCCCTGTGCCCTGTCCCTTGAGGAGAAATGGTAAGGAGAAGGGAGGAAAGCGGGATTTAGTCCCTTTTCTTCCCCTGGTTTGTGCTGAGTCCTCCAGCAAGTCGCTTTCTATCCTTAAACCTTAGTTGTCCCCATCTGTAGCTTGGGGCAGACATCATGTTGCCGAGTTGTTGCTGCTAGTCTTATTATTAATTATAGCAAACACTTATTCTAAATGTTTTGCATGGATTCATTTAATCTTCACCATCCCTATTTTACCTATAAAGAAACCGAGACCCAGAGAGTGAAGTCGTTTGCACAGGGTGACAAGGTGATTGTTGGTGATGGGATTTGAACCCAGACAGTCTGGCTCCAGGGTCCGTGAGAAATGAACGCGATGAGGTGTTTAAGGGCACAGCGGACTTCAGCGCAAGTGGCTCCCGCAGGCTGGTGCACCCGCTCCTTTCACTGCCGGCCAGCCGGGTCTCTCCATGGGGACCGCCCAGCCTAGCGTCTCCGCAAGCCGGATCCCCCGCGCCGCCCGGGTCAGACGGACAGAGCCGCACTCAGCAAAGATTCAGGACGCTGGGGAGGAGAAGGGCTCTCGTGGGGTGCCCTCTGTCCCAGGCCAGGTCCTGGTCCCCTCCTGGGAGGGGCTGGGGTGAGCGCTGACGGCTCCTCCGCCGCCCCCCAGCGGGCTGGTAGCCTGTCCCCGCGCTGACATTTCTTTGGTTGTTCATGTCACGGCCCTTCAGTCTGCGCAGTTTTACAAATGTGCTGGCGAGATGAAAGGCGCCGGAACAGCGACTGGAGAGCAAGTTCGGAAAAGCTTTTAACTTCCAGCTCCCACAGACAAAGCGGGAGGAGGGGGAGGAGGGAGGGAAGGGACAAGACGAGTGGGGGGAGAGAGTAGGGGGGAGGAAGAAGGGAGAGAAGGAAAGAGGTGGAGAGAAAGGAAGGAGGGAGAGAAGAAAGGAGGGGGGAAGGAGGGAGGGAGGGAAAGATGGAAGGAGAGAAGAAAGGAAGAGGTAAGGGTGGAAAGAAGAAGTCAGGAAAGAAAGACAGGGTGAAGAGAGGAAGAAGGGAGGAAAGGAGAAGGAAAGAAGGGGAAGAAAGGAAGGAAGGAAGGGAGGAAGGAAGGAAGGAAGGGAGGGAGGGAGGGAGGGAGGGAGGGAGGGAGGGAGGAAGGAAGGAAGGGAGGGAGGGAGGGAGGGAGGGAGGGAGGGAGGGAGGGAGGAAGGGAGGAAGGAAGGAAGGAAGGAAGGAAGGAAGGAAGGAAGGAAGGGAGGAAGGGAGGGAGGAAGGAAGGGAGGAAGGGAGGGAGGAAGGAAGGGAGGGAGGGAGGAAGGAAGGGAGGAAGGGAGGGAGGGAGGGAGGGAGGGAGGGAGGGAGGGAGGGAGGAAGGAAGGAAGGAAGGAAGGAAGGAAGGAAGGAAGGAAGGAAGGAAGGAAGGAAGGAAGGGAGGGAGGAAGGGAGGGAGGGAGGGAGGAGAGAAAGAGGGAGGAAGGAAGAGGGCTCTGGGGGGAGATGAGAGCAAGCCCTGGTTTGTGTTATTTGTCAAAGGAAGAGGAGAAGAAAGGAGGGAGGGAGGAAGAGACAGAGGAAGTGTGGGGAGAAGAAGAGAGACAGGGCAGGGGAGGGGAGGCGCGGGATGGGGAGGGAGAGCACCCTAGAGTAGGGCAGGCAAACAGAGATAGGAGGAGACGGAGAAACAGCGAGACCCAGAGGACAGAAGGAGAACGTGGAAAGAGAAAGACAGACAATGGAGGAGCAGCTAGGAGCTAAGCAGACAGGTGGGGAGAGGGGAGGACATAGGGACAGGTAGAAAGAGACAAATCAGGAGACCCAGAAACACTGATGGAGAGGAGACAAGAATAGGGGCTCAGGGAGGCAGAGAGGGAGGGACAGATGGACAGAGGGAAGCAGCAGACAGACATACTGAGATGACAAAGAGAAGTAAGGCCTTGTGGGATATGGCCATGGCGTGAGTAGGTGTGAGGGAGAATGGCAGACCCCGAAGCTAAGTCTAGACACACACACACACACACACACACACACACAGGCCCTTCACTGACCCCTGCTCAAACTCTCAGGGCTCCCTAGAGCAGACCCTGCTATTAAGGCACTCAGATTAGAGCAGTGGCTTTCAACTGGAGGTGATTTTGCCCTTCAGGAGACATTTGGCAATGTCTGGACACATTTTTAGGTATCAGAACTAGGGCAGGGGGTGTGCTACTGGCATCTAGAGGGTAGAGGTTAGAGACGCTGGCTAAACATCCTGCAATATACGGGATGGGCCCCCACAACAAAGAATCGTCTGGCTCACCTGTCAACCCTGGGCACTCAGGGGACTCAGATGACTCCTCCAAAGAGGGTCCATGCTCAGTGTGGCAAGGCAGGGCTGGACACGCACCCTTCTGATGGAACAGGAAGGAGGCACATACTCCTAGAATCTTTTCCTAATCTTTTCCTAGCCCCACAATCCTTCCTCACCACATGTCACCCCCTGGAAGAGTAGTGTCTCCCTTATTTGTAGCTCATCAAGTTACAAAATTAATGTACCTACACAGGTTCGAACCTCCAGTTGCAAAGTGCTTGGCATTGTGCTCGCCCAGCAGCCTTGCACACCAGTTCGATGCACAGGCTTTGGCACTGGCCTACCTTGGTTTGAATCCCAGCTCTTCCACAAACTGACCTTGGCCATGTTTCATCATTTTTCTGTGCCTTGGTTTCCCCTTCTATAAGTTTTTAGGTTGCATCCATCCATGAAGGTCTATTGAAATAATCCATGTAAAACATTTAGCACAGGGCTGGACACAGAGCACAGGCTCAGTAAATGCTATTATTATCAGCGCATTTTAACTGCGCACCAAGGCTGTGGGAAGTGGCTTGTCCAATGCGTCCCACATTCTGCATGGGGCAGAGCTGCTTTCAGAGTCCAGGTCTGCCCAGTTCTTCCTCTATCACACCCCACTCTTGTTGCACCTGCTGCACTGCAGCAATCCCAGCTTTCCTCCTCTCAGACTAGAGTGCAAGGTAGACTCAAGGGTGATGCATCACCCTGATCTTGCCACTTGCCAACTGTGTGATCTTGATATTTTAACACTCTGTGCCTTGGTTTCCTCACTTGTAAAATAGGAGTGATACTAGTATCTGATGTTGTGAGAACTTAAAAGCAAAATCATGGCACATGGCAAGTGCTCAATGATTGGTAAGGGTGACTTCGTGTATTCTCAGAGCGTAGCATAGTGCCTGGCATAGAGTGGCTACTCTGAGAAAGTTTGCTGAAGGAAGAGTCACAGATCATGGTGATGGTGAGCCTGAAAAGAGGAGGCATTAGGGCTCGGTGCCTGTGGCTCAAGCCACTAAGGTGCCAGCCACATACACCTGAGCTGGCGGGTTCGAATCCAGCCCGGGCCCACCAAATAACAATGACAGCTGCAACCAAAAAATAGCTGATGTTGTGGCGGGCACCTGTAACCCAGCTACTTGGGAGGCAGAGGCAGGAGAATCGCTTGAGCCCAGGAGTTGGAGGTTACTGTGAGCTATGATGCTACAGCACTCTACCCAGGGCAATAGCTTAAGACTCTGTCTCAAAAAAAAAAAGAAAAAGAAAAAGAGGAGGCATTCGGACAGCAAAATCTGAGAGGTCTAATAAAGAGTCATGGAGAGAAGAGAAAAAGACCAGAATAAAAGAGAGAGAAGAGCAATTTTTTCTAGAGTATTTATTAGGCACTTACTGTGTGCATGCAGATGTGAAAGCAACAATGTCCCAGGTCCAAACAACCTGTGGACAATTAAGTAGGTCTAACTCCCAAGGCAAACTGCATACATCAGGGCCTGGAGGTAGGGAGGAGAGAGAGAGGGAGCTGAACCAAGTAACCATCGTGAGTCAGAGGGTAGGGAGAGAAGAGAAAATGAAGGGATGCCTTGAAGGCTCCCCTCTGGTCTGTGAAGGCATAAAAGAGTAGAGGCTAAGAATAGAGAGAAGAGGGGAGGAGAGAGATGGAGAGAAGGAGGATGATACAGAGGCAAGGCTG
The DNA here is from genome assembly GCF_027406575.1 of Nycticebus coucang. Lineage (NCBI taxonomy): Eukaryota > Metazoa > Chordata > Mammalia > Primates > Lorisidae > Nycticebus > Nycticebus coucang. Next base: position 52,661,809 of record NC_069800.1, on the reverse strand, counting down.
TGAGAGATCAATGAAGGGGAATAAACTGGGAGAAGGACTGAGGGGAGGGAACAGGCTGGAACGATGGAGAATAAATCTCAAAATAAATACACGAGTGATGGAGTTTAGTAGGAGGGGCTGGAGGGGCAGCCAGTGGGAGAGGTTCCAATCACCAGGGAGAATGAGAGGAGAAACACCAGGGTGCAGTCAGGGAGATAGAAATTAGAGAGAGGAAGGGACAGATCAGGATGGGGGTGGGTACAGGACCCATAGGAGTTCAGGGTCCTGGAGGGTCCTGCCCCCTCTTTGCCATGAACTTCGGTATCTGATTGCAGGTCATTGTGTGTCTGTTCAGGGACTCCATGGCTGGACAAAGGTAAATAGCCATCCTATCTCCTGTTATCCTTCATCCACCCCTCTGGCAGCCACAGAGAACAGGGAGATCCTAAGGGGACCCCCACCCCAGACAAAGGGAACCACTGCTTCTGCACCACCAACAACAACCTCATATGGAGAACGTAGGGATAGAGGGAGTCTCCTCCATTAGGTCTCCTCCCAGAGACAAGATTGTAGGGAAAGTCAGGCAGCCAGGCAGAGAGAACACCAGGCAGCAGGGTAGCCGGATTTTAAAAAGAATGAGAAACCCAGACTGCAAGGTGTTTCTGGGCAGCAGGAGGATTTTATTGAGAGATTTACTAGGCCAAGGTGGTGCTAAGTTCAGCATGGGGCCGTCTTGTCTTGCCTGTTTACTTTGCTGAGTTCAAGGATGCCCAGAGTGCCCCTTCAGAGGAGGGAAAGCCCACACGGCTTGCTGCCGGGACACCTGACTTCTCACCTGCCTGGAGACCTGCGGCCCTGGGAACTGCTCTCTTCGCCACTTCAATGAGCAGTGTTGTTTCTGAAACTGGCCAGTCTGTGCAAGGGGCCTTTCTGGGCAGCTAGCCAGGGGCGGCCACTGGAGAAGCCTGGCCCCACCCTCGCCTGACCCCCCTCTCCTCTAAGGCCGGGCTCCCACAGTAGCCCGGGGAAATGGGAAGCCCGAGAAACAGTAAAATCAGGTGGTCCAGTAATAGGGCCGGGTCTCAAACTGCGGCCACCAGGGGAGCTGCCAGGCGGGGATGTGGATGGTCCCCCTCCTGGGGGCGCTCCCTTCGCGTGGATCTGGGGTTGGAGGAGGGAGGGGCACCGCCCCCCCGGGGGGTTCCTGGGACCTGGCTGCCCGAGACAGCTGGAAAGCCAACCCCTCCCCACACGCGCGCGCCCCGCTACGGGGGACCGGAGCTGGGGAGCCGCGGGTCGGGGCTCCCCTGCTGCGGGTTTCGGGCCGGCAGCCGCCTGCGGCTGGGCGCTGCGCGGCGCTCCTGCCCGGCGGGCGCTGCATTCTCCAAGTCTCCACCAGAGGCTGCGGGAGGAAGGAAGGGATCCGTCCCTTGCACACTTCCCCCCTAGTCAGACACGCACACTCCCTCGCTCCCGCTCGCTCACTCCCTCGCTCTCTCGCTCTCTCGCTCACACACACGCACGCACACGCCGCCGCGGTTCCCCCTCTAGCTCCGGCTCTCCCTCCGGCTCCTCCGGGCGGCCGCCGGGCTCCGGACTCGCCCGCTACCCGCGCCGGGGCTCCCGCCCCACGCAGCGTCCCGAGGCAGCAGGACTGGGGGGAGCCCCGGGCCGCTCCCCGAGGTAAGAGCGCGCGATGCCACGGGAGGGGCTGCCAGATCGCTGCTGAGGGGAGGCTGCCCAGCCAGAGGGAGCCCCCTGGCCGGCAGTAGCGGCCCGGCAGGCGGCGCGGGGGGCGAGCCTCCAGCTGCAGGGGGAGACCGGGTGCCTGCGCCCGGCCCCCCGCATGCCCCCTCCTCTCGGCGGGGCGGGAGGGGAGGGAGTTTCCCACGTCCAAACTTTCCCCGGCGCGGAGCCCAGCTGCCTCTCGGCTCGAAGCCCGCGGCCCCCCACCCGTCCCCCACCTCGCCCACCGCGCGCCCGGAAGCCTCCGGGACCCCCGCGGGCCGAGGGGTGGCAGCGCCAGGGGCCGAGCCCGCGCACCTGAAGGGACTGAGAAGGTGGCACGCAGCTGTAACGCGGGGGCCGGAACCCAGGCGTCCCCGGTGCCCCCACCCTGTCACCGGGGCTGGCTCCTGGGCCCCTCCCAGAGGCGGGGTCCGGGGCCGGGAAATACCGCACGGCGTGAGCGTGTGAGCGCGTGTGTATGTGTGTGTGTGTGTGTGTGCGTGCGCGCGAGGTCGTGCCGCGTCCGGGGGGTACCCAGAGACAAGACTCCAGCCGCGGCGACACGCACGGTTGCGGCCACCTCAGGGGGAGCCAGCCCACAGGGACCCCTGCTGGCCTTGCCAGCGCGACCCAGCTGCTCTCTGGCCGTCGGGTAGACAAGCGGTGAGCGAGGGCCAGCGCTACCCTCCTCCCTAGCATCCAACTCCGCGGACTCTGTCCCCGCCACGGAAAAAGGAAGGGCCCCCCGACAGCCTCACGTCCAAAGGGAATGCCACCTAGGGCTACCCTTGGGGACCGGGGCGCTTAATGGGGAGGAGTAGACTGTGTGAGCGCGCAAGGTGCCGGGCGGCCCTCGGTGGGCACAGTCCAGACCGGTCTCCCTCACACCTCCCGACCTGATCTCCCCACTCCATTTTCTCTGGCACTGTTCGGCCCTTGCTCTAGCTAGGGCGCCTCGGGAGACCCCCAGGAGAGGCTGCAGCGGGGAGAGGAGCCCAGCATCCCCCAAGGTCTCCCCGAGCCGGGGGGGCACCCCCTTGTGGCGGGCAGAGAAGCTGCGGCTCCAAGCCGGCCAAGGGCTTCCAATCCTGGAGCTCCTGGGAACCTCCAGTCTTCTCTTCCTCCTTTTCGGGCGTCGCCAGGGGTTGCGCTTTTCAACTGTTTTCCATGGTCCTGATTCCAGCTCCCCGGGTCCCTGGAGCTGGCCTTGGTGCCCCCAGCACACACAGCTGTTCATTTGAAGGCTTGGCTGCTGCCGGCCTCTGCGGGCTCCTCCGGGGCAGTTCAGGGTCTCATCCTCTTACCCCACTAGCCAGTGCCACTGCCCTATATCAGCACCACCACTGCCCTAGACGCCAAAGCTCCTCCCTAACCACCACACCCTCCGCCCCTTATTCGTGTCCCGTATACTCGTCCATCTATACTCTCTGCACCTTAGCTACTCCTAATCTACTTCCCTTGTTGGAATTCAGCCTCCATAACCATAATTACATCCTTTCGGTCTTGCAGTTCCTCTCCCGCCCATCCTGCCTGCCTCAGTTTCTCTCTGCAGCAGTCCCCTGCCTCCTATCCCCCCACCCCAGCCACTCTCCACCTCGCTGTATCCTTGCTCTCCCCCTTTCCCAGTGTCTGGGATATTCCTCTGTTCCTCTTCCGTTGCTCTTGGAAGAGAAGGCTGTTGTGGACATGCAAACACTGCTCTCTGGTGGTGTCTGTGTGCCCCTCTGGGACCACCAATGCCAATGCCTCTGGGAAAGGCGCTTTGCAAAGCTAGCCAGGTCTCCCTCAGCTGAGTCGCACCTGCCCCTCCTGAGTGACTCAGTCAACTGGCTCCTGGAGGTGAGAACCCCCTTGCCTGTTCCTAATTGTGAGCACATTGCAGACCCCCTGGGCTGCCCTTTTTCCCAATTTAAAGTATTGGAAATGGAGGCCCAAGGTCATATCAGAAGCTATATCCAGAGCGAGAATGGGAACCCAGGTTTCCTGATGTCTAGGCCTCACCAACTCTGCTTATATACGGGGCAGGCCTGGGGTGAACTGGAGCCATTTTTTGGTGTCACTTTACAGACAGAACAGGAAGACACTGGCTTAAAGGCAGCATGAAGTGTTTAAGTTAGACACCACCCAATCCTCCAAAGCCAGTGCCTGGGAAAGCTGTTAAGTGTCTTTGACAGGGAACCCTAAATAACAAACACCGAGGAAGAAGCTTGGCCCCTAAAAGTATGTTGTGACCTCTGGCAAGTCACAGTCCTTCTGTAGAAAGTGGGTGTGTGGAAGGGTGGCTGACTCCAGGATGTTGCTGCTGGGGGTCTGGAATAATGCTTAGAGGCCAGATTCCCAATCCCCCTGCCACTTCCCAGGCCCTGGATTTTCTGGGGACTTTGCAAAAGCACTAGGGCTTCAGTGCTGGGACTGTGGCAAAGACCCTAGGAGGTCCTGTCTCCTCCTGAGTTAGCAAAGTTTGTAGCAGCCCAGTTTATTAAGCACATGTGTGACAGGAGTCAGCCAATTAAATTTCCTCTCCTCTCTCTCTGTTCTTCCCCCACCCCTACTCTTCCATCAGGAAGCTCCATTCGGAAATGCAGCCTCAGGTATAGAGAGACAGAGAAAGAAAAAAATGATTCCTGTTTATAGAACTTGGGCAGCAGCTGACGCTGCAGCCTGGGAGGGGTGGGAGAAGAGAAGACCCTCTCAGGAGGTAGCTGGGCTGGGGCTAGCTCATCCCTCACCAGAGCTGAGGCAGGAAGGGTGCTAGGGGCTAGGGATAAGTCAGGGACAACCCCTATCAGGCAAGGCTCAGGGAGAGAAGGCTCATGCCCCCTAGCAAGGGTGGGCTTACCCTCCCCTGGGCTCCTCAGAGCACCCTGAAGATGGAGATTCTGACTAGAAGCCTCTGCGTCCTAGACCCTTGCATTTTAAGTCTGACCTCTGTAGAGGAAGCCTAGATATTTCACCATCAGGACAGACTCTGACCTCAACTTTTTCATCAGGGCAGTGGGCATAATAGGACTTCGTCTTTTCTCCCATGGAGAAGGCAAGGCCTAACAAGAAAGTTGTCTGTGGAATGGTTTGAGCTCTGTGTATCTGGTGGTGGGGGGCGTGGGGGGATGTTTTCTTGTTGCATATGGTGGCTACTGCGAAATAGGGGTACAGGATGGCATGGCTATTATGTACAGTTGAGAGGTTGTTAACTGTCCAAGGGCATTCAATTTGGGGAAGTGTAGGGGCTGAAATCCATTTTAAGCTATACTCAACAAATCATGTGGCATAAAGGTAGACTATGTCCACCTGGGGATACTTTCCTAATTTGCAAAAAGGCTTCGTATACTCAACATCCATGGGACGGTAGGGCTGCTTGCCCCACCCACCCACCCAGGAGGAGGCCTTTCTTTAATCACTACAAAGGTGGCCCATCTGGGGGTTAAAGATACACATACTACTGATTCCTTAGCTCAGTTCTCTTCTAGTGGAGACACCTTTCTGAATACGTGAGTCTGAGTCTGAACGTATGTGGTGCAGGAGCCTGGAGGAATTCCCTGCCTCTCCTGCATTTTCCTCCATGTTCCATCAGCAGGCTTCTTCTTGTGGTCACATTGGGTTTAGGCCAGGAACGTCTTGCTTCCTCATCAGACCACAGGTCATCAGCCATTCGCTTGCTATCAGCTCCTTCCTTTATGTAATACAAACAGCTAATTAAGAGCATAGACCAGCCTGGGTTTGTGACACCCTGGCTGTGTGATATTGGGCAGGTTACTTTACCACTCTGAGTCTCAGTTTCCTCCTCTGTAAAATGGAGAAGGAAGTAGTACCTACCTCACTGGGTTGTTGTGAAGATTAAATGTACATGAGTGTGTATGGTGCTTAGTACAGAGCCTGGCACACAGAAAATTCCATAAATGAAGCAATATTGTCATTAATATACCTATTTGTCCCGCTTGGGTCCCATGCAGTTAAAGGCCACAGATCCTGTCTGTGTGGTTTTGTGCATGACCTTGGCTGCCTGCACCCCTGCAGGCCTGCAGGAGGGGAGTTGAATCAGGACCACCAGGATCTGTCTCTGACCTCAGGATCCTTTGTGGGATTGCTTTTGCCTAGAGGGGTATGGAAACTGCCCAGTCCCTGCCTGCAGCCAGGGACATAGGAACATGTTCTAGATTCCCACAGATTCATTTTATTCTAGTCTCTCCCTCTTCTCCCCTCCCACCTATCCCGGGATCCCTGCTCTGGGTCAGACTTCACTGGCTCCTGCCTAACCCATTGTGTCAGCCTCCTTTCTGGCCTCTCAGCCTCTGATCCCCTCCCACTGCAATCCCTGCGGCAACCAGAGCGATCTTTCACTAACGCAGGTGGGATCGTGTCACTCGCTTGATTAAAACCCTTCCATGGCTCCCCATTGCCTACTGAATTAAGTCCAGACTCGGCACCATGACATTCAAGGTCCTTGTAATCCGTCTGCATCCTCCTTTGTCTCCCACTGTGCCTCCAATCTGACACTCCTGCATCCAGCCCCACCTGCCTTTCCACCTGAATGCTGTCCTGAAGATATTCCAAAGCATTAAGAACCCAACCCAAATAGTACCTCTTCCGTGCATCCACCCATCCACCTGTCTGTCCGACCATCCATTCATTCATTACTCTACACACATTTTCATAGATATTAACTGTTTACCACATGCCAAACATTGTGCTAAATGGTAGACAATCATGAGCAAGCAGACTGAATCCCAGCTAACAAGAGTCTGGTGGTCCAGGGAAAGAGACAGACAGACAATTAGACAATTAAACAATTCTCATACCAGCGAGAGCCAGTGGGCGAGGCAGCAGAGGCAGGAGGAGGGCTATTTAAGCACTCCTGCAGGTTGGGAGCGGTCACCTAAGGGCTGAAGGAAGGGGGCAGCAGGGAAAGCAGCCTCCAGACCAAGGGGCAAGGGGGAGGTGCTGTGAGTCCCACTGGCTGATGCCACTCACACAGAGGCTGGGGCTTGGGGAGTGGGAGTCACAGGAAATGAGGCCAGCCAGGTGGGGACAGAAGCCAGGTCTGGGGGATCTTGAACGCCTCAGGAGGAGCTTGGACTTTACCCTGAGAGCAATGGGGAGCCACTAGTAGGTTTTCAGCAAGGGGATAGCACCATGAGATTGGTCGTTGGAAACCTGGCTGTGCTGTGGGGTGGAGAGTGAATTGGAGGGAAATAACAGGGCTGGGGCTGGGGTCCTAAAGGGTGACTTGCAAGGGTTGTGGGAGTGAAGTGGATGGGGCTGGGTGAGTGTATGGGCATGGGGGATGGGAGGAGTCCCCATTTCTGACTCAAGAAGATGTGTGGGTAGTGGAGACAGTAAATGCAAGAGGAGAAGGGCTTTCAAGACGAGGTGTGGGTCAGCTGGCAGGACATGCACGCAAGGACACATGATAGACAGTTGTGCAAAAATGTGTAGGCCACCCCAAGGCCACGAGAAGGGAGAAGATCACCATCCAGGATAAGTCTATAGAAAAGAACCTTGAGGGATCCTCAAATTTAGGGGACACAAGCATCCCAGGAAGACTTTGGACCCAGCTAGGCACATGTGACTCCATAGCAATTAGTACTGAACCTGTACTGAACCTCCATAGCAATTAGTTTAGTTTAGTTTTTTTTTTTTTTTTGTAGAGACAGAGTCTCACTTTACCGCCTTCGGTAGAGTGCCATGATGTCACAGGTCTCACAGCAACCTCTAGCTCTTGGGCTTCCGTGATTCTCCTGCCTCAACCTCCCGAGCAGCTGGGACTACAGGCGCCCACCACAACGCCTGGCTATTTTTTGATTGCAGTTTAGCCGGGGCCGGGTTTGAACCCGCCAACCCTCGGTATATGGGGCCGGCACCCTATTCACTGAGCCACAGGCGCCACCTGTTTTTTGTTTTTTCCATCGCCTCCCTTGTGTCATCTGCAACACACTAGATCAGTGTTTCTCACCTGGGGGCAAAATTGCCCCCCAGGGGACATTTGGCAATGTCTAGAGACATTTTTTGGCTGTCACAGTTGGGTAGGAGGCTGTTAGTGGCATCTAGTGGGTAGAGGCCAGGGATGATTCTGAGCACCCTACAGTGCACAGAACAACCGTCCCCACCTCTCTACAAAGAATTAACCAGCCCCAAATGTTTATAGTGGGGTGGTTAAGGAACCTGGCTCTGGATGAGGTTTGAAGGCAAGCACTGGGCTTTTCACTATGGCCTCCCCAGGGTCTAGAATGGTATATGGTGCAAAGCCAGTACCCACTGCCATCACTGAATTAAATTAAGGCATAAGGAGGGGGCTCAGGGCATGCAGCATTGAAACCTTCAAGACCAAGACCAAGCCTATCCAGAGTTGCCTGGCCCCTCCCCCCAGGCCTGGACCATCCTAATATATAGGCACTTGGAGCGGAGAGAAGGATGGGCTGACAGAGAAAACCTGCCCCAAAGCCCAGAGGTTGAGGACACATTGCTGTGGATAGTTTTCCGGTCTCTTTTTTCAGTGTCTTGTTAATTTCTGTCATTTCTTTATCACCCAATTAAAGATATGTTTTTTTTAATCAGCAAGTTAACAGGTAAACAAAATGAGACACGTGACAACGTCCTGATTAGGAGCACAGATCTGGGGTCAGACAGAACTGAGTTTAAGTCCGGATTTCCTAGCTGAGTGAGCCTCTGTTTCTTCATCTAGAAAATGGTTTTAATAAAACCTAGAGCCTTGGATTGTATAGAAGAGTAAATGAGGTAATATAGATAAACAGCTTAGCGCCGTGCTGGGCTCATAGGAAGTATTCCATACAGAATGACTATAGATGTGTGTGTGTGTGCATTTATATATATGTATATCTGTATGTATAGCTTTTTATATATGAAAGCATTTTTAATTAGCCATAATTCCATCACTAGTTGGCTACCATTTCGGTGCATATCCTTCTTGACATATATAGATTTTTAAAAAATAAAAATGGCATCTTGCTTTATACATATGCCTCTGTAACCTGCTTTTTTTTTCCACTCTATAATATATTGTGAATGTCTTGCCATTTCGATAAATATACATCTACATCATCATTTTTTAAGAGCTGCATGGTTCTCCATTGTGTGACTGGTCTATAATTCATTCAACCAGCCCCCACCGTTGGACATTTGGGTTGTTTCCAATCCTTCGCTATTACAAACAATTCTGCAATGAACATCCTTGTACATACATCTTCACACTCTTGTCCGATGATTTCTTTGGGGACCACTTGGACATTTCTGGCAGGAGGCATGTGGCCCTGACTAGATTCCTCAAGTAGAAGCCCTTGGGCCCAGCAAGGAGGGGTGTGGGGGTCTTCCGGGGGAGGAAGAGGATGGTGGATGGCAGAGAACTATTTTGGCTCAAGGAAAGGAGGTACTGATATTAAGACAGTGGAGCCCTCTGCAAGTGAAAAAAGCAGGAAGCCCAGCTCCATCTTTGTTGTCACTGTGGTGATTGCAGAGAGGGGACTGGGGGTGGGGAGTGTATGTGTGTGTGATGGGCAGAGTGACAGACACCAAGCAGACAGGAGGCACAAGGTAGACGGCCCAGGCAGGGTGATGGATGGGTAGCAGAGGCAGGTGGATCCAGGTCAGCGGGCAGACAAGATGATGGGCAGGTGACGAGCCAGACAGATCCAGATAACTGGACATAGGACTATGGCCTTACAGTGGGGCACACAGGGACTGGGGACTGAAATTGTGTATTCAGGGACAACAGAGAGTTCCTAGGAGATGCAACCAGGCTCCAAGCCCAAGAGGCTGCCAGGGATTACATCTTCTATGATCCTAGTAACTGTGTTTAGGCACTTTTGAGTTGAAAGGACCTTTAGGAATGGACAAGTCCAGCCCTGCTATAGAGATGGGGAACTGAGGCCCGGGGAGAGGTGGGAACTTGCCCAGGGTCCTACAGTGTCTCAGACCAGACTGAGTCCTTCACCCCTAGTTGAGTCTAATTTCATTTCCATTTATTCAAACAAGCTTGAATAAAAGGGGAATTGTTTGGTAGAGGAGGAGGGGACTGGGAAGTCAAAATGAGCCTTGTCATGAATTTTCTCCATTCACCCTACTCCCATGATGCTACTGTGTACTGAGCACAGGCCCAGAAGCCAGAATACCAGGGTTCTTATTCCCACTCTGCCACTTACTAGCTATGTGACCTTAGATGAGTTGCCCAATCTTCTGCCTCAGTTTCCTCATCTGTACCTACCTCATAGGAGCATTGAGAGGGTTAAATGAGTTGATAGAAGTAAGTGCTTAGAACAATGCCTGACCCATAGTAAAGTGTTCTGTAAGTGCTAGCTGCTAATACTACACTATTTTGCCCATATTTTCCCCCTTGAATTCTGTATACATGTGTGTGTTCGTGTGTGTACCTACATGAGGCTGCATCCCCTTGAAGGCAAAGATTGCATCTTTCTCATCCTGTATCCTATGCCTTCTACCATCAGGGCCCATTTAGCCAGTTGGTCACATAGTAAGTGCTCCATAAATGTGTCTTGATGAAATGACTTGTTTGGCTATATCTGGTCGAAGGAATTAGGGGAGGCTTTGTGGGGAAGGAGGGAGGCGCGTGTTAAAGCTGGGATGGCACTGATGCAGGTGGAAGTGGCAGGGAGGGCTTTTCAGCAGGTGGGGAAAGTGTGAGCAAAGCAGAGGAAGCTTGGTGAAGATTTGGGTGACAGCCAGTTGCCCAGTTGACCAGAGAGGCTGAGAGAGAGAACCAGAATGGAAAGGTGCAGGTGAATTCAGAAGTGTGGAACTCCAGACCGAGTCGTACAGGCAATAAGGAGCTGCTGAAGATGGCCAGCTAGAGGTGTGCTATAGAAAGATCATGCTGCTAACAATGTTTTAGAATATATTTGAAGGAAAGAGAAATGAAACTGGGGGCAGGGGCAATTGAAATTGTCCAGGAGACATGTCAGAAACTTGGAGAGCAGGAGCCAGAGGGAAAAGGCACAAAGGAAATGGGATCAAAAAGATTCAGGGCTGCTTGGTTCTGGGAGATGAGGGAGAGGGAAAAGAAAATATGACAAGATCTCATGGCCTGGGTGTCTGGGAGAGCTGGGGCCCATTAACTAAATTAAAGGAGTTTATACTTGGGAGACATGGAGGAAGATTGATTTACTGGATGAGGTTATTCAGCCAGCCAGCATCCCATCTAAGCCATCCTTCTGTCCTTCCCTCCATCCATCCCTCCGTCCATCCATCTAACCATTCATCCATCCATCCATCCATCCACTCATCCATATGTTCATCCATCTGTACATCCATCTGCCCATTCACCTGCTCATCTATCCACCTCTCTTTCCATCTGCCCATCCATCTGTTCATCCACCCACCCATCCATCTATCCATCCATCCATCCATCCATCTATCCACCCACCCATTCATCCATCTGCTCATCCATCTGTTCATCCATCCATCCACCCACCCGTCCTTACACCCATTCATTCATTCATCTAACCATTCATTAATCCGTTCATCCAATCCGCCCACCAGCCCACCCACCTCCATTTAAACATCTATCTTCCAATAGTCCACCCTGACCTACCTTAACCCATTTGTCCACCCACCTACCCATCCATCCACCTGCTATCCATCCATACTACCACCACCTTTGTTTTCATCTTCTCACTACCCATATGTCCACTCTTATTCATCCATCAATCTCCCAACTTCTCTTTCCATCCAAGATACATTTCCTGTGAGCCTACTATGTGCCTACTATGTGAAAGATTTTACTTGCTTGACAGAGAATTTGGAAATTCCTGATATTAAACATGGCGATTAGAAAAGCCAATGGAAGGGACTGAAATTATTTTACCTAGAAGAGAGAAATTTGAGTAGACTTTATGTCTCCAAAGCTGTGAAGGACATACTGACGGATGGTTGCCTGTAGATCAGCTTTTTTCTATTCCCAGGACAGAACAGAGGAAATTGGCTACACTTGCAGGTACAGGGATTGAGGTTAGGTGTGTGGGAGAATGACCTTATTTGTCATGATGTATTTGTCTGATGTACCTACCTGGTAATGTTTCGGGGCCATAAGGGGATAACAAAATGTATAAGGTTAGTTAGAAACAATGGGTGGAGAGTGGGGCATTAGTCAAGGGATTAGTGGAGGACTCAGGACCTGGACTTGAAGAAAGTGGCCTTGGGTGAGTGAAGGAGCAGAAGACCAAGATGAGGGGACCTGCAGAGGCAGGGGGCTGTTTGGGCCATAGAGACCAGCCTGTAGCTAGGATGGGTCTGGCCAGAGTGGGGCACCTGGGTAGTGGATAAGGAGGAGACTGCTGCATTTGCTCCTCAAAACAACCCTTAGAGGAAGGGCCCACCTCACTCAGCCCTATCCCTTCAGAGCCAATATTTCTCTCCAAACCCCCATCCTCTTGCACAGCTTCCACCGGTTAACAGAACCTCTGTCCCTTCTGTGTAGCCTCCATCCCCTTCCTGGGCCCACATTCTCTTTTGAGCCTTTGTCTTCACAAATCCTGGGCCCCAAGCTGAGCCCCCGCCCAGAATCCCCAGTCTCACAGGGTACCTGTGTCCCCATCTCCAAGTGGAGGCTTTGTCCTTTCATGGTATACAGCGCCCCCTCCCCAGAGTCCCCAACAGAGCTCCTACCTCTCCTGGGGCCCCAGGCCCCTCACTGAGCACCTGGCCACTCTCTGGAATGCCCTTCCCCTCCAGAGCCTCTGTTCTCTCACAGAATTTCTGTGCTCCCACTGAACCCCAAACTCCTCTCTCAGCCCCATTTTGTCCTAGGGCTCTCCTCTCGCTCCCAGAGCCTTTGGTCTTCTCCCCGAGCTCCTGCCCTCTGGAGCCCTGGGAGCCTTTGTCCAACCTCCCTCTCAGATGCCAGCCATCATGTCCTTTGGGTGTGATCAGCCAGCAGGTGGTGGCTCTAGCTCTAAAGCCATTCCTGGGTCTCTGCATCAGCTCAGTCAGCTTCAGGTTGGGAAAGAAGCCCGTGGATTTGGGTCTATAAGAACCTTCCTGCTGCAGCCTGCACAGTACCCTGGGGGGCTCTGGGGACAGAAGAACTTGCAGGCCCTCAAGTGGGAGAGACTGGGGGTGGAGACCAGCAGCTTTGGCAGCTCAGCTTGGCTCAGCTCGTGGGCTGGGAGAAGCTGGAGACTCTCGCTGCTTCTGGGTTAGAAAAACAATCACAAATTAGAGAAAATGCTTGGGGAAATTGCTCCATTGCACGAGAGGGAGGCTGCCTCAGGAGGGAGGGAAAGAGGCTCCTAAGACAGCAATGGCTCCCTGTGGCTTCGCCTATCAACGCCAAACCATCTGCTTGGCATTCAAGGCCCACTGTCTGACAGGGTCACCGGATGGGCCTGACACACACCTGCTGCAGTTAGGCCCTTGCGCCAAGGCTTATTCTCACCTGCAGTCATTTTCTCACCTGGGCTGGACCCTTACATCCGTTCCATCTGAACATCCCCTGACAGTCCTTCAAGAATCACTGTTAGCTGTCCTCACTGACTGGTCTCTGAAGAAGAGGAACCAATGGCAGTCAGTGAGGGACAGATCTGGGCTCCAAACTTTATCTGATCCATATTGGTTGGATGGCCTTGGGCAAGCTTCTTCAACTTTCTGAGCCTTAGTTATCTCATCTGTAAATTGGGAAGTGTAAGACCTCTCTTGCTGGAATGAATGAGGTAATGGGCAAACAGTGCCCTGCTTCTAGCAGGTGCCACACGAATGGAGATGTCCCTCCGTACATTTGGAATGCTCCTGATATAAGAAGATGAGGCAACAAAAGTTGATTCTCATGAGTCTTTTAACCATTAGGCCAGGTCATATTCTGTTAGGAGAAAGTAGAATCACAGCCCAGAGATTAGACTCTGGAGCTAAACTGCCCAGATTCTAGTCTGCTGGGAGCTGCTGAGCCTCAGCTGTCTGACTTTGTACAAATTACTGAACCACCTCGATTTCTCTATCTATAAAATGGGGCTGATAATTGTAGTATATGCTTCCCAGGGTTGTGGGCTTCAGGGCCATTCTTTTCCCTGGGCTTTACAAATATTAAATGGGCTAATATTTGTAAAGTGCTTAGAACAGGGCCTAGCACTGTGTAAGCCCTGTGTAAGGGTTTGTTAAGGAAAATTAATGAGGGATGTGGGGACATGGGAGTGGACATCAGAGAGCTCAGGCAGGGGGAAGAAATGGGTTTTCAGAATTAGGTTTATGCAGAGCTGCGGAGTCCAGCCAGATCCCATCAAATTGGCCTCTTTCTGAATAAGGAGAGCACAGGATATTCACAAGGTAAAAAGGCTTTTTCTGGAGATCACTGGGTGCCTCATTTACGGAAGGTTGGGCCAAGGGACATTGCACGCAGAGGTGGCCTCTGCAGAGGGCAGCAGAATAAGTTACCCAGGGCTCTCAGGGACACCTTGGAACCCCCACAGGCCTCGCCTGCCCTTTCTCTGGCCCAGTGGAGGCTCCTGGCATGAGTCCAGTTGCTGTGTGCTCTTGGTGGAGGGCATCTCAGTGAATTCTCTCCCACCAGACGGTGAGCAGGGTGTGGAGACAGCCTGTCCTGGGAAAGAAATCCCTTCTCAACACAACTGGGTCTGGAATGAGCCCTGTTCCTGTCTGCTGTGTGCCAGGCCTATGCTGGTACCAGGAGGGTACAGTGGACCAGACATGTCCTTGCCCTTGAAGAATTTGGGATGAATAGCTAATTTCAGGAATCTTTTTCCTTGGGCCTCAGTTTCCTCATTTGTCCTCTTCCTTTCGACAGAATGGGACTTCTCTCACCCCTTTCCTTCCCTCTTCCTTCCAAGCCCCTTCCCCAAGCAGAGGATGGGAGGCGCCCTTGCGGAAGAGAGTTTGTACAAACTGGGGCTGTGGTTGGAACTTCTGATTGGCTGTTCAGGGCCATTCTTTTCCCTGGTTGCCATGGCAGCCATTCCCGAGTTGTCAGTGATGAAACTCATAACATTGTTTTCAAATAATCCGTGTAATTGAAATAACAATTGAGCTGTTAACTCGTCCCTCACACTCAGGCTAGGATAGATCCTCTTCTTTCTACACCCTCCTACCCACCCAGGAAGCTCTGGTCTTTCCCTACCTCCTCTCTGAGGCTCCAGCCCCTTCCTTGGGGTTGGAGGAAGAAAGAGGAAGGTGTATGGCCTCCCAGGTCATGATAGAATCCTGGAAACTCAGGACCCCAAAGCTGAAACATAGCTTAGAGACCAGAAACCCCTTCCTTTTGCAACCAGAGGCCCACGGAGGGGAGGAGCTTAGCCAGAAAACATGCAGTCCTGGTTTTTTACTGAAAGTTGGAGTTGACGGGTTGCACTGAGAGTCAGTATAAAACCATAAAGCTGACCTCTTTTAAGGAGTTCAGTGTGTGTGCATCCCGACCTATCCCTACCTCCATTTTACAGGTGAGTAAGTTGAGGCCCCCAGAAGTTACGTACAATGCAAGTGTTTTTGTAACTTCTCCCCAAATACCTGTTGAATGGATGGATCTCAAAGATCACAGACCATTTCTCTCTTCCCCACCCCCCAAAACCAGCAACCGAGACCTGGTTTCTTTAGTCAAGGACTCCCTAGAAGAGGGAGTTGAGGGCAATTTGGGAACTTGTGGATCAGAGGAGGAAAAAGAGGGACTCTTCGAGGAGCTATGAGAGGGAGGGAATTTCCAAAGTACTCCCTACCCTAGTCTACCCCTAGGGTGGGTGGGAGGGTGCGTATTAAGAAGCAAAATATGAAGAACATAGGCCCTGCCTGGTCCTCAGAGGGGCCTGGGGTGGACTAAAAAACCAAAGCCAGGTCTATTCTATGAGGACATGTCTCCATGCACAAGCAGGAGGCAGTTCTGCACATGCGGCTGTCTGTAGTGGCAGCTTCATGGAGGATAAAAGGATTTTGTGTGTGTGTGTGTGTAGATTTTGGCCAGGGCTGGGTTTGAACCCAGTATATGGGGCCAGCGCCCTACTCCTTTGAGCCACAGGCACTGCCCAGGATAAAAGGATTTTTTTCAAAATGGTCACTGTGCAAGGTACTCTCTGAGTCCGTAGAGCGGACTGGGTGGCTGGGGTGATAGGCACTTGCTGAGATGGGGGGACAGTCCTCAGATGGGGTGACCGTGAGAGGTTGGCTTCCTTCCTTGGATTCTAGAGGGTTGTAACCACTAAGAGTCTTGGCAAACTTCTCTTCCCGCCATTCATTCATTCTTAGTTCCTCAACATTTATTGAGCACATACTCTGTGCCAAGCACTGTATGGGCCACAGGGATATTCAGACTGGGGGATGCTCTCTGTCTTCAAGGACTTTTTCAGGGTAGTAGAAAAGACACGTGCCACACCCTCCCACTCCCCATGCTGTATCTTAGAGGGTGGCATGTACCAAGAGAGCACAGAGGAAGGGCTGATTAAATGCCTGCAGGAATAAGAAAGACCCCCCCCTTCCCCGCAAGCAAATGACTTAGGCTCAGTCTTAAAGGATGAATAGGAGTTCTCTAGGTAGATAATGGGAAAGAGAGCATTTCATAGCAGACAACAAGAACAAAGATAGGGAAGAGTTCCTGAATTCATTCAGAGAACAGTGAGAAGTTCCATGCCACTGACGTGAGGTCTGCTCGAAGGTGAATGGTGGATGGAGGAGACTGGATTCTGGAGCAGGGCAGTGACTCGCCCAAGGTGCCACCTTGAGTTGGAGGCACAGCCAGGGCTAAGACTCCAGATACCTACCTTGGCAGAAAATCAGAACATCAGAACCATTATAGTTGGGTCTTTGAGAAGCTCTAGTTCAAAAGTGCCCATTTTTCAGATGGGGAAACAGGAGTAAGAGATGTTCTGTGTCATGCCTGGGGTCCCAGAGTAAGCCTGTGGCAGAGCTGAGATTTGAAATCAAAGCCCGAGCTGTTTTCACAGCACCACAGCCAGGAGCAGGGTAAGTCTTACACCAGCTGGGCTGGAGAGCAGAGGGCTCTGCAAAGGCAGGCTGGCCCCTGGGACCTGTGCATGTGCTGGGACAGGTCACTTTGTTAGCACTCAGCACACAGTGGGGGAGCCCAACTCCAGCAGGAAAGCTGGGCAGCATGGCCTTCCTCTTGGCTGGAGTGGACCTGAGTCCTGCCACTGACCCTCTGAGTGACCCTGGGCTAGTCTAACCCTCTCTAAGCCTTGCTTTCTACCATCTGCTGTATCATAGGAGGGTCCTCCTCACCTCTGGGACAGTCATTTTCATTGGAGGGGGCAGTTGATTTTGGCTCCCAAGGAACATTTTGCTAATGTCCAGACACAGTTTTATTTGTCACAAATGAGGACAAAGAGAGCTCAGAGGAGAGGAGAGCTCAGGGAGAGGTCAGAGATGCTGGTAGCCATCTTATGTTGTGCAGGACAGCCCTCCACAACAAAGAATTAGGCAGCCAAAATGTCACTGGGGCCAAGGCCATTTGTGGGGATCAAATGCTGCCACCAGAGTGGGTGCTGGGGGCTATGCTGAAGCGCCCCCCAGGCGGAACTTACAAAAGTAGACAGGGCCTTGATGTCGGGCAGACTGGCTGTGCAGAGAGGTGCGTCACCTTCCTGCCCCTTGACCAGTGTGGCAGGGGCGGGGACTACAGAGGGCATGCGATGAGATCATGAATGTCAATGTCAGGGGGAGACAAGCAACACAGGAAGTCAGGCTCCCTACCATGAACCCCAGCCATGGCCACCACCATTGAGCTTGGAAGCCCTGAGCCCCACTCAGTGTACGGACTCCGGAGCCAGCTGGGCCACTCAGAACTATGGGATCTTAGGCAACTCACTTGGCCTCTCTGCGTTCAATTCTCGTCTCTAGAATGAGGATTATAAAAGACCCACCAGGCACACAGGCTTGATGGGAAGATTAAAAACAAGTTAATAGATATAAAGCACTTTAGTAAGGGCCACCCAGGTGTTAGCTACTACCATTATTTGAGTTCTGTCTTGCACAAGACACTCACACAAGTTGCCCAGAGCGCCTCAGACACTGGCCCCCACTCCAGATGCCATCTCTCTGCAGCGGTGGATCGTTCCTCCTGCCCCCTCCAGCACATGCCATCCATGCACCCACCTTAGGCCCTCTGCTTCTCTGCCAAGGCTGTTGCACTCTCTCACCAGCTCCCACCCTGTTCATCTGTTACTTTGTGAGTCCCCTGACATATTGGGCTGCCCCTCTTCTCCTCCCTGTAGCCACTCTCACCATCTTCTCTCCCTTAGAGCTTGCCAGAGCCACAGATGGTTGTAAGAAGCTGGATTCATGGCAGGCTCTGGGGGCATGTGAATGCCTGCCCCTCATTCTGTAGCTCAGGCCCCCATCACCCCAGCCCTCAGCCCCACACATAATTTATATGCTGACCCCTGGCCCACTTGGATTAGGCATTGGCTAACTCTTCAGAGAATAGATAACTTCTCTAGCACAGGGTTTCTCAGTGTCAGCACTGTTGACATTTGGGGCTGGATAATTCCTTGTCATGGATAATCCCTTGTCCTGTACACTGTCAGATGGTTAGTGCCATCCCTGGCCTCTGCCCACTAGATGCCAGGAGCAGCCTCTTACCCAGTTGTGACAACTGGAAATGTTTCTAGTTGTTGCCAAATGTCCCCTGGGTGGCAAAAATGACCCTGGTGGAGAACCACTGTTCTAGAACTTTGCTATAAAATGTGAGCTTCTGTAAGCTTTAAAATCCTGACAAAAGGCCTCAGGGTGAGCCCCGCCATGCCACTTGCAACTTTATCCCATTTCCCACTGAAGTTCCAATCCTATGACTCATTCTCAAATCCCGATGACCACAAACACCAACCTCAACTCCCAAATTCCCAGTCCTAATCAGAAACCATGAATCTTAACTTTAAACCCCAAAGTTCAACCTGTTGCCCAAATCCAAAATCTTAATTCAAACCCTCTCAACCCTTGACCTGTTCAAAAACTTTAGTTTCCTTAACTTCAAAGGAAATTCTAAGTCTAGAGCTTAGCCCCCAACATGACACCTGATAGGAAGCTTACACTTACAGATCCCCTCAGCACCAACTCTGAAATCTCAACCCCTGTCACTTTTGGCCCCTGCGGAGGCCTTGGCTCACGTTTCCAGCTTTCTCCCCTCCCAGGACCTCAGGTCCTTAAGGAGAGGCAGGAAGGATTCCAGGAGGCAACTCTGCCTGGCCATAACCCCACCCTCACACCACCCCAAGCCGTCCATCTGGAAATTCTATTCTTATCTATTTGTTTATTCAAACGTTTGATGAGCACCCACTCTGTGAGAGCTCTGTGCTGGACGTGAGACAAACAGTGGAGAATTGGACCCACTTGCTGCCCACTGTCTACTGGGGGAGAGAGACAAGCAGACAGATAGTTAAAGATGATTCCAGACTCATTCAAGAAATATCTACTGAGTACCTACAAATTGCTAAGCCCTGTTCTAATGCTGGGGATACAGCATCAAGCAAAGAAGACTAGCTCCTGTACTCATGGAGCTCACAGTTATAGAGTTATGGGGCAGTTCTATGGGGTGGGAGGGGGGAGCGGAGAAAGCAGGCGGAGGGGATAGGAATGGCCTGGAGACCTAGAGAGCTGTTTTATCTCAGGCGATCAGGAGGAGCCGCATGGCACCAGACATTTGAGCAAACCTCCAAAGGGAGAGTGAGCCTGGCAGATATCAGGGGCAGAGGCATTCCAGGCGGGAGGACCCTCAGGTGGAAAGGTCCAGTGGTGGGCTCTGACACTGTCTATTCGGAGGACAGCCAGAAGGCCAGTGTGATAGGAAGAGAGCTAGAAGGGTGGTAGGAAAGGGTCAAAGAAGTAACAAGAGGCCAAACCACGTTGGGTCTTTTGAGGCATTTTACTCTGAGAAAGACAGAGAAGCCAAAAGAATTTTGAGAGGAGTGTTATGACCTGATTTATGTTTTAGCACCGTAACTGAGAACAGTCTGCAGGGGGCCAGGGCAGAAGCAGGGAGACCAGTTAGGAGGCTGTTGCAATAACCCAGGTGAGAGATGATGGTCGCTTGGACCAGGCTGCTAACAATGACAGTGGTGAGATGGGTCAGATTCTGGATCTATTTTAAGGTAGAGCTGGCAGGATTTGCTGATAGATTGGATGTGGGGTGTGAAGTCACGAATGTCTTCAAGGCTTTTGACAGAAGCAGCTGGAAGAATGGAGTTGCCAGTTACCGAACTGGGGAAGGCTGGAGGAGAAACAGTTTAAAATTTTATTTGATCGTTGTCTGTGTGTATTTGGGACAGAACACAGGAGTTTGGGTTGAGACGTGGGAAGCTTGAAGTGCCTCTTAGACGTCCATGTTGAACAGGTGAGTGACTATGTGAGTCTGGGGGAGAGATCTGAGCTGGACACACACATTTGGGTGTCAGTAGCAAATCTGTGGGGTTTTAGTCCACAGCACTGCATGTGGTTGGCCTTGGGAATGGGTACACACACAAAAGAGGGGTTGCCCAAGGACTAAGCTCTGGAGCCAACATTCGGAGGGCGATGAGGTGGAAATAGCAAAGGAATCTGAGAAGGAGCCAAGAGCTCTGGGAGGTACAGGGTTCTGGGAGAGGCATGGATGCAGAGGAGAGACCAAATCTGGGGCAGCCAGCAACAGCTTCATATACTGGGGGACATCAGAGCCTGGCTTTGAGTGATTAATGAGAAATCCCGCATCAGACAAGACTAGGGAAGGGCAGCCCCCGGAATAGCGTATGTCAGGGCATGGCAAACTAAACTCATAGTCCCCAACTTCCAAACTGGCTACTCTTCCTCTGACCCCCAAATCAGCAAATGGGGCCGCCTCAGAGCCGTCCGCAACAAGTCCTTCTCTCTCACCCCTCCTTCCCATCCTAAGGATCCTGCCTTCTGTGTATCTCTAGAAACGGCCCCCTCCTCTCTACCCTCACGGCCCCTGCCTAGTCCAAGCCACCCTTATCATTTGCCGGACAACAGCCTCTTCTCCTACCTCGCCCTGAGGACCCCAGAGAGTGAGGGGGTCGGGGCCAGTCTGCTTCACATCCACAGTGGCCTGGGTGAGTTTAAAAGCTGAATAAGGTACATGTCAGTCCTCTGCTTCGGAAGCTTTCAACAGCTTCCCATTGCTCTTAGGATGAAATCTGAAATTTAACAAGTCCTGCGAGATCCTTCGAGGTGTGACCCCCTGCCTGCTCTTCCTGTCTCATCTCAGCCTTCCTTCCCCATCACTCCTGACCAGCCAGCCTTCCCGCTGCCTTTCAGCTTTCTCAGCTCAGCAAAATCCACGCAGCCTCGGGGCCCTTCCCCAAGCGCCTGACCACGTGCATGCACCCCCCACCCCAGCACCAACCAGCTGAGAGTGTGTCGCCCCCTCAGGGAGCCTTCCGCAGAGCCCCAGCCTCATCCCGGCCCCTGTGTCTGCTGCTCTCCTGCTCCTGGTACCTTTCTTTGGTAGTCATTGTCATACATGTTGATGAAGTCGTGAGTTAATAATGATAATAATAGCTAACACTTACCGAGCACTTCACGCTTAATAGTAAGTGATAGTAAGTATATTAAGTGTTTTACATGTATTTTTAGCTATTAAATTCCTTATATACCCCCCTGAAGTAGCTATTACTATTCCCATTCTACGGAGAAGGAAACTGAGGCTCAGAAGAGGTTATTTGTGCAAGGTCGCACAGATAGTAAAGAGCTAAAACTGTCATACAGACTCAGGTGGCTTGGCTCCCAAGCCCACAGATGCCTATCTTTTCTGCTTGATGTTAAACTCCATTAGCTGAGGGACCATGTCCATCTTGTTCACAGCTTCATTCCCTGTGTTCCTCAGAGGGCTTACAGTGGTTCTCAACCTTCCTAATGCTGCAGCCCTGTAATACAGTTCCTGTGGGTCGCGACCCATAGGTTGAGAACCGCTGGCTTAGTAAGTGTTTGTTGAATGAATGATTGCTTGAATGAATGAATAATTAGGAGTTTGAGCAGGACAGGGTTTCTGGTATCAGAATGCAAGCAAGGTGTCTGGAGTCATAAACAGGATGACACAAGTGCCCTGAATGGCAGACAGATGAGTCTAGACTTGGGTCTGGGCTGCAGGAACCCTGGGGTCTTCCTGAATAGAGGAGGGCAGAGCTCAGATAAGTGCATTAGACAGATCCAGCTGTTGGCTGCTGTGAAGGAGGATTAGAGGTGGGGTCCTTCCCTGCCCGACAACCAGGCAAGAGTGGCACGCGCCCCCTCCCACTTGGTGCTATTAGCATTCTGTGTGTGGCTGGGGCTCTACAATTAACACAAAGGTACAGTCATTCATTCTGACTGGCGGGCTCAGGGGATCTGCGGATCGGGGACTGGCTGCGCGGGGCTTCTGCTGGGAAGGCATGTCACAGCACAGCGGCCACCGAAATGAAAAGCTATTAATAATGATCCTGGAACTTCACTCCCATCAGCTGTTTGTTTAAAGGTGTTCCATACTCAGAGCCGCCTGATTTATGTGGGCAATAACGCACCCCGGTCGGTCCGCACTTTTTAAAGTAGTGCTAATGGGGTGAGACTGAGGCCCCAGGAGATGCTGGGAGCAAGACTTAAGGGCCAGGCCTGGCCAGTTTCAGATGTTGACTCCCTGCTCAGCATCATTAAAAGGCCCTGGAGATGGCAGAAAGGGGAGAGCTAAAAGAGCCAGGGGAGCTGAGTTCAAATCCAGTTTCAGCGTGTTTTTCCCCTCTCTGAGCCTCAGTTTCCTTATTTGCTCCTTGAGCAAGTGAACACCTGCATTACAGGGTTGATAGGAGGATCCCGTGAGATGCATACAGTAAGTGCTTAATAATGCTTTAGTTTTCTCCTCCTCTCTTTTCCTAGTACAAAAACTGTCCCTACTACCTGCCCAGCCCTCTCCGGGAAGGAGAAGCATTCAATCCGCTTAAGTGCTTATTGAGGATCTACAATTGTACTTGACATCTAAATTACTCATAGTGATGCTGGGAGAGATGGCATGTCTGTCATGCCCATTTTAGACATGAGGAAACTGAGGCTCAGAGAAGGAAGCAATGTGCCTAAGGTTACTCAGCTCAAAGTCCACTGCCTGGGATTCTCAAATGGGCAGAAGTGGTATTTTGTCCACCACTGAGCACCCAGCACCTTGCATGATACCCAGTACGTGTCAGGAGCACAATATATGCTTGCTGAATTGAAAACAAAATGTGTCTGAACCCTGAGTCTTTGGCTCAAAGGCCCAATTCCCTTCCCATCATTTCATCCCAGTGGTAGACACAGTCAGGAGACCTAGATTCTATCCTCAACTCTAAGGTAAGTTACATAATGGGGACATTGGATCAGATGATTATAGGGCAGAGTTTCTCAACCTTGGCACTCCTGACATCTTAGGTTTGATAATTCTTTGCTGAGGGCTGTTCTGTGCACTTTAAGATGGATGACATTACCCCTGACCACTACCCATGGGATACCAGTATGTTGGGATAAGCGAAAATGTCTCCAGACATTGCAAATGTCCTTAGGATGACCAAGTCACCCCTGATTGAGAACCACTGCACTAGGAGCTTTCTCCAAATGAGACCCACATTCTGCACAGCAGAGGTTTACATTGTGGTTGGGGGTCTGAGGAAGACAAGACTTAAATGCATGACCTGGCCCATGACCCAAGAAAAAATGTCGTAGTGACATTTTCATAGTTACATTTTCCCACTTGGCTTGTTGAGAGCAACTCGTCTCCTTTGCCAGAGCCAATCACCAGGCAGTTTCTCTAATGACGCTGACCTGGTCCACAGACGGGATGGTCATGGGGCAAACAAAGGTGAGCTTCCCAGGATGCACTGCAGCTAAAAATGGCAACCACTGAGTTCCCACTCAGTGCAATGGTGAAAGAGAAATCTGAAGTCACTGGAGTTGAAGACCAGGAGTGGTGGTGGTGGGGTCAGCCTAAGCAAGGATGGGGAGGCAGGAATGAGAGCTGGAGGATTGAAGGGAAGATCAGCCTGTGCCCATCCTGGAAGGATAGACACCTTGTTCCATAGGTCTTCCCTCCCATTTTCCCACCCAGTGAAGCTACCCCATCTCTGCAGGGGAGACACAGTTTCTTCTGGCTCCAAGTCATCCCTCTCATGCCTCCTTCCCACTGGGACTCCTTACATAGAGGTGCCCTGGAGGAACAGAAATGGTGTAAACAGTGGTATCAGATGCATGGGCTCCAACTCCAAATAGGAACCTACAGCCCTGTGGCCTTGATCAAGTCACATGACCAAGGGTGAACAACTAGACCAGCACAGACATTGACCAGTCAGAAGAACAACACCTGAAAACAACTCGTGGGCCTGGCTGCACATGAGCCCTGCCTCTGAATCTGCACCTCCACCTCTGTGGAAGGGCAACACAGACATCTACCCAGTGGGCCTGCAGGGTGAGGTGGAGAGCGAAACACCCAGCACAGCAATGTGCATACAGCAGGCATTCAACAAACATCCCTTGCCTTCCCCAGAGGATCCAGAAGGTGGTGAGATCTGAATTCCCTGCAGTGGGCTCTGAATTCTGGCAAAGATATCACTCTTGGCAGATGTTGAGAAAAGTTCCAGCCAGGACTTAGAAGCAGGGAGGCTGAGAAGGATGGTCTATGTTCAATTACAGCGGCAACCAGTGTTCATTGAGCACCTACACTGCAGAGGCCTCAGACTGAGGCTGTGGGCCCTGGACCCAGGGCAGCCACCCTCAGGGTCTTTGTCCTGCCCAAGAACCCTAGAATACCTGCCTGTCACCCACTCCAGGAGGACCCTGATCTGTCCTGGCCCAGCCAGCCCCCTCTGAGTGTGTTTAGGCAGCTTGTCACCACGAAATCCATTTTCTTATCTCCTGCCATATCTATTTTTCTAATTCTTACTTAACGAGCTCCCCTGAAAATAAGAAAATCATTGGAACAATTTCCTTAAGTGTGAAAGATTAGTCTGAAATCGGCATTAAGGGGACTAATTACCTTCATTCTCCCACCTTTCCGACAGCCGTTTGTTAGCTGTGAGGACTCATTCATCTGCTGCTCAGAGAAGGCAGGCAACATTTGGCTGCCGTGGGATCCTCTGCTCCTGCTTTGGCTCACAGTATTCGTGTGTATGTGTGTGCATGTGTATGTATATAAGAGAAACAGCATGAGAAATTGGTGTGTGGGGATAAGAGGAGAACAGAATGGCCCACAACTTGGTGTGAAGCTGCTCCTTGGGATTCTTTAATGGGAGAGTCTCCCATTCAGGATCAGGGGTGAGTGAGTACCTGGCAAGTGCCAGCCTGAGCCGGCAACCCATGGTCTGATGAGCTCCTAGAGACCTGCATGCCCTGCCACTCAATTACCGTGGGGAAGCCCTGTGTATCTTTGGGCCTTGGTTTCCTCATCTGTAAAATGGGGGTAATTTCTTATAGCTACAAAAATGACAGCAATGTCCAGCTCCCATGGAGGGCAGGCAGTGCTCATATGTCTACAACGCCTCTTAATGCTCACTTAATACCTCACCCCGGGGTCACTTTTCCCATCAGCACAGTGTATAGTTGAGAAAGTGGAGGACCAGAGAGGGTAGATGACATGCCCTGGGCATGCAGGGAGTGAGTTCAGAGCTGGATTGGAGCCTGAAACTGTCTGATTCTGGAGCTGGTGCCCTGGCCACCCTACCCAGACTCCAGTCCTCCCCTCACCCCCAGCTGCAATTCCAAGGCTCTTGGAGTCTAAAGATGTGGATTCCAGCCCAACTTGAGCTTCCAAGTTCACTTGTGTGAACAGAGGCATATGCAGACATCTCTCTGAGCCTCACTTTTCTCACCTGTAAATTGGAGACAGTTATGCATCCTGCCATACCAAGACGAGGGGGCACCGATTGCTGTTATTACCCTCTGTAAATCGAAATGAAAGGATGTGGGGAGTAAAGGGGGGTAATGCAGGAGGACCAGGAAGGGCAGAGACTTGTATGTATGAGAGTATGCATTGAGTCTGTGGAAGCCCAGGGCAAAGACCCTGGTCTCTGGACTCCTGGCTCCCCTATACCTGGCCAGCTGCCCCTATTCCTACATGCAGGGGGCCTCCTTCCTGAACACGGCTCTGAGCAGCAAGTAGGCTTATGATGAGGGAGCAAGTTGACAAACGGTGATGCCCAGAACTAGGCAGAGATTACCGTCCACCCCCGCACCTGGTGTGGGGGAGGGGTGATCACCCCCCTCCGGGGGTGGGGGGTGGGGAGAACTCACTGGGGGAGGTGGATAAGCTCTGAGAAGACGGCGGGAACATCTTCCATTTTCCATTTAACCACCTGATATTGAATTATAAATAATTCATACACCTGCCAAACATTTGATTAAAAGAACCCAATTCGCACTGCATTTGTCAAGGGGTAAGAATTGCATTTGGTGTTTTTATTTTAATCTGTCCTTTAACTCTTTTACGAATATTTATTTATACTTGGCTGTCAGGTTTTATTCTATTTGCCCTGATTTTATTCTGGATGTAGCTGGCATTTTTTCCTTTCCCTTTTTATTTTGTCACTTCTGCCTGGTAGTCATGCATTGGAGAGCCCAAA
The DNA here is from genome assembly GCF_027406575.1 of Nycticebus coucang. Classification (NCBI taxonomy): domain Eukaryota; kingdom Metazoa; phylum Chordata; class Mammalia; order Primates; family Lorisidae; genus Nycticebus; species Nycticebus coucang. The sequence continues at coordinate 52,635,590 of NC_069800.1, read as the reverse complement.
GGTAATAAATAAGGAAGCGAGACTCCTTCCTGCTCTCTCGGCTGCACTCCTGCCCCACCCCCACCTCCACCCACTGTTTATAGACACCCCCACACACTGCTCCCCACCCACCCAGCCTCATCTACTCTGGGATTTAACCTGCCAAGTCCTCGGTATCCTGGGCACAGAGAACCCATTTATGTCCCTGGACTTTTGCCTGTACCACTCTGCTGCCACTCTCCTTCCTCTTTGCCAAGCATAGAGTGGCACTCAATAATTATTTTTTGAATGAATAAATGAAGCAACATCATCAAACTCATCAGTATGGGTGTCTTTAGGGACAAAAAGGCAGGTATTGGTATTCATCAAGTCGGGTGATGGGAGGAAGCTGTCACAGTGGACTTCCAAGCCAGCTCCTGCTCTGCCACTTACCAGCTGTGTGAATTTCAGGAAGATACTTCAATTCCCTAAGGTCTGCCTTCCCTCATCTGTAAAAGGCATATGTAATAACAGCACCCGCGTCAGAGACTGATGCTAGAATTAATGCACGTGCCAGCACGTAGTAAGCATTCAAAAGCCGGTAGCTGCTATTTTTATGATGAACAGTAACCTTCCTCTGTCACTCTGTCCATATTCCACTTGCCCTCCCTGCCTCCCCCTTAAATGGGAAGGTTCGGGCATATGTGATATTATTGTGAATGCCAGGCCTGGCTCGACAGATGTGTCTGTGACAAACGAGAAAAAGAAAAGCTGACCATTTCCCTTTGTTGGCTACCAGCCTTCGCAATAGCGCACTCTGTGTTTGTCGGAGGGCTTACATGGGTCGGTTTGTGAGTTGACATAAAAACTTGTTTCTGCCAAGTGATTCAGGTGAGCTGGGAATTTCCCTGAGACCTGTGTCAATGCTCTCTGAATACAAAGGCGAATGTTGTATGCCCAAGAAAGGCTGTGACAGTGACAAGAGAGTATCAGGGTAGGTGTGTGTGATTTTTGTGGTTTACAAAATATATTCTTGATTTTATACATATGCACACACACACACATCATGGGTTTTATCTCCATCCCTATAAAATCTTAGCATCTTTCAAAATCTGGGATAGTCCCTCCATGCTTCCCTGGTTCCTCCAGTCCCCCAAATGTCTCACAGGATTAGAGGGGATCTCAGGGCCCTATTTGTCACCTGAGATGTTCACCGCAGCCTCCTCACGGGTCTCCCTGACTCCAGTCTTGTCCCTTCCAAAACCACAATCCACACAGCATTTCCTCTCTGAAATTTACTTAACCATATTGCTTCCTTGATTAAACCTTCCATGGCTCCCCACTGCCCTCAGGGTAGAGTTCAGGATGGCCCCAGGGACCTGACCCCCGCAATCTGTTAAGATTGGGTAGACCCTTGCTTGTGAGCTGGTCTGCCACCCCAGTTAGACTGCGGTGACTTTTCCTGTTTTCATTCTGAATCTACAAACTTCCTGAAGCCAAATCACAAACTTCCCTGAGCACCTACTTTGTGTCAGATACTGTGGCTGGCACAGAATTCAGGGATGAGTTAGACACTGCCCAGGACTATCCAGGCCTCTGCTCTGAGTTAGAGAAGCTCTTGGAAAGAGATAAGGAACTAACATTCATTGAGTACTTAGACTATGTACGCTTTGCCCACAACAACCTGCAAACAAGATATTATTTTGCAGAGCAAGGAAGTGGCTTACTCAAGGTCAACTACTGGTAAATGACAGAGCTGGGATTCAAATCCAGGTCTCTGTGAGTCCAATATCCAAGGTCTAGCCTTAGCATCATACTGCCTCCCAGAGAATAGTGGCTGGGAATTTCCTGAGAGGGCACCTCCGGGACCATATGGCTGAGGTCTTTGGGGCCAGCCTGGATGCGACTGTGGGACTTTGGCCTGGGTTTTGCAGGCCCCCTGAGAAGGAGCTCAGAGGACAGTGCCTCCACCATTATTATCCTTATGGCAGCGGTAGCCAGTGGACAGCTTAAAATGCATTTTTCACCCCGGGGCCTGAAGCAGTTAAACAAGGGCCCAGGCTATGGAAGCTGACAGCCTCTGTGAATCCCAGCTCATACCCACAACAGATGTGCGACCTAGGACAAATCACTTCACCTCTCCGCGCCCCAGTTACCTCCTCAGTAGAACAGAAATTACAACCCATCCCTCAAAGTCTCGTTGAGAGGATGGAGTCCGGTCACGTGGGTAAAAAATGCCCTGTCAACTAGAAAATGAATTACGCGTTCTCTATGCACATATAATTTGGTCCTCTACACCATTTAGTGAAATAGACAGGACAAGAATTTTTTTCAGTTGTTCATTTCTTTTAAAAATTTATTTTCATTTTCTAAGAAATACACAAAGCCATCCTCTTAGAAATGGGGACACCGTGAAAGAAACTGAAGTCCCTTCTCTGCCGCCTGCAATCCCGGCCCCTCCCACTTCCTCAGTGCTAATTCCTGGGATGAGCTTAGTATGTATCACCGCATACCATTTTTAGACTATTGCATACATTATGTGTACCCATAGAAAAGAACTAGCATTGTTTTGTATTTTTTTTAATGTAAATGGATGCATACTGATGTATCACTCTGCAATTTGCTTTTTTTCTCTCCCAACGTTTTTGAAAGCTATCAATGTTGACATATATAGCTGTGGTTCATTCCATCTAAGTGACTGTATCCCATCATCTGAATATGCTGTGTTTCATTTGTCCGCTCCCTTACCAAGAGCCACGTAGGATGTTTTCCCCTTTTCCCTTATTATCAGCAGTGCTGTGGTGACTATCTGCAGCCACATCTCCTGGCACACACGCCAATATTTCTCTAGCACAGATTCCTGAGTCATGGGTTTGATACATTTTCCGTTTTAATAAACCAGGTTGGGCTTATTGATAATGATACTAGTTACAGACTGAGCGTGTGCTGTGCTCTAGGAGCGTCACATGCGTTATCTCATTTACCCCCACAGTGAAACCACGTGGGAGCAGTGGTTGTCTCCAGTTTTTAGATGGGAACACAGGTACAGAGGGATAAAGGATTGACTCAGAGCCATGTAGCTGGGTTGGAATGATGTGTGGACCAGAACTTGGCTTTCCTGAGCCCAGCCCAGCCCCCTTCCCCGGCAGTGGTCTCACCCTCTGCATATGAAGGCTTAGGGCAGCGGTTCTCAACCTGTGGGTCGCAAACCACAGGAACTGTATTAAAGGGCCACAGTATTAAGAAGGTTGAGAACCACTGGTTTAGGGCAAGAATCTCTGGAAAAATGAACTGGGCCATTCTGGACCCAGAGCTACAGAATTCCAGGTGGCAGGTGTCTTTTGGCAATAGGGACAGTGTCTGTGCAGGTCCTCCCTGGGCCAGGAGGCCCATCAGGAGTTTTCCTTAACCCAGATATCAGGACTGAGGGAGTAAAGGCAGGGCTGGGAGGGCCAATGGAATCTAGTCTCCTGGAGGTGGGTGGACCTTTGAGGCGAAACTGAGGCTCAGAGCCTCAGCTGGGGAGGACTCGCTGAAGGCCACATAATCCAGAGATGAAGAGGGGTGGAGGCTGCCTGAACTCAGCGGCCTGGGCCCAGGTCAGTTGCCATAGGGTGCAAACCAGACACTGTCCCCAGAAGGCCACCATCAAATAGGAAGGAGCTGGAGGGTGGTCCCACAGGGAGCACCCAGGACCCCGGCAGTAAAGCCTGGCTTCTGTTTCTAGCTCCTTGGACTCCTACACCCCATCCAGCAGGTCACCTGTCAGCACAGTGGAGCCTTCTTCCTCTTGACTGGCCTCCCGCCTCCCACCTCAATCTTCTGCACTTTCACGCCCTCCATCAGCACTGAGCACACTCAGCTCTCTCTCCTTTAAGAAATCCCTCCCTTGGCCCTACCTCTCTCTCCAGCTACCACCCCCTCCCCCCTTCCTTCCTTTGAAGCCGACTTAGTCTCTAGCTTCCCTCTCTCCCACTCACTGCTCAACCCACTCCAATCTGGTATCCACTCAGCCCCTCCTCCTGGCAGCCTCCCTGGTGACACCCTGGGCTGGCCTTGGATCCCTTCACCCCTCACTGTGCTTGGCCAGTCATCAGCACCAGGTGCTGGGAGCCAGGCCCGCCTCCAACCTCACCCCCATTGACTCCCCACCTGCCCTGTCTGGGTCCTCCTCCCACCTCTCTGGCTGACCCCGCTTACTCACTTCCTCCTCACCTGCCCCTTCGTTTGTTTAAAAACATTGATTAGCTCAAACAGCTACAAAGAGGTGTAGAGAAAAAAAAACAAAAATGACTTTAAATCTCTCCCACCGGCTATTTCCCCAATGATACCTTTTAAAAAATAAGTGCAGTGTGTTTGCCACACACCGGGTCTGTGCTCTGTACACAGAGGACAGAGGAGATGGGGAGGGCACTGTCCCTACCTGCCACCTGCTCTCCAGACGTAAACCTTGCCAGCACTGTCTAGCCTTCTAGAGAAATGTTTTGTTCATATACCAGCACAAATGTCTTGATAGTATCATTATTTACCCCAAAGAGAGCATTCTTACCTAAGAGTTTTATTCTTCTGACACCCTTTACATCTTGGGGCTGACTCGGGCCTTTTCTCACTCCGTGTACCATTTCTAGCCATCTCAGCCACCATTAGGTGGTGTCTTTGTGGAGATAAGGCCCAAATCGCTTCTTGCTGGCTTCTCTGGATTCCAGACCCCTCATTCAACGGTCCACTGGCATTTCTGCTTAGGTAGAAAACCTCATGCATTTGTGGATCTAGCTTCTTCCCTGGAAAGCAAAAAACTGGTTCCTCCTCTCACTTCCCCTCGCCTCCTCGACCCCCATCTCCCCAAATAGCTTCACTGCTCACCAAAGCCAGGAACCTGAGAGTCACCCCTGAAAGCCCAACATCATTGTCAGACTGTGTCTGAAGCCTGCATACCACTTACGTGTGTGGACTCACCCCGTGTTTCAGGTTCCTCATCTTTACAATGGAGTTGACAATAGTCCCTTCCTTGCAGTGTCATTGTTGACATGTGGATTAAAAGAGAGAGGACCAGAAGGCCCTCAGCGCAGCCCTCCCTGGCACCCAGGATCTGCTCGATAAATGCTGGCAGCGCTTGTTAGTCTCTGTGAACCCTCCCTTTCCTGACCACCTACATTCAATCGCCCACGACTGTCAATTCTCCTGGCTGGACTGGCGTAAAAGCCTCCCACCTTGCCTCCCTGAATCAACTCTGGCCCCTCCAATCTGTTCTGCTCTTGACAGCTGGAATGATCCTTTAAAAGGTAAATCTAATCACTGTCACTCCCCTGTTTAAACCCTTCAGGGTTCACCAACACATCTCAAGTCCAAGGTCTTTCCTGTGGCTTAGGGAGCTGCAGAGATTCAGCTGAAGATCCCCAGCTGTGAGTGGCCAGCATCTTCTCTGATTGGTGAGTGCCTAGCTGAGCTGACTGTGACATAGTTGGATGTGCCTGAGGTCCTCTGCAGTCTGGCACCAGCCAACTCCCCAGCTATATCTCTCCTTTGTCCTCCTCAGTTCATGTTTCGGCTGCACCAAGGCTCTTATACTTCTCCTAACAAGACAATGTACTTTCTCTCTGACCTCTAGGTCATCCTCCACGCTGTCCCCTTGGCCTGAACTCCTCTTTCCCCCTCTCCACTCGGTCAATTCCTGCTTGGCTAGTAGGTCTCTCTCCAAAATGACCCTCGCTCATTCCACTCGCAGAGCAGCTGTTTGCAAAGTTTTCCCATTCATGATTTCTTGGAGATGGGGCTTGGGGCTGGGGGGGTGGGGTCCTGCCTATGATTGATTTAAAATTTTTTCTTGCTTAGGTCTCTGGATGCTAACATGCAAAACCCCATCCAGGGGCTTGCTTATCTAGTGCACTGCTATGCACTCAGCTCCTGGCACAGACAGGGCATTCAGACGACATCTGTTGAATAACTTATTAATTCACCCAGTCAACAAACATTTGTTGAGCACCTTTCTGTGCCAGATACTATTCTATGCCCTAAGGGCACATCAGTGAATCCAACCAACAAAAGCTCCTATCCCAGTGAAGAGCATACGGGCTAGAGAGGATGGAGGGAGACACAAAAAGCATCATAACTAAGTAAATCATATCATATGCTAGAAGGTGATGAGGGCTATTGGAAATAAGAAGTAGAGCCAGGGGAGTTGGCAGAGCCTTGGAGAGGGGCCGTAATTTTAGGTGGAGTGGTCAGATTACTTTTCACAGACAAAATGACATTTGGATCAAGATAGTCAGAGGGTAAGGAAGGGAGGCCTGCAGCTATTGGGAGAGGAGCATACAGGCAGAAGGAACAGCCACTGAGAAACCTGTGGGTGGGGGCTTGTCTGCTGTGTTCAAAGAAAGCCCAGTAGAGTAGCAGGACTGGGGCAGAGCGAGTGCCAAGAGAGCAGGAGGGGATGCGTTTGGAGGGGCCACCAGGGCAGATCTCATACGGCTTGTGGAAACTCTGGCTAAATTTTATTCTGAGAAAAATGAGGGCCACTTTTTCCCAATAGCTCTGTGAGGTATAATGGACATACTACGAGATTCATCCATTGTAAGCATACAAGCCAATGAGCTTTACTAAATGACAGAGTGCAACTGCCACCACCATCCAGTTTTAGAACATTTTCTTTTCCCCCAAAAAAGATCCTTTGTGCCCATCTGGAGTCAATCCCCCTCCCCACCACCAGTCCCAGGCAGCCGCTAAACCGCTGTCTGTCTATAGATTTGCTTTTTCTGGACATTTCCTATAAACAAAGTGATACAATATGCGTTTTGTTTTGTTTTCACATCTGGCTTCTATCATTGAGCATAATGTCTTTGAGGTGCAGCCACGATATAGCAGATATCGGCAATTTGTTCCTCTTTATTGCTTAATAGTATTCCTCTGTGTAGATGTACCACATTTGTTTATCCATTTCCTGGCAAAGAGGCTTTTGGATTGTTTCTACTTTTTGACTGTGTTGAATCATGCAGCTATGAACATTTGCATACAAGTCTTTCCATGGACATATGTTCTCATTTCTCTTGGATGGATACCTAGGAGTGGAATTGTTGGATCGTATAGTAAATTTATGTTTAACTTTTTAAGAAACTACCAAACTGTTTTCCAAATGGGCTGCCATGTGGAGAATAGTTGAGAGTGGAACAAGGCTAGAAGCCGAGGTATCATTTGTTATGTTAACATCACACGTGAAAGAAACCCACTGGGTTCAAGGAGAATGGATTTAGTCACCAGTAAATCCCTGGTGCCCATGTTGGTAGCAAAGACCCCTGCGGAAGACCCTGGCAAGGGAATCCCTGGCTGCAAAGCCAGCCTTCCCAGCCCCCGAAAGGAGCAGAGAGACATGTTATAAGCCTACCCCTCCCTTCACACTGCCCAATCTCTAGACAGCTTCCGCGTAGCCAAAGCGTGAAAATGCCCAGTTTGGAGAAGAATCCACATCAGGCATGACTGTTGGAAGACGCGGAGCCCTCTCCCCCCGGGGAGATGACAAAATTTTCTTTGCAATTAAAATTCCTTTGAAACTGGGACCAAGGAAAATGCAGAGGAGAAAGCTTTTTAAACTGAGGGAAATACTCTTCTGTGGCAATTACCATGTGTGCATTTCAACAAAAGCTGTTTCTTCCGCCCTCCTCCCTTTCCCTCTTCCCTCCTCCCAGTGGCTGCTGGGAGCTGCTCTTTCCTGGGCTCTGCATCTGCATTCACCCGGGGTCCTGTGGACTCCCTGCCCCTAACCCTAGCTGGTCCCTGCTTCTCTGCCCATTCTTAGCTCTTAGATTCCTCATATGTTCCAGCCTCCTGCTCAGGCCTTTACTCACAAGGTCCACTTCCCATGAGTCCTCCTTTCCCAGCCCCATGGCTTATCTGCCCAGGTGCAGTTCCATTTTTGTGCTCACCCTTGTTGTATCTGTTACCCTCTTCCATTGTCCCTCCCCACCCTACATGGGTCTTTCCCTCCTCTGAGCTCATAGCCCTGCTTCTGTGCACAACTCACCGAGCTCTGACCACAGTGCTCTGTTAGCATCTTGGCCTGAGAGTGTGATGTTTAATGTATTACAAAGATCAGGACATTGGACACCCGGGTTCACTTCACGCATTCAATCAACAAATATTTATTGAGCCACTATGATGCAAAGTGCTAGGGATTAACCATTTCTGTGTTTAGAAACAGGAGGCTAGGCTTTTTTGACCAACCCTTTGGCTAAAAAGAGCTAAAAATGCTGGATAAAATACAAAAAGCATCTTATTAAAGCATCAAAGAGCTGACAAGTAAGCTCTTAAAATTATTAGGAATTATTAGGTCAAAACTGAAGGAAAAACAGAAACCCAGAAAAGTTAGAGAGCATAGAAACTGCTTTTGTCTGGAGGGCATTTGCTGATTCCAGAAAATTTGAATATGATTTTTGATGATCTCATAGCACAAGGGGAATTGAAATCAAAGTTCATAGTCTGAACAAGGTGGAAAACCAAGTGGATGACCCTCATCAAAATAAACTAGGACTCCAAAGGGCTTCATTTTGGGGTAAGGCTGAACCAGAGATAATTCAACCTTGAGTCATAGACTGAAAACCTTATCCACCCAACTTGAACATGCCAGGGAACCTCAAGCCTTTAATTTTATTTTAAGTAATCCCAGAATGGTAACACCCACAACCAAATGAAAATGCTTTTTAGAAGAAAATACCTTTACCCTGGGCTTCAGATTCTTTCTTAAAATAAAATTCCAAGTACAATGGCCAACATGCAGTCAAAGATAAGCAGACACACCAGAAAACAATGCATGATGAGCTAAGCACAAATGACATCCTTTGCCTCCAGCAGGGAAGACAGATGTCAATACTTTTGTCAAGGGTACTAACCTCCTCTTCATTGCCCAGTACAATCACTTCTCTGTTCTCCGTTTACTTTTACCTCTCAGCAGCTTCCAGCATCATGACATCTAGTTCTGCTCTTGGGTTCAAGGACACCACAGTCTTTTGAGTGGCCTCCAACCTCACAGACAGCTCCTTCTCAATCATTGTGCTTCCTTCCCCACCTCTGTTTTATTGCCCCTTCTGGGTCTGCTCTCTACCTCTGCTCAGGTGATCTCCTTCATTTCCTTAGCATTAAATATCTACATGCTGATGAATCTCAAATTTATATCTCAAACATAATGTAGCCAAAGAGAAAACCTGGCTTCCTCCCCATCCTTCCCTCTCTGAATTTGCTCCATTGTGGGAAGTGTCACCACCACACAGTGCTAAGCCAAAACCTAAGTGTCATCTTGAATCCCTGGTTTGAATTAGAGTGGAGATGGAGACACGTAAGATGGTCAATTTAGAGAGTTATTTAGAAATCAAAGTGGGTCAGACAATAGATAGCCCACTGGGGGTGCAAGAATGAGAGAGATTAGCCTGACTTCCAGCCTCGGCCTTGGACACTAGACAGATAAGCATGCCATTCCCTGAGATGGAAATCCCTGGAGAAGAGCCAGTTTTAAGGAAGAGGAATGTGTATTTGGCTTTGGATATGTTAAATTTGAGGTTTCTTAGAGACTTCTAAGTGGAAGCGTTGAGGGGTATATTTATCTATGGACTTCAGAGGAGAAGATAGGATGGGGCATAGTAAGTTGGGGAGTCATCATAATATTGATGGCAATTGAAGCCATTGGCATGGATGAGATTGCCCAGGGAAGGAATGAGGAGTTTGCAGGTGGGATGAAGGAGGTTGCACCCACAGAAGAGATACAGAAGGAGTTATTAGAGACGTAGGAGGGAACCTGGTGGTTTAGTTTTATATTCTAAATGTTGCTTACAATTCAAGTAAGATGAAGATTGGAGAATTTCTATTGGATTTAGCAACATGGCGGTCAAGGCGACCTTAGTGGGGCCTGTTGGGAATGCAAGACAGATGGCAGTGGGCTGGAAAGAGAGGAGGAAGTGAGTAAAAGACATAGTGAGTATGACCAGACTTTTGACAAGTTTTGCTAGCAAGGGAAGAGGTTGGTGAGTATAGGGAGGTGTACACTTGCTTTTGTCTTTCAAAGCTAGAATGTACTTGAGCATGCTTCAATGCTGATGTGCAGGAGCTCACCAGAGAGGGTTGAAGCTAAGGCAGGAGAAAGAAGAATCTGTAATATTTTTTGTCCGATTACAGGAAGGTTGCATGGGCTCATGTAAGAGGAGGGACATTTCCTCTCTTGCAAAGAGGAATAATAATGGCTGGACATAGATGTGTTCCCTCGTCTGTAAAATGGGATAGTAACAGTGGTGACCCCAGAGGACTGTGGAGGGGCTCCAATGAGTGGACGTTCACAATGGGCTCAGCCCAGGGTGGTCGCAGCAGGTGGCAAAAGCCCCACAAATAGCAGCTGCAATCATTACGTTTTGCTTTCATGAATCTGATCCACTCTCACTAGTGGATAATAATAATCAAACCTCACTTGGTTACAGCCCTTGACTCCTTCCAAAGGATTACTTTTTTTTTTTTTTCAGAGGATTACTTTTATATTCATCATTTTCTGGAGCTTCACAACAAACCTGGGAGACTTAATGTTCCCTGTTTTACAGAATAGAGGACACCAAGGTTCAGAGAGGTGAAGTGACCTGCCCCAGGCCTGGTAGCAGCAAACCCCGGTCTGACTACCAATTCCCCTGTCCCCACTCTAGCTCATGCCTTCTCTGGAAAGAAAATAGATTTAGGGTCTCACCACTTCCCCTTAGGTCCCCCCTACCATATAGCCCTGCATCTGAGCTCCGTGTCTTGCATGTGTCCCTTGCAGAAAGGGATGGAGAATACCTGACTAGAATCCACAGCTATAAACTCAGGAAGGAGAGGATCAAGGTTCAAACAAGGTACCAGTCTCGACTTGCTTTCTCGTTCTTATTGAGACCGGAGATTAGGGAAGAAGATGACTTATCTGCCAGCTCCATCACTAGTCAGTGGAAGGAATAAAGTAAACTCTCTCTCAGGCCTAGCTCAGGGCTATCTAGCTGTCACCCAACATGTGACCCTGCTCACAGTCTGAGGGATGATTTGGCCAAACTGGGTTACAGCCTGCAGCCCCACCATCCGGGGACGCAGGACCTGGGGGAAATATTTTCTCCCCGTGTTCTTCCCCAGTCAGGTCAAGACACAACCAGCTCAGAAAGTGTATTCCTGCCTCCAAGCGCAGACCCAGTCCCTTGGCAATGTGCTCAGCCTGGCTGCCCCTTACCTTTCCACCAGCTGCTCCTGGGCACTCTATAAACATTCCCTCCACCAAGACTGTGTTCAAGCGTGGGATGGAGGATTGCCCTCTGCCTGGAATCCCCTTCCCCTCTGCTGTATACGGTGGGCCCTTTTTATCTGTCAGGAATCAGTTCAGATGTCTCTTGCTGCAGGAAGCCAACTTGATTCCCTTAGATAAAGGCCCTTAGTGAGCACTTACTGCATACTGGTGCCTGGATTAGGCTCTGGATATGGAGATGAGTCAGACTCCAAGCCCTGCCTCTTGAGGTCCAGGGTTGCAGTCCAATAGGAAGAAGTCCCAAGGCTGGAAATCCCTGAGGATGTGGATGAGGAAAAGAGAGCTGTCAATCCTAGAGGACAGGCTTGGGGCAGGGGAATGGTGGCCGCAGGCCCTAGGCCCAAGAACGAAAGCAACAGGCCAATTTCCCTGAGTGACAGGGCACCTCTACCTCTCCCTGGCATGATTGCATCTCTGAGTGTCTTTTATCTGCTTGCCCATCCACCACCAGGCTCTGTGGGGTGGAGAGAGGCACAATGGAGCCAGTGAGCCCTGGTTGGGAGCATGGCTCTGACATCAGACTGCCTGGGTGATCTTGGGAAAGTCACCTGACCTCTCTGTGCTTCATCCTCACTGCAAAATGGCAGTAAAATAGGACCCTCCTCATAGAGTTGTGCAAGAATTATGCAGATGTCTAGAATGGTGGTTCCAAGAGCTTGATGAAGGTCAGCTATTCTTATTATTGTTTATCATTTTATTGGCAGAAGATTTAGGACCCACTATCAACACACCCTGCACACTGAAGAAATCTACCCCCTCTCTGGCCTTCTGTCCATCAGGAAAATAAGGAAAGCTGTGTGTTTCCAACTTTGATATTCTGGAATAGGAATAGAGGGAGGGCTGGCCATTGTAGGGGATGGGAATAGATAAGAAAGACCCAGAGGCAGAGTTGGACACTGAGGAGGCAGGATGCCCCACATGGTATACAGTGTTGGGGAACCATGAAAGATAAGTTTGCAGAGGGGAGTTAGCACCAGCTTGCAGAGGACCTTAAGTGCCAAAACAATGCTTGTGAGGGGTGACAGGTCCTGATCATTATTTGGTGACTAGGCCTAATCTTGGGGGAGACAATGAGCCCTCCAGAGAGGAATGATCTCCCCATCACCAGGGGGATGGGAGCAGAGGCTGAGATCTAAGAAAGAATTCAAATGATGGATGGACCCAAGGCCCAGCACCTGGGGAGAGAGGTGGCGTGCTGGAATGTGTAAGCTTCTCAGCCCCAGAGTCCATTGCTTCCTTGGTGTGTGACCTTGGCCGTGACCTCATTCTCCCACCCGTCCCTGCAGTTTACCCATCCACAAAATGGGGTGATGATAGTGACTGCACCGTAGTTATTGGGAGGATCAGAAGTGATAGCACTGAAGTGCTCGTGATTGCAGGGGTTTCTATCGTCACTCGCCTTGGCCTCTGAAAGTGCATTCTGTGTCTCCTGCCTCTTCCCTCCCTGTCCTGGGAGGCAGCAGCAGGCCGCACTGGAGTCTGGGGCTGCCAAGGCTCCAGCCGAAGCCTCCCTGAGGAGTTCGCCATGGTTACCAGCTGCCTGCAAGGAGAGGCCATAAATCCTGAGCAGGGGTGGTGGGAGGGAGGGAACCCGTGTGTGGGGCGGGAAAGGGGGCAGCTAAGTGGAATTGAATCTTGTTTAAGGAGGAGGCCCACGCCTCCCCGGGCCTGTAATTTACTGCGAGGTTGACAAGATGAAAGTGGAATTTTCAGTGGCGTAATCGCTGGGACCTCGGGGAGCTGCGGGAGATGAGCTGTGAGGCAGGCGGTGGCCGCCAGGCTTTAAGGGAGATCTGGGGCACTGATCTCGCTGTGATCACAGCAGGCGGCTGACCCAGGGCTCCACCGCTCCTGGGCTCCTGGGCTTTGCGCAGCCAGGCCAGGGCCAGCTGCATAAGCCCAGGTTCAGGCCACTTCTTGCCTGCTGTCATCTCCAGAGTCAAGGTCAGCCCTGAGTTTTCAGCAGATTTTAGTTTTCAGTGGAACGTACCGCCCACTATGGCTGTGACCCTAAGGGTGGCTGTGACCGTGAGCCTGCTGACAGCTCTCAGCTGAGTCTCTTCTTGGGAAATGCCAAAGTGAATTGTCTCACCCACTGGGAGGATTGGGACCCACATCCAATGTCTGGTAGATGCATAGTTTCAAAGGCCTGGCCCCTTTACCTCCACTTGGAACACCCCAGCTCCAAACTTCTCTGTGGGACCAGCTGAGGCCTCTGCTGAGACAGCAGCTTAGTTCAACTTCTCCCCTGTGTGGGCCACTTCTCTCACCCCTCCCACAGTGCCCCCAGAGCTCTCTGCAGTAAACCTCCAGCAGGTAAAGCCCTGCCTCTGAGCTTCCGAGCTGTTTCCAGTCAGCCAGGCCCAGACCTTCCTCCTAACAGCCTCCTATGCTGTTTTAAAGCAGCATTTGTGTGCAGTGTTGGGTTAATGGAAACTTCTTTTATAGGAAAGAGACTGAGGCCCAGAGAGGGGAGAAACCTATTCAAGGTCACACCTGATGTTAGGGGCAGACACTGGTATTCTGGACTCCCAGAACTAGCACAACTCCTCCATTTTATAGATGGGACGACTGAGGCCCAGAGAGTTGAGGGCTGCAATTTAGCTCCAGAGCAGAGTCAGGGAATGGAAGCAGTGCACTGGGATGAAAGCTCACCCCTTTGGAGTTGAACCCTAGTCACATGATCTGGGACGGGCCTCCTCTCTTTGTTCATCAGTAACTGGAGAGACTAAAGCCATCTCAGGAGGATGGTGGGAGGATTGCCTAAAATAAAAATAACAAGAGCGCACACTGGTTGTGTGGGGATGAGCCCTTCACACATAGCTTGTGGAATCACTGTGAAAATGTGTAGCACTTAGTTTTGTGTTGGGCACACAGTAGGTGCAAAATGCTTGCTGTCTATTCCACAACATACTGACCACCTGCTGCAGGGGTTCACAGGTCAACATCATAAGCTGCTGGGGGGCTATTCCAAACCTAGAGGGACAGGCTCTGATTCCTGATTTTCCTAGTTCAAGTCCCAGCTTCCCTGCTTCCCAGTAAACTTGGACAAATGGCTTCATCCCTGTGTCCCAGTTCCCTCATATATAAATAATGATCATAATAAAACAGACCATGACTCAGATGAAGCAAGGTAATCCCATGTCCCACACAGCTGTGCATCACACAGATCACTGCAGGGCCGCTGGGGATCACCTCAATTGCTCTGCCAGCCTAGAAGGTAGTGCATTACCACATAAGGTGCTTAGCACAGGGGTCAATAGGTACAGCCTCTTATTTTTAGCTCATCAAATGCGTAAGTCCCTGGCACCCAGAAGGCACCCTACAGACACTGCCTGTCAGTATTACTATCATCAGTGCTGAATCACATGCACCAGGGGCCTGGGAATATGCATTTTCAAAAACCTTCCCCTTGTTATGCCACCAGCATGACCCTGGTTCTCTGATGAACCGTGGGAACCACATTTGGACCTTCCACTGTCCAGAGGCCCAGAGAGGGCAGTGGGACCTTGCCCAAGGTCACCCAGCATGGTGGGATCAAAGCCAAGTTCCAACCCAGTCCACTTGCCTTTCAGCCCAAGGAGCTTTCTCCTGTACCACAAAGTGACAGATTCCTTAATGTCATCGTCTCGGGTTGCAATAAAAATTAACTGTCCTGAATATATGCATTATCAGTGCAGCTCCAAGATAGACAAGGGACTAAAGGAGACTAGAAAGGAATTTGTCACCTGTGCTCCTGGGGTATCGAGGCAGGCTCCCTGATGTCTGAGGAGGGCCTTGACCAGCCTGCAGTTCTCCTCTGCCTTGGTGAGACACAACACTGGGCACAGGAAAAGTGCTGCACGAGACCTTGAATGAGCAGAGCTGAAGTTGGAGCTTGGCTTCTGCCCAACCCAGTTCTAGTCCCCCTGCCCACACAGCTGTGCAGCCCACAGATAGCTACAAGCCACTCAGAACCACCTCAGTTCTCACCCCAGCCCAGAGGGTAGTTAGTGTTTTACCATCTGGGTGAGCACAGGAGGCGGGGCCTCATGGGAGTGTATGCGTAGCTTCCAAGTGTAGCAGGTGGAACAATGGGAGACAGACAGCCCCAAGGAGGTGGAACAGGGAGGAAAGAGAAGAGAAGAAGATAGCAGAGAAGGAAGAGACCTACTAGAAGAAAGAGTGGAGAAAGAAGAGGAAAAGGCGACTGGCTGGGATGGATTTGTAAATGGTGGCGGGGGTGCCTTGAATGGTGTGGAGTATTACGCAGCAGTGGAAAGGAGCACCTGCCAGAGCAAAGGCAAAGCTCACAAACACGATGCTGGGAAGACAATGCAAAAACGTGCATGCAGGATGAGTCCAATTATCATGGTTCTACCAGGCAAAGCTAGACTAAGACGTTTAGGAATGCAGGGGTCAACAATGAAGATGTGTAAGGAGCTGGTCATCACAAAGACCAGGACTGAGGGAACGCCTGGGTCACCGTTGAGAAGGGACACACGATGGGGGGCTTCTGAGCAGCATTCTGATGAAAGGGTGGATTCAGAGGTTCACTTTATACATCTTAGTTAACCTGTATATTTATGACTTGTGCAGTTTTGGGTACTGAAAGCCTGAATTTTGCAATTTTAATTGATGATGAAGAGTAAAGAAAGAGGAGGAGGAGGAGACTGCTGGGAGGGAGAAAGGCCTCCCGGGGCTCTGCTCGGCTGGCACCACGGCAGGGCCCTGCCCCCTATCTGGCCGCGTTTGTAAAATGGAATAAATATTGACACGGCCAGGATGGTATTCAATTTGTCCTGATCACTGGGCTGCGGTGAGTTCTGACAGGGCGCGGTGTAAAACAGCAGCTCGGGATGTAATTTCTACTGTCAACATGATGTAGAGCGCGGCTCTGCCTGAGGCACCGGCACATGGGTGGGGTGGGGGTGGGGCAGGAGACAGGTGCTGGTGGGGGGGCACCTGGGGAGGAGGGGCCAAAGGCTGTGCCCAGGGTGGGTGAGCAGTGCCGGCCACAGGGCGCATGTGTGGTGTGTGTGTGTGCATGCATATTTGTGCATGTTTGTGACTTGCTTGGGAGGGCAGGTCTGGAAGGACACAGGCCTAGGTATAAGCCACATCTAACGTGGTGGGTGGAGGACATGGTTCATGCTCAGAGCCAAATGTAGGCTTGTCCTTCCCAGGCCACTGAGCACCTCCCTGCCCATCCTCCCGCCCACCCCCTAACGCCCCTGCCAGAGCCCATTTGAATTCCAGATCCAAGTAGCTGTGTGACCTTGGGCAAGTCCCTCAACCTCTCTGAGCCACTGTCCCTTCTGTGATAGAAATTTTAAGGCAAGCTGTTGTAAGAATCCAGCCAGGTCATTGATATAAAGAGCCCTGCGTGGAACGAAGTGTTACCTCTTATTATTAGCTAATTGGATGGCACTGTGCCTGGCACATAGTAAAAGCGCTATAAATGTTATCTATCACCATTCTCACTGACTCAGAATCAGCTCAATATACGCAACCTGCCTCCCTTTCTCCCTTCTCTATGCCTTCCATCTGCCAAGGCCGTTCCCCAAAGGAACAGAGCTTGGGACACATCCCGCTGTGTCCGTTGCCCCAGCCTTCCTTATTGGAGTGAAATGAGGTCGTGAAGGGAATAATGATAACTTGCTTTCTGGGGTTATTGTGAGGAATAAACAAGGTAATGCACATAAAGTGCTAGAACAGTGCCTGGCTCTGAGTAGCTGATCAATAAATGTCAGCTAACACAAAAATAAAACCAGGGAGTCCTGCTGGATGTCCCTTCCTCCCTCATCCCCGACGTCCGATCCATCACCGAGTCTGGTCCACTTTGCTTTCTGAATATTTCAGATCTGTCACCTTGTCTCCCTCCCACACTGGAGCCACCATCGCTCTTCCCACCCCCGCCCTCCGCCCCCTCCCCCAGTGCCCTGCTTCCAGCCCCGCACATGAGGAACAAGCACAGTGATCACTGTAAAAGCACAACTTTGAACACGTCTCCTCAGTGAAAAACTCTTCAATGCCTTTTTGTTGCTCTTGAGCCCAAATCTGAGGTCCCCCCGGGCCCATCCTCCACTGTCTGTCCCCCTCACACCGTCCTCTGCCCCTTACCTTTCAGCCCCCTGAGCATACTTTACACATGCTCTCACCTGTGCCTGAGGACGTCTCACTCCTCGGAGTTTCAGCTCAAAAGCCCCTGTCTCAGAGAACTGTCCCCTGACTGGATGCACTTGCCCCTAATGATGTGGCATCTTCTATTAAGTGCAGGGATCCCTGTACTTTCTCTTTGTAGAACTTGTCCCAGTTAGTACTTGTGCACTTACTTGTGAGGTTATTGGATGGAGGAGCACACTTCCTCCACACATACAAGTGTGCACACAGAGAATGGAAGGCCGTGAGGGCCCAGACTTGGTTTGACTTGCTCAGGCCTGGTACATGGTGCTCAATAAATACTTGGATCACTATGAAAGTTTTGAGATAGACTGTGTTATATTTCATTATTTCACTTCCCTTTGAAGAAACACAGTCAGCATCCTTTCTGATTCAAACGTGTAATGCTGGGAGGGTTTCATTTGTTTCTGTCCATGCAGATTTTATGTTTCTTGATTTTTGTGTATCTCAGAACTTTCATAACGACCCATGTATTTGATGAATCATTAAATGAACAACAGGAGGAAATAATACAAACACAAGGCAGCTGGGGGGTGACAGTAAACAGGAAATCCCACCACACGTCATTCCATGCATCCGTCCATGCACCAAACATCCATGTACCATCCATCCCTCCATGCTCCATCCCTCCATGCATCCATCCCTCCTTGCACCATCCATCCCTCCATGCACCATCCATCCCTCCATGCACCATCCATTTCTCCTTGCACCATCCATCCCTCCATGCACCATCCATCCATGCACCATCCATCCCTCCATGCACCATCCATCTCTCCTTGCGCCATCCATCCCTCCATGCACCATCCATCCCTCCATCCATCCCTCCATTCACCATCCATCCATGCACCATCCATCCCTCCATGCATCCATCCATCCATGCACCATCCATCCCTCCATGCATCCATCCATCCACGCACCATCCATCCCTCCATGCACCATCCATCCCTCCATGCATCCATCCATCCATGCACCAACCATCCCTCCATGCACCATCCATCCCTCCATGCACCCTCCATCCATTCATGCACCATCCATCCCTCCATGCATCCATCCATCCATGCACCATTCATCCCTCCATGCATCCATCCATCCACGCACCATCCATCCCTCCATGCACCATCCATCCCTCCATGCATCCATCCCTCTTTGCACCATCCATCCCTCCATGCATCCATACCTCCATGCATCCATCCCTCCACGCATCCATCCATTCATGCACCATCCATCCCTCCATGCATTCCATCCATCCATGCACCATCCATCCCTCCATGCTCCATCCCTCCATGCATCCATCCCTCCTTGCACCATCCATCCCTCCATGCACCATTCATCCCTCCATCCATCCCTCCATTCACCATCCATCCATGCACCATCCATCCCTCCATGCACCATCCATCCCTCCATGCATCCATCCATCCATGCACCATCCATCCCTCCATGCACCATCCACCGCTCCATGCACCCTCTATCCATCCATGCACCATCCACCGCTCCATGCACCATCCATCCCTCCATGCACCATCCATCCCTCCATGCACCATCCATCCCTCCATGCATCCATCCCTCCATGCACCATCCATCCCTCCATGCATCCATCCATCCCTCCATGCATCCATCCATCCATGCATGCCTTCATCCATTCATTCACACATTCCAAAGTGCCCAGTGAGCTGAAGGGGAGCAAACAATAGTGGAGGCACCACAGCCAGTGGGCACAGTGCTGAAGCCAAGACAAAGGAGAACCTGGTTCTGAGCCCATGAGTGTGAAGCTCACTGGGTTTGGGGGAGGAGGCAGAGAGCCCACAAAGAGGAGAGGGCAATGTGGCTGGGCTCTGAAAGGTGGATCAGGGTTGGACATGGGACCACAGGGGCTTCTCGCAGAGGAAAGAGCAGGAGCACAGGTCCAGGGGCATGAGAGAAGTAAGCAGTGGTAGCTCCATTTGTCCAGAGAGATGGGCACATGAAGAGAGGGTGGTGACAATAACACAGAGAAGGCCCCTCCAGACCATGCAGTGCCTTGAGTGGCCACGTGTGTAGTGTCTAAAGGCACAGGCTTCAGAGATGACAGATCAGGGTTTAGATACAAACTCCACAATATGCCACTTGTGTGACCTTGGGCAAGTCATGTAACTCTTTCTGCCTCAGTTTCCTCATCTGAAAAATGAAGGCAAATAACAGCTCCTACCTCAAAAGGGCATGTGTGGAACATGAACAATCTTGTTACTCTAAAGCAGCGGTTCTCAACCTGTGGGTCGCGACCCCGTCTCCTAAAATCAGATATTTACATTACAATTCATAATAGTAGCAAAAATTACAGTTATGAAGTAGCAACAAAAATAATTTTATGCTTGGGGGTCACCGCAACATGAGGAACTGTATTAAAGGGTTGCAGCATTAGGAAGGTTAAGAACCACTGCCCTAAAGGGTAACTAACAAATGCCAGGCCTGAGTCTCGGCTTTATCTTGAAAGTGAAAGGCAGTGGGCAGGTTTTGAACATGAGAATCACCCAGACTGAGATGATGGCGGGAGCAGGGTGAGGGGGAAGGCTGGAGCTCCTTGCAGATGGGGTGACTGTGCACATGGAGTATGTAAGACCCCGGCTTTGAGCACCCCATCCCCCCTGACCTCCCATCTTGCCTTCCTGGGTAATGTCCAGCCACCAAGCCCAGAAGCTGTGGCATGCCCTCCCCCCACCAAACACAGAGGTATCAGCACCCTTGCTCCCAAAAATTCACGTGCACCTCAGGCCCCAGTAATAGCTCTTGGGCTCAGCCCTGCACAGCAGGCCCCCATCCGCTCACTGGCTCTGCACTTACTAAGCACCTACTATGTGCCACGAGTTCCTCAGGTTCTGGGATGCGGTGCCCACACATGCTGCCCTGCACATATTAGTAGAGCACGTGTGTACTCAGCCCAGCCACACACACGCTCATGCGTGTTGCAGGCACACAGAGACAGTAACTGGCTGCTCCTTCATCTGTGGCTCACCATGCCTTCTTCCTAGGGGCAAGGGGCAGTGAAAGATGGGTAGACACAAGGTGGCTCTGCCCAGCATCCCCTCCCTCCCCACACAACCCCAACAGCTCCTGCATTACACCAGGGGCCATTCTGCCAGAAGTCATTTTCCCCTAGGAGAAGGCAGCAGCCAAGCACAGAGAGCTCTGGGCGCGGGATCCAGCGGGCACAGTGCCCTTGGGACTTGGAGGGGGCAGACAGGAGCCAGACTGCCAGGCGCAGCTCCTGCTGGCAGGCCTGGGAGCCAGGCGGGCCCGGAGAGAGGACTCGGACAAGCCAGGTGTGCCCGGTGGAGTGAGTAAGTGAGTGAACAAATGGGTGAATGAGCTGTCTCGTCCCGCATCACCCCTTCCCTGAGGCATTGGCCTAGCGCAGGAGCAGGAGGCAACTGCCCTCACCCTACACGAGTCTTCACTCTTCTTGGAATCAGGTGTACTTATGGGCCTGATTAGCAGTTGTTAAATAAATGCATGAGTGAATAAATAAACGACTGAGTGGATGAATTGTCTCTAAGCTCCCCTTACCTGGCCAGGATACTCTGCACATAATACAGGTCCAATTGTATTTGTCAAGTGACCAAATCAGAAACAGTAATACAAAACTAGTCATTAGCATCACATTAGCTAACACTTATTGCCAAACCCTGGATCGTGTCACAAATATCGGATCATTTATTCCTTACATTGGCCCTAGGAGGTAAGTGGTATGATCCCCATTTCTCAGATAAGAAAACTGAGACTCAGAGAAATGGAGCAAATTACCAAGGTCACACATACAGTAAAATAATGAAACTTGAACTCAAACCTTGGTCTGGCTCTGGACCTCTGGGCTTAGGTCCCCTGAATGTTAAATTCTGTCCCAGAGACAGAGTCTAGGAGAATTGTCAGGACCTGTGGAGAGCGAGCAGGCAGGGTGAGCAGCCCCAGAATGTACCAGGAAGCCTCTTCTGCTTTGTCCTGCCTGGGGGTCACTGTGTCTAGCCTCTCTTTTTGGTGTTGCAGAGTGAAAGGCCAGGAAAGGATGAGCAAGATAAGAAACCTTTTGCCTGTCCCCAGGGAGACAGCCAGATGACAAAGGAGAGCTTGGAGCCACAGAGTTGGCAGTTATACAGTAGCCTTGGCAGTGATGGTGCCAGGGCATTGAGAAATTAAGAAAGGACATGATGGCCACCCAGCCCAGACTCTGGAAGGACACAATGTGGGCAGGCACTGTGATTCCCAGAGCACAGATAGAGCCGCAGCAAATCAGCAGAGCTGGCAGCTCCTCAGTGAGAGGAAAGTCATGTCGCCCAAGCAGCCTCTGAAGTCTGTCTGGAGCAATCTTCTCCTGAGTCCCTCTCAGGCACCAGTTCTGTGCTTGGGTCTGCCAGGTGCGTGGGTGAGAGTGGGGGAAGGGATAAAAGAAGGAGCAGACATGGTGTTTGTCTTCAGAAGCTTGCCATCATAGCTGATAGCAAACCTTAGTGGTAGCCCCATCCAGGCAGGTCTGAGGGAATTCAGAGAAGAGAAAATGAGAATCTGGAAGATGTAAGGGCTGGAACTGGATTCAAGACCCAGAGTGGGTTAATTAAATGGTTCAACAAAATCTTCAAAGACCTAGGTTGTTCCATCTTTTCTTAGTAGGCCCCTTTGTTCTCTTGGAGTGGTTCCCTTCATTATCCCAAATTGGCTGCTGTTGCTCCAGCCATCACCTACTCACACATGTAGAAAATAAAAAGTTTCTTCTTCAGGCATCTCTTTTTTAAGAGTAAAAAAATTTTCCTCAAAGTTTCATAGAAGATATGCCTTTATATTTTATTGACCAGAATTGTGTGATTGTTTTTAAACCAAGTACTGGTAGGGAGAGGGGACTGGTTTTTATTGGTTTAGACTAATCACTGTTCACAGAGGAGGAGCAAAGCATATAGCCATGCTGAGGGCGAAAATTAAAATGAAATTGACATGAGAAAGAAGGACGGGGGATGAATTGGCTGCTTGCAGCCAGCCTTCTTTTGCATTTCCCATCACTGTTTTTACGCGCCATACAACCCAAAGTACACCATTCACTATTTCCTGTTCATGCCCTGGGGTTTCCCCTGCTCATGGTATTTCTTCCTGTCATTTCCAACTTTAACTCCCTTTGTCCAAATCCTCCTCATTTTATGAGGTTTAGCTCTAATGCCCCCTTCTCCAGGCAGCCTTCCATGGTTACCCAGGCAGATGTGACTTCCTCCTCTGAGCCAAGCATGAGTTTCCTATGCTTTCCTTCTCCATGTTATGTTTAAATTGTTGGGCTTTTCATTTGTTTTATTTAATATTGGCTTCTCCTACTAGTCTGTGGGTATATGCATTTAACTCACAAGATCTGCCACACAGTAGGTCTTCACAAGATATTGATTCACTGATAAATGAGCAACTGCCAGAGCTTTTTCTCATTTGGATCTGGTGACTTGGCCACAGGCCTGTAAAGTCTCATTTATCAAATTTGCCAAGGACCTAGCACAGGGCTTGGCATGCAGCAGGAGTTCAATAAGTGTTCATTGAATAAACAAGTACATGGTACACATGAGGTACTCTGTAAATGCTGAATGACTGTGGCCACTCTCTAGACAGTGAACCCCTTGAGGGAAGGATTATCTCTTTATGTCTGTCATCCCAAGAGTACCTAACACCCTGTCTGGCTCATTAGGGAATGTTCTGTAAGGGTTTGTGAAATGAATGAATGAATGTCTCTACCCTGGGCTGTGAGTACCTTGAGAGCAGAGATCATATCTGGCCTCCTTCCAGGGCTATTGTCAGCCCTGATACATGATATGGCTGGAACATATAAGAGAATGTTTCATCACTATTGGTGAACAACTACTGTTCCAAACCCCCCGAAGACCACTCAACCCTGGTCACCCTAGTCCCTGCCTCAGGGATCCCTCTTATGTTCTAGCATTCAAAGGGGTAAGCCCTGCCCTAGAGGGGGCCTCTGGAACCCTGGTGTCTATGCTTTCTCAAATTGCAAGTTGTTAAATATTTCCCATTTCACCCCTGCCTGCTCTGTGTACCCAACAGAATAACAGAGCCTCCATGGGACCCAAAGCACAGTGGGGACTAGATGAGTGCCAGAAAACTGGTACAGTGGGGCCCCTCCCTGAGGCCATGTGGGAGGGAAACCCTTCGACAGGCAAAAGGTTTCTTATGGGAGGAAGGTGGCCATGCCCCAGGGCTGGGGGGCAATGAGGGGGGGGTTGCTCTTCCCATGGCCACTGCAGAAACTCACAGCCATTGGAGCCTGGGTAGGGGCAGATCCTCACCAGTCCTGCCTGGGGACTCAGGGCCCACAGTAGTGGTGGCTCTTTCACAGTCTAGGCCAGTGGTTCTCAACCTTCCTAATGCCGCGGCCCTTTAATACAGTTCCTGTGGGTCGCGACCCACAAGTTGAGAACCACTGGTCTAGGCAAAAGTGAGTGAGTCTGGCTGGGCTCCAGGCTAAAAGAGATGTGGGGGTGCAGTAAGGGATACAGGGGTAAGGATGTGCTGGACTTTCTCATGCAGCTTCACTGGAGTGAGGCTGAGGGAAGTGGGCAAATGAACCTTCACAAATTCCAAGAGGGGCTATCCCCTACCCATCCACATGCCCACCTTCCCTCCTCCCAGGGTCTCCGGAATCCACTCTGGTCAAGCATGTGCACCCACCACCTCACCAAATAGCTCTGTTCAAGGTCACTAGTTCAAGGTCAGGTCAAAGTCCACATGTGATCCAACCTATCAGTAGGATAACCATATCAAAAGTGGAAGGAGACACTATTAATAGTTATGTCACAGAGCTGTCCCAGGAAATGCTAGACAGACGGCCTCCCCAGTAGGCTTCCACAGCCTTCTCACTACACTTTCCATGTTGCCTTCCAGGATGTGCCCTTCCCTTCCCTTCCCGGTCTCACTGTGACTGTGTCCCCAGAGTTTAGTCCTTGGACCTCTTCTACATCTGACCTCAACCAGTCTCAACTTTAAAAACCACCCAAATTCCCAAATAATGCCAGCTGCCAGGCCCTCACCCCAAGCTCCAGCCCACAGCTACCCACTCAGCATCTCTGCTCAACATCTGACAGGCATTTGGATTGTAACATGTCATAATGAGTCCCGATGTTGTCCCCACATCTGCTCTTCCCACAGTCATCTTCAGCTCAATGAAAGGAAGTGCCATCATGGTTTGGGCTAGTGGTGTAACCTCCCTCAGCTCTCCTTTTCCTCTCTTTCTTTTCATTTCTGACCCCTCAACACACCCTGTGGCTCAGCCTCACCTCCCAGCACCTTCACTACCCCCACTTGGTCCAAGCCACCATCACTGTGCCTTCCACTGCATTGTCAAAATATCCTCTGTCATCCCTCCCAGCCCCACAGTATTTTAACACAGTAGCCAAAGTGAACTTTTCAAACATAGAAGAGATCATGTCACTCCTCTGCTGAAACCCTGCTACAGGTCCCATCTCACAATAAAAACCCAAGACAGACTCAGCAGGCTCTGACCTCTTCCCCCTGCCGGCCTCCCTGACCTCATCTCTTGCTGCCCCCTGCACGCGCTCTGCCTCTCTGGGCTCCCCGATGTTCCCCTTCATGCTCAACATGCACTGACCTCAGGGTCTTTGCACTTGCTGTAGCCTTAGCCTGGAACATTCTTCTCCCAGCCTTGCACACAGCCCCCTCCCTCCCTCACTTCACATCTCTGTTTCAATGTCATCTTGACGACAAGGCCTTCCCGACCACACTGTCTAAATTATCATTTCTAATAATGATGATGATAAATAAACAGTGAATCCTGCCCCTCCCCTCACCCAGCTTTGTTTCTCTCCATAGCACTTACCATCATCTGACATGTGTCATGGCCTATGTCCCCCACCCGGTAAGGGCAAGGACTCTACTTGGTTTTTTCTTCTTCTTTTCTTTACAGGCCTAGAACAACAGAGGTGCTCATGCACACTCAATGACATACGTGACAGCAGACACATGTGTACACACACGGAAACCACATGCACGTACACAGACCATGGGCAGACAGAGAATTAGAGGAGGTGAGGTTGAAGAGTGGACAAAGCAAGGCCAACAACCATTGAACCAAGTCAGAGCTTGGTTCTTTTTTTTTTTTCCTTTTTTGAGACACAGTCTCACTATGTTGCCCTCGGTAGACACGGTGGTGTCACAGCTCACAGCAACCTCAAACTATTGGGCTTAAGCAATTGTCTTGCCTCAGCCACCCAAGTAGCTGGGATAACAGGCACCCACCACAAGGCCCGGCTATTTTTTGGTTATAGTTGTCATTGTTTGGCAGGCCCAGGCTGGGTTCGAACCGCCAGCTCTGGTGTATGTGGCTAATGTCCTAGTGGCTGAGGTACAGGCGCCGAGCCCAGAGCTTGGTTCTTAATTCCATTTTGGATTAAAATGCTCTGTGCAGTGGGTTGAGACCTGCTGCCCAGGGAAGGCCCCCAGCATGCCCAAGGTCTCCCAGGGAGTTCCAGGAAAGCCGAAGACAGCCCCAGGACTCCACAGCTGCCTCCCCAGACAGACTGAAATGCTAGGACAGGGTCCTGTAGTTGATACCCACTCAGGAAAAGCAGCTAGAGCAGGAAAGGGAGGAAGGGAGAGAGAGGAGCCCCAAGTGTCTGCAGCAGGCTGGCAGGGTGTGCAGAGCCGCGAGGAACTGGCAGGCAGCCAGGGAACCTGGCCAGCATGCCAGAGGGGGGACCTAGAGGCTGAGGTATGAAGGTCCAGGTGTGGGAAGGAGAGGGGAGGACATGAGGGCTCCTCAAACAATAGTGCAGTTGGAGCAGCTTTGTCCTGCCAGCTGTGCCCCAGGACTGGCTGCACCCATCCAAAGGGGCATCTTGTCCCATTCCCCAAAGGTCCTCTATGCTAAAAGCATCCAGGTCTCAGGACTCTCTGTCACCAGGTACACTGGATAGACTCCCCTTGGAATCTACTTTCCCCCTCTCTAAAGTGGAAATTTCATTCCAGGCCTTTGCCTTCCACCAAGAGCTCCTCCTGTACCCAACATCTCCAATTCCACGTACCAAAGCCTCCTGTGCTTTAACTTCAAGTTCCGCCTCAGCTTGTTCTAGCCTCCACACCTTTGCACATGCTGTTCTCTGGGTATGGAACCATTTTGTGTCCAGCTCCTTCTTATCTGGAAAAGACTGAGCCAATGTCACCTCCTCTGAGAAGCCCTCCTTGCTACCTTATATATAACACACACACTCCATCCCTTCTGTCCCTCTCTCCTGCCATCCTTCCTGCTGTATTGTTCTTCTTAATACTTATTACTCCCTGAAATTAGTGTACGTTCTTTCCTTTATTATCTGTCTCCCCACCAGAAGGTCAGTTCCATGAAAGCCAGGACTTTATGTTGTTTATTGCTGTGTCCCCAGTGCCTAGCACAGGGACTGGCGTCAGAGAGGTGCTGGTAAATGATTGTGTAAAGAACCAATGAATCCCCAAAAGAAATGCATCTCTCCCCTGATATACAGCTGAATAACTGATTGCATTATGCTGCTTTACACAGAGAAATTATTTGTAAAGAATGTTGGATGAATGAATAAGTGAATGAATAGAGGAAATGCATCTCTAGCTCCTTATAGTGAATGAATGAATGAATAAGTGAATGATTGGATCTCACTGTGCCCCCCCCACCATGGACACACAGACCATGACCTGTAAAAGTTGTTATAGACAAAGAAATAAAGGACAAGAAGAGAGGAAAGGAGGAGAGAGAACAAGGAGGGAAGAGGGTGCTTGCAAACATTGGGGATCTCCCCCTGGGCCTTCCCTTCCTTGCCCACACACTCCTCTCCAGAGGTGTCCCCAGTCTCCCTCCACATCCTCCCTCTCTACAGCCCTCCCCTCTGCATCCCTGAAGGGCTGTGATGAGCCCTGGAGCTGCCTGGTGGAGTCAGGGGAACAGTGCACGCAGGGAAGTCATAAGCTCCAGGAAATGAAGGCTTCGGAGCCGCGCCACCTCCTCACCCATAACTCCAGCCTCATTATGACCAGCCCAGGTCATAATGTGGGGAATCAAAGCCTGATTCCCAGAGGTGGCAGCACTGATCAGGGATTGCAGAGTAGGGCCACCACGGTTTGGCAGCATCGTGCCCAAGCCTACAGAATGAAGCTGGAGTGGTGAGCAAAGAGGGGGTGCTGAAGATGCCTCTTCATGGCCCCATTAGTTCAGGCAGGGCCTAGGGGACATGCAAGACCCGTCCCCTCCATTCCTCCCTGTGGACTCTTGATGTTTCCCCATTTTCACGGCCCAGAAGTGCAGTGTAAACCCCTCACCATCAGCCTCACCTTCTAACAGGTGACTCCTCCCCCTGAAACCCATAAAGAGTTTCTGGAGCTGATTCTGGGGAACAGCACTGAGGAGTTGGGGATCTGCAAAATGGGCATAAAACACTGACTTTCAGAATTGTGACTCATGTGAGCTAAAGGTGTGGGAATTGCCCACTGTGCTGCTGAGTCAGAGGAGCTGGTCTGCATTTCTTCCTCCCTAGAGATTCAGGCCACTTCCTTTGTCCTCAGAAAGATCTGGCAAGGGCCAGGCCAGTTCCCTGGACACCCTCTACCCAGCCACACACCTCATTTCCCAAACTAACTCCCTAACTTAGCCAGTCCACTCCATGCCACGTGCATACTCTGCCCAGAATGTCCACCCCTTCCTCTTGCTTATTCAGATGCCCCCTCCTCCAAGAAGCAGCCCCGATTGTCTCCCACTTATCTCGCCCTTTGAAACACCTGTATCTACTCTCTCCCCTAAGCTCCACATGTCCCAGGTTGTGCAGGCACGGACACGCATGTGCACACACACACACACTTTCATAGCCCTGATCACAGGCAACAGGTATTTAGGTTATTATGGGGAAGGGTCTCATCTCCCACCCACCGAAACCGTAAGCTTATTTATCTTTGTACCCCACACCCAGGCCAAACCTGACACAGAGTTGAAACTTGGTGGAATTGAGTTGTTGAATTAAGTGGAATTGGTCCTGGGGGGAAGGAAGAGTGGAGATTGAGCCCCTCACCTCCACTCACCCTTCTCCGTGCCTAAAATTCCTCCATTAAAGCAGCGGTTGCTGTCCCCTGTAAACACCCACATTAAGCCATTATTCATCATTATGGCTTGAGTAGGCGTTAGTCCCTGGGATCCTTTCTTGCTGAGAGCAGGATCTGAGAGAGGGGAGGAGAGATGGATTGATCTGGGGACCAAAGTGCTGGGCCAGGATGGGGGGAGGAGACTTGTCTTTCAGTCTCTGCGAAGGAGAGGTTTTCTGGGGGATGTGGAGACACTTGACCCTGCCCAAAGTCACACAGGCCACCTCCAAGCAAGGCCCTCTGGGACTCAGGTGCTCCATCCCTGAAAGGGAGTATGAGCATCATAGCACATCAGAGGGCCTTGCCTGGACTCCGGTGCTGCTATGAGAGGCCAGGAGTGCTGGGTGGCACAGTGGGTGCTGGAGTCTGTGCAGCAGGAGGCCTGCGTCTCTTCAGCTCTTGAAGACCCCTTCTAGAAGCACTTGGAGTGGGGGATTTCTGGGAATTGGGCTGGAGAGATTGTCAGCCAGGGGCAGGGTACCAGCTCTTAAGACGCTTGCTCTGTGGGCCTGGAGGCTGGTGAAAGACCATCAGGCAGGAGCTGGGTGAGGAGTAGATGGCAGGAGGGGCTAGCAGAGAGTGGGAGCAGGGCTGTGATGGGAGGAGAAAGTAAGGGTCCCCCGCTGGGGTGTGGAGGAAAGGGACCTACTAGACTATGGGCGCCAAGAAGACAGGGATCACTGTAGGTTGCTACAGGGCTGGGCACACAGTAGGTGTTTAATTAGTACCTACAGGACTCGACTTGCCTCTTCCCACATAGAGGACCCTCTGAAGTTTTCTTGTTTCTCTTGCAGGCTCTTAATGGATAAGGAAGGCCCCTAGTCCTCGAAGTATCCGCCCACCCCAACCCGCACCCTCCCTGAGCAGGGACCATGGCACACACCCCACTCCGGAGCTGCCCAGACGCTTCCTGGTGATCCGGACGCTAGGCGGCGAGGGGGGCGCGGGCGGGGACCCCGGGGGCTGTCCATGCCCCGGGTGCGGCCGCGCCCCCTCCCCCTCCATCCGGGCGCCCTCACCTTCGGGGCCACAGGCCTGTCCGGGTGCCCTGTCGGGGGCAGCGTCCCGGAGCCGGCGCTGAGGCCACCATGTGACACGGCGCCGCTTCGTTGTGCGAACGAGCGGCGGCGCGCTGGTGCCTCCCGTCCATGCTCCTGAGCCCTGGCCCCGCACAGGCCAAGCATGAGGCCGCGGCCCGACGGTAGGGGGCTCCGGGCGGGAGCCGCGCTGTCGCCGGCGCTGCTGCTGCTGCTGCTGCTGCCGCCTCCGCCGTCGCTGCTGGGGCACCTGTGGGCAGCGGGCACGCCCGCGCCATCGGCGCCCGGGGCTCGGCAGGACGGCGCACTGGGCGCGGGCCGCGTGAAGCGCGGCTGGGTGTGGAACCAGTTCTTCGTGGTGGAGGAGTACACAGGCACCGAGCCTCTGTACGTGGGCAAGGTAAGTGGGGCCCCACACCTGCTTCAGCCCTCAGGATCCCGGAGAGGCGCACTTGTAGATGCACGAGACCCAGTTCCCCAGCTCCTTCAATCCCCGTCCCGGGTCTCCGTCCAGCTGCTCCCTGGCTGGGGGCAGACAACTGGTTTATAACCCCAGCCTCCTCCTCCTCTCCACACCCTCTCTCATCCCCCTCCCTTTGCCACTTAGGAGAGCCTAGTAGGTAAAGCCAGTCCATCTGGTAGCTGTATGCCTATGGAATTTAGAAACAAGCCTGCAAATGTGATCATCTCACCCACATACTCTGCTTAAAATGCGTCAATAGCTTCCCCTGCATTTGGGGTTCAAGCCCAAATTCCATCCCACTGACTAGGAAGATCTGGCTCCTCCAACCCCATCTCCTGCCACTCTCTGCCTTCCAACCCCTCTTCTGCAGCCCTCCTGAAGAGCCTCCACTGCCCCCTGTACTCTTGCCACTGTCCCTTTCCCTAGGCTGTGTCCTCTCCCTGCCCTGCTCTTTTCTGTTCCTCCACACTGCAGGTCTCAGCCCAGATGCCACTTCCTCAGAGAAGCCCTTTGCCACCAGACCAGGCCAGGACAGATCCCCTGTTACATGCCCTCTGAGGCCTGGCATCTCTCCTTCATAACGCTTTAATTATGCATGTGTTTGTTTGATTATGCAATTAATGCCTATCTTTCCTATTAGACTGTGTTTGCTTTGCTCACCATGAAATCCCCAGTACCTAGCATAGACATTGCTCACAAACTGTTCATTAAATGAATGAATGAATGAAAGCTACTTTTTCAAACTCTCTGAATAGATGCTAATAAATCTGGCTGAAGATCTGTGCCCTGGGAGTATAAGGAGATGAGAAGGACTTTTATTTATCCATTTAGTCTGTGAGCCCCTTGGGGCCCAGATGTGATGTTGAGGAGGCCAAGATGAGTAAGATCCAGCCTCTTACTTAAGATCCAGCCTTTTGTTGGGGCTCACCAAAAGCTTTCAAAAGTCAGCACCTGGCAGTGATTAAATGATACCTGTTGGCTGGCTTCATGGAAGAGAAAACGTCTGACCTGTGTTTTGACGTATAAGTAGGAGTTCATCAGGCTGATGGGGAAGAGAGCAGAGCCTGTGCAAAGACTTGGAGACATGAAGTTGCCTGGTTTATTC
Organism: Nycticebus coucang; assembly: GCF_027406575.1. Classification (NCBI taxonomy): domain Eukaryota; kingdom Metazoa; phylum Chordata; class Mammalia; order Primates; family Lorisidae; genus Nycticebus; species Nycticebus coucang. The sequence continues at coordinate 52,604,460 of NC_069800.1, read as the reverse complement.
AGGGCCTCGTCAACAGTTGAAGTGTTGAAATGTAGGATGATTATAGGGCATAAAAGTGCGGTGGTGCTCAAGGACAGTCCTCTGCTTTTGCTAACACCAATCAGCTTTCCAGGAAATTTTGGTTGGCAGCAGAGGTCAGGGAGAGAACAACTTCAGAGCTTCCTGTGTGTTTAAATGAATCTGAGAATTAGAAGGCTGAGCAGTTCTGAGGATCAGGATCTTCAACAGGAAAGGAGGAAAGTCTGGACATAAACCTCTGGATTTGCCTTGCAGGAAACCCAGATTTTCTCTGGTCTAGACAGAGTAATGCTAGGTCCTTGGCTACTTTTCTCTCCATACCTGTGACTGAAGTTGATCCCCCCACAACTGAGCAAAGCAGGGATTTGACAGGATAGAGCTCTGATAGGTTTGGCGCCTTGTTCAAGTCCCTCCAGTGGTAGAGTCTAGGACTGCTGACTCCCAGCCACCAAGGGTGGGAGATGGCCAGACTTGGAGGATAGGGTGAGGGATGGGGAAGGAGGGACCTATGCCAGTTATGTGCTGGCCGGAGTTGAGGCTTTGGAGAAGGACACACCAAGGTCTATCAACCATTCCCCATGTGACCTTGAACAAGTCACTTCATCTCTCTGTGACTCAGTCTCTTCATTTGTAAAAATGGGGCTCAAAGAGCCCACTTCATAAGGCTGTTAAAGATTAAAGAAGAAACTGAGTGCCTAAAATGTTCAGCCTGTGGTTTGTTTGTTTTAGTATTCCTTGCTTTAACCAGCAAGGTAGAAATCATTCCCTTTTGGAGGTGAGAAAACTGAGGTCAAAGCTATAGAGTGGGCAAGTGGCTTAGCCAGGATTTGTACCCATTTGGAGTTTTCAAGCCTCCAGAAAAGAAAAAGGAGAGACCAATCCCAGACTAGTTCTTCAGGCCTCTCTGAGACCTCCAGGCCTAGGAAAGGCCTTTGGTCCAGGAGAAGACCCGAGAGAGACAGGGAAGAACTGTCACACATCTGCCTAGATGTCGGATGAGGTGTTTGTCTCAGGTACCTCAGCTCTGCCATCTACCCAGCAGTAGGGACTCTGCAAAGGCCTCCCCACCACCCACATCCTGAAAAGAAGAGCAAAACCAGCTTCTGATTCACCGCTCCCATCTGCATCCACCCAGCCTCTATCATCTTGACAGCAGAAGCGGAGCTCCACCCCCATCTCCTTGAACTGGTCTGTCAGGGTTGGGAGAGCCTGAGTCAGTCCTTTTATTGTAAGAAGGGGCAACTGAGGCCCAGGAGCAGAGGAGACCATGAAGACCTACATCGCAACACAGTAAAAGAACCAACCCAAGAAACTAGTCTCCTGACACCAGCTCTGGGCTCCCTTTAAGACTCCCCATAAAGCAGATCCAGGCACTGTGCCAGGCCTGGGGGTCTTCCTCTTCCCCAGATCAGCCTCTCTCAGCATTGCCATGGCTGTCATGACCTCTTGTATTCCTCCTCCATCACCTGCACCCACTCACTGTCAAGACTACCTCCAGAAAAGTACTCTGAGCAGGAAGAAGTTTCCACCTCTTTGCAAATGTTTGCCCAAGGCACACTTTCCTTTGAGTGGTGGTGGCATGTGTGGTTAAGGAGGCAACTGATCCCAGCTGCCTAGGCCCCAGCACCAGCACTGCTATTATGAGCTCTCTAACCTTGGCAGTCACCTCTTGGTACCCCTCTGTGGGAGTTGGTTCCAGGACCTCCCAAAGATATCAGAATCCAAGGACACTCAAGTCTCTGATCTAAAATGGCAGAGTATTTGCATATAACCTACTCACATCTCCCTGAATACTTTAAATCATCTCCAGATTACTTATCATACCTAATACAGTGTAAATGCTATGTAAATAGTTGTTATACTATATTGTTTAGGGAATAGTGGCGAGAAAAAGTCTGTACATGTTCAGTACAGACACAATTTTTTCTGCAAATATTTTTAATCCTGGGTTGGTTGAATCCATGGATATGGAACCCATGGATGCAGAAGGCTGACTGTATCCACTTTCTTTGTGCCTCAGTTTCCCTATCTGTGGAGTGAGGTTATTACCATAACCTGACTCTTGGGTTGGGGCAAGGATTCAACGAGTTAGCATGTGTCAAGGACCTAGACTAGCACCCACTCCCAGCACGTGCTTGGAAAGCATTAGCTTTTATTATTAGAGTCTCACCTGATGTTTCCACCACCTTGGGTATATCTTCTACACAGATACTGCAAGCCCCTGCCCCAAATCCCAAAAGCCTCCTTGGCAACCTGACATCCTAGTTTCTCACCCCTTAGTCAGAGGGTGGGCGCTGTTATTAGCCCACCCCCTACCCTAGGAATACAAGCTTGAGGCTTTTGAAAACCACCTGTCCCCTTTCCAGATACGTCCCGCCTATCTAGGAGCACTTGTGGCACACACACGCACACGCGTACACACACACTCATGTCACGCTCTCTGGGCTCTTCAGGGAGAAAGGACTTCGCCACAGTTTCAGTTAATTCACTGCTTCCTGGTTCCCCCCACCACCACCACGGAGCCTCTCAAAGCATCCGTCCTTGTCGAATTCCAAAGGTAGCTTAGCAACAGCACCATCCACAGAGCGAACCCCAGGCGCCCAACGGTAACCTATTTTATAGCCGCCTCCATCACTCACCACCAAGCTCCTGTCAGCACCCGCAGGAGCCATGGGGCCCCGAGGTTGTCACCGTGGCCCCGCACCAACAGCTCCTGCCTCCATCCTGCCCCCATTGGTGCCCACCTTTCCCCTGCACCTTCTCGCCACACCCACCCTCAGAGCAACCTCCCTGTATTTCCATAAAATCTGGGTACTTTGACTAATCCCTTTTCCGAACTATAATTTCCCCCGAGGCCTCTGTCAGCTGGATGTGGATTTTGTAGGATTTTTAATTTTTTTTTTTTTTAAAAACGATAGAATTATGGGGTCAGCACTTATGACCAACTCCTGTGGGCGGTGAGATCTATTTTAGATATACGGCAGGATTAAAGTGGGAAGGAGAGCACATTTAATTAAGTTGCTAATATTTAAAGAAAATTGATGAACTCCTGGTTTACGAGTAGCACAGGCGTGCACAGACCCCTCATTCCGGGGGAGGCTTTTTATTTGATTTGCTTTCCGTTTAAATCCTGGACTCATTTTATTTGCGTAGCCTCACTGTCCGTTTAATTGTCTTTAATAAGGGAAACGTAACTCTGCTCGAATTTAATTTTGATTTAATTAGGAGGAAGTAATTAATGGCCTCGTAAATCCCATTTTTCAGCCCCCTGGGATGAGAATCCATCACTCTTGTGTTTTTCGGTGTTGTTTATGATCAAGGGATGAAGCTTGAGGGAGATTTTGCCTCCAGGGCTGGCCACACTTGATGTAGTGGAAAGAACCCTGGATGTTGGGTCAGACAGGCCTTGGGGCTGCCTCTTGTCAGCTGGTGACTTTAGGCAGGATTTGGGCCCTCTCTACCCTCAGTTGGCCAATCTGTACAACAGGGAGAGAATAATCTCTGATGCACAAGGCCATTGTGAGGCGTCAATGGGATAGCAGTAAGAAGTCTAGAACTGTGCCTGGTGTGTTATAGGATCTTGGTGATGACCATCTCTGGTCTAGCTTGTGTGTACGTGGGATTTAGCAGAGTGCCTGGATCCTCCAGAATCCCAGAAGTCAGTGGAGGAGGCTAATGTCAACTGTTTATTTCATTATTCATTCATTCAGTATGTTTGGTGCTCTGCCCTATGCTGGATGGGTGCTGGGGATATGGAAACAAATAGCCATATGCTCCACCCTCAGGGAGCCTGCAGTCTCACACGCTCCTGTGCACGCACACACCCACTCGTGCTCAACTCTCCCACTCCCCGTACTTTCTCTGCAGGCATTGTCAGGGTACCTAGTGTGTGCCGGGTGCAGAGTCCAAACAGAGACGAATCAAATTTAGTACATGCCCTGAGGCTTAAGATAGCTGGGAACACACAAATGGGCAAACTAGATAGTACAGGGGTGTGTGCATGGGGCAGGGACAGAGCGGGGGGAGGGCTCTTCAGCCACATGGGAGGGCACCTGAGAGGGCTGCCTGCAGGAGGAAATAAGCTGAATCTAAAAGAACAAGGTGTTGACGATGGCCCTCAGGTCTCCAATGGGTCAGGATTTGAATCTATGGTTCTTGTGTCAGGACACAGGGTGATGAACTAGGTTACCCTTCAACCCCTCCTGAGACCAAGTAGGAAAAGGGAGGGGTCTATATTGAACACCTCCTATGTGATAGGAGCTTCCATATATTATCTTATGAAGCTTCAGAATCTATGGGTGAGCAATCCCATTTGCAGATGAGAAAACTGAGGCTCAGAGAAGGGCAGCCCCACTTTCCAAGGCCCATGCAACAGGTCAGTAGCAAAGCTGAAGCTGGCACCCAGCTGCTCCCAACTCCAAACCCATCATCTTTCCTGATTTGCTATTTGAGGGGTTTTTTCCAAGTGACAAAACAAAGGCTCAGAGAGAAGAGGACTGCTGGGCACAGGGCAAAAACTGGTACCAAAGCTTCTCTCCCAGAAGTGCAACCCAGTCACTGCCCTGCACACTCTCCTGCCCTTTTGCCTCATTCTCTGCTAGAGGCGTTGTAAGCACACTAATCAGATTCCCAGAGGCTGCGGGAGGACCAGCCTGCGCTTTGGAGTCAAACAGACCTGGACCCATCTCAGTCTCTTCACCTAGAAAACGAGGAGACATTTACACACTCCCCAAAGCCAAGTTAGATTTCAGCAGACAACCTACAACATGTGTCTCACACAGGGTAGAGCTCAGTAAGTGAGAGCACCATCCTCCAGCCTCCAAGCTCAGCTGAGAGCCTTGAGAAATGTCTTCCCAGGGTGGATGGAGCCAGAGCTGTTTCCTCTCCACACTGGAGCCAGGACCCAGGCAGGCAGGCAGGCAGGGCAAGCAGCCCCAGTGCAGCCTAAATCTGTATCTTCTACCTCCCACGCAGGCTGATTGGCCCTGTCTGACTCTGCAGTCCCTGGAGATCAGCCACTAGGGCCCAGCATGAGCAGTATGTCATACTCCACAGAAGAACATCGATGATGTCACCTCTGGGTCCCACGCCTTCCTCTCCACTCCCCACTCATCAGTGATCCCTGTCTGGTGTCTGAGTTAAAATGTCAAGGGTTGCAGAGACACGATGGAGACATAGGGAAGAAAATAACCATTTACAGAATGAGAGTACTTAGGTCATTACAAACATGCTGTCACCACACCTGTGCTAGGTAAGGCTGGGTCTGATTTCTCAGGTGGGAAAACAGAGGCTCAGAGAGGTAAGATTAACAAGCCCAGGGTCACAATATTAGTGAGTGGTAAAGTCAGGAGCCACACTTAGCTGACTGACATGCAAAAGACTTCCCCTCTCTGTGCCTCAGTGTTCTCATCTGAGAAATGGGAATAATTATTCATAGGGCATAAGACGACTAATAAGATTATAGCTGTAAAGCATTCCCTCCCCCCCAAAAAAGGTAACTATTCTACCACGCTGCTCAGAAATGTTTGCTCATTACATAAGCAGAGAACAGGTCTGACTGGGAAGTGGGTAGAAACACCCCAGAGGGAAGAAATTCACCCTCTCCCATCCTATCTCCCTTGGGCAAAGGTGGAAGCAAAACATAAACAGCAAACAAGAGAGACAGGTCTCCTAGTCCCCAGCACTGCCAATGATTCAGGGCTGACATCCCGAGATAATTTTATTGGGGGCATTAAACTGAGTTATGAGGTTTTTACAATCCAGCCACTTATGAGAAATCTATTAACAGTAACTGGACAGGAAGAAGGCTTCTCGGTGGAGCCCAGGACAGGCATTAATTGGGGCAATCTATAACAGGACGGGGACCCGGAAAGGTTCCACCAGACGCCTCCATTTACTCCCCGCAATTTCTGCTGAGAATCAGCAGACTCGCCAAAAAGAGAGAGATGCCCATTAATCGGCTAATGAAATATGAAAATGTTTATGGGCCATTCAATCTTCCAAATGGCACTTCTATAATCCACCTTTCAGACACAAAGTCCCAACAGCAGAATTTATACCCTAGCTCCTCCTGCGTGGCAGCGGATGGACTTTCGTCCCCCTTCATGACAACTTCATTGGCACCTGTTCTCCTGCTGAGTGGGCTGGGCCACAGCACCCTGCCCCAAAACAAACTTGAGGGATTTCCTTGTTCATGCCCCATCTCCATGGACGCTTAGAGAGGTGCAGGGATACACTCAAAGACACCTGCCTCATTGGAATGGATTTTCCTCTGCTCAGGGCTGCCTGGGAGATTTGGGCATTGAAGGATAAGGACTTAGGTGTTTCTGTTTACAAGAAATCAGACTTCTTGCTCATTCCTTACCCAAGACATCTCAGGGCAGTGAAAACAGCCTGGAATCTGAAGCCTCATGGTGTCTAATTCCAGTTATATATAGGTAACATTTAGTAATAATATAATAATAACGATAGCTACCATTTATTGGACAGTTATTATGTCTCAAGCAGAGCTGGTTTTCAGCTAGTACAAACAGGTGTAGTTGTGCGGGTTGTTAACATAGTAGCAAACTTCCATACCTGTGGGAAAGAGTCCCTCTCCTTCCCCTCACCCTAGTGCTCAGCCCTTCAGACCTCTCTTAGGATCCAGCAACCGGAAGATTCCCACCTGGCCCAAGTGGGCTCTGCTGCTTTTTCTTTTCTTTTCTTTTTTATTTTTTTTGAAACAGAGTCTCAAGCTGTCACCTGGGTAGAGTGCCATGGCGTCATAGCTCACAGCAACCTCCAATTCAGGCTCAAGAGATCTTCTTGCCTCAGTTTTTCTATTTTTAGTAGAAATGGGGTCTTGCTTTTGCTCAGGCTGTCTCAAATACATGAGCTCAAGCAATCCACCCACCTCGGCCTCCCAGAGTTTTAGAATTGCAGGCACGAGCCACCGCGCCCAGCTGCAGCACCATTCTGTGGGCAGTCCCCTGCCACTCTGGTTGTGAAATACTGTATGTGTCACATGGTGCCCAGTGGCTGCTAAGGGTCTTCTGTAGATTCTCAGTTCAATGAACTCTCAACAGCTCTAGGAGAGAGGTGCTATTAGGATTCCCATGTTAAAGCTGAAGCAACTGAGGCCCAGAGAGTTGCACTGACTTAGGGGAGGGTGCACAGGTAGGTGATGCCAGAGCCCTATGCCAGCCAGCACTTCCTGTCCCTTCCCATGGGCTCCTTTCCATCTGCTTTAGGATGAGGTGAGGAAGCCCAGGCTATGGCCAGGGCAGCTCCTCCAGCGGTCTGGCCTTGACGTAATCATCCCTCTTCTCAGATCCTCAGTAGGAAAATGAAAAGAAAAATCCTTTAAAAGAAGAGAGCAAAACCTACTCTGGTAGGTTTTTCTTTTTTAAAGACTCTGACATAGATAAGTCTAGAAGTTGCTTAGCACAGTACCTGACGCATAGTTGATGCTCCTTCGATCTGCGTCCCCTTTCCTCCTCTCTCCCTTCACTCCCTGTCCTCACCACACACCAAGTCTTGAGCCTGACTCTCCATAGCCTCAATGTGTAAGATGCCACCCTAACCTCATGGGGCCCAGAGTCTCAGGCGAGATGGGCCTATAATTCACAGCAAGGCCATGGAGCAGCAGCCTGGAAGTTTGTTAGAAATGTAAACTCTGAGGCCCCCATCCCAAGACTCAGAATCTGTATTTTACCAACTTCCCAGGTGATTTGCACATGTGTGAAGTTTTGAGATAAGCTGGCTGCAGCCATCCCGCTTGACATACTGAGAGATCCTGGAAGGGACTTAGAAGGTGGTAATCAGGGAATCCAGAAAAGCTTTCTTCTTTTTTTTGAGACGGAGTTTCACTATGTCACCCTCAGTAGAGTGCGGTGGCGTCACAGCTCACAGCAACCTCAAACTCTTGGGCTGAAGCGATTCTCTTGCCTCGGCCTCCAAGTACTACAGATGCCCGCCACAATGCCCACCTATTTTGTTGTTGTAGTTGTCATTGTTTGGCAGGCCTGGGCCAGGTTCGAACTCGCCACCTCCAGTGTATGTGGCTGGCACCCTAGCTGCTGAGCTACTGGTGAGAGCCCAGAAAAGCTTTCTGACAAGGTAGTGGTTAAGCTGAGCCTTGCAGGATGCGTACACTTTCAGTAGGAAGAGAAATAAAGCCAGTGGCTCACACGGGGAGCCCCACGGCTCTGCGTGCTGAAGGTCAGAGAGGTGTGGAGATGGCTCTGGACTTCTTTGTAAAGAAGCCAGTGGGGAGCCATGAAAAGATTTCATGCAGGAGAAGTCATGTTCAAATCTGCCTTTGAGGCTGGTACAGAGGGAGAGGGAGAGCCCCAGACTGCAGTGAGCATGGTTGCCCTGGCCTCAGTGTGCTGGAGAGGAGATGGGCATGTGACAGGCCCTCAGTGGGCCTGGAGGGGGAGACCAGAGCAGCTACCACCCCAGGCTCCCCTACCTCCTTCCTGCCTCCCCAGATCCACTCGGACTCAGACGAGGGTGATGGGGCCATCAAGTACACCATCTCAGGCGAGGGCGCTGGGACCATCTTCTTGATCGACGAGCTGACTGGTGACATCCATGCCATGGAGCGCCTGGACCGAGAGCAGAAAACCTTCTACACACTGCGGGCCCAGGCTCGGGATCGTGCCACCAACCGCCTGCTAGAACCCGAGTCGGAGTTCATTATCAAGGTGCAGGACATCAATGACAGCGAGCCTCGTTTCCTGCACGGCCCCTACATTGGCAGCGTGGCTGAGCTCTCACCCACAGGTGGGCTGCGGGCTGTAGGGGCAGGGCAGGGTGGTGTGCTCACGAGGGCCAGGGTGCTGTCAGGTCCCAAGTGGAGCCTGTGGGGAGGAAGAGTGGCTGATCCTCAGGGGAGGGGCAGGGGAGACAGGGCACAGGGTATAGATGTGAGCCCAAGGTGCCCTCTGGGGTCAGCCATGATCCTGGACAAAGCCATGCATTGGACCTCAGCCACATTCATGGACACAGCCCTCACGTGGACATGGACCTGCACATGGACACAGTGGTATATATAGTGGGGCATTGTCATTCATGGTCACGTGCAATCACAGATCTAACACAGATGCAGACCTAGACACACCACTCACCCAACCTCACTTCTCTACCTGCACACAACCCCCCTTGTACACACAACCCCCCACTCAAGCAACATCTGGACCCAGTCACACAGACATAGCTGGATACCTTGACATAGCCCTTCACAAAAGTTCACCCACACGCAGACCCAGCACAACCCTTGGGAACAACCCCACACAAACAGAGCCCCAGCTTCAGGCACACCCACAACCAGGGATAAACACTGGGACACAGCTTAACACAGGTCCAACCACACACCCAGACAGAACCTCACACCCCGACACAGCCACGCACAACCTCTCACCCAGATAGAGGTTCTGCACAGATTTGGCCATACGTGTAGACACAGGCAAAAGCCACAACCACAAGCAGGCATTACTGTCCCAGGGCCCAGCTCCACTACAGCACAGCCCAGACAGCCACAGCCACAGCCAGATGAACAATATCCAGGCAGCTTCGTTCACCGCCTACAAGGAAGCCACGACTTGCCAAGCTACCATATTGCCAGCTACCTGGGAATATGGACTCATGATGGCTGAGCCCCCAACACAAATTCAGTGATACCCAAGTATGGCTACACACACCCAGGGGATGGAACACACATGTGGAAAGGAAGCACACACACAGGACACACATTTGCATGAAGACACCAGACACAGCCATACTCAGAAACCCATTCACACAGCAACAGTACACTGAGGCTAGAGGTTGGATGGCTGTGCCTTCTCTCCCCGTGGAACTTCCAGCTAGTTGCCTGACTGCCAGAGCCCCACTTAGCCTGGAGCTCCTCTGGTAGAAACTGGAGTCCTGGGGTGACAAGCACAAGCAAAAGCTGCCACCTTCTTCCCACTGTGTTCCCTCAAGTCATTTGCAAGCCAGGCGAGACACAGAAGAGCCACACTAGCTCCTAGGCAATGCTCCATGGCTGACTTGCTGTGGCCAAGGGCTCAGCACTGCCTCTCTCTGGACCTCCCAGCTCTATGACTTCATGTCCAAGGCAGGGGTACTTACTGGTGGGGGGTATAGTCACCTCTGGCTTCCCCAGGTTGGGCCGTGTATGCTAGATTGGCAGATAATAAACAGGCAGCCAGCAGGGGAAGTAGATCGGGGAGACAGTGGGGACAAAGGGATGATGGGAGAATGGGGAACAGCAGTAGGGTGTGAATATGGGTGCAGATTGGTGTACGGTGCCTGATATACACGTGCATACCACATGCGTGCAGATGTGTACACACATGGCTAGCTGAGGGGTACTGTCAGGTCTGTGCGTGCATGTGACATGCCATGTATGTATTTGAGTATACTTATTCATTTATCAAACAAATATTTTTTGAGTACCTACGATGTGAGAGGTGCTGGGGACACAACAGTGAAAAGGCGAACAAGATTTCTTACTCTCATGGCGGTACATTCTGGCTGTGGAAGACAGGCAATAAGCAAGTAAACAAATAGATCGTTGGCCCAGTAAGTCCTCTCTGAGGAGGTGACATTGAAGCAAAGACCTGAAGGAAATGAGAGCAGGAGCCCTGTGTAGAGGGAGCAGCACATGCAAAGGCCCTGGGGCTAAATTCCCCCAGGAGAAGAAGCGCCAGACCATGCAGCCATTTAGACCATACTCAGGGTTTTCTTTGTTATTCTGAGCAAGCTAAGTCAGTGGAGGGTCTTGTTCAGAGGAATGACATGATCTGACTTAGTTTGATCATGACTGTTGCATGGAGAATAGTTGGGCAGGGAAAGGACCAGGGCAGAAGCAGGGTACCCCAAGAGGAAGATATGCAATTAGCCAGACAGGAAATGATGGTGGCTTGGAATAAGGTGGTACAAGTGGAGGTGTTAAAAGAGGTCAACGTTTGGATATATTGTGAAAGTAGAGCTGAAAGCATTTGCTAATGGATCAGATGTGGGGTGTGGGAGAAAGAAAACTCGAGGATGATTGTCGGGATTTTAACCTGAGCAATTAAATAGATGGCATTTCCATTTGCTAAGGCAAGAGGAGCAGGTTTGGGGGATGAAGGGAAATCAGGACTTTGGTTTTAGACATGCTGAGTTGAAGTTCTTACCAGGCAGCCAAGTGGAGGTCATGAACAAGGCAGTTGAATATACAAGTTCAGTAGAGAGGTCTGGGCTGGAAAGGAAACTTTGGAAGTCGTCAGTGGCAAAGACCCATGGAATTTCAGAGCCCCACAAGAGCTTAGAAATTAATTTTGCAATGGTGAAACTGGGGCTCAGAGAGACAGTGACATGTCCAAAGTTATGCGGCAAGCCAAAAGTAGCACAAGTCCCTGACTTCCCAGGCCCAAAGCTCCCACTCCCTGACTTGAACTCTGGCCTGAGAAGATGTGTCCCCCGTCTCCCTCCATCCAAAAGTGACCTCACATTTGTGCATGGAAAAGATCAGAAAGGTGGTGAGAGCTGATGGGAGAGAAGGAAGCAGGAGCCACAGCTGCAGGACTTGAAGGAAGCAGTAGCCTGGGAAAGGCAAGGGGGTGACACAGGAAGGCTTGCAGTTTAGAAAGCTCCCTCTGCGGCACTGGGGAGGATGGGGGAGGAGCAGTCCCATGTCCACCAGGGTGGCTTTTCCATCACCACTGCACTCTCACTGCAACTCTTTGAGAAGTGGCAGGACTGATGTTAGACTTCCCATTGAACAGATGGGACGGAGGCTCAGAGAGGAGAGAAGATGTAGCTACAGTCAGGTAGCAAGTCAGTGATGGAGCAGGTTGCTGGGCTTGGCTCCCAGGATGTTAGAGTGAAAAGGGTACTTACTTCACAGGTGGGGAAACTGAGACCAAGAAAAGGGCAGGGACTCATCAAAGATCACACAGAGAAGCAAAGCCAGCCACGGGTCTGTGAGCACTGGCCTAAGAGACCCAGCCCCACCCCATCTCCCTCTCCCAGCCCACTGACTCTCACCTCACATTCTACTTAGGAAAGAGTCGGGAGGCAGGGTGACTCGGTTTGGACAAGCTGGGAAACCCAAGGAGAGGGCGGGGAGAAGCAGAAATTAAATTAGTTTATTTCATTTCAGCAACTTTTTGAAAGGGAAGCAAATCTGACACTGGGGTGCTTGCAGAGATTCCAGGCGGCTTTGAAAATCAGTCACAATTACCGAGCCTCCTGATCTGGGCTGCGGAGGGCGGGGCGGACAAGCAGCACCAGGGTCCCAGCAGCTTTGGAGATCAGAGGGAACAGGGACGCAGCTTGGGACATGAAAGGCAGCAGAGCTTGCAAATTAAACCACTCATAGCTTAAAAGGGAAGGGAAGTGTGCCGGGGGCCACCGATGAGCACGCTTCTGACAAGGGGCACGCCAGCCACACTGAGCCCAGTGCAGCGAAGCAGGTCCAAGCTGACAGTCAGGAGGCCTTGCTCTTCCAGTGACCTTGGGCAAGTCTCTGCCCCCTCTGGACTCCAAGTTACCTGCTGAGCACTGAGGGGGTTTCATTCAAACAAGGGACATTTATTGAGTGCCTACCATGTGCCAGGAACTATTCCAGGCATTGGAGATTCTTAGGAGGCCTACATACTATAGCAAGGAGAGGAATAGGAAGGAACCAACAAGCAAATGTATAATATGCCCAGCAGTGTGCGAGCCACGCAGAATACTATTCAGATAGAGGGGTCAAGGGAGCCCTCTCTTTCTATAAGAGGACATTTGAACAAAGATCTGAAGGAAGGGACTATAGCTCTAAGGAGCTATATGAAACAATGGTCACAAATTGCTGCCTCCCCCACCTGCTAAGAGTTTCTGAGCTGTTAGAAATGTTTGCATTTTTTTTTTTGAGACAGAGTCTTACCATGTCACACTCAGTAGAGTACCATAGCATCATAGCTCACAGCAACTTCAACCGATTCTCTTGCCTCAGCTTTCTGAGTAGCTGAGACTACAGGTGCCCACCATAATGCCCAGCTATTTTTTAGAGATGAAGTCTCGCTCTTGCTCAGGCTGGTCTCAGACCTGTGAGCTCAGGCAATCCACCTACTTCAGCTTCCCAGAGTGCTAGGATTACAGTCATGAGCCACCGCGCCTGGCTAATGTTTGCATTTTTAACTAATTCCCAGGTGTTGCTGATGCTGCCAGTTTGGGGACCAGACTTAGAGAACTACTAAGCTAGAGGAAGAATGTTGGGGCAGAGGACAGACCAAGTGCAAAGGACCGGAGGCATAGTGTGTCTGTTATGTTCAAGGAATAGCAGGAAAGTCAGTGTAGCTAAAGAGGAGTGAGTGAGGGGGAGAGTGTCCAGATACCTCAGAAGAGTTACGTACCAGAAGCTGGATCACGGAGGTTTGGGTAGCCATTGAAACGTTTTCAGTTGCGCTCTGAGTGGGCTGGGGAACAGAGGAGTGACGGGATCCAACTTGTATTTTAAAAGAATGACTTGTTGGGTGGCACCTGTGGCTCAGTGAATAGGGCGCTGGCCCCATATACCAAATGTGGCAGGTTCGAACCCGGCCCTGGCCAAACTGCAACAAAAAATAGCCAGGCGTTGTGACGGGCACCTGTAGTCCCAGCTACTCGGGAGGCTGAGTCAAGAGAATCACCTAAACCCAAGGTTGCTGTGAGCTCTGATGCCATGGCACTCTACCAAGGGCGACAAAGTGAGACTCTGTCTCTAAAAAAAATTAATAAAATAAAAATTTTGAAAAGCTTTAAAAAAAAAAAAAAGAATGACTTGTTGGCTGCCATATTGAAAAAATAGACTGTAAGGGCAAGTTTGATAGTAGTGAGATCAGGGAGGAGGTGACTGCAATAGCGCAGGCAGGTGGAGACAGTGGTCTGGGCCATTGCCAGCAGTGAGTAGAGATGGGATTACAGGTGTGCAGTGAATGTGAAGCCAATAGGGTCTGTGAGGGATTGGATGTGGGAGTGTGAGACAGAGGAGACAATAATGATGCTGATGTTTGGGGCTTGAGCAGCTGGATGGATGGAGCTGCTGTGGCTGAGATGGAGACTGCTCCAGGAAGAATGGGTTTGCAGAATAAACTAATAATTCATCTTTGGGCATGCTAAGATTGGGACCTCTACTGAAAACCCAAGTAAAGATGTCAAAAGGACAGTCAGTTCTATGAGTCTGGATGTCAGGAGAGGGATGGAGCTAGAGAGATGACTTTGAATGTCATTGGCAGAGAGAGGGAATTTACAGCATGAGGCCAGATGAAATCAACAAGAGCGTGAGTTTTGATACAGAAGAGTTGGACTACATAATCTTTCAATGCAGGGGAGCTAAACCCTTTCCCTAGCTTGTTACTGTCCGACCAGTGGACAGGAAGAGGATTTCACAGGTGTCCCCATACCCAGCCCAGCATGCCAGCTCTGTATAAGACACTATTCGTGGCACTCTTGAAGATACAGAAATGAGAAATTTAGTACAACATATATTTATTAACCACTACTTTACCCTGGGCACTGCAGGGGATATAAAGATAAGTAATTGAATTAAATCCACAAATGTTTATTTGCACTCATTATATCCAAGGCCTCCAATATACCCGGCTCGGTAGGGCTTGCAAAGTTGAGTCACCCAGCTTAGCAAACATTTATTAGCACCTCCTTTCTATATAGCCCCACGGAGGATAGAGAAATAAGTAGTTACTTGTAATTTGATAAGCACATATTAGTGCCTGTTTGGTACATAGCACTTTGCTAGATTTGGAGGGAGATAAGACACCACCCCGGACCTCAAAGTGGGAGCAGATCACTTGCATCTCTGTGCTCACTCTGATCAATTGGTAGTGGCTATAAGGCTGTTGTGTGCAGGCTCAGCCGAAAAGAATGCCACAGTGGATTAGTGGCGTCTGCCACAAGCAAAAGAAGGAGAATGTGGTGGGGTGTATGCCATAGATTGACACTGCTGGACCATGGGATTGGCATTCAGTAGACTGTGGGAATATGCAGGGACCCTGCTGCAACTTCTTTTCTGTGTAATCCAATCCCTCTGTGAGTCTGTGAGCAGCGTCTGTAATAGACGGGAAGAGACTGTTTCGTAGTGCAGCTTGGGATGTTCGCTAAATAATAGCTATCAGCCAACACTGCTTTCACAGAGCGATTTCCCTTTATTCTCACAATCCTGGGGAATAAGCAGGGCAGGTATTAGTGTCCTCGTTTTACCGATGCAGAAATAAATGCAAAAAGAGATAAAGTGATGTGTCTGAGATTCCACAGGAAGAGCCAGAGCAAGAATTAGCCCCAGAACGTGGAACCAAAACCCAAGTTACTTGCCTCAGCATCCACGGCTTTCTTTGGGGAAACAGTTGTTTCTTGCACAGGACTTTCTTCATTTTCATATCCCTAATCTCATTTCATTCTCCCAGGGACTCTCTTGGGTGAAGTGTCAACACCCCCATTTTATAACCAAGGAAATTGAGGCTCAAGAGGGGAAGGAAAATCAAGATGGGTGGGAGAGCACGGTGTCTGATTCCTAAATCCAGTGCTGGGGGTCAGGGGGTGGCAAAGAGGACAGGAGGAAGGCAGGAGGCGGTGTGATCCCCACGGGTCTCGTTTGGGGAGGGCAGCTTCAGGCTGGGAGCCTCTGACTGTCCCGTCTGCAGCCAAAGAGTGTGGCTCAGCAGCCCTCAGGCCCAAGCCAAGAATCAATCGCCGGCCTCTGCAGAGACGACTTCTAAAGATGTTTTTAATTAAAGTCCAGGAAGATCTATATGTGCAATATCTCCTTGCTTAGCAACGGCACTGGCGCTCACCCGCCAGTTGGGGGAATGGGACAGGTGGTTTCTGGAGGCCGGGGAAAGGCAGCAGAGAGGTGCCAAAGCTTTGCCCTCAGGAGATGGCCTCATGCCCCGGCGATCTGACAGGGAGGTGTATATCCCTGTCCCTTCTTTTCCACCAACAAATCATCCAACAAACACAAGCACTCCTTCTATGTGAAGCCCTCTGCCCATGCGACACTGGGGTGCCAAGGTGATAGAGCTACCATCCTGCCCTCCAAGGGTGTAGCACATAGTAGGTGCTCTGTAGATGCTGGAATGGATAGAACTGAATCACAAGCAAACGATAGGTACTTTCTGCCACTGGCCAAAGGATGCTATTACATATACTTAAAATGTCACTGTCCTAAACAAATGAAGTCACTAGACCACATAACAGAGGGCCACGTGTAAATGTGGAGAGGACAGAAGAGCTTGTGTGTCTCAATTGGAGGTAGTTAGGAGAGTCTTCTTACTCAAGGAGACGTATTAGATGTGCACACACACACTCAAGGGCTGCCTGGATGTGCAAGTCCATGGCCAGGATTCATGAGGAAAGAAAGAATAAAGGGAGGAGGTCGAAAATTCCCCGGAGACCTTGCAAAGGGTGTTTGCAGCATAAGGGGTCCCTCAGCTCATCAGGCCAAACCTCGCCTTTCTGCTCCTTGTCCCTCCTCTCACTCCTCCTGCCCCCACTTCAGATGTGTCGCTGTCTCTGCTCCATCTTCTGTCTCTGTATAATTTCGGTTTCCTACTTAACCTCTGAATTTCCACGTCTTCCTGTCAAAGTATCTCTGTCCCATGGGCCACCCTTCTGTATCTCTGTCCCCTGACCTTCAATTCTCCGTCTCTGACCCACTTCCTTGCCCCTTCTCTGCCACTTGTCCCTGGACCTGCTCCTCCTGTGTGACCCCTGCCTGCATCTCCTGTGCATCATTCATCTGCGTTCGGCTGACCTGGCCAGGCAGCTGGAAGCAGGGTGAAGACAACCCCGCCCTGCCGGCACCTCCCATCGAAGAGGGAGGTGGGAAGAGGGCAAAGAGGAGGGAGTTTGAGAAGGGGCTTGTTTCCTGTGTAATCTGAGCTTTCCCAGGGACTCGACAAGTGGTTTTTAATTTTTAATAGAAAGCATTCCGCGCAGTGCTGGCAGCAGCAGGGGGTGGGACTCATTTTTTATAAATGTTTGAGAAGCTAAATGCGAGCCTAGGGTTTCCCCAGGCCCAGCAGGGTGGCAAAGGGAGGTATAGAAGAGGCAAGATGATAATAATTACAAACATCTTCATACTAATGACATTTGGCCACCTCAGTTGAGCACTCTATTTTTTTTCCAAAGTGCTTCCTCTCTTTCTCTCTCTGAGACTTTGAGGAGTCTCCCATACCCATGGAGGCAGAAGTGATAAAGTGTTATCTCCATTTTACAAAAGGGGAACTGAGGCCTGATTAGATCAAGTAGTTTTTCCACAGCCACATAAAGCTAAGGGCTGGAAGGAGAATGTATGTCTGCAACCCCAGAACTCCACTCCCTACAGGACCATCCCAAGACAGCCAACCAGGGCTCTTCCTGGGGGCTCTGGAGCCACACTCTGCAGTTTCAATTTCATCTTGCAGATAACAAGGGTTAAGGGATGAGAAAGGAAGGAATTCTGGCCTGGGAGTCAGGACACAGGTTCCAAGTATGGCTCCTTCAGAAACCATCTCAGAGCCACCCAAATAAATCAGAAATGAGGAGTAGGCAAGCCCCCTGCCTCCCAATGCTAGAGCCCAGGGATGTCCTAGTCAGGGCCAAGGGCACAGCCCAGATGCCTCCTGATCATTCAGAGAGAAGGGAAAGGAATGAACTCTGAGTGAGCACACACTACACACCCAACTTCATCAGCTGCTTAAACCCATCATCTCTCTAATCCTCACAACATCAGAGACTCAGAGTGGGGCCTTCTAATATTACAAGTGAGGAAACAGGCCAAATGGGGGAAAGATCTCACTAAGGCACAGAGCGAGGAAGTCATGGGATTTGAACCCAGGACCCTGTGATGCAAAAGCCCACAAAGCCTCCACAGAGATGTGAGGGGTGTTCCCTCTCAGGAGTGCCCAACTTCTCATGCTGACTTCAGTGGGAGGCGCTCTAATGATTTGGTGGCATTTGTCATCCTGGTGCTTCCTTCTGGGTGTCAGTCTCAGGATGGGCTCAGTCAGTCAGGGAGGGAGGGCAGCACACTGACTAGACAGACCTGGGTTTGACTCTTTCCCTACTACTTACTAATGATGGGGCCTTGGGAAAGTCACTGAGCCCCTCTGTGACTCAATTTCCTCCTCAGTTCCATTTGGGAGGCTGGGTCTAGGGCATCTGTTCTTAAACCAGGAGGCACTTTAGAATCACCGAGGAACTTGTAAAACTACCTTTGTCTGTGCAGCACCCCCAAGAGTCTTATTTAATTGGCCAGGGATGGGGCTCAGCACTGGTTTCATTTTAAAGCTCTCAAGAGATTCTATTGTGCGGCCAAGTTGAGAACCATTGGTTTCTGTGCTCTCCGAGGACCAGCCTTTCCATACCCCACACAGATCCTTGGGCCTTGAGATCCTGGTTGCTCAAAAATCAATTGGGCAGTGCTTCCTATTCCAGCTTGGAGTAGAAGGGCTGGTTAGAAATCCAATGGACAGTGAACCAGCCACTCATCCTAGCCAGCCCCAGTCCTACTTCCGGAAGTTAGGGGAGGACAATCTGAACTCAGCTCCTTGCCCTTCCTCTCCTCTCCTTCTTCTTCTTCGTGTCTCTGAGTCTTCCCTCCCACTCACCTCTCTACTCTACTCCAGTTGACCTCTCCTCTTACCTTTACAGCAGGATACATGTGGGTTTTGACCTCAGACCCACCCGGTATTGAAGCCTGCTTCTACCTCCTCGCCAGATGACATTGGCCAGGCACTGTCCTCAGTGCCGAACACGAAAATCTATTTTGAGTGCTCACAACAATCTGAATGTCTGGTGGGACCCTTGTTTCACAAATGAGGAAATGGAGGTTCAATACTTAACCTCACTCAGCTTCAATTCCCTCCTCTGTAAGATGGAAGTCTTAATATAGCCCATCTCAAGGCTTTACTTTGTAAGTTTCATGAGATAATATACATGCAGGGCTTATATCATAGTATCTACCACAAAGTAGTTATACAGTAAATGGAATCTATTATTAGAGGAAGATGTTATTGAATAAGGTTATATAATTAACAATGGGATTCATTATTAATTCACATTTGCACCCACCACTGCACATAACTGTCCCCTCAGCTGGTAAAAGGGGAACAACGTGGGGATGTGCTGGAGTCGGCTTATACCAGCTCTTGAGAGCCACATATTGGTTTTCAAGAGTTTTGTGGGCTAGTTGATATCATGTGTAAAACTTGAAATTGGGCCATGATTGGAGTATTTACACCATGGAAATTAGCAAACACCATAAAGTAGGGCGTTCCTCCCCACCCCTCCACCCCCCTGGGAGTCGATGGTTAAATACATGACTCGCATCTATATCACAGAGCTGCTGTGAGGTCTGAAAGGAAGAAAGGGCATGACAGAGCATTGTAAAATGTAAATTGCTGAACGTGTGGGAGATGACCCCAAGGTGGTCCACAGCAGTCACAAGCCTGGCTCCCTTTTGTCTGCCCATTCTGGGGAGTTGCTGACTTGTGAAGAAGGTGAGGGAGGGTGTGTGGCCTAAAGAAGCTATTCCCGTGGGGCCTGTGGAACTGCCGTGAATCACTGACCCTTCACCATCCCCACGTGTCGGCATTAACTGTAATGGCTGCCATAAAGAATCCTGGATTGGGGAAATGATTCCATCATCCCCTCAGGAGTTCCTGGGATGCAGCCAGGGAGAGAGAGAGCTCTCAGCCGTGTCTCTGGGGAGTCACTCAGCCCAGCATTGTGCCCTCATTCAGGGGGTGGGAGGAGTATGGGGGGAGTCACAGGGAGACCCTCTCTCATAATAGTTACAACAGCCACTATTTATTGCACTCGCCACATGCCTGATGCTTTCTGTACCTTCTTCCATTTCAATACCTTTTCAATACCTCTGAGAGGAGGAGGCATAATGGCACCATTGTAGACTGGCGTGCCATGCCTCCTGAGGCAACAATAACCACTGGGTTCTTGGCATGGACCAGGCACTGTCCTCGGTGCTGAACATGGAAATGTATTTGGATTCAAAAAATGATCTCAGGAGATTTCTAATACCATCAGCCTCATTTCACAAATGAGATAATTGAGGCACAAAGGGATTTGTGACATGTTCAAGGTCAAACTTCTACTGAGTGGAAGCACCGTCACTGATTGTGAGTCAATATACCAAGCCACTCACCCCAAAGTCACCATGCTAGTGCTGACATTGGTTCCCAGAAGGGCTTTGGCATCACAGAGTCCTGGGTCCACTTCCTCACTCTGTGCCCTCAATCTAATCTTTTCTCCCATCTAGCCTTTTTCCTCTCTTGTAATATTAGAGGGCCCAACTCTGAGGCTCTTAGATGCAGTGAGGATTAGAGATGACGGGTTTAAGTGGCTGACGAAGCCGAGAGTGTAGTGAGTGCTTGCTGGAAGTTCATTCCTTTCCCTTCTTTCTGTATATTCAGGAGGCACCTGGGGCTGTGTCCTTGTCCCTGAATAGAAGACCCCAGCATTAGGGGACAACTTCGCAGGCAGCTCTGATGTGGGTGACGTGAAACTGGTGTGGCCAAAGAGAGACGCACATGGCAGGGCCAGTTCAGGAGGCTGGGAAGGGTAACTGGAGAGGGAAAAATAACTGGAGAGGGAAAAATAAATACATGTGTCTGTCTGGAACGATCGAGGGCCCGAGGCTGGAGGTGGGAGAGGCAGGCAGCAGGCCGGGCTTAGCAGAAATGCTGCAGTAGCACTTCCAGAGACTTACTCATTAGGCAGACAGTGAACTGGCCTCGCCTCCCGGGCAAACCACCCTGCTAGCCCAGACAGCTCACTCCAGCCCCCCGAGGGCCCCACCCGACCCCACCGGCAGGGCACCCAGCTGACGGCATCTCCCTGAAGTGGGTTCTCAGCCTCTTCTCCTTTGAGTGGTATCCTGAGTCCCCACGACTCCCTTTGGGTCTTCTACCTCATTCCCTTCTTTCTGAAAAGGTTTGGGTGAACCAGATGGCTTTACTGGGTCCCTCATCTGACCCTTCCTTATCTATACATCCACCCCCACCTGGTCCAACCTCACATCCCAAGCCTGCTTTCGTCAAATTGAACATGATGTCAAATTAGAGCCATCTCTGGGACAGGCCGAAAGAAGCTCCCAGTTTAATGAGGCAGCGTCAAAAATCAATAACTTAATTGCCGCTCTTTGATGGACTTTTATCCAATTTATACTCTCCCCAGCAGCCTACGTGCACAGCATGTGGAGAAGTGTATCCGTGTCTGGGGGTGGACTGCCTGGACACCCAGGGGGAGGGGCGAGGAGGGCACCTGGGCCCACAGCCAACTACTTTCCAAAGGGAAAGCTGGGTGCTGCCATTCTCCTGCCCAGGGGCCAAGTGACACTGGCCACTAAGCCCCAGTGAACGTGGTTGTCCCTGTGACCAAGAGCATGGTGGGAGGGAGGAGGCAGAAGTCCCTTGAAGAATTAGGAGGGGCTGGAGTGGTTAGAAAGATCTCTGGGTTGGGGGTCAGGTCCTGGTTTCCAGCCCTGGCTCTAGCTCTGACTGCCATGACCTTAACTGGTAGTATCCATTGTTGCCACAACCTGCTCTGTGCTTGGAGTTTAGAATTCATTCCCTCAACCTGGTGTACCAAGGACTAGGATTATCCCCATTTTGCTGAAAAGGAAACTGAGATTTAGAGAGGCTGTGTTTCCTCTCCAGACCTCTATAGCTGGGAACCACCTATACTGGGCCAGGTCTGACTTCACAGCCCTGCTTGAGCCAGTAGGAAAGCCCCAGGTCAAGAATCGGGTTGGGACTCAGAGCGAGGATGGGGATTATGTGTCTCCAGGGAGTCCTCTCCCAGCTTCCCTGGGGTGGGGAGAGGCAAGGAAACAGCAGCCCCAGATGACACATGTCTCGCTTGGTCCCCCGGGCCCAGGCACGTCGGTGATGCAGGTGATGGCCTCAGATGCAGATGACCCCACTTATGGCAGCAGCGCTCGGCTGGTATACAGCTTGCTGGATGGCGAGCACCACTTCACCGTGGACCCCAAGACTGGTGAGAGGGGAGGCCGGTGAAAGGGTGGAGCCACAGGGTGGAGGGCAGAGACCCGGGGCGGGGAAAGGGGTGGAGCCACCGGGCGGGGGCGGGGCGGGGCGGGGCCTCAGCCGCAGTGGAGGTCACCTCAGGATGTCTGAGCATGGAGGGAGGCGTCCAGGGCACTACGGGAGGGTTAGGGTTATCCAGGTAGGAAGAGGAAAGGACTGACCGAGGGACAGAAAAGAAATGGGGTTGGAAGGGCATCCTGCAAAACTTTCAGAGAAACAAAAAGGCAAGAGGTTGTGACCGTGGGCGTCCTGAAAGGACCTCAAAGGCTCTACTTGTCCTTGGAGATAAAGTGCAGCAAACTTGTCCGCAGCCCTTCCAGGGGCACAAATGTAGGTTGAGGGAAGGGCACTGGCTGGTGAAGTGCTCCATTTTGGCAGTTTTGAGAACTCTGTTCACAGAGCAGTTGTTACATTTGTCCCCTCCCCGCAACACCACCAAACAACAGCACGTCCTCCCACGGTCCCCCACCTCACTCACTGTGGGGTTAGAACTTGATCATCTCTGAGGTTCCTTGGGGGAGGAGGGCCAGGAGGACAGAATGAAGAGACTGAAGCCCAGAGAGGTCAAGTGACTCATCAGAGGTCACCCAGCTGGGGGTGGCTGCTGATGCTGGATGTGGGGGCAGGCACTCTCACTGCTCCTGGGGTAGGAGGGGCAGGACAGAGATAAAGGTGAAAGATGGGATATCAGACACCACAGAACATTTATCAAATGCCCTCAGGGGCCCACAGCATATGCGTGAGCAATTAAGACTCAAAGTTTTTTTGAGACAGTAGCAGCAATCTCCAAAGGGTAAGAAGCTGCTGGCCAGATTGAGATGTCAGAGAAGGGCATTCCAGGCATGGCTCAGGCAAAAAGCTGGGGGAAGAGAGGAATCGTAAGACCAGCATGTTGAAGTGACACGAAAAGACTAGCAAGGCCCTGGGTTTGACTGTTGGTGTCAGCCAGGCTAAGTAAGGGTGGGGGGACAGTTGATGGATTCGAGTTTGGGAATTTTTTTGTGTGCGTTTTCCTTTCATTTAGGGGGGAAGGGAAAAGATTTCATCCTATGAGCACAGTTATAATCGTATTCTCTTACACATAGTATCTTCGTTATTTTTCTCTTTATAAAAGTAATGCATTTTAGAAAATATTCAAACATTAAACAAATGTTAGAAAGAAAAAAAAAAGTAATTCCTACTCCCTGTCCGCAGTTATTGCATACCCAAAGGTAGCCACTTGGTGTATCTATCCTATGAGATCTTACACTCATTCACTTTTGAAAATGTTGTCTTTTTTTTGTTGTTGTTGCAGTTTGGCCAGGGCGGCCAGGTTTGAACCCGCCACCCTCAGTATATGGGGCCGGCGCCCTACTCACTGAGCTACAGGCGCCACCCAAAATATTGTCATTTTTTAAATAGATATACATTTCAAGGTTTAAAATTCAAAAGTCTGAATAGGCATTTAGTAATAATTCTTCACCCCACCCAGTCCCCCAGCCACCCAAGTGTGTCCAAAGGCAACCAATATAATTTGCTTATGTATCTTTCCAGAGCTATTCTATACATGTACAAGAAAATAAGGTGTATTTGTTTTATTTTTTTACATGAATGGTGGCTGTAAATGTAAATGGTGGTTCGTGCTATACATACAGATTGCCTTTTTCACTTGACAATACATCTTGCAGATTATTCCATATCAGTACCTAAAGAGCCTCCTCATTCTTTTATTTAATGGGTGTTATGGATACACTGAAATTTATCTGGCCAGTCCCCTATTGATGGACACATAGGCTGTGTCCAATCTTTTTTGCTACAGCGAACAATGCCACAGTGAATAACCTTATACATACATCATTGTGGGCTTATGTGAGTATATCTGCAGGATAATTTTCGGGAAGTGCAAAGGCTGGGTCAAAGAACGCATGCATTTGAATCTCGATAGATAATGCCAAAATGTAGCAGGTGACACTCTGTAAGCCAAGTGGGAGAGTACCTATTTCCTCTACTTCTTACAAACACTGAGGGTTCATTGATGACTTCTAAGTAAGGAAGTGATAAGCTCAGGTTTTCATTCTAACAAGATCCTTCCGGCTGCTGCTGTAGAGCTTGGCTCAGGGGCAGGAAGGCCCTGGAGCCTGGGTGCCCAGCATAGAGCCCTGAAAGACAAGAACCAAAATCCTGCACCCTTCCCTGGCACCTGCTCAGATTCCTTACCGTGCCTGTTGTTTTGGGGGACCAACAGTGATGAAGGTAGTGAGGGTTAGTCAAGTTGCTAAGGAGAGACAAGAGGAGTGGCAGGGGTGGCAGTGAGACCCTCAAAGGGCAAACCTTGGGGGCCTAGATGAATCTACAAGACTAGGTTGAGGAAGGAATTGGGAGTGTCTCTCAACCCAGTTGGGTTAATTCATCTAGGCAGGGGCATCACCAATAGAAACAGGAGGAATCTGAATTAAGAAAACCATCCAGGACCAGAAGAATTAGCCAATGTGCCCTGGGATCCAGTGCAGACCCAATAATTCGGCTTTAACCATATTGGTTTAAAATGAGAGAAGAGGGGGAAAGAAATATCTGGAATTTCTAGCAGAACACGTGAAATATGGGCATGAACCTTCAGTCACCCTTGGGGATAACAATACCCCACATAATTGTTGTGAGGATTCAGGGAGAGAGTTCATTCATTCAATACCTATTTATTGAGTCCCTAGTGTGTGTCAGGCTCTATTCTAGGTGCTGGGGATGGAGCGTGTCTAAGGCTCTGCCTTCATGGAGCTTTTATGGAGGTAGAGAATGCATAAAATGAGCAGATAATCATTTAACAGAGTGTCAAGTAGTGATGAGTGTGAGAAAGAAACCTAAAGCAGAGTTAGGAGATAGATTAAGAAATTGGGACAAGCCTTTCTGGGGAGGTGACCTTGGGGCAGAGACGAATGAAGCAAGGATGTGACTCGGGTGGGTTTCTGGGGAACAGCACTGCAGGCCCAGGGGGCAGGGCGCGTGTGAAGTGCTCAGCCCAACACCTGGTACCAGGGGCTGATGATGGTGCTGAGGAAGCCTTCACTATTTAGCCTGAGGAAGGGCCCAGACCCTAGAGTTGATAAGCCTTGGGGTGGGAGGGAGAAGTAGAGATAAGGGAAGGGCCAGGACCCAGTCGTGGGGGTGGCCAGGGTGGGCAGATGGAGGATCAGACCCCACAAGAGCAAGGAGGGCAGCCAAAGCCTAAGAAAGAGCATCCCCCAGTGCAGAAGATGGGGAGGAAGGTGACAAGTGGGAGGCCACAGCGCCTGGTGGGAGCAGGAATGGTTCCCAGGAAGCCAGAGAGTGAGCAGCAGATGCAGAGCAGGTGAAGGGGTTCGAAAGGGGTCCTTGTTGGAGGGTCCCTCCACTTCTCAGTCTGAAAGCGTCCTTTTTCACACTTCCCTGGAAGAACCAGCTTTTCCCTCCCTTTGCCCACAGCCCCACGGCAAGAGCCGCCCTGGTGCCATTCCCGGCCCCAGCTCTATTTCCCCAGCCAGGAATACTCCGCGGATGCGGGTCTATATTTAGCAGCTGCTGCGAGGTACAGTCTGTTCTCGCTGTGCAGATAGCAGGGAGCAGAGCCGGAACGGGCCTGAGAGGAAGGTGTGAGGGACGCGAGGAGGCGGGGCAGCGCCGGGCCCCAGTGCCGGGGAGGAATTAACTTGTGTGTTTTAAAGGCCAGGCCTGCCAGCAAGCCCCCCGCAGGGCCGACGGGGATGGCATTTGCGGGCTAATGAGGCGTCACAGGGGCTCCAGGGCCCCTTCTGCAGCCTTTGGAGGGGACAAGCGGGGGTGGTGAGGACAACAGCTGGAGCCAGGGACGATGGGTGACGACAAGGCTGCAGGAGCTGAGGCCAGGTTATAATTACCAGCCCCCGCCCACCACCACCCCCACGGGAACGGAAAGAGTCTCTGAGACTTCCACATCTCTACTGAAAACCCTTAACTGTGCCAGGGACGTCCATTTCACCAGGAGGGAATGAAACTTGTACTTGTTGAGGACCTTTTAAGTGCCAGATCCTGAGGTCAGAATAGTAAAGTAGACCTGCCTTCTGCCCTCATGGAGCTTTGGTTCTAACAGGGAAGTCTAAAACAAAGAGACAGCGACACCCAGGCTGACAGAGGGATGGTAGAGAGGCTGGGGAATGGGAGGGAAATCAGTCAGCCAAAATGCTATCTGAGCACTCACTGTGTGTTGAGCACTCACTGTGTGCTACGCACTACACATACCATACCATGATGAACAGAACCAGCATGGATTCATTCCTGCCCCTGTGGAACTTATTTATGGGGTACCCAACCCAGGACTCAAGGAACAGGATCAATGAGGCATCTCTGAAGAGTGAGGCCTGATGCTGGAAGCTTGGTCTCATTTAATCCTCTCAATAGCCCTACAGGGCAGGTGTCTCCACTTTACAGAACAGGAGACAGAAGCTCAGAGAGACCCAAGAACTTTCCCATGGTCAGGTGGCATGTACATGGTGGGAAGGAGACTGGAGCCCATATCCATCTGACTCCAGAGTCTCTCCTTCCCACTCTGTCTTCTGTCTGGGGCTGTAGCTCCCTGGCACACAGTAGGCCCTCGGTAAGAGTCCAGTGAACAAACAAGTGAATGGATGAACTTGCAGAGTCAGGTTTCGAGAGCAATTTCAAGGACTGACTTGGGGTTTTTTTACTCCCTAACCAGGGAATTCAACAGCCTCCTTGGTGCTTCTCTCAGTACTAGGAGGGAGAGTCCCAGGGGAGTGGAATATAGTAGCCAGGAAAATATGCCAACCTTGCGCTCAGCTCTTAGTAATGTGACTTTGCCACTGTTACCACTGAAAGGTAGAATCTCTGCACCCCTTTCATCCGGGTGGGGCTGTGACTTGCTTTAACCAATAGAAGTGACATTACACAAATTAACAAATTAGGCTTTAAAGGGACCTTTCAGATTTCATGTTTGCTCTCCTGCAACAGAGTCCTGAGATTACCACGTAAGGAAGCCAGTCTACTGGAGTTGAGAGAGGCAACCTGCCCCAGCCGCAGCCAGGGCCAACTGCCAGGCCATCTCAGACCATCAGCCAGCTGCTTCTCCTTCAGTCACAGCCATGAGGGTGGGCCCCGCCAACCAGATTTCTCTCTCAGTTACCTATGGCTATAGAGCAAACTGCCCCCAAACTTAGTGGCTTACAACAACAACGATTTATTGTCACACTCCTGGGGGGTGACTGGGCAGTTCTTTTGCAGGGGTCACTTATGTGGCAAGCAACAGCTATCAGGTTTCCAGGAGCTGACTCGGCTAGGACAGCCAACACAACTGGGCTTCTGAGTGGCCTTGCATCCCTGGCTTCTTCCCAGCATGGTGGCCTCAGGCTTCAACAGCACAGGCCTGTACATGCAAGGGCTTATCAAACCTCTGCTTTTGTCACACTTGCTGATGTCCCATTGGCCAAAGCAAGTCATACAGCCAAGGCCAGAGTTGGTATGGGAGGGACAACCCAAGAGTGTGGATACCGGAAGTTTTGGTTCATTACATGCTACCACCATAGCAACCTATCATAGCATGTGACCGTGGGAACAAGGTCCAGGGGCATCATGGCCTCTAAGTCCCCACCTCATAAACACCCAGAGATGTCCCTTGAATCACACATTCTACAAGGCTTTATGTCCAGTTTCTAAGGGAGATGTGTTTAGTGTCCCCAGTTTCTCTGCAGTTGGAAGGGACAGGGACAGCAGGAAGGGCAGCCACGTGGAGCCTCTGTCCTCACCCACAGAGGCAGATCCAGACCCCTGCTCCCAGCCCCATTCAAAGCCGGTACCCATAGCCTTTGGTGTCCAAGCCCACAGATGCACAGCAGCCTCAAATCCTACCACAAAACCTCTACCTGGATGGACAGTGACAAGCTCAGCAAGTGTTCAGCCAAGGTCAGCTCCCTTCCCTGCCTGAGCTCTCAGGACCATGAGCTCCCTGGCCTGGTGGCCACTACACCACCGGTCTGTCTGTCTGCTGCCTCCTCTCCTCGCATCCCTCTTCGCCCCTTCTGGTTTCCCTCTCTGCTGTCTGTGTGTCTGTTTGTGCTCTCTCTGCTGGTCTTTGCCCCCTTTCTTCACTCCTTTTTTCCCTCCTTCTCTTTGTTTCTCTCTGTCTCTCTCTTATGTCTCTGCCAGTCTCTTGCTGGCTTTTTCTCTGGCTTTTCCTCCCCATCTTGCCTGCTCCCTTTCCCTCCTCTGGGTCTCCCTGCCTTTCCATCGCCCTCACCCTTCCTCCCCTACCTCCCTTTCTTCTCTTCCTCTCTGGTTCTGTCTGCCTCTTTCCCCAGGACTTCTTTCCTTCTCTCTCTCCCCTTTCCTCTCTGCTACCTTCTCTTCTTCCTCTCCTTTCTCTCCTCCTTCTGGTCCTTTTTTCCTTCCAACCCCCTGGGGTGGGAGATAGACAGACCCCACCTTCCAGCACAGCCCCCACCATCCAGAGCTGCAAAGACTCAGCCAACCAACTAGCTGAAACCCCCAGAGGATGCCCTGCCCCTGTCACAGCCATGGTGTGAATTGACCTAGGGAATAGGCCAATGGGCTTGCTACATGATTGAAAATATAGCTTGCCTGGTTAGGACTGAGAAGAGCAAGGAGGATATTCTGTAGGGTAAGCAGGACCACTCCCTTGGCCCTGGGAGTGGCTGGAGCAGGAGAGATGGGGTGGCCTGGGAAGGGATACTCTGTCCTTACAGCAGTCCAGCAGAGAAGTTCAGAATATGGACTTGGATGCCAGAGTGTCTATATGAATCCTGACCATGCACTTTCTATACATGTAACCTTGAGCAAGGTGCTTAACCTCTCTGTACCTCTGTCTCTTCATCTATAAGATGGGCCTCATCTCAGCACCTTCCTTGTGGAGGCTGAGAGGAGTAACAGACAACTCACAAGGTCAACACTCATGAATGTTATTACACAAAATTAGTACACATAATTCTCATGAGATAAAATCCTACGCTAGTTGTTTTCAGTTCTTCTCAACCGATTTTGTCTCAAACTCCAATTAGCAATGGTTGGAGACACTTTTGAAACTGGTGGGGCGGGGGTGAATATTGCTGCAATTGGCAACTAGTGGGTCAAGGCCAAGGATGCTACTAAATATCTTACAATATACAGGACACTTGTGCATGAGCACGCGCGCACACACACACACACACACACACACACATATACACTACAAAGTCTAATCCTGCCCAAAATGTCAACAGTGCCAAGTTTGAGAAATTCTGTTCTTTGGGTAGGCTTAATAGTTGTCCCCTCTTTACAGACAGGGAAACTGAGGTTTGGAGAGGTGAAGGGATTTGCTCAAAAATCACATAGATTAAAAAAATGTCAGATTTGGGATTTGTCCCAAGGAATCTGCTCCCAAGACTCCCCTGTTTTCCTGGGAAGACCAGCCGTGGCAGAGAAGGAGTCAGGGGGCTTATTGAAGAGTCTCAAAGGCCACCGATAGAGGTTCTATCTGACCCCCGATTGGACAGAATACCCATTCCATATCTCCATGTGATCCCGCAAAAGCAGATCAACCCCCTAGGCGCCCCATCTCTGGCTACTCCAGGCTCACACAGAAATACACACACACACACACTTACACACACGCATGCACACACACACTCATACACACACACACACACACACACATGCACACACCACAGCCTCTCCTCCCATTCCATTGCCTCTACTGGAGTCTGGGGACTGTGTGGGGACATCAGATATTGGAGTTTGGGTTTTATGGGGTGCATCACAGGGCTGCTGCTGCAGACTCCACCTGGCACACCAGCCCTGGGCACCACCTGTCACCACCTGGTGCTCGGCTGGTTGGAGTGGGTGGCAGCAGAGGCTCTGAATGCCTCATCAACTCCCCCTCCCAGACCTAGTCTCTTCTGCTGGCTGGGGGACAAGAACCCAGCCTTCCCTCTGCAGAATTCATCTTGCGGTCACCCTCTCTGCTCCTCCCCCTGCCCTGCTTCCATCAACAGCCCCCCAGATTGTCTGTTCAGTGATTAGCTGGTGCCTGGACAGAGGGCTCAAGATCAGGAGGGACAGGGATGAAGCCTTCAGGGCTGGGGGATAATTTAGTTGTGGGAGGGGTGTGGATAATAACGTGGGAAAGCAGCTATAAGTGTGCAGAATGCATGTCCATAAGTGAGTGCACAGGTGACCATGACGCCATAGTGTGTGTGCTGGAGTGTGGACGTGAGTCCAGTCCGCTGCTCGGCACCCACCACCTGCTGCTCCATGCCTGGCTTCGGATGAGTGTCACTCACAGAGATGAATCAGGCACAAGCCTGGCTCATGCGTACAATATCAGGTGGGGAAACTGAGGCCCCCATAGTGGGACTGGTTATCCAGAGGCAGGGTTTGGGGGTCACACAGTGGCAGGTTCTAGTCTGCTGTAGACCTTTTTTTTTTTTTTTTAGCCAAGTAAATAGTCCATTCTGTGGCTTTGAGGCTGTGTCTGTGTGAGCGAGCGAAAGCGTGTGTTTGCAAGTGTGTGTATGTGAGTGTGTGTGAGCCTGTAGGGGGTGGGGAACCTGAGGCCTCAAGGCCACATGGGGTCTTCCAGATCCCCTGTGGTGACCCCTCAAGCAACCCAAACCTCATATGACAAATCCCTTTACTAGAAGGATTTGTTCTATAAAATCTGCAGGCCCCACTGAAGGACCCAGAAGGCTACATGTGACCCCGAGGCTGCAGGTTCTTACACAAACTCACACTTACATACACTTTCAAACACACAGACACAGCACAAAAGCAAAACACCTGTGTGTGTTCGTTAGCATGTTTGTGTGTGCTTGTGTGAGTGTGGATGTATGTTTGTGGGCAGGTGTGTGTGTGACAGTTGTGTGTGGATGAGGATGTGTGAGAATGTATGTGTGCGTGGATATTGAGTGTATGTGAGTGTGTGTATTTGGGAGTGTGTCAGTATGTTTGTGAATATGTTTGCATGTGTGAAAATGTGAGTTGTCAAGTATATCAGATGAGCAGGTGTGTGAGTGTATTTGGATGGGTGTGTGAATGTGGGTGTGACTCTGTGAGTGTCTGTGTGAGTGTGCGAGTGTATGTAGGTGAGTGTGTTTCTGTGTGAGTGTGAGTGTGCCTGTATGAGCCTGTGTTTCTCTGTGAGTGTGTGACTGTGTTTTCTGCATCGCCTCCCCTCCTGAACTCGAACAAACCCAGAGCTCACCAGGTCTGAGTCATGCCTCAGCCTGTGCAGGGGTCTCCACATCAGCAGGCAGCTGGTGGGAGTGTCCTCACTCTCACTCACCCACAGGTGTGATCCGGACGGCTGTGCCTGACCTCGACCGTGAGAGCCAGGAGCGCTATGAGGTGGTGATCCAGGCTACAGACATGGCGGGTCAGCTGGGTGGCCTCTCAGGATCCACTACCGTCACCATCGTGGTCACTGATGTCAACGACAACCCACCCCGATTCCCGCAGAGTGAGTGAGGCCTTCCCAAAGGAAGGTTCATCTGTGTGTCTCCGTCTGTCAGCCCATCCAAGCCAGCCCCTGACCCCAGCTTCCTTTTAGACTTCCCACCAAAAGAAGGAACCCACCTGTCTGTCAGTCTACCAAGTCACCCACTAGCCTCCAGCCTCCCTCCAAAAATGCTTCCTACATAGGAGGCTCCAGCAATGTCTAATTTTCCACACATCTAAGGGATACTGTTGCCTTCTGAGACTTTCTCTTGCTTCCTGCAGAGAGGGGGCCCCACCTGTCCACCCTTCCAGCCATCCACCTCAACCCTCACTGGTCCTTGCCCACAGCTTACTGAACAGCCACATGCTGCTGACCCAAGCTGGCAAAGGGAAGGGGAGGGGCACACAGGGATGTAGGCAGAGACAGCTGCCACCCCAGACAGAGGGATGCCCACAGTTGGGCATGGAAAAACAGAGCAACAGTTATTCCCCTCCTCTCTGAGCCTGGCCGACAGGAGTCTGTGCTTCTAAAATAGGAGGTCTCTCAGAGGGTGGAAGGAATTTTCTGGCCCAGTCCCTCACCTCCCTATCAGCCCAGCCAGCCCCTCTATCCCAGGCTTAGGCCGAGATCCGAGACAGGAAAGCCACCGAAGCTGGCAGAGACTAAATGCCGCAGGGAGCTGGGCTGATTCCTATCGGGCGAGTCATTACTTGAGGTCTGCTGCTCTCACATTAGGCCCCGCCACAGGGGACTGACCCCCTTGAGATAAGGGAATCCAATCCGTTAGCTGAGAGTACAGCATCATCTCGGCCCAGCGCCTCAGTCCAGACGCAAAGCAGGGTGAGCCAAGTTAGCTTTGCGTCGCCATGGAGTTGGGCACAGAAGCCAGCCCACTGCCCAGTCTCTTGGCCCGGCCCCTCCACTGAAGGAGATGCCTGGGAGCCCCCCTGCAGAGGTGTGGGACTGCGCAGTCTTCTGCCCTATGTGCCTGGCTCTGCGCTATCCCTGATCTGGGGAGCGTGGGGCAAAGCAGAGAGGAGGCCGGGGCCCCAGGAAGGCTGGCTCTCCCTCCTGCCTTCCCTTCTCTCTTCCTTTCTTGCACATTTCCTGTACAGCACATAAACAAAAGGGCATAAAATACAAATGTCCAGTTCAACAAAAAGTTACAAAGCGAACACTCTTGTGACCGCCAGGACACAGAAGCCCAAAGTGTCCTTTCCTGATCATAACATCTCCCCAGCCCCTTCCTCCAGAATTAACTGCCACCTGCTTTTGTGATCATCATTTCCCCACTTTTCTGTAACATCTATTCACCTGTGTATGCATCGCCAAACATTATAGTCTATTTCACCCATGTCTGACCTTTACATAAATAGGCTCACACAATATAAATTGGGTTTTGTCTTGCTTTTTAGCTCTCCAAATTATGTTTATGAAATCATGCTTGTAGCCATAATTTATTCCTTTTCATTGCTGCATAGTATTCCATGATTTATCTGTTCTGCTGTTGATGGTCATTTCAGTTGTTTCCAGTTTGGGGCCATTGGGAAAGATACTGTTTTGAACCTAGCCACATGTCTCTGAGTGTCCATTTGTACTCATTCTCTGCTGCAGATACAGAGAAGGAAATTTGCTGGGTCACACGATACAGTCATCTTCAGCTTGGCTAAGTTAAACCAAACCATTCTTCCCTGTGAGGAAATGCATGTGGCCCTTGTACCAGGTCCTCACCGACACTTGGTATTGTCAGACTCTTTGATTTGTGTTCATCTGCTGATTGTCTCCTAGTAACTCATGCTGTTGTTCATTCATACACTCTCTAATCCCTCACACATTTCATTTACGAGACAGCCTGGCATTCTGCCAGGCACTGGAAATCCCTGATGAATAAGAGATGAGGTCCCTGTCTTCCAGGAGCTCATGCCCAAGAGAGAGGATAAACAGAAAATCAGAGTAAAATGCAGTAATCCCACAATACGATAAGCCTGGGGGCCATAGGAGCACAGGGGCAGAGCCTGGAGGTCTGGGGAGGTTCCCTAGGGGAGGTAACATTCGGTGAGACTAGAAAGAAGAGAAGGGGTCAGGGAGGCAAAGGCAGAGAGAGAGAATGCCCAGAGGGGAGAGAGAGCAAGTCAGAGTTACGGGATCATAAGAACTTCAGCCACACTGGAGCTGGAGCTGGGGTGGGAAGTGGAGAATGCACCCGGGGAAGTCAGCAAAGACCAGGCAGCAAGTGCTCTGGAGGGCAGGCCAAGGGGCTAGCTGGGCTCCATCCCAAGGCCAGTGGGGAGCTATGGAAGAAATTAAAGCAGGGGAGTAGCATGTTTGGCTATGTGTTTTAAAATGCCCCCCCACCCCCCGGCTGCTGTTTGAGAATGAATCAGAAGGAGAAGCTCCATACAAGGATTACCCAGACTTGTGGGGGCCCCAAGAGACACATCCCATAGCCCCTGCTTCTCCTGGGCTGGCCCACCATTTAGCAAGTCATCCTCACCTGGACTTCGGCTCTAGTTGGAAAGCAGGGTGCTGTTTGTGTCCTGTCTGACCTCATTCCTTCTGGTTTCCCCTCTGCTCTCCCCTCCAGCCACAATGGCCATCTTGCCATTCTCCAAGCATGCCAGGCCTCCCACCCACCTCAGGCCCTTTGCACCTGTTGTCCCCTCTGTCTAGAGTGCTCTTTCCCAAATATCTGCTTGGCTGGCTCTCTTCTCTCCGTGAGACTTTTGCAGAAATGTCATCTTCTCAGGAGGCTTTTCTCGATCAGCCTATTTAAAACCACAGGATGCCCTCCTTCCCTGCTTTATTTCTCTCCTAAATTCCTTTCACCATTGAACACACTGTGTGTTTTATTGATGTGACTGTTCAGTGTCTTTCTCTTTCCATGTAGAGGAAAGCACCAGGAGAGCCAGGATTTATGTGCACTTTATGTGTTGCTGTAACCCCAGTGCCTAGAATTGCATGATGTCCTGGACATCACAGGTGCTCCATATACCTATTCAAAAGAAGGAATAGAGGTCATTAACATCAGCAGCAAAAGCAGTATGGAGCCCCGCCATTTTCACACAGTTTGTTCCATTTATAGAGTAGATACCACGTGCAAGGTGCTGGTCATTTGAGTCAATTGTCACAACAGCACTGCTGTTAGGAAGGCACCATTACTATTTCCATTCTGCAGGTGAGGAGGCTCAGATTTACATAGCCAGAATTGACTCTAGAGTGTTAGCCTTTGTCACTGTGCTCCTCTGCCCCCCTCAAGGGGCAGATGGTGAAACTGAGGCCCAAAGAACTGCAGGCATTTTCTAGCATCAATCAGTGAATAAACCCAAGGTCAGCATTAGAATCCTCCCCTTTGGCTCTTAAACTTCTGCAAAGGACATGCCAAGCTGGGAGCCCCTTGCAGACACTGCCCTCCCTAGAGGCTCATCTGGGTCTCCTTCTCCTTTCCCCCAGGGCTGGCAGAGGTGGGGTAGGAGCTGCCTCCACCCCTGCTCATGGCTGTGTCCCCCACAGAGATGTACCAGTTCAGCATCCAGGAGTCAGCCCCTATCGGCACAGCTGTGGGACGAGTGAAGGCGGAGGACTCAGACGTGGGAGAGAACACCGACATGACTTACCACCTTAAGGAGGAAAGTGGCAGTGGTGGTGATGTGTTCAAGGTCACCACAGACAGCGACACTCAGGAGGCCATCATTGTAGTGCAGAAGGTGCAGCTGCCTCAGGAGGGAGGGGGGAGGCAGGCCCCAGGGTTGGGGGGACCAGGGAGGCCTCTGAGCAGTCAAATCTCCCCAAGTCATGCCACTCTAGGGATTAGGTCTCTCTAAGACCCAGAACCAACCTGAAAAAACAATACTGGTGGTATCGTTCCCATTTTAGGAATGAGAAAACCAAGCACAGAGAGGTTAAGTGACTTGTCCAAGGTTGCACAGCTATTTGTCAGAGCCAGGATTCATTCCAGATTTGAATCCATGCTCTTAAACACTCCAATGTGCTTCTTCAAGTCATTGCCAGGCCCTTCACACTCACTGTTTCCTTTAATCCTCATATTTCCCTCTGAAGTTGAGGTCATTATTCCCTTTTTTTACAGCTGAGAAAATAGAGGTTCAAAGAGGTAAAGGGCTTGCCCACGATCACACCTGTAAGGCACAGGGTAGGGATTTAAGCCCAGGTCTGGTGACGCCAGAGCTCTTTCCTTCCTGAGTCTAACAGTCTTCCTCACCCACTGGCTGGCCAGGAGCTAACACTATAAACTCGGTGCTCCCTAGGGGAAGGGGACAGAGGTCAAATAAAGAAGCAAAAATTCATCTTCCAGGACTTGCTCAGAGGCTTTGCAACTCAGGGCTGTAAAAACTGCTAAGACTGTGCGTTCCAACCCTACTCTCCATGGGAGTTCTAAATCCCCTGCACTGGCCCACAAGTGGTCCTAGGCCTTTGCATACCTCGAGGGATGGGATGCTCAGTCCACGCCATTGTCCAGCTCTTTTTCCTGTCTCTCAACCAGCATCTGTCTTCTCCTTAAATCTGCTCCTATCAGCCTAAGCTCTGCTTTCTAGCACCCACAGAAATGTCTGCCCCCAACAGCCCTTCATTCACTCAGCAAGCACGTAATGACCTGTTCTTTACCTGACATTGAGGGTTTGAGGATGGAGAAAACTTCCAGTTCCTTCAGCTACCTCCCAAAGGATAATAATAGCTAATACTTGTAATAAAGTGCTTACCGCGTGCCAGGTGCCCTTTAACTGCTTTCCATTATTAACTCATTCAGTCTTTTCCTCTGTCCTCTGAAGTATCATCATTGTCCATTTTATAGATGACAAACTGAGGTCCTGAGAAGTTCATTAACTTTCCCG
The DNA here is from genome assembly GCF_027406575.1 of Nycticebus coucang. Classification (NCBI taxonomy): domain Eukaryota; kingdom Metazoa; phylum Chordata; class Mammalia; order Primates; family Lorisidae; genus Nycticebus; species Nycticebus coucang. The sequence continues at coordinate 52,568,116 of NC_069800.1, read as the reverse complement.
AGGTCATGCATCTAGCTTAGCCCAGTAGGGATACAGGCCCAAGCTCCAGAATCCACCCTTTTAAGCAGCCTGGATAGAGATCAAAAATCTGAAACTGGTTTTCAATCTTTTGATCTCCATTTGCTCTTACCATTAGGTGAGCCCATTTCACAGATGCTGAACTGAAGGCCCAGAGAGGCCCAGCACCCCAGAGCAGCAGAATCAGGCCCCAGACCTGCCTTAGGACCCCAGCTCAGTATTTGCTCTCATCTCCTGGGCTACCCTGTCCACTGCTCCCAGGCTCCCTCCTGCCCACCCCAGCAGTGGCGCCTGAGGTGTCTCTGCAGAGTCTGCGATGGCTCAGGGAGCAGAGCCCTGGCCTGATTGATGACCTGGCTCCAGAGTCCATTGCTCACTCCCAAGCCAGGCCACTGCCTGCCTCCCTGCATCCTGATTTCCCAGGCAACAGAATGGAAGAAGGAAGAGGCCAGTTTTGCTGCTGAGGAAGGTGGGGCAGAGTTCTGAGAGGAATGAAGAGACCCTGTACAATAGGGCAGGCCCCTGCCTGTGGGTCTCTAGGAAGGTCACCCTTGCCAATCAAATCACTCCCCCACCATGCAACTGAGGTCCTTGCAAGATCCACTATTGCTATAAGGCATTGTCTTTCAAAGTCCAGGGCCAGAGCCCACATGCAGCCATGAAGCTCATTCATCAGAGGGTTACCCATTGGCACACCCCAGTGAGAAGCACAGGCCCAGAATGGATTTAGTGTGATCTCCAGGGAAAGCTCTAAAATACCCTAGCTTACCAGGCTCAACTCACATTAACTGCCAGCTCCTGTGCACCACACATCCTGGCTCTGCTGGTGACTCACTTACTGAGCACCGTGGGCAAGTGACTGAGCCTTTCTGCACTTCAATTTTCTTATGTATAAAATGAGATAATAATAATGCAAACTTCTTAGGGTTGTCATACAATCGAGTTAATATATTTAAAGCACTTTGTATATGTTCATGAAATAAACTAGTGAAATAATCCCAACACGCTGTGCTGGGAGGCAGGAAGTTTGGGAGTTCAGCCTCCTGAGACTAGAGTGGCTACATCCATCCCCGAGGATCCTCAGTTTCTCCGCCTGTAACCCACAGCGTTGGTGTGGGTCTGTGACAGCCAGTTAGGTGCTGCAGCCCAACGATTCCTGAAGCCCCCGCTGAGTCAACTGCCCGCCCCTTCTTTGTCCCGCTCCCCACCTTGAGAATATCAGTGACCACCAGACCCCAGCCCTCTAACCAGGCCCCTGCTCCCTCCCCAGCGCCTGGACTTCGAGTCCCAGCCTGTGCACACCGTGGTGCTGGAAGCCCTCAACAAGTTCGTGGACCCCCGCTTCGCCGACCTGGGCACGTTCCGCGACCAGGCGATCGTGCGCGTGGCGGTGACCGACGTGGACGAGCCCCCCGAGTTCCGGCCGCCTTCCGGCCTCCTGGAGGTGCAGGAGGACGCGCAGGTGGGCTCCCTGGTCGGCGTGGTGACGGCGCGGGACCCCGACGCCGCCAACCGGCCCGTCCGGTGAGACCCCCGCCCGGGGCCGACGCCTGCTGCCTGTTACCCCGCCGTCGCCCTGAGGACAGACTGCGGGCAGAGGGGAGGAGGGCCGAGGTTGGGAGGGAGCGAGAGGGAGACTGTGTGAGGGCAGGGGAGAGAGGAGAGAGGTACCCAGAGGCGAGAGGAACAGGCAGGGGGCCAAAAGCTAAGGAAGCAGATGTGCAGAGAGTCACAGAGAGAGACAAGGGAGTGGGGACAAGGAGGGAGGGCCAGGTGACGCAAACGCAGCTCCCGGTCCCTGCTCCGGCCACAGTGACTCAGCCAGCCCTGTCCCCAGGAATCCCCGACTCTTCTCCCCAGACCCCCCTCCCCTCTCGTCATCTCCCCTTGGATCTGCAGTAGATATTTCAAACTTGTGTTCAGAACCCACCTCTTGATCCTTCCACAAAAGAAAAAATAATAATAAAACACCAGTTTCTCCAGAGCCATCCCCATCTCCAAAATAACAACTCCATCCTTGTAGTTATTCAGGTCAAACATGTTGGAAACAGGCCGGGCACAGTAGCCCATGCCTGTAATCCCAGCACTCAGGGAGGCTGAGGTGGGAGGATCACTTGAACTCAGGAGTTCGAGACCAGCCTGAGCAACAATGAGACCCCATTTCTACCAAAGAGCTGGATGTGGTGGTCTGTACCTGTCTATTGTCCCAGCTACTCAGGAGGCTGAACCAGGAGGATTGAGGTTGTACTGAGCTATGATGACCCTGTCTCTATATGTGTATATATATATATATATATATAATACATATTGAAGAAAGCTGTGGTAGCTCTTACCTATAATCCCAGCACTGTGGGAGGCTGAGGCAGGAGGATCATTTTGAAGCCAGAAGGTGGAGACCAGCTTAGGCAACATAGTGAGACCCCCATCTCTACTAAGAATTTTTTTTTAATTTGCTGAGTGTAGTGGCCGGTGCCTATAGTCCCAGCTACTCAGAAGGCTGAGCCAAAAGCAGGAGGATCACTTGAGCCTGGGAGTTGGAAGTTGCAGTGAGCTGTGATTATGCCACTGCACTCCAGTTTAGGTGACAGAAAAAGACCCTGTCTCTAAGACAAAAAGAAATTTTCCTCAACTCCTCTCTTTCTCCCACACCTCCTTCCAATCCATCAACAAATCTATCATCTCTATTTAAAAAATATATCGAGAATCTGACCACTTCCCACCACCTCCATTGCTACCACCCTGGTCAAGGCTGCCAGCTCCTCTTGCCTGGATTCTTGCAGTTACCTCTTCCCTGTTCTCCCTGATTCTGCCCTCACCCCTCCTTCTGTAGAATCAATGCAGGAGCCAGCCTCATCTTGCTCAGACGTAAGCCAAGAGTCTGGCCCTGCTCTGCTCAAAGCTTTCCAAGGGCACCTGGTAGGCTCAGAATAAAAGACCAAGCCCTGACAATGACCCATGACCCTCCAGGCTCTGGCCTCCTTGCAACTTCTCTGACCTCACCTCCTGCTCCTCTCCTTTCCCCAGTCCACTCTGGATCAGCCATGCTGACCTCCTTATGGCCTTGCAAACACACCAAGCTCACCTCCACCTCAGGGCCTGTGCCACAGCTGATCCCTCAGCCCACAATGTTCTCTCCCTAGCATCTCCCATAGTTTGCCCTCTCACTTCCTCCAAGTCTTTGCTCAAAAGTCACCTTCTCAGTGAGGCCTTCTCTGGCACTCTCCCTAAAATTTCAACCTCACCCCAACCCACAGTGCCTTTCCTCAATTTGCTGTTTCATTAGCCTTCAGCACCATCTAACATGTGCCCTATTTTGCTGGTCACCTTGTCTCTCCCATTTAAATCCATGAGGGTAGGGATTTACTTCTACTTGTTCACCCGTGTGTCCACAGGACCAGCCCTGTAGTATCTGGATCTAGTCAGGTGTGAGGAGAAGAGTATTCCAGGGGAAGGAACGGCTTGTGTAGATGTATGGAGGCAGAGCAGTGGTAGGTGTGCCTGGAGAAGAGCAGACTGTGCCAGCTCTAGTGGGCTGGGGAAGATGAGGCACAGAGTGAAGTCTGCTGGGCCCTCACAGGCAGACGGAGGAGCTTGAACTGCCCAGAAGCCCAGAGCACCTGTGCTGCTTCCCACTTTTACTGCCAAAGCCATCCTGAGCTGTGTGGCACCTCCCTTCCACCTGGGTTGTTTGCACAGTCTTAGACGCACACCCCACCTTGACTTTTGGCCTGGCCCAAGACCTCTCCAGGAAGGGCACTGTCACCCCTGTTTGTTTGGAAGCTGGGCCCAGAGAGGGGAAGAGGCCTCTGCAGGTTCTCTCCTAGGGAGTTAGAGACTAGGAGTGGGAGCCCAGTTCCCGGGCCCAGGGTCAGTGCCCTTATCTGCCACCGCCCTCCTCTCCAACCCCACTCTCCGCACCCCCTCAGTCTGTTCCCTTCTCCCTCCTTTGGCTGCCCTTCCCTCCTGCTTTTATCTGCACTGAAAGGGGCAACTTTGAAGTCGGCTTCTCACCTCCTTTCATCTCTCCCTGCCGCCCCTTCCCTGGGGCTCCTCAGACGTGGAAGCAGTCAGGAGCTTGAGACAGGTCCAATTTAACATCACAAATGTTTGCCCAACTCCTCCTCTGTGCCAGGCCCAGAGCCAGGCCTGGGGACACAAAATGACTCAGCCAAGGAGAGGCTGGGGTGGGGCTCCCAAACTGTAGGATACAAACAGGGAAATGGGAGCCCAGGGCAGGGCTGTGGTGAACAGAGGAGAGTCCTCACAGGCCACAGGGATACCCAGAACCCACCTGATCCAAAGGTTCTGTCCTGGAAGCTCCCAGGTTCTAAGGTCATTGACTCAGGCATCAGCCCTGCATTTCACCGGATACTGTTCCAAGCTGGAGAGAAACAGAGGATAAGACAAAATCTCTGCCCAGGGGGAGTTTGCCTTCTCCTGGGAGAGAGTCAGCCAATGGCTAGACATTTGTTGTTACAGGTCAACAACTGGCTGATGGGGTAACTGCTGTTTAGAACAATGAGGGAAATGAGCAGAGGTCTTAAGAGAATAAGGAGGGACTGGAGGCACCAAAAACCGTTTTGTTTTTTTTAAAAGATAGGGTCTCACTGTGTTGTCCAGGCTGGTCTCAAACTCCTGGCCTCCACTTTGAATTGAGTGGTCAGGGATTTGACAGAGAGCCATCCTTGCAAAGCTTATGGAGAATATCATTCCAGATAGAGGGGAAAGCAAGTGTGACAGTCCTGGGGCAGGAACAAGCTTACCATGTCCCTGGAAATGAAGAAATGAAGTAGTATCCTGGGAGACTTTGCCTAGCACAGTTGGCATGGCATAGTAGGGACCTGGGAAATAAAGAAATGCAGGCAGGAACAGAGAAATTTTTCTGAGCCTCTGTTCAGGGGATCGTGGAAGGTGCCTCGTATTGTGAAATTTACCTCCCAGGAGGCATTATACTCATTACAGATGAAGAAGAAACTTGAGGGTCAGCTAGGGAAAGTGACTTGCCCAAGGCCACCCAGCTCAAAAGGGGAAGGACTGGGATTTGGCCCATGACTGACTGCTTCCTCTTCCAGACTCCTGCCATGTCATCCCTGCTTCTTACTCTCTTTGTGGTTAGTGAAGTCCCCAAGCCTGTGCTGTGCCCTGCCCTGTGCACACACAGGCCACAGGGATGAGTCAGATGTTTGGGCCCTGGGTGGCCAGATCTCAGTGGGCTGGGGCTGAGGCAAGGATTGAGGAGCTCCAAGGAGGGGCAGGTACCCTGTGCACAAGGCAGGCGAGTGAGCACGGGCTTACCCCAAGTGGCCCCGCCAGAGGATGAAGAGCAAGAGGCCCAGAAGGGGAAAACTTGTGCCAGGTTGGAGTGATGATGAAGGGCAGGTGGTAGGAACAGAATCATGGGGACAGGAGGTGAAGTTCAGGGGCAGGGTGATCAACTAATGAACTCATGTGAGGATGGAGGGAGACAGGGACACAAGGGCACTTGGAGCCAGGCTGTAAAGATCTTGACTGTCAGGTGAAAAAGTGGGACTTCATCCTACAGACAGTGCCCAGAGGGGCCCAGCTCTGGACTGGTTAGCTTTGTAGACAGATGGGCCATTGATTGGCCCAGCCATGTTCCTATCAGCCTTAGCCCTATCATGATCCTGTGAACATCAAAAACAGGAAAGTCGGGCAGTGCTTGTGGCTCAAAGGAGTAGGGCGTCTGCCCCATATGCCGGAAGTGGTGGGTTCAAACCCAGCCCCGGCCAAAAACTGCAAAAAAAAAAAAAAAAAACAGGAAAGTCTGCACTGGACCAGAGAAAGCAAACCCTTCATTTCCTCCAGCACCCACAGCAGAGTGACACAGGACAAGTGTGGGCTTTGGAATCAGAGAAGACTCAAGTTCCAATCCCACCTCAGTTGTAGAATTTTGAGCAAGTTACTGTACCCCCTTCTGAGCCTTGGTTTCCCCATCTCAAAAATGGGCATCAAGATAGTACTTGCCTCGTTCATGGGTATTAAATGTCCAGGATGTACCAAGTTCTATACTTGGTGCTTCCAGGGTTGGAAGGAGGGCCAAGTGCTTAGCACATAGCACGCCCTCAGGAGATGGTCATTACCATTTTTTTGGTAGTCTGTACACCTGTTCATTCTGCAACCAATACTAACTGCATGCAATTTTCGAGAATTGAGAGCAGCTTTTGAGTATGGGCCTTAAAGATGTTAGGGAAAGAGTCATAGATAGGACAGAGTGATCAAGGAGAAATCTCTTGGGTGGGCAGCCACGTGAGTAGCTTGCGTCATCAGCCTGCTGCGTGTGCGTGTTCATGAACCCACACACAGGAAATCCAGAAAGCCTGGACGTGCCTGGGCCTGCAGCCTTTCCTATTCATTAAAGCTATGTGCGTTATATATGCATATATTGGTGTAGAGAAAAACCACATGTGCACCCCGCCAGGAAACAGTTCCTACCCCATTTTCTCCACCCTAACCTTGACAACAGCAGTGTTTTCTGCTGTTCCTAGAGCCTGGAAATGCCAGCAGCTGTCTCTACCTGGTTGGCTCCTTAGGAAGGTGATCTTAGACCTGGGACTCTGGACAGACATGGGATAGGAACTTAGCTCTGCCACTAACCAGCCCTTTGCGACCCAAGGCAAGCTACCTGGCTTCTCTGAGCCTCAGTTTCCTCATCTGGAAAATGGGAGTGATGATACAACCTGGGAGGATTTGAGGAGCTCATGCAGGTAAAGCCCTTACACAAAGTCTTGCTCAACAAATAAAACCTGATCTGTACATCATATGGCAGGTGGAGAAGTGGGACTTCATCCTACAGGCAGTGCTGGGTCCCTCCCAGCACAGTGCCGGAGAGACCCAGCTCTGGACTGGGCAGCCTTACAGACAGATGGGCCACTGATTGGCCCAGCCATGTTCCAGCCATGTTCCATTATAAGTGCTTTATTGGTAGTCACTTGTCCACACCTCACAACCAGCCTGTGAAGTAGATTTACTATCTCCATTTTTAAGAAGAGGAAACTGAAGAACAGAGAGATTAGGTCACTTGCCCAAGCTCACACAGCGAGGTTTCAAACCTAGGCAGATGGGCATCTGCACTCCTTACCACCGTATCTGTCTTTCACTCCCACACGCGCTGTTATTCTGCCCCTGTCCTCCCATGTTCTGGGTCCTCTTGCTGCCTCAGGCCCTGGCTAACTGAGGAAGTAGAACTACAAAATATAAGCAGAACCTTCTGGATGCACCGTTGCCTCCTGTCTTTCTCAGACCACTGGCAAGGCTGTGATGCCCATACAGGGTGCCCCTGTGCCCAGGCACAAAAGCCACACAATGGGTTGGAGGGCCTCCTGGGTCCTCCCTGCCAGACATTTCTGAATAATAACTAGAATACAATAGTTCCCATTCATGGAGTAATTTTCCTGGAACTCAGCTAAAACCTTACATGCATTTCATCCTCCCAACAATGTACAACGTGGGATCATCATCTCTATTTTGCTGAAAATTCAGGCTCAAGATGGAAGTGACTTGCCTAGGGGCAGTGCAGACCTGGATCCAGACCCAGGGCTGAGCAGCTGTCTCTTGAGCTTTTGCTCTTCAACTGCAATACACTGTCTCAGACAAACCACTCACATATGCACGTCACAAATAGGCACTTTCCACCCTCAGCACAAACCAGACACACAACTCATACATGCACCTACATGTGAGATACACAGCTTCACCACCACCACCCCACATTTGCCTGGCCACACACTGCCCGCCACCCCAGTCTCTGGCTCCTTGAGCTGGAACAAAAACACCTGGGTTCAGACCCATAGCCCAAGCCTTTAACTGGCTAATGGCTGGTCTCCTGCTGTCCCCGCCCCCTGGCCTTGGGAACAGCTGCCTCCACTTAGATTCTGGCCCCTCCTTTCCCCTCTGGAAGGGAGTAAAAGAGAAAAACGGGGGGAAAGGGCAGCAAAGGAAGGAAAGAGAGAGATCTGAGCCTAGAAAGTGGGGGGGGGGGGTGGATAAGCAATGAAAGGGCAGCTGCTTATCCTCCCACAAGCCCTGGCCCATGCCCACCCTGCCAAGTCTCAGGAGCCAGGCCTTGTCATGTCTATGGTCCTCTCCTGGACTCTGTCCTCCCACCTGTAGAATGAGAGGCTGTCTCTGGGGTTCCTTCCAGCCCAGCTGACACTCAGAGTCTTTTTTATCTCCTTTGAACCCAAACATCTGACCGGGCCAGACTGGGGGAAAAGGGGACCTGAGGCTTTGGATGGTTCAACAATCTAGAAAGAAGTCTGGGTACAGAATCCCAAACTGTGACAGAGTTGCGGTAGAACCTTGGGCAAGATCATTGCTAGCCCATAAAGCACTTTTGTGTAAATTAGATAAAGGCCCCCCTCTGAGAAGATACATGTGGGCTAGAACACATGGTTTGCCAAGCAGACCACGGGGCGGGGGTAATTTACCCCAGCTTCCGCTCTTCAGCTTGGTACCTCTGAGCATCACACAGCCCACACAACCACACTTGGCAGCCCTAAGCTTGGCAGTTTCCTCTCTGAGCCTCAGTGTCTTCATCTGCAAAATAGGGGGATGACATCAGCCTCACAGGATGCCTGGCAGGGCCCTCATCCGTACCACTTGCCTCATTATCGCCAGGGCCTAGCATAGATAGCGCAGAGAAGGCTCTGAGTTAGTATGTAGGGTGTTTTAAACCTTTTTTTATCTCATGGCACACTTGAACCTATAAACTTCCGCAGCACACTTAAATTATGTTGATCAAAAAAAAAAAGAGTAAAACACAGAATGTGCTTACTGTGTTTTGAACTTCCTTTGAAAAAAATTAATTAGTGATCCTTACAAATTTTCTTGGCACACCTAAGAACCTGTCACGGCACACTGGTTGAAAATCACTAGTGTAGGGCATAGAGGTATGAATGGAGGGATAGCGGGGGTGGGGGTGGAAGCAATCTACAAACTGTTAAGTGCATGCTAGGGGGAGTGATTATCATCTTGAGTCTGAACCTTCCCATACATTTTCACCCAGGTCAGTAGGACTCAAGCTAGTCAGGGGCAAGAAGGATATTAGCACCCCAGGGACAGGACAGAGCAGCCCACCGGAGACTCAGGAGACTGGCTTAATGCCCTCTACACCCAGATGCACAGTGCTTTACAGTTTGGCACATGCCTTCACCTCCACAACAATAAATATGAAAAGAATAAGGGCTGCCTGCCCTCCTTAACCTCCACCACAGTGTGAGGTATGAATCAGTCCAGATGAGCAAGGAGGTGGAGAGATTTGCCCAAGGTCACACAGGTATAAAGTGGCAGAGAAGTCAAAGCCAGCTCTGACTGCTCTCAGACTTGCAGTCCTACTGGTGTCATCATCCCCATTTCACAGATGGAAAAACTGAGGCCCCCAGAGGTTTGACCATGCAGCCAAGGACCCCCCACCAAGGGTATCTCAGTGAGGCTTTGGGTTTCAACAGGCGATGTTTCAGGTGTTCTGGCCTCTCTGGGCTTCAGTTTACTACTCTGGGAGATGGGCAAAGGGCCTCTTTCCTCCTGCCTGTGGGAGGGGCTCAGTGGCTCACGCTGAGCCCCTCCAGAGCAAGCTGCTTTGTCCTCGCTGCACAATGAGCCCTTGCTTGGCAATCGAGGCCTTTGTCCACTGGCAGCGCAGCCTCAGCACGCCCCCACCCGCATTATCAGCGCCTGGAAGCGGCAGCCCGCGCTGGCGGGGCCTCCCTGGGCTGCCGCCGCCCGAGACATGTGTTGGACACGGGCCTTTAAGGCCTGGAGCTGCCACACAAAGGCCGGGGAAGAAGGCGGAACAAAGGGCTTTATTCACGCAGCAACTGAAAGCTGCAGATTAGCTCTGTCATGCTGCGCAGGCGGGCGGGGAGGAGCCCACGGCCCTACCCCAGGGGCCCCCACTCCCGGGGCACTCGCTTAGCCTGGTGTCCCTGACTTGCAACCTCCATGCCATGACCTCCGGAGAAGCCTCCTAACTGCCTCCTCCAAAACTGACCCCCTCTGTCCTGCTGAGGATTCCCCATTGGCTCCCCCACCCGTCCCACGCGTGTGCTCTGGTCTAACTCTCCCATGGCCCGGTCTAGCCATTGTGCACCGTTTGCTATGCCCTGGATAATTCTCAGCTGCCTGCCTTTGCACCTTCTGTTCCCCCTGCCCAGAATGCCATCCTAGTCCCCTTCTTAAGTTCAATTCAGGAGTCACCTCTTATGGAAAGATAAGAATATACATCAGTTGTGCTGTCCCAGACACTTCACCTTCTTCCAGCCCTCACAACCACCAAGGGGAGCCAAGTATTAGCTGAAGCTAATATGGCAGCACAGCTGAGGAAATGAAGGCTCAGAGAGATTGAGCGTCGCCCGTGGTCACACAGCAGGCACGGGTGCCCCTGAGATGCAAACTTTGCTTCCCACTCCTCTGTGGGAAAGGGTTTCTCCACCCATGTGTATCCCAGGCAGGAAGTCCCTCTCCTGGAGTGGGGTGGGGGAACATGGGCACGAGCACCTTCAATCAGCCCTGCCCTGTGCCCCTCAGGTACGCCATTGACCGCGAATCAGATTTGGAACAGATCTTCGATATTGATGCTGATACAGGTGCCATCGTGACCGGCAAGGGGCTGGACCGTGAGACGGCCGGCTGGCACAACATCACAGTGCTGGCCATGGAGGCAGGTGAGCTGGGCGCTCCGCAACCCCACCCTCCAGAGGAAATAAGGGGGGGGGGGTGAGCAAAAGCTGCACTGTCAGTCAAAGTCCATAGGGGAGGTACCAAAGGTTGGAGTGGGGCAACGGAGTAAGAAACTGGAGGAAGATCCCACAAGGGTGAAGCTGGGGGCAACATGTGAGGGGCCCTAACAGCAGGAGGGGTCCCAAGTCAAGAGGTTAGGGCTAGTCTTCAGGGAGGCTGCCTTCTTTCATCATTTATTCAGCACCTACTATATGCCAAGCCCTGTTCTAGGGGCTGAGGATATAGCTTGGAACAAGAGAAAAGGTCCTATCTTCAGAGGAGACTAGAGTATCAACAGAGAAAAAGGGCGGACATAATATGTCAGGTGATGATAAGAGCTAAAAAAGAAACAGGGAGAGAAGTAACCTGGGAAAGGGGGTTGGGAGGCAGGGGGACACCATATCTTTTAGGGGACGGCTGCTCTGGAAGAAGACATTTCAACAAAGACCTCAGTAAAGTGAGAAAGTCACACTGACATCTGGGGGAAGAGCATTCCAGGCAGAGGGAGCAGCCAGTGCAAAGACCCTGAGGTGGTAGTCTGTGAGCATGGAAACTGGTGTGGTTGGTGACAGGCAGAGTGGTCAACTGTCATAGGGTCTTGAACTTGACTCCAATGAAACTGGAGTCACTGGGGGAATTTGAGCAGAGGAGGGGTTTGAGCCTGACAGCGTGCCTCTGGCTACCGCACTGAGAATAGACTGGGGGCGGAAGAGGCAGGGCTTAGCTAGAAGCTAAATGCAATAGTGCTCCGGGGAGAAGACAGTGGCCTGGCTCAGGGCAGTAGCAACATAGGAGGTGAGGACTAGTGGGCTTTGGGATTCAGGCTGAACACAGAGTCAGTAGTCAGCTGCTGATGGACTGTCATGCTGATGAGAGATGGAGAGGGGTCAAAGACAACTCCAAGGAACTTGGCCTGAGTTTCTGGAAGAATACTTGAGAGACAGAGAGAGAGAGTGTGTGTGCATGTGTGTGTGTGTGTGTGTGTGTATCTGTCACAGGCAATTTGGTGCAGCTGGGGTAGAGGTGAGTAGCTGAGAGCTCCAGGACTCATGGAGCACCAGGAGAAGGGAAAGGATTGTGCCCTCCCATCCTCCTCCATGCCCAAGAGCAGCACTGCGCCCACCACTGCCACTCTCCCAGCTCCCCCACCTGTCAGCTCTCAAGGTCTCAGGAGTCAACAGAGCTCTAGTAAGCGATCATGACAGCAGAAAGACTGTCGAGTCTCCAAGCTGCAGGGCAGACAGGCAACATTTAAACCTGACTCTGCCCACTTTGGCCACAGGCCCCTCCTGCCAATCCCCCTCCTCCTGCTGCCCCCACTTCCCAGGCCCCACCAGCCCATTCTGGGCTGAGGAAGTCCCTAGGCTGAAGTTCCCTTCCTCTCTTTCAACTACAGTTTAAAAGAAAATACAAAGCTGGCTCAAACCTCAGTGCCTGCTGTTCCCCAGCCTTTGAATCCACTCCTCCACCGCATAAAAGGGAGATAACAAAGGTGGCTGGAGAGGAAGGGGTGGCTGGACTTGGGGGGGGCCTCAAACCCACTCCCTAGGTAGCAACCAAGGCTCCTGGCTGCAGATGAAGCCGGAGAGGACTGGCCTGGCTGCTGGGCAGAGATGCCGCTTCTCCCTGCTCACAAATGTGAGCCCCTCCCCACCCCCAGCCTGTCACCCTGCCTGACTTCCACGCCCAGCAAGTCTCCTCTCCGGTTAAGCATTGTGCTTCTATCCAGTGGTCTCTTTCGGAAAGCAGCTAGAATGGCATACAAAGTCTGTAACGCTGCCATTTCACAGAAGAAAGAACGATGGGGTAGGCACTTCTCTATAAACATTTTATATGTATTCTGGGCTAGATGCTTTCTGGAACATACTTCATTGAATCATGACCAATAACATGATCAGTACCCATTTTACTGATAGAAAAATGGAGGCTCAGAGAGTTAGGACAGTTGCCCAAGGACAGGCAGTGGCAGAGCTGGGATTTGTGCCGGATCTACTTGGTCCATGGTATTGCTGTGTGGCCTTGCTTTTCCTGACACTCTGCTGTCTGAGCTCTACTCCAGTCCCACCCACAACCCCAAATGACATGGGGAAGACGATGAATCTCTGAAAGGAGCAGACTGGCCACCAGACTCGAGACCCTGCCTCCGAGCTGCAATCTCCAATCCCTACTCACTCTTCACCCAGGCTAGTAATCAATGGGAGAAGGAATGGTCCACTGCACGTCACTTGTGGGAGGATGGATTAAACAGGATAACTCACAGGGAGAAATTAGCCTAGTGGGTGGTGCTTAGTAAGTGCTCAGTTATGGTATCCATTGACCTTGACTCTGTACTAGGCCCTTTACAGTGATGAGCTCATGGAATATTCACCCCTAAGTGGTGTCAGTTCCACTATTATCTTCCACGTTGGATGAAGAAGCTGAAACTCACGAAGGTGAAGTCATTTGTCCAAATTCCCAGCCCTAGACTGTCTGACTGTGGAGCTCATTCTTCCTCATTCCCATGGTGCCTTGTTGTTGGCACAAAATCAGGAGTTGTCACTGATTTGACACTCTACCCGCTCCACCTCCTCACTGTCTCCATGAGATGAAGGCAAAATTATTATCCCGTTTTACAGATGAGAAAACAGAGGCTAAGGGAGGAGCAGGGATGGGCCCAAGATCAAAGAGCAAGTCCACACAGGGTCAGGCTTGGCCCCAGGCCTCCCAGGAGCCAGCCCAAGCCCCAAGTGCAATGCCAAGGTCTGCCCACCTGGCACTGTGCCCTCTCAATGAAGTGTACATCTGGCTTCCTCAGAAACAGAGGGGATGTTTAGGGGGTCACGGCAGACCCCCTGCTCCCAAGCATAACAAACATGAAGTGACAAGAATCAGAGGAGAAATATTTATAAACAGTGGCGCAGCTCTGTGAGTGCCTCGGAGAATGTTGCACTCAGCCGGGAGCCGCCTGTCATAGTGGATTACCTCAAAGCCTGAGCCACTTAGTAGCCGGCTCCCCTCTCCCCGAACTTCTGAGTCATCCATTCTGCCCATGCAGACGCTCCTTCCACTGACATTATCTTTAACGTTTTGTAATCATGAAATATTAATGACCGATACTGAATTTAAAATACAATTTGTGTCTGAATACTTTGGTGGAAAGGGCAGTTGTAAAGGGACAGTCTTCAAAGAGACAGGATTGGGGGGGGGCTTGGAAAGCCAGTGCTGGGGTGGGGGGATGCCAAGGGGCTCCATCCAGCCACCCCCTCCAAGATCCTTAAGCCCTAAGCTGATCTGGAAGGGTAATATCTAGCCATCCAGGACAACAAAGGGTTAACCAGATTCACTAGAAGCTTCCCCATCTGGGTCACCCCAGGCCAAGTCACGTCTCACAGCACCCTGCTTTTCCCTTCATACCACAGAGCACACATTATGATTTATGTGTGCATCTGCGTGCGTATTCAGTGACTATTCCTCTTCCCCAGGAAACTACCTTCCACGAGGGCAGGGTCGCCGTCTGTGAGTGCAGCATTCACACAGAACCAGGCACACAGGGGACAGATGGCAGATGTTTACCAAATGGATGGATAAATGGGTTTGAAGGCAGGGACACACAACAGACAACAGCTTCTGGTTGTGTGTCCCCAGCTATGTGGGCTTCCCTGGGTCACTCCCCCTCTTGTTACCTTGGTTTTCTCATCTATAAAATGGTGACAATCATACCTATTCTCTCGGATGGTGTAAGGATAATAACTATTAAGCACAGCAGCTTCTGTTTATTTAAAGCTTCCCATATGCTAGCCATTGTGCTGAATGCTCTCTGTAAAACATAGATCCCCTGGGCATTAGAAATAACACACATCCCGAGCCTGGCATGGTGCCTGGCACACCAGAGGTGATGTTAACAGCGAGAGGTACACTCTGAGAGGGGAAGGAATGTCAGAGATGATGAACTCTAGCTCCCCCACCCCGGTTTTGTAGCTGGGAAGACTGAGGCCAAGGAAGGGAACTGCTTGCCCAAGTGTCCCCATTCGACTTTCTGCCAGGGGAAGAAGTAGACATGGGGAATGGGCTTTGTATTTTCCCCATGGGAAAATACTTTGGAACGCTCAAGTATTTTCTGAGGTCTCTTGTCACCCACTCCAGACTGGGCTGGGCACTGGGATCTACTGATAAACAAGGCCTGGGGGTCAAGGTGCGCAGGGGAGAGACTTGTCAACAGCCAGTGACAGCACAGAAAGGAAATAAGGGGGTGGTGGGGATTCCTGGGGAGCTGGGTGAGACACCCTCACAGTGACGGGCAGAATACCCTTCCCAGAGGAGGAGACATCTGGGTTGGGTCTCAAAGGCCAAGGA
The DNA here is from genome assembly GCF_027406575.1 of Nycticebus coucang. NCBI lineage: Eukaryota > Metazoa > Chordata > Mammalia > Primates > Lorisidae > Nycticebus > Nycticebus coucang. Next base: position 52,553,029 of record NC_069800.1, on the reverse strand, counting down.
AGCCTTTCCAAGCAAAAGGGAGATTTGGGGGCTCCCTGCAAAGAGCGCCCTGTGTGCAGAGGCTGGTATCCCACTGCCCATTCAGAGGACAGAGCAGATGGATGTGGTCAGAGACTGGGGCTGAGGGATGGGCAGAGTAGGTGAGGCGAGGGGGAAGCACTTCCCTCAGCCTGTGCAGAAAGGGCCTTGGATATCCTGTGAGAACCAGACATGACCTGGAGGTGACAGGGAGCCACATGGGTCTTTGAGCAGAAGAGAGGCATAATCAGATGTTTGGTTTCCAATGTTCTCTCCGGTTCCAGAGGAAGGGGGGTTGAAGGGAGTGAACCTCCTCAAGAGAGGAGAACAGATGGGAGAGGCTGTCAGGAAAATTCAGGCTCAGCCATGAGCTGGGGAGCCAGGGCTGAGCCAGGACAGGTGGTAGGGCGCTCTGAGGATGCTGAGTGTCTGAGGAAGAGGCATATCACAGCTCTGCATGGAAAGGGGTGCTTCAAGAGGCAGTGAACTCCCCATCACCAGAGGTATGTAAATTAGGCCCGGACTCCTCTCAGACTGAGTTTTGAGATGCTTACCAGTCACCTTAAGTACCTCACAGATGCCGACAGAAACAAAGATTTTTTGATATCCACAAAGTCGCAGTAGGACTGCCCAGAACACTAAGAACCAGGTCAGCCCCCAGGGAAGGAAATGTTCTCCCATCTCTACCCAGCTCCTTGAATTGCTAGGATATTAGGATTTCAGGTCCCCTACTTCACCCAGAAGCCCTTCCCTACCCCTTGGAGTAGTAAACTTCTCCCCAACAAGGTCAAAGCTGCCGATCTCCATGTGGAAGCCAAGTGCAATCAAAGTCCCTGAGAGAGACAGAAAAGGGCTCTGGGGCTCCTGCTCCCACTGGAGGGACATGAGGACAGGGCAGGAAGTGAAGGAGTCCACACCTGGCTGTGCTGACACCCCTTTCCCTGAAGCACCCCCACCTGCTCACCCAGCGCTCCTCCTTGCTCCTCCGTCCTGCCTGCTGGTCTTGGCGGGCTTGTAATTGGGATGATAAATCTTCCTGCCCAGCTGGCCAGCTCTAATCAGAGCCTGGTGTTTGGATGCAATTTAATTCTCTTGGGGGGAGGAAGGGCCTGGGGCAGACAGTGGAGAAGAGGGTCCAAGCTCTGCTCCCTCCCCCTCACTGCCAGCCAGCAGAGGTTCTCTCCCTCCCACACACACCCCACTTTTTTTTTTCTCAATACCTCACTTCTCTCTTTCTCTCTGGGCTTCAGTCTTTCTCCATGACAGCCAAGGAGAACCACAGAATCCAACTCTATTTGTTTTATTGATGAGAACAACCTTAGTCCATAGCAAGACCCCCATCTCTAAAAATATAAAAAAATAAGCCAGTTGTGGTGGTGCAGTCTCAGCTACTCAGGAGGCTGAGGCAAGAGGATCACTCGAGCCCAGGAATTTGAGGCTGCAGTGAGCTATGATCACACCACTGCACTCCAGCCTGGGAGACAGAGTGAGACCCTATCTCTTAAAAAAAAAAAAGAAAAAAAGAAAGAAAAGTTGGTCTAGAAAGGGAGCAGGAGGAGGGTCACAGCACTAGACTTCTTGGATGGACAGGTCCTGGAGGGGATGCAGCCTCCACAGGGTCAGTTCACTCAAGAAGGTCTCAATCTCACCTCTCCAGCACACCTCTTAGGTCGAGGGGCATAGTCCGGGATGCCACAGACAGTGAGATCCATTCATTCCACAGATCTTTATTATGCACCTGCTATGTGCTGTGCACATAGGTGCTAGGGATATAGCAGCAAATAGAATAGACAAAAATTATGCTTTCATTCTAGGGGAGGAGACAGGATGAGCACATTAAGTGAAAACATTGAGGATGTTAAATAAATGCTGTGAAGATAAATAGGGCAGGGAAGTGGTGTCTGATGGACTGGCAAAGGGCAAATTTAAATCAGGTTGTTAGGGGAGGGCTCTCTTGAGAAGCAGCCTCTGGGCGAGGACCTGAAGGAGCAAACCCAGAGAAGAGTGAAAGGGGGCGGGGAGGGACAAGGCATAATGCAGGACTATCACATGGGGCCTCCTGGGCATGGAGGAGGACTCAGGCTCATCCTCTGATTGCCCAGGACTCAGGTCAGGCCAGGAAAGCTTCCTGGAGGAGGCAGGGACATTTATCTGGGGCCTTGAAGGCAAGTAGGATTCTGACAGCAAGAGAAGTTAAGAAAGGGAGTACCATCTGATGGTTAAAAACATCCCCTTTGTAACCAGACCCAGGTTCAAGTTCCAGATCCATCCATTGTTCCCTGTGATACCTTAGGCAAGTTGCTTCCCCTCTCTGAGCTATTCCCTCATCCATAAAATAACTGCAGTACTAGTCCCTACCTCCTAGAGGCGGTGACAGGATGAAATGGGACAGCCCTTGGTCTATGGCAAGTGCTTGGTATGTGTTCATTGCCAGCCTTCTGGAGTACCCTAACAGGGTCACCAGGCCAGGCCCCATCGCCTCTACCATTCCTACTGGCCCCAAGCCCTACCCCCACCTGCTTGATTTGGTCAAGACGAGTAACTGCTACAAACAGGGATCTTCCTTGGAAGAGATTTAGAGTCTCATTACTTACAGCTGCCCCAGGGACTTTGCACATGCTGATCTCACTCCCCGAGAGTATCTTCCCCTCCCCATCTCCTTCACCTGATCACTTCCTAGTCAGGTCTCAGCAGAAATGTCTCTTACTCCAGAGAAAGCATCCCTGCACCCCACCAGGCAGGGCATCCTGCTCCAGGCTCATATAGCTCCCAAACTGTTTTCTCTCAGCTTTTATCACTCTGGAGAAATGTCTGTCCCTGCCGCTAGACTGAGAAACCACATTGGTCTTGTTCACCGCTATGTCCTTGATACAAAGGAGGTACTCAATCCATAACTGTCAGCAAAATCCACAAGTCTCCCTTCCAAATCACCCAGTCCAGTCTCATAAGAAACTCAGAGGCCCAGCACAGGACCTTGCCACACTGCACAACGGTTCTCCTGCTCCGAGTTTGATGGCTTCCAGAGGTACCCACTGAGCTGCTGAGCCTCCTCAGCTCCTCGAACCCCCAGGGCTTCACCTGCCACCTCCCCGGATTAATGGTGAGCCAGCTCACGGAGGAAGCACTGGGCCAAAGCACGTTTAATTTTAATTTAGGAATCGGTTAAGGCCGCGGGCCTGCTCAGCTCCGGGCTGTCAATCAGCCTTCCTCTAGGCTGCATCAATTAGTTTAAAAATATTGAATGTAATTTTGCCTGACACAACATATTGCAGCTACTGCAAAATATAATTTATTTTAGAAGAAGAAATAATTAAACTAATTTGCATGTCAGTCAGCTGAACTGAGATGCCGAGAGGGGAGGGCCATAGGGGATCCAGCCCCTGGAGGGGCATCTGCTTCTGACCATTGGGTGAGGGTAGCTTGGGTCTGCTGTCAGTGGATGGGCAAGTACCCAGTCAATAGGGGTATCCACTGGCGTTGCGTCTGGACCAAATAGAGTCAGGAGTCTAAGGACCAAGCCTAGCTCTGCCCCTGACTTACTGTGGCTTTGGGGAAAGTCCTGCCATTTTCTGGGTCTCAGTTTCCTCATCTACAAGATGGGTCTAAGGATATCTCTTTCACTGGTTGTTCTGAGAATTAAATGAGGTCATAGATAAGAGAGGATGTTATAAGTTGAAAAGCCCTGCACAGAGGTTTCATGGAAATATTTAAGTTGGCAAAAATATGACGATGACCCATTATTATAAATGATGCTAACTGTGACTATGAAGGGTTTGGAGGAAGTTGATCAGAGGCAAGATATCACATTGGACTCCCCCACCATAGAGAAGTGGTTTGCAAACCTTGCTACAAGTTAGAGTCCCAGAGTCCTTCCCTAAGAGGCTGTTTAAAAAAAAAAAAAAATCCATGATCAAGACTTGGGCACTGGTGTGTTTTGAGCCACGGTGAGAATCACTGCCCCGATGTCAATGCCAATGGTGCTGAATACTGGATGCTGACCTGGGGCTAGCACGTAAGCTCTGGGATTATAGGCCAGCCCCAGATTCGGGGGTTCCTAGGATAAGCTCTAGAAACCTGTGGCAATTTAGAGTCACACCTCCTCAGTGCTCACTCAGCTGCCCCACCTCTTTGAATCTGGGACCCTCATTCATGCCAAAAGGATCAGAGTTTTCCCAGTAGCTGACCCGTGATATTTTAAAAGAGGAGGTAGGAGGGGCCCAGCATAACCTAAAGCAAAGGTGCAATAATGGGGGTGTCTCATCAGCAGTGCGACCAGCACTCCTGGAGGGTGACTGCCCACTCAGCTATCCAGTCTGCTCAGAGGACTTCCTCCTACATGGCCTCTAGGACCCTCTCTCCCTCCAGGCCCTGCACCCACCACCCTCCACGGCAGGAGAAGGTGCCAGCAAGGGCCTGCAAGCCCCGTCCCCCACCCAACTTCCCTCTGCCTCGCTGGGAGAGAGACGCCTGTTCCTGACTGTGGGCCTTGCCCTCACCCCCGCCCAAACGCACCCACCATCTGTTGAAGTTCTCTGGCAACGCACTCATAAAAATAACTGCTCACCCGGCATCCCGAGTCACGACTCCCAACTCTCACCCTCAGAAAAGCCCCCTCTAATCGCTATAGCAGCAGATCTGGGTGAGCTGAGAAGATAATGTGCCCCCAGCTAAGGGGAACTCCAGAGAGGGGTAGGGTCTGAGTTCATTAAGGATGCGCTGCCTCCTCTCCCTCACCTCGTAGGAGGTGAGTCTTCCTATCTCCTGTCACCTGTCTTCCTATCTCCATTTCTGTCTTTATCAGCACACAAGCAGCCATAGTCGGCATCCAGCAGGCCCTGAGTTCAGTCTCACTTTCCCCCAAACTCGTGGGGAGAGTTTTCCAGGCCTAGCTGCCTGGAAACTCCCAGGCTGCCCCCAAAATGACTCCCTGCCAGCCCAGCCAGAGGGCTTCGTACATCCAAGGCACTGCTTGGAAGTGGGGTTTTGTTTCCTTTCCCATGAGGATATTTCTGAGGTTACTGGTAAGTGCACCCTGTCAATAATGAACATGTGGCTGAGATAGCTGAAGATGGGGTACCCAAGAGCACCCAGAGGTCCACACAGGGGTGAGGCTAAAAGAGGTGAGCATTCAGAGTGCTGCTCAGAGAGGACAGTCTGGGATGAGCTGTTCCACATCCTGTAAAGTCATCTAAAGCCAGGTACAGTGGCTCACACCTGTGATCACAGCATTCTGGAAGGCCAAGGCAGGAGGATCACTTGAGTTCAGGAGTTTGAGACCAGCCTACGTAAGAGCGAGACTCCGGCTCTACAAAGCATAGGAAAAATTAGACATTGTGGCAGGCCCCTGTAGTCCCAGCTACTTGGGAGGCTGAGGCAGGGGGATCACTTCAGCCCAGGAGTTGGAGGCTGCAGTGAGCTAGATGATGCCACTGCACCTCATCCAAGTTGACAGAGTGAGACTTCTCAAAAGAAAAGTTACTTAATGTCATTGCTGAAAGGACACTTCAAGGATGTATGTTTATTTACAAATACTTATATAGCACTCCCTATGCATTGTATTCACAATTTTAATTACTTAATAGATATTAATTCTATCCATCTCTTGACTGACCTACTACTATTAGACCAATTTTGCACGTGAGAAAACTGAGGCACAGCGAAGTCAAATGACATGGCTTAGATTACACAGATACAAAGCTCCAGATTTAGGATCAGAACTACCCAGCCCCAGAGTTCTTGCTCTGAAATCACTACGCTCTGCTCATTTTCTGAGTGTGGAAACTGATCAAGCACTAGCTCAAGGACACTGCCACACCTGGAATGCCTCCTGCAGATAGGCGATCCATTTAGGCTTCATTCATTTGTTCAACAAACATATTAGAACCTGCTCTGTACCATGTCCACAGTGCTGAGGACCCAGAGATAAATAAGACAGGGCCCTTGACCTCAAAGACATCCTAGTTGGAGGGATGGGGCCATCATGATCTTGCTGGCCATCATTCTCAGAGTGACCTCTTTGGACTTGCCTGGCCTTTCAGAATCAGGTCTTGAGAGAGCAGAGGTTTTGGAGTTCAGTTGCCAGCTGGCCAATTTCAGTTTCTCCTTTCCAATAAAGGGATATAAATTCCATCAAAACACAAGCTTTCTGCAAGGATACCTGGAATAGTGGAGATGGGTGCTCTAGGTGCAATCTCTGAACTTTCCAGTGAGGGTGTGAGGATAGCAACAGTGATGATAGTGTTGTTGGGGACAGGAATACGGTGGTTGTCTTGGGATTATGGTGGGGTGGTGGTTATGGTAGTAATGTGGGACTGGTGATGGTAGTACTGGTGGCTGTTATGGTGGAGATGTGATGGTAGTGGTGGTGGTGATATCAGTGATGGTGGTGTGAGGATGGGGATAGCGATGGTCTCAGTATTTGTGATGCAGAGATGAAGAGGGTAGCACTAGGGGTTACGGTGGTGGTGTTGGTGCTAATTCTGATGCCGATAGGATAATGGTGGTGATGGTGATAGCAATGCTGATGGTAACAGGGTGTGAGGATGGTGATGGCGGGGTAGTGATGTTGGTAATATGAGACATCGATAAACATGCCCGTGGTAGTGGTTATGACTTAATGGTGGTAATAGTAGTGATTATAGTGATGGTGATGGTGTGCTGGTGATGACATTAACGGTGGGCTTGTATTGGTCTGGTGGTGGGGCTGGCGTTGGGGATGGTGGTGGGGTGGTACCCTCAATGAAGGTGGAGGGTTGTGGTAAATGAGGCCAATAGTACCAGCACTAATGATCATGGTGGTGATGGTGATAGTAACAATTACCCACATATGCCCAGATGTCTGTCCCCAGTCCTAGTCCTCATGCCAGCTGGGCCCACCTGAGGTCATGTAGGGATGTCAGTGGTGGGGCCAGGATCAATCTTAGTGTGACCCCACTGCTTAACCTTGTCCTGGTAATAGATGGAAGTGTCTAGATCTCTCTCCCTCTACTCCTGTGCTCTTGTTACAGACAATCACGCCCAGCTATCCCGGGCATCCCTCAGGATCCGAATCCTGGACGTGAATGACAATCCCCCAGAACTGGCCACACCCTACGAGGCTGTTGTGTGTGAGGACGCCAAGCCAGGCCAGGTACCACTGAGGGGCTGGAGACTGGGGGTGTTGCCAGGGCTGGCCTGGGCCCCCCTACCCAGGCTTAGAGTTGCTTCAGCCTCACCACCGGCTCCTTCCCCCCCCCTTTAGCTCATCCAGACCATCAGTGTGGTGGACCGGGATGAGCCCCAGGGTGGGCACCGCTTCTATTTCCGCCTGGTACCTGAAGCTCCCAGCAACCCTCACTTCTCTCTGCTTGACATCCAAGGTGAGCCGCCAAACCCTAGGATGCATGGAGTGGGGGGCCTCATCTCCCTGCCCTCTTCCCATAGCGTAGATGGAGGGATGGATCTAAGATCACACAGGAAGTCTGGGCCAAGCTGGAGCTGTCACCCAGCCCACGGCCAAACCATGAAGAACAAGCAGGTGGGGCTGACGGAGCGGAGGGGGCAAAGGTCAGGGAATCATGGATGGAAAGATGCAGAAAGGGAATAGATGGGGCACTGCTGGGCCAGAGACCAGGGTGGAAAGAGCCCCTGCTGTTAGCAAAGGTGGAAGGGAGCCCAGTGCACACACTGCTGCCTGCAGGCTGGAAAGCGCCTCACTCCACTTGCGCTTCTTTTTGCATCCTCACAACCACCCTGGGAGGTGAGTTTCTGACTCCTCTTCCCCTTTTGCTGGTAATGAAATTGAGACTCTGAAAGGCTAAGGGACCTTCCTGAGGTCATGTAGGGATGTCAGTGGTGGGGCCGGGATCAAACCCACACCTGTCTCAGATCCAGCATGCCTCCTGCCTTATCTCCCCACCTGGAAAGCAAGCCACCCCGCCCAGCCTGAGCTGAGTTCATTTGTGAGACTTCCCCACTCCACCCCCACAAGTTCCCCATGAAGGTGAAGTTTGAACCTTTAAGGAATGATGGGTGGGAGGGGACAGTCCAGACTGGCAATGAGGAATCCAGGCTCAGATGATGGCTGTCTGGGTAACCCTGGCAAGTGTCTGCCCTACTTTAAGCCTCAGTTTTATCATCTGTAAAACGGGGCTCCTAAGGCCTCCCCCCAGGTGGCCAGGTGGCCCCAGTGAGAGGAGAGCTACCAAGTTACATTGTTGTACCCAGTACGGGTCACTTTGTACATTCAACAATTACCTATTGAGCACATTATTGAACATTTATGGAGACACAATGCATAGGTGTCTGGCTCGGCTCAGGGCCCAGGAAATGCAACAGCAAACAAGGCAACCACCCCTTCCTTGTGGATTTTATACTCTAGTGAAGGGAGACAGAAATTAAACAAATAAAAAGTGTGTTAGGAATGATAAGTGGCTGGGGTGGGGGAAAATGCAGTCAGCATGAGAATCTGCCCTTGACTTTGTTCAACTCTGGGTGCCTAGAACAGTGCCTGGCATGTAACAGATATGTGCATTTTTGGTAAAGTGTGTTAAATGAAACGATGAAAATAAGGCAGGGCAAGAGGAGATTTTATTTATTTATTTATTTTATCATTTGGGATTCATTGAGGGTACAAAGAATTAGGTTACACTGATTGCATTTGTTAGGCAAAGTCCCTCTGGTAATTGTGTCCTGCCTCCAAGGGGTGTGCCATACACCGTAACCCCCATCCCCCTCCCTCCTCCCCTCTCCCCATCCCTCATTCCTCTACCCACTCCCCTTGTATTAGATCATCTATTACCTTCATATTAGAATTGAGTACATTGGATTCTTGCTTCTCCATTCTTGTGATGTTTTACTAAGAAGAATGTGTTCCACCTTCATCTAGGTTAATACAAAAGATGTGAAGTCTCCATCTTTTTTAATGACTGAATAGTATTCCATGGTATACATATACCACAGCTTGTTAGTCCATTCCTAGGTTGGTGGGCCTAAAATTTAGGCTGTTTCCACATTTTGGCAATAGTAAATTGAGCTGCAATAAATAGTTTAGTGCAAGGAGAAGATATTTGAAATAGGGTTGTCTGAAGGAATCCATAAAGGAAATGAAGGAGTAAGCCACATAGATAGCTGAACAAAGAAGCATCCAGGTGGGAAGTGTAAGTGCAAAGGCCCTGAGGTGAGATGTAGGGAACAGGAGACCTACATGGGTGGAGCAAGTAAGAGTCAGGACTAGGGGAAGATGTAGTCAAAGAGGCATGGGGGACCAGATCACGCTGGTC